>NC_134578.1:110703123-111303123 GCF_050947875.1 Dermacentor variabilis | reverse complement strand
CGTTGGGTGCCTGGCTCACGACGGGAGAACGTTGCCCTTCCTGGCCGGCTTCGTCTCTTTCGCGCGGGTGTGATTGAACCTAAAACCCCTTAAACTTCGTAAAGTAGTGACACTCTCCACGTTCTCCTTCACTGCTCCTCGTTTCTCCTCTCTTTAACACTCCCCTCCTCGACCGTGGCGCCGCCTACACCGCTCGAGCGTAGCAAATGGCGCCAACATACGCTCCTCGCCACTCTGTAGACGATTCCCTAGCAAAAATGGCGCTGAAGCACGGCGCGAGGGCCCACGTGATGCCTTTAGGCCAATAGCGACGCGGCGTCGGCCAGAGCACGCGAGGAAGAGGCACACTCTTCATAGCGGGGCGCTACTTTACGAAGTTTAAGGGGTTTTAATTGAACCGCGATCGTCGGCTCCCCTCGCACGCTTTCACTTGCACATACAGCGTTGGGTGCGCGGCGACGGTGTTATCGCCCTTGGGCTTTATACGCAACCTCACGGCGATGGCGACGACAATGGCGGTAACCCGCTTGGAGCTTCCATATAATTGCTATCACAATAAAGAAAGAAAATATCAACCTAGTGCCGACACTAAAGAAGCCAAGGTGCAGGTACATGGCTGCTCAAACGATTCGATGAATAAATGCTCATTATGTGTCTCTATTCTCTATTTTTCTCATGCTTAATGTGCACATAATTCATATCTTATTCTAACGGTATCTCGTGCGCAAATACGGCGATGCCTGTGGGGTCTCCTTGGCCATCATGCAACGTTGGAGACGTTTGTTGTATACTTCAGAATTCTCAGCAGACACGTGTCTGTATTTGGCGAATCGCTTCCTCCAGGGCCTCGAATGACTGCTTGACGTTCAGCGGCTCCTGGCGCGCACGATACAAACCACGCATTTGGGCTAAACGGGCCTCAATAGCGTCGGCCGTCTTGGCGTGGTTGATGTCTGTTTTACGCGTGTTGGTGCTCTCTTTGGCCCGCCGAACGCACGCAGCCTCTGTGCACTTGGTTTTCCTCCCTTCGGTGTCTACAGCTGCCTTTCGATGCAGCGACATGTTGACGTTACGAATCCCTCAGGGAGCAATTTGTAGCCTGGCATCTTCAGCGTGCCAGGCAGCGGTCAGAGAAGTCGTATGCGTCACGCCGGCGACGCCAGAATCGCCGAAGAGTAGCCCCTGTAGGGCCAGAACACGATAGACTCGAACAGGATGAGCTGAGCGCATACTCCGGAACCCAGCGACCAGTCGCCAGCTTCCCTGAGCTGCCAAGACGCGTTCGCGTGCATGTAGCGTGTGTGTTACGGGGTCTTCAAAGTGTAAATATATCTGTGCCCGCAACATCCAAGTACAGAACATCATCGGGGCGTCACTGCGTCATATACGGATGTGCAAATAACTAGCTAAAACGAAGCAGATTGCAGAGCACCGTTCGCGAGGAACACGATGTACGTCGAGAGCTGTGCCGCTGTGGCATATTCAGCCGTGCATGTCCTTTTGTCTCGGTATGTGTGTATCTGTGCGTGTCTCTCTATGTGTATGTGTCTGTCTACGGGCCTCGATTACACAAAGGCCTGAGGTGGGCTTCGTACAGCGGCTTTCGCCATAGAAATCCGCACCTGATTCACAAGTAAATGCCGCGAAAGTGTTCGCACCGCTACAAAGTTCTCACGCTCGTGACAATCGAACTCATGCGTAACAGATTGAATTCCGTGCGCTGGCATCAGTGGCCACGAGATTTCCCGATACCTTTCAGCAACTATTCGAAACCTTTACGTGTGAAAGCTGGTTTGTGTTGCTCATCGTAACTGCTGGCCAGAAGGCAAGAGCGGCGATGTTTCTTAAAAAAGTATGCATACATTGTACAGTAGATCGGACACGGTTGAACTAATGTTAATTCATCTTTCCGCCGTCCCGAGAAAAAAAAACGGACACATCTGAACAACCGCGCACGTGCGCTACGCTTATTCGCACCTACGGCATGCCGCCTGTTTTCAAGGTGCGGGCCGCGAGATTTTTCCAGGCGCAACGCGGAGGTAAAGTGTATCGCGTACTGCAAGGCTTTTACTAGTTCATGACATATCGCCAGACGTGCAAATCAAAGCGGAATAGCCGCAGAAGCAATGTTTCCGCATGCAAAGGTAACGCGGACATACCCGAACGATCCACTCCGTCTGCAGACGTTGCGCTTGCCGCAGCCATTCCGATTTGCAGCACAATCTTGCCGAGAAGCTGAAGTTCACTAACTAAATTCGCTAGCTAAAATTCACCATCCCGTCCTTCGTGAGAACCTCAAAGAAATGTCAAAGCGCAAGCAGCGCAAGCACTGCGTCTACCTGCGGTCGCCTCGCTTGGCAGCTCGGGGCCGTTGGAGCACCAGGTGGCGCCACCACGCTTTGAAAATGGCGCTACTCAATTTTTTTCTGTGTTCTCGTCTATAGTTCGCGCGTTCTACCGGTTGAACCTAACCTGCAGCGGTGCGGCGATGAGTTGCTGCCTCAGCGCATGCGCGCAAGTGTCTGGTGGGCGAGCGCGTTCGTTTGGCGAAGGCGTAAACTCAGCACGCTCTCTTAGTGCACCCGATCTGTAGGCCAGCGTACTGCCGGTCCGCCAAGCTAGCGCGCGATGCGCTCTGGTCTAACGGCTTCAGCGTGAGATAAGGCGTGTTCTACTCCCTCGTTGGTCGACCTGAAGCATGTCGAATGTCGCCGGTCAGGCACACTGCAACAGACGGTAGATTAGATGAGCGTCCACTTTTCGCCGGCCTAAGGGAACTGCGCCGCGCTAACGTTGGAGCGTAGAGAAAAAAAATCAACGAGAGGGGACGCTCGGCGAAAACTGGCAACAGGAAAGATGTGACGCTAGTAGTAGTGCCGTCCGTTAGCTGCCGCAAGCATCGGGGGAAAAAACTGGGTGCCCTTCCACTCTGGAAGAAGGGTGACTCGGAAAGGGGAACTGCACCTCCGCCGCGGGTCGGCCCGGTATTCCACAATTCTCGGGATTAATCCACGTATGTGGAATGTTTAACGCCTGCGTCACCTCCGCCGCGGGTCGGCCTGACATTGTACTATCTTCAGGATCGCCCCATGTATGTGGAGTGCTTAACACCTGCGTCATCTCCGACGTGTGTCGGCTCGGCATTGCACTATCTTCGGGATTTTTTTCTACACGCGGACACGATAGTGGGCTAAGTAGCCCTTAACAGCTTCGCTCTAAAAGAATGTGAAATGAAGTTAGCAGACATTGTTTTATTTTATTTTTATTCTGTCCCGCAAAAGCTAAAAAGGCTTGCGTATAAATGAAGTTATACTTCCCGACTTACTTTTCTTGAGTCACCTAGCAACAAGCTAATTGCACTTCAGACGCGCCACCGAAGTGAGCGACGTCGCCTGCGAACGTGAAGTTCGCTTGTTTGGTGACCAGTCTGTTTTTATTTATAATTTTTTTAGAGATGTAGCCTGGTTTATTGGGCTCCCGGCGTGTGCTTGCATTCCTTCTGCAGTTCGACACGGCACCACTGCACTATTGGACTACGGCAAGGTGAGAAATTTTGTTTGACAGTCTGCGACGCATTCGAAGCAAATTAAGGCTTACGGCACAAAACCTAGACTTGTGACAAAATCAGCGAAAACAGGTCGGCCGTCCTTGCCCAGCTAATTTGGGTTAATAACTCGTCCTGTGGGGTGTTTGCGACGCTTCATATGCGCCCCAATGTTATTACACGTTATTTCGGTAATATTTGGGCATGCTCGCCGCACCCGGCTTTGTGACGCGGTTAGCGAAAGCAGCTCGGCCGTGTGACGCATTTAGTTTCGTGCGCACTGAATCTTCCGGGTACATGCTCGTGACGCTTTCTGTGAGCCCCAACATTATTGTAATTAATTTTGGCACATTTTTGGGTACTTATGACGCATGCTGGCTGCACAGGACGCTGCGACGCAGCGAAAAGCAGCTCGGCCGTGGTGACAAAGTTTAGCATGTACTGAACCTCAATGGGATAAGCTTGTGACGGTTTTTCTGGCCCCGCAACAACAAACACCTGTTTTCGGTACTGACGCTTGTCGAAAATGCGACGAGCGATTGCCAGGAGTCATAACACTGAAGTGTTGCTTGCGCCGGCAGAACGCGCAAAAGATAACGCCGAGGAGCTCAAAATCCACCCCGAAATTTCTGTCTTTTGAACGACTGAAAACCTGCTTTGCACCCGCGCATTTGTCTTGAGTGTGAGTAGAAGGCATTCTGCGAGCGTCTAGCATGGTGGGGCTGAAAGCCTGTGTTGTGGCCACCTCTGTGTGCGTACCGTACTATCGGGTCGGCTGAGGTCGAATTGCTTTGGAAACGCGCAGTCGCCCGCGTATCTGTGTCATTAAAGTGCAGGAAATAATGCCCGGGAACAGAGGAATTCTTGAAAATGGGATTTTTTTCATATTTTCTAATATTGTTTTGGATGAGTCGGGTATTTTCTACGCCGTGTATGTAGAAGAGAAATGCTTTTGATTGTAATGCCGCCAATTCACCACTTTCGCAGGTTCCCCTCTACATCCCTCAAGGTGTTAATACCAAAATAACACATGCTTATATTTTACTTTTTTCAACTGATGCCATCCGGTGGAACTTTGTACGGGAGCTACTGCTACTTACCTGGTCCCACAACGCTGTATGACGGCATAGAAACCCTGGAACGAGCATTTATATAGAGCAAAAAACACATTTCCTCATTTCACGAGGCGTCTGCCCTCTATGTAATGAAATTTCACGTGACGCAGATTCGATAGAGGTTTGTAAAGATCGTACGCGATCATTTTTACTCAATAATGAAGCTATTCTGCACCAAGACCGCGCGCAATTCAGCAGTAGAAGAAAAAGAAACACCTAATGCCGCGCCAATGAGTGCAGCCGGGGTAACGCGTTCCAGCTAACATTCAAAACGCGTGCGCCCAAAACCGACACCGGAACTGTGGTTCCGGTATTAATGCCGACAGCTTGGTGCACTATACAGTCAGTTCGGCCTCTGGGCTCTATAAGAGTATCCGCTCTTGTTGAATGTCTCTCTCTATGGTTGGAGCATAACCATCGTTCACGTCGATACGGCTTCAAGGCCGGCCACTGAGTAGAAATCACTGAGGCCGGCGAGCCACTTTTGCCTCCGCGCACTAAAGGATGAAATCGCGCATCCGCTTTCATCCTTTAGAGCCCGGAGGCAAATCTTCATATGACGTTTACAAGTAACCTAACCTACTGTTGCTTTCTAGAAGTGGTTGGAATATGCCCAAATCCCTGATACGCCAAATCCGTCTGAAGTCGGCTAAGAAGACCTTTGATTAACAAAAAAAAATAGTTTAAAGCTGCAGTATACCTGTATTAGCGGTACCGTATTACAGTATTCCTTCGCACGCTGCTTCGTCTTCCTTGAATGAAATATATGATGTACAGTCAAGTACATTTCTAAATGGTAATACGGCATACCTCCAACTCGGATACTGCTATTAGATTTCGCTAAATTAGCGCGAGTTCTCGATCCTTCAAGACTAAACAACGCTTTAGTATGTTTATACGTGTTACAGAGAAAATCACTCTTTCAGTTCCACATAAGGGATTCACTGCTGATGTTGGCGTTTTAAGTTTATCACAAATTTATTCCCTCATTAGATATGAGATGACTTATGAGTATTTGCACCGACCTGTGCGAACTGCTCCACGTTGCGTTTGGAAGCACCCGAGGGTAGATGACTAGTGTAGACTGCCAACCGCGACTGCGAAGAAGCAAAGAACGCACATCCACTGAGTCACACCATCCCCGAAATATGGTTAATGTAGCGACCTTATCTGCATCAGCAGTCTGCAACTGAACTTCGCTAACAAACTTGAAATCCTAGTATTACGGGTGATAATAATATAGGAATGCGCGACTTGGTTTCGATAGATAATTTTAAACGCCCCAAGAAAAACGGGACAATGCAAAAGACCGGACGCACAATTAAAAAAGAAAAATCTGAGATTTTACGCGCCAAAACCACCATCTGATTATGGTGTACGCCGTAGTGGGAGACTCCAAATTAATTTTGACCCCCTGGGTTTCTTTAACGTGCACCCAGTACACTGGGGTATTTGCATTTCACCCCTACCAATATTCTGCCACAGCGGCCGGCGCACTGTTTCGGAGTGCGCATATATGCATCTGGCCTTTTTAACGCGACAGCGTCAAGGGCCCCATGTCACAGAAAATCTGCGGTCAGTGTCGACGGAGTTGCACCTGAGCGAAAATTTGCGTGTATACGTGGGTATACACGCGAATTACACGCCATATACACGCCACGGCTTGCTATATGACATACAGTATATGCGGGCTTTATTGCTCCACCCTTGTATCACTAAAGTTGCTCATACTTTGTCTTGCATTCTTGACAATGTTATTCCTCGGAATTTTGAGGATGACAGGCACAAACAAATGTCATGAAGCATAACACCGACATCGCAAGGCTTTTATGTTAAATCTTCTCAGATTTAAATATTAAACCAGCGAAACAATAACATAAACTTGAAAATGATGTAATTTTTCTGGCGGGGCTGTGCACAACCTCAGCCCGTGCAAGAGGCCGCGTGTCTGCCACAAAGCTCGCCTTCGTACATAGTATTTGCCACCAGCGTTTCCCGGTAAGCGTTACGGCTACATAAGCTGCAGTTGCCGGGAAGCATGAGAAGCAGTCAGGGATCTTTGAAGGATATCCCGTTCCTCTCAGAAAAGCGAAGCTTAAGCGTCCTCCAAATTTTCATTGCTTGGTGCTTTTTGTGCCACTTAAAATTGTGCAATAACCTGATTCATGGCCTAAGTCCCGTAGTGGGCCGAGCCATATCACGTGGGATAAATCAACCGAACAGCCCGATTTAGGCTAAAGGGTGTTAAAGACAGACCTAATCATGTCGTGCAGTTCGTTAACGAATGGGACTGTGAGAAGAGGGGCGGTAACAGACGCCAATAATTATTTTTGCTAGGAAAATTCAGCGACAATTCAAACGGTTTCCAACTCACTTGGAATATGAATGCGGTATGATGGGAGTTCTTTCGAAATGGCAAGCAATACACCACCGCTTATCCGCGATCCTCGACACAGCGATGCAGAGAAAATTGAGTAACTGAAGAAAAGCTCGTTATTCACTCTGGCCGCAGCAATGTTTCTCTTAATACGAGCACGTGTGCTTTGGCACATGGTGCAGCTGCAGATAGGAGTATCAACCTGTTTGTCCAAACCTGGTCACCAGTATTATTCAGGCGTTGCTTGGTCTTCACGATTCCCGGGTGCAATTCATGGGCTAGTTGAACGGATGTAGCTGCCAGCTTGGCTGGGACTACAACACGTTCCGAGCGCATAAGTAGACCATGTGTTATTAACAGTTCCTGCTGGACCTTATAGTAAGGCGTTAGTTCAACTGTGGAACTTTTCTTGGTTGGCCACGCTGTCTGAGCAAAATGCGCATGTGGTTGGAGCTTGCAATCCTTGGCTGTAGGAAATCGAAGGTCATTGATGTGAACTGATGATGTTATCAGGGACATTATTTCCTCTTCAGTTCTAAGGCCATCTTCTGTGTCTGTACGTCTGTACAGACACAGACGTGTGTGAGCACATTTGTACTGTACTGTGAAGTTTTAACGTAGAAACCGAGCAGTCCACGTTGTGATGCGAAGTGGTCGTTGTCTCGTGCTTTGTGCCGAAAGCAGATACTAAGGCCTGGAGATCTGTTACCAAACTAAATGGTAGACCTCAGAGGTAAATGTGCCATTTCTCGCACACCCATAGGCAGGCCTGAGTCTCACACTCTCCTCCCGAGTACTTCCGCTCCGTCTCTGTCAGTGTTCGGGATGCAAATTCAGCAGTTCGTATGTGTGGGTTGTCAGCTTGCTATATTACTGCACCCAAGCCATACGCAGACGCATTTGTGGCCACAATAACAGGGAGCAGCAGGTCGAACATTATCAGTACTTTTCCCGATGCAAGGAGCTTCTTTACCTTTGTAAAGCTCTTTCAGCAACGACATCTCATTCAAAATGAACGTCCTTGCGATATAGCCTACGCATGTGTTTTCTGTCTTCAGCAAGATGGGGGATAAACTTATCATAATAGCCTACGACACCCAGAAATGAACGCAACATGTCTGCGTCTGAGGAGGAGGCAGCCTGAATAATTTCGTCAATTTTAGCTTGAAGGGGAACTGTTCCTTCCGCACTGACGCGATGTCCAAGGGATGATAGCTCCGGTACATTAAAGATGTACTTGTCACTGAGTTTGAGTCCAGGTTCGGTAGAACTTGCTCCGAGTTCCTCAAGTGCCCTGTCACAGTCCTATCAATGGTGATCACATCGTGTAGGTATCAGAGGACTCCCCCTGCAGCCGAGCAGGGCCGCTGTCATGAGTTGGTGGAATGCGGCTGGAGCCGATGCAAGCACGAAGCACACTCTCGAAAGGAAAACGGCCATCTCGCGTAATGAAAGCACTGATGTCTCTGCTGTCGGAGTCAAGTAGGACCTGGTAAATGGCAGAGGCCAAATCGAGCTTTGAGAAGCGGCGTGCTTTATTCAGAGAATGCAGTAGCTCTTCCGTATGAGGCAGGAAAAAGCTGTCTACTACAAGTGCTTCATTGGGCTCTCTCAGGTAAATGCAGAGGCGGATGCTGTCGTCTTTCTTGCGGTCTACAACGGTAGGCGAGATCGAGTCAGAGGCATTAACCCTTTCAATTACATCAAAAAGAAGGCGCTGAAGCTGGTTACTAACTGGCTTCCGCAGGGAAAATGGCAAAAGTCTCAGCCTCTGCACAACCAGAGGGACTGACGACATCATCTTGACCTCGCTCTGGACGCCCTTGGCCAGTCCAACGCCTGGTGAAAGCAAATGGGAAAACTTTGCCCATAACAAAACTGTCATACCGAACTTCCGGGGTAGTTGGAGAAGTATGGGAGAGGCCTTTTCCCTGTAGTGGGCGTAACCAGGCTGATGATGATGATGATGACCGAAATTCGGTGGACCTGGAGGCACCTAGTTCATTGCCTGTATAAGCAACCGCAACTGCTCTTTAGCTCATGGCTTTGAAACTTCGGCAGCCGTGTGCAGGCAGCGCAGCTGTGTGCCCACAATATGCATTCCTAAGGCGTGCACAGCATCCAGTCCAAGAATAGAAGTCTCTCAGGTGGTGACATGAACTGCTATCACGGCCATTTCTTCTTTGAACGAGATGCTGACTTTAAACTTGCCCAGTACAGGGATCTCTTGGCGTTGAAAGTCCCACAACGTAAGGTTAGAGCTGGTCAACTGTATTCTGCCTTCAAACATGCTTCGGAATTCGTTTCCCCCATAACTGACACAGCTGAATTCGTGTCGGCCAAGAACTTTACAACGCGCGGTTGTGAAGTGGAGGTGATTTGCGCTGCTACCACGTTAATCTACACGCCCGTGCGCTTGCCTCCGTGCACATTAAGAATGCTAATGACACTTGATGCATTTTGCTCAGGAATTATCTTGTGGACGTGAATCGGGCAAGGTGCTTGTGCGCTGCGGTAGCTACGGCAGACTTGCATGTAGTGACGATGGCCGCCGCTTGTGAAGCAGGTTCTAGCGCGAGCGCGGCATGCGGATGGCTCGCAAACTGCTGTGGCACAATTACTGCGGGCCTTCGCATTTGCGCTGCACAACAACGGCAGCAGGCGTGTCTGAACTTGGCGGGCGAGCTTGACGAGCCCGCAGTAAGCCGGACCGGCTCTGGCTAGGGGGGCGTGTGTCGTTGTTTCTGAAACGGCGGCTATCTTCGGTGCTGCGTCCGAAAGCGTCACGCTAGTGTGGCTGTTCCTGTATGATGCGCAGAACGATGTTAACAAAGGCTTCCGACTCGGGATGAGCTTTCTCACGAAGTAACGCAATTTCAACGCCACGGTGGAGCGTCAACATGTCGCCCTTTAAGAGCAGTCGTGATAGTAACGGCGATGATACAACGCCAGTGACGAACTGCTCGCAGATGTTTTCGTTGGTTTGCTCGGTGAAATTGCAATAGGCTGCCAGTTCTCGAAGCGCGATCGCGAATTCTTCGGGGATGGACTCGCCGTGTAGGTGACGGCACTCACGGAAGTGGTGTCGTTCTAGTAGTACGTTTCGTGTGTCTGCGAAATGTCGTGCCAGGGTGTCTGGGGCCGAGTCATTAAGTTTGGAGTACTCGTCGATACAGTGTCTTGCTTGGAGACCGCGACATGATCTTTAGATTCACCTGCTGAAGCAGCTTCGGTAATCAATGGCTCGGTTGTCGGTAACTGGGGCGTGGTTGGTGGTGGCAGCGCATCGAAAATGCATAGTCCTTCCGGGCCTAAGCAGTGTAGCAGAAGTGCTCGACAGTGGGTCGCAGACAAGTCGGCTGCTCCACACGCGAAAAGGAAATTCTCGAAGAAGTGTATCCAACGCAACCATGGTATGGCTAGAATACCCGGGGCGGCGATGAAAGGTGTCGGCAGTGACTATACGGCGGAAGCCATCCCTGCATGCTCCGACCCTCGTCGCCAGATTGCCCTATTGCCGCGCAGCGCGATCGAGAACAAGGTACTCACATCAAGCCATGCCACGCATGACCAGTTTATTCAAGCGTGCGCTGACATATATATGCAATCAAATGTAGCGCCATCTCTTGATGGCTTGTTAGATGCACACAATCTAAGGGCGCCTAGTGTCTCCCTTCGACACTACGCTGCTACCCGACTGAGTCGCCGTGTTAACCCTCTCCTGCATGTTCTCTTTTCAAGGGTTGGTTAGCGCGCGAGTCTGTGCTTCCCATACCTCATTAGCTGGCAGTACAAATTCAAATTGCCCACTACCAAGTGCCTTCTCTCGTGCCCATTACTGCGCTCACCTGGTTGAGCTGGTTGAGGTTGACGCCGAAGAGGAAGAAAGTTGGAAGCGCACAGACGTAGCGCAGCGGCGACTCGCACACGGCGTAAGTGGCTCGGCGCAGCCACTGCGGTCGCACGAGCAGCCGACCTTGGTTAGCAACGATGGCCGACGCCTGCAGGACGAGATGCCCTGAACATCGACTCGCACGTTTACCACTCTCGGTTAGCATTCATAGTCTTGGTGATAATTTTACAACTTCCAAAAATGTTTCTCACCGCGGACGCCCGATTTGTCGCACAGTGAACATTTATTTAACATTTATTCCAGTCGTACTTTCGAACGCATGCAACAGGCCCCCTTACATATGTCGCCACCACCGCATCGCCGCACTCGCCTCTTGCGGTTTCTTCCGCATGTGTTTACGGCCATTGAGTTTCGTCGGCACAGCGTGCCCGCTCTCGGCCGTATAGCATGGACCCGTCAAATCTGACCCCGGAAGCAGGCCAGATTTGATGCTTTTGATGCTTTATGTTTTCTTATTAATTGTTCTGCATTGACCAAATGCTCAATTTTTTCGTATTTTGTCAGTTTCAGTTGACACAAACATGACCTCCTCTTTTGCTGCGACGCTTACTTAAAACATCTAAGCACCGCACCCTGTGTCATCGCCCAAACAACTCTTTGCAAAGTGTCCTTCAGCACAAAGTAAAGCGGTTTGTTTCGAAGAATTCCAGTTCGCCCGTAGGTGACGGGTATTACTTTCACTGGATACCGCAGCGAAAATGCCTTGCCGGCAGACCGGCAAAAAGAAAAAATAATGGAAGCATGTGCATGAACTAACGTGTACGACGTTCGCCTAACTACCTCTCTGGGAAGAAAACGTGGCTAATAATGGAAAGCAACGAGTCAAAAAGATGAACAAGAAAGTGTGACCGTGTAATTTAGCAGGGCTGTTATTCTGCAGCAAGACGTACACTGTGGAGATTAATGGATACCGCGTACGACGATGACATGATGGTCAAGAAGGTGATTGTCTTACCGTAAGAATTGGTGAGATCGGGACGAGAAAGCGCGCTGGGCTTCGGATGAATGTCATGTTCGCAACAGGTGCAAGAGCAGCAAGCAAAAGTATCTGAAACAAGAGAGAGAGAGAGAGAGAGAGATGCAAGCAGCACGTTCATTCCCTATGTCATGCTGATACCCGAGACACAATACTAAATTTAAAGATAATTCCTCGTATACGCAGTACACAAATTCAGGAGTTTTTACCCTTTGTACTAAACAAGCCCTTCCTATAGTTTCTCGTCGTGAAAAAATTCAATGACTCACAGCCAGTCCTTGTCTACCGGCGACACCAGGCCGATCTGATGAATAAAAGAAAACTTTTTTCTGGGACTCGCAAAGTGGATGATTCAGAAGTGTTATAAATTCTTCAAGTGGCGAAGCTATGGGTCATGAAGCAGAAAATTCAGCGGCGTTGTCGAAGATGGTACAAAAGTCACCTGGTCACAGAGACGCGCTCGTTCCACTGATTGCGCGTTCGTCGTCTTCTTCCACAGCTGGCTCCCACGTCGATCATCATGCCAGCGTTCAGTCATCTGCCCCTCCATCTTCGAAGGCACTGATCGCACCGGCCCACTGCCAGTCGGTCCGGCGATTTCGGTGAGTTCTGTCGTACTCTCCGATGGATGAACCTTTGACTTCAATTGCCCACTCAGTAGCTGCGGCCGGCTTCTTTGGACATCCATGCAAGTACGCGAACGAGCTCGTGGCACGGGACGGGAGAAAGGATAAAGGGCAACGTGAATACAATACCATTACGTTCCGTAAAAAGCGCCGTCACTGGGAAGACGTCACAATGCTTTCGCATTCATCCACGTAGGGATACCTAAGTGCCCTTGACTTCTTCTTCCAAGCTCAAAGAACCAGCATGTGTTGCCTTATTAAACCGGTACACTTGCAGAGCTAATGGTAGTATGTGCACTAACGCTACTTTTGTATTGTATTAGTGCTGTAGTGCGGGCTTGCGATGTTGTATGCGCAGAACTTTCTTTTTTCGACAAAAGCACACGGGCTTGCAGATTAACAGCCGAAATTGGCACAAACATTCACAAAGTTTTCATTTCCGCGGCTGGAGTTCGTATTCTACTGCAAAGAAGCTGGTGTGCCTCCATTTGGCTTTATATTTCCGTCTATTCACACTATGTATGAGTCTCTGGGAGCGTCAGCTGATCGTTTAGCTCGGATGCCACGGCCCTAAGATACCAAGCTCTTGAAGTTGAAACCATAATGTATCTGGTCGTGCGACTTATGTAATGCCTAACCAGGAAACTCAATGCATAGCACTCTTAAAGAGTTTGCTTTCAGAGAGTAGCAACTAAGTAGTGAAGCAGTACTTGGCGACTTGGCGCAACATCTGATTCCAATGATAACCACGATGCTGATAACTAGAGGCGAAAAGAAATAGAGAACTTTTCAAAGTTGGCTCACCCACTTACAAAACTAACAAGGGAAGACGTACCTTTCATGTGGAAAAGCTAGCAAGACGCCTTTGACGAATTAAGCAAGCGCATGTGAACTTCTACAATCCTTGCCCATTTTGAAGAGACAGCCGACGTTGAAGTTCACTCCGATGCGAGTAACGTCGGCGTCAGTGTAGTATTAGTATAGTGGGAAAACGGCCAGGAGAAAGTCATAGCTTATGCCAACCGTAAGCTCTCGAAAGTAGAGGCAAACTACTCGGCATCCAAGAAAGAGTGTCTCACAGTCATTTGGGCAATAAGTAAATTTCCACCCTACTCCTATGGTAGACTATTTAGAGCAATCAGTGATCACCATTCGCTTTGCTGGCTGGCGAATCTCAAGGATCCATCAGGGCCACTAGCAAGATGAAGCCTTAGGCTGCAAGGCTTATTACTGTCCTATGAAGATCCGGGAGGAAACACACCAATGTCGACTGCCTCTCACGCGCAGCAGTCTAGACAACTGTGTCAGAAGAAGAAGACTTCCGGTTCCTTGCCAACGTTGACGCGTCACAAATTGTTCAACAACAACGAGATGACCCGAAATTGCGACTACTCATACAGCGACCGGTGGGACTGGACATTCAACTCCCGCGCATTTCCTCTACAGGGCTCACCTCGTTCTGTCTGCGAGGAAGTCTCCTCTAGAAGCGAAATTTGGAGCACAGTGAGGAAAAGTTTTTACTTGGCGCACCCACATCTATGCGAGAAGACATTTTGCATGCATGTAACAATGAACTGACGTGTGTAAAAATAGGCGTGAGTCATACGTTTGCCAGGATTCACCTAAAATACTACTGGCTCAAGTTATTAGAATCAGTGCAGCACTATGTCAAGACGAATGTCAAAGGCGCAAGACTCCATCTATAAAACCGGCAGGCGTTCTCCAGCCAAAGATCCACCAAAAGCCCCATTCTAACAAGTCAATATCAAGCTCCTTTGAGCGTTCCAAGCATCATCATTACGCAAAAAGTGGATAGTTGTGGCCACAGATTACCTGACCCATTACGCAGAAACATGTTTCCTGTTCAGTGCAACAGCTGCCGAACTTGCAAAATTCTTTGTCAACAATATGGTACTCAGGCATGGCGCCCCCACCGTCATTACTACTGATAGTGGAACAGTCTTTACTACGGATCTAATCCAGTCCTTAATGCGAATGACTCATACTGATCATAGAGGAACTACGGCGCATCATCCTCAGACAAACGCTTTAACTGAACTCCTCAAGGAAACACAGGCTGACATGACTTCAATCTGTGTCTACGTTCAACATAGTCTGTGGGATGAAATTTTGCCCTATATCACCTTTGCATATAGTACGGCCGTTCAAGAAACAGCACGAGTCGCACCGTCTGAATTTCTATTCGGCCGAACAGTAACCACAACTTTAGGTGCTATGTTGCCTTTAGATCAAGAAAACAACACCGACCTAGAGGATTTCTTCGAAAATGCAGAGGAAGCACGACAGATGGCAAGGTACCGAATACGCCGCCAACAACGCGCCGGCTCCAGCCCGTACAACTAGCGACGTAGTAAAGCTCGTTATCAGCCCGGTGACAAGGTGTCGATATGGAGCCTAGTGCGACGCCCTAGGCTGTCTGAAAAGCTTCTCCGCCGATACTTGGGCCCTTGCGAAAGCATCCGTAGTATAAGCGACGTAACTTACGAAGTGACATCCGCTGAATAGGAGAGCCCAAGACGCCGCCATTCCACGGGAGTTTTACATGCTGCCCGCATGAAACCCTACCGCTAGAGGTCATGAAAGGAAAAAAGGAAATCGACAGGAACCTGTACTTTCTCCCAGGCATCGGGCCGATGCGCTAACGAGGGGGTAATGCCGCGATGACTTGGCCACGTTCAAGTAGCGTGCTCATCGCCCTTCGTATTGGACACTGTACGCGCCGTGCCATGGTGTAGTTCAGTAACAGCAGGCAGCTATAATCGTGGTACGGGTAGGTGGTTGGACCCGGCTCGCATGCGCCACGCGCACGAGCGATCACGCGAGGAGGAAGTAGAAGACAGTTCGACGGCAGTCTGGAACGCTACTGACGGGCGCTTCCACGACAGCAGTGACTTTTCGATTTGTGGGCATATGTTCGCCCTTATAAGCATTGACACGTGGACTTATTTATCTTTCACATGTGAGCACTTTTCACAGTCGAACAAATCTTATCGCTCAGCGCGGGACATTTACGGAAAGTAAAACTACCGCTTTTTGGTATAGTAACCTGAGTTACTATAGGCCAGTGCGAATAGTACGCGTTTCGTTCCATTCGCTTCGGACGCGCCTTCCCTTTGTTAATTTCTTTGCTCAATTTACGTGGGACACCCTGTATATGTTGTGACTGCCCGCAGCGCAGCCTACCGCTCAAGCGTGAACCCAGCGCTGCGTTCGATAAGCAAATATTTACCAATACCCAGGGCGAAATAGTTGTATACATTGCAGGCTTTCACCGTAACTGCTTGTTCACCACCACATACCGTGTATTCGAAGAGTCACCAAGTCACTGCCCAGCGTCTGGGCGCAAAGTCGACGGTGTTCATAACGCCGCTGCAGTTTAGCGTCTGCGGCATTCCGCATCTGGGCACGATCCCTCATTGCCGATTACTGATCGTGGTACAAAATTTACGATTACGATTCATAGGGAAGCGCAATACAAGAATACATGTATATGAGATGTCAGTGCACGGGTTAACGTTTACGATTTTAGTCTATGTCGTTCAGTGAACCTGTCAGTGAGTCCAACTTCGACTTGCTTACTTTGTTGTTGTAGTGTGGCTTGTCGGCCAGCATCGCCCACGCGGCCGCGCTTCCCTGGGAGAATCCCACCAAGAATAGCTGCGGCCAGCCCGTGTGGTCCAACACGTAGTCCACCAGGGCAGGTAGGTCCAGCAGCCCCACTTCATCCAGGCTGAAAGCAGAGAGCGAAATGATAGGTTAGATACGCGGGAAGTTCCAGAAAAAGAGCATTGGCAAGCAGTTATAGCGAGCGAGACATTATCTTCAGAGACTAATCGTAAATCGTGTCTTGTGGAGACTGAAAATATTGCATTATGGCTAACGCAATATGTTTTTGTAAATTATTTGCAGCTTCAGTGTGATGTCCACCTTCAGTCCACCGTTTAAGCAGTGCACCTCTAGCGGGTCTAGGCGGCTGACGTTACTGTGCGCGAAGCTAAGTTTATTCAACTTAAAACATTACCTAATTCACAAAACTATGCGTCTTTACAAGTTCAAACAACCGTGATTGATAAAAAAGGCGGCAAGAATCGCGATCTTATTCTAACCAAACGCTCGACCACAGTTCCCAGCCTTTGACATAACTTTATTGAGGCCTCGCTTATCCGCCTGTCAATCTCTTGTGCAATACTTGCCTAAAATACTGTTCGGTAGAGATGGTCTCTACGTTTCGCCACAATGGTCGTTTCGATAAAACGTGGCCTAATTTAGTGTTACAAAGTCGGCTCAGTAACTCGAAATTCCTAGCTATCCGCTCTGGCGGCGAAAAATCCCCATACATTCTATTGCTTGTGCTTCTATAGACAAATCAACAATTTTCGCTGTGCGTTGCCGCCGTTCCTTCGATTTCACATCACATGTGTAGGGGATAGACCCGACTTTAACCATACCCTATAAAGGGAAAGTTGCACCATCTAATTGTCCCGCAATTTTAGCGTCACTAGCGGGCGCTGAAGAAATATCAAAGGCGATGACTGAACAAAAGCACCTGGAGAGAGAACAAGGGAACTAAGCGCAATATCGTTTGATACGTAAATGACTGTTTCCATGCACGAACCTTTCACGGCAATGAATGTCGTTTTAATGGAACTACCCATGCAAAAAACGCGCAGTTTGTTCATCGATTGACCAGCGTGAATGCAACTATTCTACACGGCGCACGACATCGACACACATGAATGCGACGAAGACATTCGCGATTACAGAATCGCATCAGACAGAAAGCGGTTAATGTGAAAGATGTGGTCAAATTTCTCAGAACTGAGAGGGATGCTAATCCGCCCCATCACCGTTAGGGTAAGCGAGCGATGCTGCATGAGATGCTGCAGAGCGAACGCACTGAGTGATGGTTAAAATCGACGAGCTAGTTTCACTGGCCTTGTAGACACCAAACAGGCGCAAGTACGACATTCCAATTACATGATGCAAAATATACTTAAGTGTACATTAGTGCTGAAAACTAAACACCTTGAAGCCGCGGCTATATGAAGCCGTAAATAATCATTCCGATCTGCGGTTAGAGCCGCCGACGTAAAATGTATCAGCGGTTATGATACCACCGTGACTAGGTTCCGCGTGCAAAGTGTAGTCCAGGGGTGCAATAACACAAAGCTGTTCCAAACTTTTCTATTGCAATTAAGCAATCAGCCCTCCGCTATTGGTCAAAACCTTTTTGCACCACTCCCCTTTCACCTGTCTGTCACGCGACGCCACGAAAACCGTGATAGCTCCCCATCTGATATGACGTGTACACACTGATTATGCATGATAGGACCGAACAAACGAAAAATAGGTATATCTCAGCGGACACCTTTCTGCCATTAGATCTCGGCTATTGGCCAAAGGTTTACGGGCTGCACCCACTTCGCCTGCCTGTCACGCGACGTCACAAAACCAGGAAAACACACCGCGCCAAAGTGACGTGTACGCGTTCAAGATTCATTAATATGTCGAACAAAACTGAATTTATTTCGGAATAGCCACAAGTTGCCCCGTTCCGAAAGGAATATAAGATGGCTCAATGCGTCAGCACAGCGCGTCAGCACAATGCATCAGCATTCGAATGCGCATGCGAATGAAAACGCATGCGAACGCGCATCGGCTTCCATCGGCTTCCGTCGGTTTCCTCGTGGCGCGGGTGAGGTGGAAAGGGCAGGGAGCAAAAGTGAAGTGACTGACGTCACAAGTCGAGAAGAGCAACGGAGGAGGAAGAGTAGGTGAGAAGGCATGTGAAAGAACGAGAGGATGCGTGGCGTGGGATGCGAGCTTACAGACTGCCAGGGAACGGGAGGGAATCGTGTTGTGGCGCGCTTGCGTGGACTTCGAAGATAACCGGATATCCTGTGGTGTTCGAACAATTCGGACACATATTGTGAAGGTGCACGCGTTTGAGCACAGTTTAATATGAATGCAGTGCCGTCAACAGGGCGGTATTGAAAGGTCGCGAAAGAAAAGCAAAAGCAATGCGACGGTGACGACAGCTCGACCCACAGGAAGTCCGTAAGGCTCGTTTGGCTGCATCAGCTTAATCGAAGCGGGCAAAGCGGGCTACAGAGTCAGGGAAAGAAGAATAATACCAGTAATTTAGTAGACAAAGTTACATAGAAGCAGTGTACAAATCAGGCTTGCCAAAGCCACATAGGACTTGAGCGGCAGTACCTGGCAGGCAGCAGACAGAACCGACAGTAATTGCAATTAACGCAGTTTTCAAATTTGAATAGTCAATATAGAAAAACGTAAAGAAAGAAAAGGAAAGATATCTAACCAAAGTAAAGCACCGAAAGAATGAGCACTTCTCTGTAGCGACTAATAGTCAGTTTGCTTGAGTGCCTATTGTATTTAGTTTAAACGCGCAGGGTATTTTGAGGTAACTTATTAAAATTTACAGGAACATAGTCTGCTACTCGCTTGTCATATATTCTGCAACATCTGGGAGCGCGGTGAGGATCCTCAGGCTGCAAACAACGTGAAGAAAGGTACTTGACCTTGCAGTTACTTTCCCATAAAAGTCTACAGACAAATGTTTTCCTTAGTAGGTGATTAAAGTCCGGCATAAATAAGGTATTGAAAATGTCACTTTTGACACTAAGGTTTGATTCACAGCTGATTGGATTGAACAAACTTTAATAAAGGTCCTGCAGGACGCACATCAGCGCGCAGTGGGCGTCTCCCACGCAGGGACCGGCAGGAAGTACCTGGCGGCCCCTGCGCGTGCCTGCTGGACGGCCCATTGCTGGCACTGTAGGAGCTGGCTTCGTAGGGTCTTCTCCCAGTTGTCGTAGGTAGAGTCGGGCGGAGCGTTTCTGCACTCCCAGAGCACGTGTGCGAGTGTCGCCGTGACCCCGCACGAGGGGCATGCATCGTCGGGGTAGACGTCCGGGTAGATGATATTTAATGTAGCGGGCTTGGGATAGGTATGGTGTTTGTAACAAGCCTAGCGTTAGCGCCTGCGGCCTGTTTCGTTTGGGGTCCGGTGGTGCAAAGAGACATCGTCCCAAGCAAAAGTGCCAAGTGGCTTCGTTGTACGTTACTGGGGCGTCCCTGGTCGCCTCCAACTCACCGAGACGCGGTTGCCCGGGTGTGACGGCGAGGTCGGTAAGCGCGCGCTCAGCGTCGTGGGCTGGCTCGTTGAGGTTGGGCGGGCGCCCGGGAGCCGACGCAGGTGGGCGGGAAACCAGATGACGGTGTAGTGCTTCAGGTTGCTCGGATCAGTGCCGCGGAGGACGCGTAACGCCTGGTCGGAGACGACTGATCTCTCGCACGCTTTGATGGCCGGTCTCGAGTGTGTGTGTGAGTCGCTGCTTGTCTTGCGCTTGTCGTCGAGCATTGCCAGGGCTATGGCCACTTGCTGCGCCACCTCGGGGTCGCGTGTGAGTACCGCAGCGACGTTTAGGGTCCGCTGCGAGGACGAGACCGCTACCGCGGCAAAGGCTCGGTTGCATCGGTAGGCGGCGGCGTCCACAAAAGCGACCTCGTCTGCTTTCTTGTTTATGTGTTTGTGGAATGCGGTCGCCCGGGCTAGGCGCCTGCCTCGATTGCGTTCTGCATGTACGTTTCGCGGAATGGGTGCGATCGTGATCAGGTCGCGGAGCTCGCGAGGAATCGGCGTAAACTCCGGTGGATCCTGGGTTTTCGGTAGGAAGTAGCCGAGCTCGCGCAAGATGTGATAGCCCGTCTTGGTCATTGTCAGTGGTATCATCTGCGCTCTCTCCTGAGCCTCTGCGATCTCTTCGAGCGTATTGTGCACCCCGAGTTCCACAAGTCGATACGTCGGCGTCGTGATCGGGAGCCCAAGGGCCCGCTTCACTACCTTTCGGATGAGTGTATTGAGCTTGTCTCGCTCCGAATGTTTCTACATGTGCATTGCTCCGACGTAGGTAAAGTGACGTAGGACGAACGCGTGTACCAGGCACAGCACATTGTCTTCTTTGAGGCCGTGGTGACGATTGGCCACTCTGCGTACGAGTCGTATCGCGTTGTCCGCCTTAGTCGTCAGCTTGTGGACCGTTTGGATGTTTCATCCTCCCGCCTCGATTATCATTCCCAGTAGTGGGATGGAGTCAACCCTGGGGGTTGGGCGACCGTCTGGTGCAGACGATGATGTTGCGCTCGGTCGGAGGTTTCCACCCTTATAGGCCCTTAGCCTTGTCGTTTTGGACAATACAACAACAGCTCCGATTTAGCGGAGGAGCCCTTGAGACCCGTGCGGTCGATGTAGGACTCGGCGGTTTCGACTGCCTCCTGCAGGGCGGATTCAATAATGTCGTCCGACCCCGTGGAACCCCAGATGGTGATGTCGTCCTCGTATGCCTTATGGTTAAGGCTTTGTATCTTTGAGAGGCGTTCGGAGGGCCCGATCATCACAAGGCTGAACAGCGTCGGCGAGAGGACAAAGCCCTAGGGGGTGCCATGCAGTCCGAGCTCGACTTCTTCCGACGTGAGGTCTCCGGCACGGAGCACGGCCTTGCGACAGGTTAGAAAGGAGCGTACGAACTCGTAGAACCGGCGCCCGGCTCTACGTCCGCGATCGCCTTAACTATTGCCGAGTGCTTGATGTTGTCCAACGCCTTCTCCAGGTCAAGGCCGAGTATGGTGCGGGTGCCCCAAGTGGCCCCGGCGTCTATGATCTGGTGTTTCAGGAGTAGCATCGTATCCTGCGTCGAGAGTCCGGGTCGGAAGCCGATTATGTGGTGTGTGAAACAGTCCTGGTCTTCGAGACACCGACCGACTCTGTTGAGTACGTCATGCTCGGCCACTTTACTCACGCACGACGTGACGAGATGGCGCGAAGGTTATCGACGACAGGCACCTTGCCCGGTTTTGGAATGAGGATAGTGTGGGCGAGTTTCCAGGCGTCCGGTAACTCGCCCCGCCCCACACGTCATTGAAGGCGCCTGGGAGGTACACGACCGAGGGGTCGTCTACGTTTCACAGGAGCTTGTTGGTTATGCCATCAGGGCCTGTGGTGCAACGGCCGTTCAGTTCGTGGAGAGCCCGGCGTACCTCTTCGACGGAAAATTTGGCGTCGAGGAAGGTGTTGTCGGTACCTGTTTATTCGGGATCTAGGGTCGGTGGGCCTGTGGGTATCGGCAGGTACTTATGCACAACGGTCTTGACTATGTTATCTGGCGAAGCAGTGCTTTTGACCTGGTGAACGACTTTGGCGAGCGAGTGGCGCTGGTTCGTGCAGGTGTTGGTGTCGTAGAGCAGGTGTTTGAGGAGGTTCCACGTTTTCCCCTTGCGGACTTGTCCGCCGACCGTGTTACAGACCTCATCCCACTGCTGTTTGGATATGGTGCTGCGGTGTTCCGTTACGTTCTTCTTCAGTTTTGCAATGCGTTTGCGGAGCCCGCGGTTGAGACGCTGGCTCTTCAATCGTGACAGTAGAGACTGGCCTCGAGCAAGTGGGCGAGGCGGCTGTCCATCTTCTCGGTTGGCGTATTCGTGCTGAATGTTCGCGTGGCCTTACCGACGTCGGCCTTGAGCTGAGTCGTGAGGCGCGAGTCTTGCGAAAGAGGTCCCGGTCGACCCACGTGAACTACTTGGGCTTCCTGACGATGGTGGGTAAGTGCACGGCCTGTATGAGATGGTCGCTGCCCAGATCCTCCACAAGATTGAACCAGCGGGCATCGACTGTGTTCTTTACGAAGCAAAGATCCGGGGTGGTGTCTCTGTGCGTGGACGTGCCGATGCGGGTAGGGAACACCTTGTCCGTCATTAGGGTGAGATCCAAGTCGTTCGCATGCTGCCACAGCGCTGTACCCTTGGGGGTGCCATACACGTAACCCCAGGTGCGATGCGCAGCGTTAAAGTCGCCAGCTATCAAGACCGGGTTTGAGCCTGCAAGACGGATGGCTCTCTGGAATAGGCGTCGGGAACGTTGACTTGTCTGGCGCTGCTGTACATGCAGAGGATGTACACACTTTGTCGGGACGCGTCGCTTGGGAGAATCTCAGTCTTCACGTTGTCCACCTCGGACGTGCCGAGGTCGTGCGCGAGGCAGGTGAGCTTTATGGAGAATAACGTGGCGGTACCACGTCATCCCGCAAGGCCGGGTAACCACTGGTAATCGATGAACGTGACGGTGTGTGTGAGAGTTTCTTGCAGTAGGATTACGTGGGGCTCGGCATTATGGCTGCGTAAGTATTGCTGCAGGGTGGTTTTCCGCGCAGTGAAACTGCTGCAGTTTCAATGCCAGATGCGGAACACTTCATCTGGCCTGGCCATCTATGGTTGTGGGGGTCGCGTGTGGGGGTGGATTGGGCGCGCGGTGTTGTGGCGAGGCCGGCTTACCAGCAGCAATGGCGGAGGCTACGATGTTTTCGAGATAATGTTCGACTGTGCGCCACCGATTACCGTGGGCCGTCAGAGTGGACTGTACGTGGGCCATATTCTCTCCGAGAAAGTGGAGGCTCTCTTTATTTGCCGACAACGCACTTTTAATCTCGCCTAACTCGGGTTCTAGTTCTGGCAGGGCGCGAGTGACGGCGCGTTTCTTGAGTGCGCTCTCGCCGCCGCGCTACCAGCCCTAACAGGATGCGGCGGTGGTGACGGGGCTACTGCCTTGGCGGCGCTCTCGGCGGCGGGCATAAGGGCTGCGCCCGCGCCCCTGTCCTTTTGTAGTTCGGCAATGGCGGCCATAAGTTTGAGGATTGTTTCTTTCATAGAAGCGTTTTCTCGTTTAGGTAACGCTATCTCGGAGGTGTTAGTGTGTGTGTCGTGCTCTGGGAGCTAGCCCGACCTTACCTGTGATGTGGTGTCATTTCTTCTTCCCGGGACAACGCCTGTCCAGGTGAGGGCGCCTCGTTTCTTGTTGCTTGGCACATGGCACTCTGCCAGCCTTGATCCGGGGTGATTTCCTTCAGGGCAACGTCCTCCCGGGCCACTTGGTATTCCATATCTGAGCACAAAAATTGCCGCCCAAGCGGTGGCGGCGACGACGTGGAAGAGAGAGGAACGTGCCAGAAGCAGCGCCGCGCTAGCGTGCAATCGCCACGTCGGATTAGAGGCTCCCCTCGTTAGGGCTAGCGAGGCGGCGGCCGAGCGACGATGGTAAAACTGCTGTAGGAGGTGGAGATAAACACTCGCAGTGTCCAGGAAAGTGTCCACAGAATCCTTGCATCTTCACGAAGCCGTTGTGCACAAAATTTCCGTGAAATCGTAAAAAATCTCCACGAAAAGAAAGGACATTCATAGCTGATGTCTTGTTTTTTCTTTTAAGATGGAGTGAACATTAGGGTTAACCGTAGTGTACCAACGAACTGCGCAATCACCATATACTGTTATATTGTACCTAAATACACTATAGCCCAAATCTTCTACAACTTTTCGAACAGAGCGGGGGATATAATATATCATACTGTACAACACGCATGATAGCGCAGTAAGCCGTTTACATACATAGCCTAAATGGGAGTTCCAGGAACAATCACTGTCGAAGTACAAGCCGAGGCATTTTAGAGAAATAACTTAATTTAAAGGTTTACGCAGACATAGAGAACACTGCGAGCTGTGTAGAACAAACGGATAATCAATGGCTAGTTTTCAGAAGACCCTGAAAACAAATTAGTTTTGCCTTACGCCTAATAAATGACTAAATTAACAGAGAACCAGTTCATAGCCTTCATCGTCGCTGCCTGTGGGGAAGTAACAGCACGCATATAGTTAGTTTTCTGATCTATAATGGCAGTACCATCTCCGTACTGACACAATCTAACAGTAACCATACCAGCAAGGTCATTCACATGAACATATCACAGTGCTCCGACTATGGAGCCATGGGAGACACCGAACTTTATTAACAAGAAATTGTTCTTTGCCGGCTCGAGTGAAGAAACATGCTGGTGGCTGTGGTACGAAAAGCTTTTCGGGAGCGTCAACAATGTGCCATGAAAAGTTCACATGAAAGCTTGATTAACGAAATGCCACGAGTCACGTTGTCGAATGTCTTGCTGACGTTAAGGATTGAGCACAGAACCTGATTACGCTCGAATGATAAGCTCAACACATCAGAGAGATCTTCATGAAGCGCTTGAAGATCTTGAATGAAACTGTAATGGGAAGGAGATAAAATTCCGTGTTTATCCAAGAAACTTCTCATTGGCAGCAAAAAATGTTTTCCTAATACTTGAGCTAAGCAGGGCAACACCAAGATTGGGCAATAGTGTTATGTTGTACTATTTACTCCTCTCTTAAAAAGTGGAATAAGCACATCAGTTTTAATATTTAGAGGGATTGCACTACTGGAAATAATATTGGTAAAAAGCGAGAACAAACATGTTTGATGGTACGAAAGATGGCGCGGAGGCCATTTACATAAATACCATCAATACCTTGTGGCTTTCTACACTTTAATCTAAAGATAAGTGACCTATGTTAGTCTTCAGTTAGCAAAGGTGAGTGCGCAGACTCTAATGTACTATTATGCAAAGTACACGACGGTGGAAGCGGTGATGCATTATCCGACACACGAAGGAATAAAGTGTTGGAATTACTAGCGAGAGTATACTATCATCCGTACCAAAACAAGTGGAATCACATTCACGATTACCATGCTTATTCGTGTCTCTAAGGTTGTTTATTAAATACCATCTTTTTTTGGTGTCTCCCCGAGTGGACTTAAATGCATACTGTAAATGCATTCGCTTTGCGCGGAGAATCATCGCATTTGCCCTATTTCTTGCTTCTTTGAATTTAGACCGCATCGCTTCAGAAGCCGGATAACCTGTAGTTTTTGCCTAAAGAACGTCCTTTTCTTTTAATGCAGCCAGAATTTCTGACTTCATTTGTTTTTCTTGTTACATTGTTTGATGAGTACGGTGCGTGTGGTCGCCTTTTTACGCTGGTGTAAAAGACCAGCAAACCTGTCGTAGATATCGACTGGTGCAACATTTTTATTGCGATATCATTTATATGGACACTCCAGGTGCATTTCTGCCGCCGCCGTCGACGTTTCCGTGATGTTCCCTATAAAGTCTAAGGGCGATAACATCATCGACCCGCGCCGTATCCTTAAGTGTGAGGCTGAGCGGAGGATGCTGGCTCAATCTCGCGCACTCAAATGAGGAAAGCGAGGAGGAAGCGCGCCGTCTTCCGTCGCGCACAAGGCACAGGGAGGAGTACGGAGTCCAGGCGCACCGAGTGCTGGTAGCTTCGTGCACGCTGCGTTCTCGCCGCTTAGTTCGCGTTGAAGCGAGAGGCAGCACGAAGGTCAATTGGCTCATTGCTGCCGCAGCGGTTTCCCACTCCAGCGTTTTGACAGCGAGTGTGCGCGGTAATCGAGCGAGATGTACTCATGTTTTCTTGTGTGCGCGTGACACCACGCTTGTTCATTTAGTTAGTAAGCGAATGTTTGCAAGTTTATACGGCAGATGAAACTACTCTCCTTAATTCGTACATTTGTCGACAAATTTGCTATCGCAATCGATGCTTCGCGTTCCGGGCGAAACTGCGACATTAAAAAAAAGCTTTCGAGTCGTAGTTCGATACTTGCGTATAAAAGGTTTTTGAGTCACAGATGGAAACTTCTTTCTTACTGGAGGACGCTGCGGGGGAGGGGGAGGTGCGGGGCGGAGATGCTCAAGGCTGCCAAGTCAAAGAACAGCAAACGAGATAATGATCGAAAAGTTTTTTTCCCAGCAGCTGATTACAAGACCAAAGTTTGAGCGCCAATATTTATGTGGTGAATGCAGGATGCCGTTGGCCGGCCGGATTCTTCACGCATCGCTTTTAGAACAGTGGTCTGCAGTCCGCATTTCGACAATGTATTAAGGTAAACTGGAACTAAGCTAATTACAGGACGTAAGATGTCGATATTGATGTCGCTTATCAGGCAAACGTAATATTGATGTGACTGAGTCAAGAGTGCGTGATCGAGTTCGGCTGGGAACACTCGTCCGTTCTAACAAGGTGGACGATAAACAGCAAACAGAATCAACGACAAGGTCGGCGTGTTTAGCCGCAGGGCAATAAATTGAGTCTGATGAAAGCTAAAACTTGAATCTGCTACGGTCAAGGTATTTCAAACAAACACTGCAATTTTACCACCCCATTTCACTTGACGGGTTTCACTTGACGCGTCATGTGCAATGCCTTAGCAGTCTGCTGCGGCAGTTATTTCTGTTATTAGAAACACATCATAGTTGACCGAGTAGATGAAGTGATTGCACAAAATTCGTCCCGATATTTTCGAATGCGGCGAAAACATGTGTGGTGCGAAAATATTTCTAGGAAGTGAGAAAGTTCGAAGCCTTTAAAAAGTTATTGCAGCTGAGTGCCAACGTCCAAGTTAGTGCCAACGGCCAAGTCAGTGCCAATGCCAACGTCGCTTACCAGGCGAGGCCGGCTGAAGTGAAGTGCGCTAAGCGCCAGGTGCACCCTGCTATGCGTGAGGCAGTAGCCGAAGTGAAACGAGCTAAGAGTCATGCAGATACCAAATTACGACTTGGCAGATGCGGAGGTAAAGCGGCACAAATGGCAAACGGAGACGGCTAAAAGCCGAGCGGAAAATGCCGCAGAGGCGGAACGCCAACGTCTTCTGCTCATAGGAGAAGTGGATGCGTTCAAACGAGACTCGCAAAGCGGTAATGCTGACGCATTTCCGTCGGATCAACTAATTGATTGACAAATAATTTTGCCTCATAGGACAGCATTGTCATGTCCCCAACATGACTTTTCCGAAGGCATGTCAACAGTTCCACAGCTTGTGACTACTGCGAATTATTTGTCGCATGTTTTGAATGTGTGTAAACACCTTGACGTCCTGTTTTTCTTTATTGTTTAGCAACATACTCAGACGGCACAGACGCATGCATGCTTTAAGCTTACATCTCCTCTCATCTCGCCGCAAGGCCTTTTGTTTAGGAACATTTCATAAAATGTGTTATCCCCTGCGCCTGGCAATGAACTCGTCGCTTCTTCCGATTACATTTCACACCGAGTAGATGGTTCTTGCAAAGTTAGAATTCCACTCTGCAGAACTAATGCTTTTGCGCAGTCTCATAATACGCACAGTCAAAGAGTGGAACCGTATTCCCGCCCCGATTGTAAGCGCCGAAGAACGCGACCAGTTTGTAAACTGTTTAGCTAGCATTTGACAATTGCAGACGTTTGTGTCTGCATAGTTTAAAACGTCCCTTGCTTGCTGTCGCTTTGTACCCCCAAGCGCGCTCGTAGTAAATAAGCAGCTAAATCGTGTCGGCTAGCACTTTGACACGTTGTGCGCGTGCTTTGCGCTGCAGGAGAGCAATCCGGTTTTAAAAGCGAGAGCACTAGAGCACCCTCGACTCTTACGCACGGCTTCGAGACGGCAAACGGTGGCGCGGGTGTGGGGCGCGGAAGTATATAGCGGTGCACTGAACTAACTTCATGCCATCATCGTCGCACTCATCGACACGCCATCTTCGTCGTCATCACGTCCATGTGGTCGGCGTCGTGGTTGCTCCGCCTTTTCGCCGTTACCTCGTCGCACACACTCGCGTCGCACACACAAATGATTGCCTTGCGTGGACGCGTGGTGCAGTCTAAACACATCCTTTAGTAGGATACAACATAAAGAAAGAAACAGCAGCTGGCAACCGAGGCACACGAACCGTGCGGGGTTGTGTTACTCCGCTAACCAATAATGGAAGCAAACGAAGTCGTCATGAGACGCTTTAAATATGGCGTCGTACTTGATACCTCCGGAGCGTCTGCGGTTCTTAAAGAGTCTTTTCATCGGCGGAAGCGATGAGGTGCGCAACTAGCACGGACAAAGTCTGTAGAGTCTGAGCATTTCACTCTTCAAAAGTCCGCGGTACAGTTCACTGCTGAGTCCGTTTTACTCACGAAACTTCACTGCCAACTGAAGTGAAACTTGACAGTGAATAGTTGCAGCGAAACAAGCGCATTATTTCAGTTCGATAAAGAATTAGGCTTTCACCGTTCCCCTATAATAGACGAGTGAAAGCGTATAAAATTGCGCGTTTATAATTTTATTTTTGCGGTTACCGCCTTATTTAGGTAACAGAGAAAGCTTGAAGTATGAACTATTTGCACCCTTGCGGAGGAACAGAGGCTGGCGGTTATGAGGACATGCGTGGAGCTTCACTGCAGACTTAAGCTGTACCCGACTATAGATGGCCATCCACCCACAAAATTCTTCCTAGAGGTTGATTCGCACGCTGCGAGAGATGTGCATAATTTCTCTACAAGAAATGACCGTTGGTTATTTGCTGATTACTGTTAAGCCATTACTGAGAGGAGGGGCTTATTATCAACGTTTGTCAATGTTATAGTGTCGTGAATTACACGCCACTTGTACGAGGGACGTTCCGAAAGTAAGTTTCGCCATTTATTTTCACGCGGAAATTTCATTGCCCAAAAGAGAAATACACCGTGGTATGATAAGCCGTGCACCTTGCAGCTTCCAGTTAACATTGCACTAATTTCCCACATTGTCGCCACCGATATTGAGACATTTGTTGTAGCGTGCAAACAGATTGCAGAAGTGTTAAAGCTCGGTGCCCTGCGATGCAAATCATTATCGCACAGCCTGCTCCCCTTCAGCATTGCTTATACAGCATTGCTTAGATAACAGCACGCGCTTTCATTGGCGACCCCGTTCTCAGCGCACGTCTGTCTGCCATCGTGATTTGTACTCAAATTACCGCGGGCACGCCGGTCTGCTGCTACTCTCCCTCCTTCGGCTATCTGCGCATGCGTGACTTGTGCTTCGCTGACGCTCCTTCCGTTGTTGAACCAGCAACGGGCGCGGATTCGTGTGACGATAGTTTTCTTTTTTTTTTTTACCTGGTCTACCATCTCCTCTTTCAGAAAAAAAAATAACGAAACTTACTTTAGTTACTTCCCCTCGTAATAACGATATGGTAGCTTATTTGGACAGAATTTCTCCTTAGCCGTATGTCGCCAAATTGCAACAAAATGCACTTGTGTCGACGTAAATCCCGTTATCATTTGTTTTTTACCCTCAGGTTCAATTGTAGGTGACAGAGTTCATAAACGTGTCCACTGAAGTCGCTCGTTTTAGAATCGAACTACTCACGACATAGAGACGGCCAGAATGTCTAAATTTTGTTTGGCACGAAGCACAAGCAAGGGACGTCATTTGTATTTCGATAAGCACTATATTATTTTATTAACTGCTCGGAAATCGTTGTTCTTGTGTAATTATGTCGCTTGTGCTTATGCAAAACTATAGATCTGATGTCAGTGCGTTCTTTTCCTCATTCTTGAACTTCAGAATAGTGGATAGCCGGGCTTGTTGGCACGAAAACATTATATAACAAACAGCGCGAATAACGGGACACAGTAAAGAGGCACACGACACAGGCGCCAGTGCCGTGTGCCTCTTTTCTGCGTGCCGCTATTCGCGCAGTTTGCTAAAGAATGTCCTCATTCTTGATTTTGCGACTTTTGCATCGTTTCGTGAAAACCTATCAGTTAAGGCGGAGGAGAGAAGAAAGGGCAGGGATTGTTAACCAGAAGTGAGTCTGTTGGCTGCCCCTATGCCGGATGGCGGGAAAGGGAGAATAGAAAGATGAGAGAGTGAGAGAGAGAAAGGGGGAGGAAAGACACAATGAGTTCACGCAGTAAAAAAAGGATCAGGTGTAGCCGGCGCCGCCGGTATGCAGCATCATCTCATGGACCAAATATCATAATAATGCCAGAAACACCGCGTACAAAGAAAAAGCGTCCTGATTTTTTTTTTCTCAGCCAACCCGCCACTGCGGTATTTGTTTTACAACATAAACGCCACGTCAAACCCAGCGCCTTCCATCACCATTTCATCAGTAAAGTTTTTTCTAAAAGTGCGTCTTTAGCTTTATATGTTAACATGGCAATGCAACTCTCGCTCACAGATCATGATGCACCATGCGTGGACTATCTGTGTATAGAGCCCTATCTGTGGACAAGGATGCCAAGAAAGGCTCGGAACGTTGCACTATGCCTTTCTGCGACCCTCCTCACCCCCCACTGTCACCGAAGTAGCATCCAGGATATCAAAAGCAAGATTTCAACAACCAGATTCGAGAGACTGCCTCTCTATAGAAGTGCAGGTAACCAACTGCATCGCGTGTGGTGTTTATGTCCTCCACGCAGATGAAGTGTACATACAGGATTTATTGCACTTACCTAAAGTCCCAGTAGCGACTGTCACTGTCACTGAACTCTAGATGGCCCCTCGAGTAAGGCGTACCGCGGTAGTTTCCCAGCCACACGTCGTAACCGGCGTCCGCAAGAAGGAATCCTGCGTAAAAAATTTGGACGCATTGCCCGTCACTGTTGCCTAGAACGGTTCCGCAGTGCGTGAGAGTGCGTTAATGCAGTATTCCGATGTCTCCCTGCACAGGCACATCTCCTAAACGGCCATTTGCAGCTGTTAAGCGGGTCGACTCATGCAATTCGCGTCACTCACTGGTAACCACTTCGAACGCTTGAACTACGCGCTTAAGCTGAGCCCCAAAATAAGCCAGCCAGCTTCGCCAGTGCTGCGCTGGCTGCCTGGTTCCACTCGGCGGTCATGTTTCTCTCACAGCAATATGCAAAAAAAAAACACCCTGACTTGTCATTTTACGACGTCAGCTGTTAAGAGTTCTTCCACGCTTTTCCACTACTGTTATCTCTATTCCATTCTCCGTGTTTCGGCCACCCGCCTTCAGAATGTCGAAAGGCTGTATTCTGAATCTGCACAAGTGTACGAATAGAGACGGCGACTACAATGTTCAGTGAAGAAGACGAAAAGTTTCGTGTGGGGTGATGCTTTGTCGGGAATGGTTTGTGACAGTAGGTGGAACATGCTCAGGTGCTTCTGGTTCTTAAAAAAAGTGCGCATAAGAAATCGTAAAGCTACCAATTAAATGGACAGGAGAGCAACGACTTCTGGTTCTCCAGTCTACTTCTCGCTATGGACAGCTCTCACGTGACGCCACCGCGCTGGTACGTGACAAACCAGCTGCTCACCGCGCTGGTTTGTCAACGTAGCACATCCGTGGAAGCCATATATTACGAACGGCCGCGCCCGTTGCTTCCGGAACGGCAACGAACAAAACCAATCACTGGCGCGAATTCGGAAACGGACGCCTGCGTCACTGCAGTGTCGCATTTTCAGACGCCGAGCGCGTGATCAAATTGATTGCGTTTTTGCGCGAGCGAAATATATACATGCGGTGAAAACGTTCACAGCGCTGATAGCTAAGGAATTTAATGCTTCTGAATCTGTCGCTTCAATACACTTGACAAATTTCTCAATGGAATATTTTCTCCGAACATTAGGGGCTGCAAAATATAGGTAATCTTCACTAATTATGCAATTAACAGAATTCAGGCAATTGTTTGATATGTTCCAAAGCATAACCAACACTATAATTTTATTAACGCTTTTCCTTTACCACACAAGCATACTTCTTAAACATTGCCTATAGTTAGCTATTACACAATTTCAACCGCAATAGTGCCAAGAAAGGCGAAGCAAAAGTTTTGTTGTCACCGAGGACAAAACTATGCCCCGTTGTTATGTACAGAAAACTTCTCAAGCTTCGACATAACGCGCGCACGTACATCTTTCTTCCACTCACTCCGACGAGCTTCTACTTAGTTAATGTCATTATTCGTTGAATTATTTCTTCAGTATGAGAGCCTACAAACACTGCCAACGTCAGTGTCACGTCGACTCAACATGACCTAGAGTGCTTCTGTCAACCGTTGTCTGTGCGCCATGTACAGCCTACGCCAAACCTACATATTTCTTGAATAGGTACAAACTAGCTCGCAAAAAGGTATACGAACGCGAGAAAAACAACAGGGACGGCGGTCCCTTACAATCAGTTTTCTTTTTACTATTCTGGAATACGCGTTAATACTTACCATTCGGACGTACGAAGATACGACTGTGAATGGTCAGCATACGTAGCAGTCAATCTGTCTTCTAATCAAACAATACTCGCTTTTTCTTATATTAACAGATGTGTCACTAATATATTGTGGAAAACTTCGTCGAATGAGACTTCATTGTTGATTAAGTGGCCCACAATGCATTAGTGACACATATTTGTTCATATAAAAAAAAGCGAGTATTGTTCGATTAGACGACAGATTCAATTATACCTATTCCGACCATTCACGATCGTATCTGCTCATGTCCGAATGGTAATGTATTATTGCACATTCCAGGATTTAAAAAAAAACTGATTGTAAGTGACCGCCCTCCCTGTTGTCTTATTTGGGTTCGTACTTTTTCGGCTCCAGTTTGCCATTTATTTTCTCTCAATCAACACGTACCAAGTTTTCCAGCCACTTCCTTCGCATAGCAATTTATATTCCCACTTTCAGCTGCTCCTATAATCTATTTCGTCTTCCACTCAACGTCCTTACTAGCCGACCATCTGAGTGAACAGATAATCGAGGAGTTCTCTGACCGAGACTCTGGTGCGGGTAGTTGAGGACCCACACGGCTGCGGAAGAGAGCAGCCCGTGGACGAGGAGGACCGGTGGCCCCGTGAGCGCGCCGGGCCTTTGTCCTGCACCTCTCGGCACGCGTTGCAGGCTGAGCACGTAGCCATCCTCGGTGACAGTCGCGTGCTCCTCGGCCGGGTAACCCTTGCTGCGAACTAGCTCGGCCTGCGCGGAGAAATCAATTATTCACTCACCGTTCTGCGTTCGACAGCGAGCGCAAATAAAACGCTTCATGAAATCGAAGCCTTTCTTTATTTCGCATCCCCCCCCCCTGCTCCTTTGAGGGTGCTGCTGTGGTGCCGAATTTAGAACAACTTGGTCCACCGGGCATGGGAACACTCTCGACTAGTGGCTCCGGAACGGTTACGCGCCACTGGGTAGGGGCCCGAATAGACGTGAAACACACAAGGCAGAAAGTGAGGAATGCAGGAACAAAGACAGCCGAGTGTAAGCAAAGTTAAGTAAACAACATAGAACCAGAGCTTGCATTCAGCGCAAAGCGCACAGCTACGTATAAGTGAAGAAGATGTGAAGTTACCACATGTCAGTAGACATGAAAGAAACCTACGCTTATCACCGACTTCCACACAGCCTTGGCAGTCATGGCGTTTTTTTTTCTTATCTGTTTTTCGAGAAGCGACTGCACAATACTCCAAAAGGAGATAAAAATTGGCTGGTGTGGCCCCACACCTACCGTCACCAAGCCTTCAGGTCCAACACCTCAAGACCCGATTAACCGCTCAATGTGTGTTGTTCCAGCTTCTACATTGGACAGTCACCGTTTCGTGTGGCTATGTCCGCGAACGAGAGCTAGCCGAAAAATATCTATAGGGCTTCCAAACCACGAAGGGATGGAACAGTGTTATTGACGTTTGCTCACAGACGATGAATTCGCTGGACCACTACTGCAATTTATACTCGAGGATGGCCTCCTGCGTTTTACCTAAATACATATCTATTCCCCCGGGCAAGCTGAAAATAAGCGATAATTCAGATTGAATGAAAAATAAAAGCCGACTAACAGTAGAAAGAAGGCACGAGCGCTGCTTTCCAAATAAATGTTTATTTTAACTTTCACAAGTAAATACAGAAAAAATTACTCAACAGATGGCTGCCAGGCCCTCCACACGGGGCGTCAATGAAATCATTGGCGAAAAAAAAAAAGCGTTCTTCAGTACAAAACACTTCCTCTTCTTTCTTACATAAACATAACGCAAAAAAAACTCTGTGCCCAAAAAAAGACAGCCCACTTCAGTAACTCCTTCGGCTGTAAACTCATATACTGCGCCAGCAGCATTCCCCCAAAGTCAAGGCCACCATCGTATTGACTGCTCGCATTACTGTGTTCACCCATTACGGGGAAATGGACAAGAACACCACGGTTACAACGTGCGTTTTGAGACGGGAGGAATGCGGTCGTATCAGAAGCTTGTTAGTTAAAAGTAACCATTTGAATAGCAGACTTATGTATTATAATATTTGAACAGTAAAATAGTTATGTGATAGTACAGAAACGGTAGTGTGGATTAGTTAAAGAAGTTCTTACTTGCTCTTTGGAATGCACGTAACTTCCTTTGTTTGTGTAACACAGTTGATGCATGTTGTGTACTTCGAATTGCACGCTTTGACAGACCTTACCACTCTCATGATACCTCTGCCTCAGGGCAGAGGTATTTATGCAGTTAAAATGCGTTGTTTTATGGAGCGTTTTGTTCCCGACAGCTTCACAGAAGACATGCTCTTTGTATTTCTTGAGCTGGTTCTACATCTCGCTTTTAGATATTGTGACGGAGCTCCGTAACAATATATTTGATTAGGATACTCGCGGTCTAATATTATTTATTTTCGTTCGGTTTGTGTAAACCGGTCACATTTCTTTGTTCTCATTGTTCAGCAGAACAAAGTCCAAGCACCTACCTGCCCAAAGTCACTGCAGTATGTCATTCAAGATAATCCTCAAATTTGGTCTCCTTATATAATGTCTAAATCCGCCTTTTTTTTCGAACAATTATTTAGGCGGCAGGTGAAGAAACAGGTGATATGTTAAAGGCTGCATGCTTTTTAGGCTCGATGAGATGTTTTAAAATTTCTGCTTGGGAATTAACCAACGTTGTGGCAAAGAATCATGCTGCAACTGTTGTCACGAGTGCAATAACGCAACGAAGGAGCGGAAATAGCCTACGAAGTTTGAGAGTTTTCATTTCTCTCTACAATTGCAGTGTTCCTACGTAGAGCACTTGGCGGCTGGAAATTCTGTGAGCTATATTGTAAACAATGTGGTGTTGTCGCTGCGTCGTCACTGTTGGCGCTGAGGTGGTCGATGCTTTAGACGCTGTTTTTCACCAATCCCGTCTATTGTTTCTATGCACCTTGTTCGAGGGTCTTAATCATAATTTTCATGTACGCTTCCATTCTGCCACCGACGCTGTTTCCACAAATACGACAACGTTTAACTGCCTGCAAACCTACCGCCGTCATGCCAAGAGCAATTTTCAGCGATGCGCACATAATATAATCCTCGTACACTACAGTACGGCTCGTTCAGACCTCCGAAATAAACGCACAGCTGTCGCTGCTCTTAGAGTCTATGTGGAGCATAATGCTTCGCTTTAATTGCCTAACACTGTGCAGTAGGCAATTAACGCTGTGCAGTAGCTTCCTCTTTTGTTGTTGTTGTCTTTCTTTTATTTCCTTCTTGGTGCAAATCAAACATTTAATCAGCCATGAGTGGCTAGCGTGCTCGACTCCCAAATGCACATGGCTTCACTGGCATGGGTTGAAATCTCAGTGGATGCGGTTGCCAGGAACCTTTACTTCACACTGTGGCAGTGGCGATGCCGGGGATGACGAAGTTAATTGACGACAATCGAAAAAAGTCGCAGTTTCTTCCAAAAGGCGAAGCATCGATTGCGATAGCAAATTAGGAGACAGCCATACGAAGTAAGGATAGTAGCTTTATCGACCGTGCCACCCTGTAAACACTCGCTTGCGAACTAAATTAGGAAGCATTGTGTCAGCGCGCACAGGCAAACGTGCACACATCACAGTCGATGGCCGCGGACACTCTCTGTCAAAACGCTGGTGGGAGGAAGCGCGGCAGCAGATGCGAGCGCAGTGACCTTCGTGCTGTCTATAGCTTCAACGCAAACTGATCCGCGAGAACACAGCACACGCAAAGGTACGAGCCATCGGCTCACCTAGATTGCGCCCCCAAAGCAAGGTAACGCTTTCAAGATAAAGCCCACGCGACCGCGCGTTGCTGCCGAAGTATCACGCCACCCCCCACCTCCCTCCCGCCTGCATCTCCTCCCCTCCGTTCCGTGCGCGCAACGGGAGACGGCGCGCTTCTTCCCCACTTTCCGCGGTCGTCGGCTCACCTTCGCGCTCTTTCACTCGCACGTACGGCACACAGTGCGTGCGGACGGTGTTATCGCCCTTGGACTTTATATGGAACTTCACGGCAGCGCCGACGACGACGGCAATAAAATTCACGTGGAATGCCCATGTAATTTCAATCGCAATAATAATCATTGTGGGTCATTGATCATGACAGTTGCCGCCGTCGGCGTCACCGAATTGATGGACCGACGGGACGGATGGACAAGACAGACCCACTTTCGTGCACTTAACTGCTGCCGCAGTAAAACATGCGTGAGACCCAGAACTAGAACTATCTATCGCGTTTATTGGCGAGAGCCGCTCACTAGATGGCCCCAACAATACGTTTGGTTAGGGAATCAAGAAGTCTGTAAATCGTAGCCATTCCCAATGTGCCAGCTCTGTCCGTAGTCGGTCTCGTTCATACTGTCTTGGGCAGCTTCAACTAGCATTTATTTGACAAAGAAAGCAGAAATAGCAGAAATATTTTCCTTAGAGCTGACTATGTAGAACCAAGCAATTCATTCTGCTCAGCCGTTCTCTATATTCTCGCACTCTAACAACTTCAACGAATGAAAACTAAAATGGGATTCACCATGAATTAGCTTTATTTACAAGATTGAAGGAATAGGCACAGAATGCTCGGGCCACTAGCCCATGTCAGGTTCACTACAAATATGTAGACTTAGTTAAAGCTGTACAAGCTCGGTCAACCAGCAGCGATGTCGCTAAATAATACTATGTGGCAGATGATAGGCACTATGACCCTTAATGAGACAAGCAAAAGGAAAAGCGCTGAAGTATGATGTCAATCTTGACAGTGGCATTTATATTAACAAAAACTGCTTCCAAATTACTGTGATGCCCGCTCTTCGTGCTCACTCGGGACAACTTATAATGTCGTCCCTTTAAAGCGAAGTTTTGTTTGTTTCATGCAACCGACAGAGCTTCTAGCAAAAAACTACCACACAAAGCTCAGGTGCTTGTATCGTTCCGCTGCCAGGGAAATAATGGGTCTTACAAGGATTTGTTTAAATGAACTTTTTTGGGTTTTACGTGCCAAAACCGCTTTCTGATTATGACGCACGCCGTAGTGGAGGACTCCGGAAATTTCGACCACCTGGGGTTCTTTAAGGTGCACCTAAATCTAAGTACACGGGTGTTTTCGCATTTCGTCCCCATCGAAATGCGGCCACCGTGGCCCGCATTCGATCGCGCGACCTCATGCTCAGCAGCCTAACACCGTAGCCACTGAGCAACCACGGCGGGTGCTTCAGACGTGTTCGCGGCATCACTTATAACACTTGATATTTTTTTTAAATTTCATCACATTATATTTTTGAAGCATTAAGGTAGTTAGATTTTACGCGCAGGCATACATATTGAGAACAGTTGCGCTTCTGACACAATATCCTGTCGAATACGATCAATGTGCGTACTCGCAATGCCGTTTGAAGCCAGAAGGACCACGTTTATGCAAATCAGCGTACTACGCTCCGTTTCCATGCTGGCTGTACACCTATAGCTTGTAGCTCTCGTAAACACAGTAACGCCGTAGTTTTCTCACTTATTTTAGCACTAAACTACATGATTTGGAATACGCGGCTGTCGATGGCCTGCCGTCCACTCTCTGAAGTCATGAAGTTTAGAGAGGACGAAATTAGCCCTGTAATGCCCGAACAAAGTTCCACGTCGAAAGCGCATTCTAAGAAATTGTTCACTTTATGGTACTACGCTTATTCAAAAAGAACAAAAAAAGTTCCGTGAGCTGGAACCTAATGAATGTAGACATTATTTAATTATTGATTGCTTTGGTCGACTACCAAGGGCGAAACTTTACTCAAGTATTACCAAGACGTAACTATTAACTGCAATAAGTATTCCACTTGGGCTTGTTGATTTTCCATCACAAAAACAAAAACAAAGGAAGAAACACGGTGACGCGCACGGAGAGCTCCGTGTGTGTCACCGTGCTCCTTCTTTTTTCTCTGTGTTTTACGCGCTACGCACGCTACGCATTCGTAACTATGGCGTCTGTGCTGGTTTCGCGTGCTCGAGGCATATATGAGACGTCGGTTATCAGAAGGTTATAAATGCGTGCCTAGAGTATCCTCCACTCACCGGGCTCCGAAACGCGTCGGGTTGCCACTGACCCAAGCTGCACGATTGCTGGACACGGCCGGCAAGCCACAGTGCACAGCAGAGACTCGATAACAGGGACGCCGGCATGCTGGCCGAACGGCGGTCACTCTTGTGTCCCTTGGAGACGGTCGCGTCGCTTGTTAGTGCGAAGCATTCCTTGCCTCTTTCCAGGCACTATACTGAAGGAATGTATTTACTTTCTCGCCTCATTTCAGACCTCTTCATTAAAGAAAAGAAAAAGAAAGGAAGGACATTTGTGGCCGATGGTGGGACCGTACGCCCGGCTGCCCGCAGAGCACTCGAATGCTCCGAAAATCACGATCACACGCACACTTCTCTCGTGCAAAAATCAGCCACTTTGTTGAAACGTCTTGCGCGTTCATTGCGTGCCAATTTCTCGCATTCTTCCCTCGTGTTCGCTCCCATTGTACTACCTCCCTGATGCGCCCGTATGTCCCAGTCCTTTCCTCGAAGCAGCCGACGCTACGCGGAGGCTCTGCGACTATGTATCGCCTTCGTTATCAGCCCAGGTCGAAGAGCTTTTGCCACTTCAGCACCCCAGTGCTAGTGCCACTGTCGCACTAACGCGCACTACATGACATTCCCATATGTACGGGCGATATTGTAACAGGCGCAGTCGCTAATGTCGTCGCACTCACGGTTTCTCTCACTTATGCTCGCCCAGCCCCTACATGGAACCCAAGAATCGGCATGTCGCAAACTCTCGTCCAACGGCCGGATTAGAAATCGGGCCGTCACCGTCACACGATCATCGTTACCGTCGTCGTGTGGTCACACAAACGCTTGCGACAGAAACATGGCTGCTCGCCTTACACAAACACGTAGGTGTTCGTGTAACGCTTTGAATAATTCCAAACGACGCTGGGTAGAATGCTTCGCCTAATATCAGTTCCCACAGCGCGTGCGATATGCTTAATATTTTGACCACGGAGGCGCTGTTTCTGGCCGCTGTGCCCCAGGAAACAGTGAAACCGCACGATCGGGCGTTTCGCAAAGCGCGCTCTCGATTTTCCAGGTCACTGGGTTAATTTCGGTCGCACGCATCTGAGCGGTGCTACTTCTGCGGATTACAAAAAAAAAGAAACCTGTTTTGAGCCTCTCCTACCGCTTCCATCAACCCGGACAACTGATAAATTTTAGCCTTCAGTGAGACCACAACACATAGCGACAGACACGCTCAGGGTAGCTAATTCACCACTGCGAGGAAGTGACACGATTCACCAAATGCTGATATAGAGCGGCCTTTACCCTTTATGCGTATTACCTTTTTAGCTTAGTTTTTTCTGTTGTCCTATTCTACTTAGTGGACTTTGGCTTTTATGTTATTAGGTGTGATTAAGTGCTTCTGTGTGTAATTTGTTTCGTCTTGTCTTGTTGTTTTTTTTTTGTATGGTACTGCAAACCTGTGCGAACGTCATTTTTTAAAGCACAATCCAGCAAATGATTCTGCAATGTGTGTGGACATTATAAAGCTATTTTCTAGCCTGTATGTAAAGTTTTGAGGATCTGACTATTTTATTTCATTGTACTTTTTATTTGTTTTTCCTTTCTTTATGCGACTACGTGTCCCGTGTTTGGTTCTGAACTCCAGATAGCTGAAATGTCTGACCTCATCAATAATCATCTTTCATTCGCTACACTAACTGAACGCTGTAAAGAAGTCGGCGACATACTGTAGATATGTTGTCAGCATTTATCGTCCGTAATTAATTAAGAAATCAAGAACTTCATCATTTTTACACAGGTAAACAAATGCTGCGAGGGGAGCAGCGCAAGAAGCTCTGCTACGAAAACGGGAGATCCCAGCCTTCGCTTTTTTGCAGGTAAGAAGCAGCAGCGGCCACGAATAACAAGAACAATTATGCCAAACCGCTAGCATAACAGAAAGCATTGTACATGCAAAAATAGCCTCAAGTATCGTCTTCGTTTTAACAAAAGTAAATAAGTTAGTATTTTATGTTACTGTGTTCTTTTTTTTTCTAACGGAACAATACCACAGTCAATATTCTTTTGATTAGAAGTTTCGTTTTGCGTACCAGTAGAACATGACACGACATCTGATGTCGGTCGGTTGTACGGTATTTCTTTACGTACCAACATTTTGGGTGTCATCTAGCGCATACCCCTGAATTTGCTCGACTACTTAGCGAATATTTGCTTTTCGCTGCCCCAATTTCATATTGGTGGCAGAGTATGTAATAAGAGTACATGAACTGAAATTGAACAAAAGAATAAATCAGCAAAATCTATCACAATAAATGTGAAACGGCAGGGGTATTTTTAACTATGAAGCCTTGGAGATAATGGGCATAATTCAGATGTTAATCCAGTAACTCCATCGCAGTTTCGCCGCGCTGTCGTTGGCAGCTTTCATCCATACAGTAATATTTTGATTCACAGTATACTGCGGTCAAACTGGACCGAGCAGGTGAGCTTTCGTACATAATATAGGCGAAAGTACTGCCATATGTTATACGAGACGTAATCTAACTTGGGAGTACACATCATAAGAAAAAGAAACAATCTTGCAAACAGGCCGTAACAGCAAAACGGTGCAGCAGCATCATTATTGGCTAAAAAGTATCTCACTAGGTGCTAATTTTGTTCAAGTTTAGAAACCAAGCTGAGGAACCATAAATACGACGAGCGTTTAAAGAATGCATGATGAGATGTGCGTCTCTACTAAATACCACTACGGGTACGCTGCTCAGTGATTCAAATGCAATGCTGGGAGCGCGTGGATGCCGGTGTTTTTGCGCTACCAGTGAGGTCTGGGGACACAGATATGATGCATTGTTATGTTACGGTGAAAGCTAGACCCACGGTAACGCTTTTTCGTTCGTATTTCACCGCCCCACAGGGAACACCCAGCGCTCACCCATGGAGCAAGAACCGCTAACCGACGCGCCCTCCAAGTATTCCGTTTCGATCGGTGAACGTCGTACTGTAGCGCGGCCACTAATACGCAACAATAAATAACTAACTTATACCCCTGTCACACTGGGCGTTTTAATGTCATTCGAATCGAATGGAATTCGCGGTGCAACGAATGTCATTCGTCCGCGGAGGTGCTACACTGGAAAAAATTTATGTCATTCGGTGGCGATATCAATGTCGATCATTCCGAAAAAACGTGGCGACTAATGTAGAACAAGGCAGGTATAAAGTGCTGCATAAGTGCATATGAAGTTCTTGCTGATGACTCATTAACCAAAACGAGGAACCAGGCCCCCGAGTGTTTACAATATGGCCGACGAGCAGAGTGGCGGCGGCCTAGGCGGCGGCCAGACGCTACTGAGCTGGAGAGTAACAACATTTCGCGACAGCCTGCCGCACAGATTTTGTCTCTTTAAAGTGGCAAGTCCATTAAAACGCGCAAAAGTTATTATTGCTTTACGAGTACGGCTTTCAATTTGCAAACGCTCTGTCCTGTTTTGCTTCGTTTCTGCGTCTCAGAGTACACATTCGCTCCGAGTGCGAAGCCGGATGAGTTTCTCGAACTCATTCCATTGCGGAAATCATTCGGTGCTAATGGCATTCGATTCGAATGACATTAAAATGCCCAGTGTGACAGGGGTATCACTCACCAGTAGTGGTGACATAACTTCAAAAAATAGTAAGCATATGCGCTAACAAAATCACAATGAAACCATGAAGACGCGTCTGTGTTACACGTCTTTTGTCTTTTTGAGCACCACGTTGGTTAACATCGTATGAAAACATGCATCTATGGGCCTAAACTCGGTCTCTAACTTACAGATATTTTCATCCTTGGTTAATTGTTGTTTCTTGATTACTTTCGCTTTTTCCACTAAATGTTTTTCCTAGACGTTCTTTAATCATGTTTCATACTTAAAGCCTATGTACTGACTTATATGTATGTATACTCTATCGCCCCACTGCCACACTGTATAGATGAGAGTAGCAGCGTAGTAAATAAATAACTAAATCAATATGTTAGAAATGCTGAATATAAGACACGTTAGAAATCGTTCGCAGTATCTGATGCAGTCATATTACTCGACAAGGCCTTCCACTCGCTTATCGCACGCGAAAAAAAAAAAAGAACGATTATTTGAACAGGCAAGTGTGTGCTTTGCACAGGAGGAAATCGTGTGTATGACAATGACGTAAGGTGCGCGATTTAAAAAAATGAGCATAGGCATGGCCATGAACTTTCAGAGAGCCATTGAAATTATTTAATCATTGCAATATAATAATTGTAATAATGAATGCAATAATTTCAACCTAGCAATCTTTCTACGCAATTGAAATGCAGAAATATTATTTTGACGAATGAGAGCAGTAACTGAATCTGCGTCACAAGCAAGTGTCAGTTAGTAAAAGTGGTCGATATTTTTTTTTAGCAAATAGTATTTCTTCTTGTGAAGAAAGTAACCAATCACATCGTGAAACTGACGTCTTTAAAGAAAAATCGTACAGCTGTAAGAATGAAAGCTATGGGGTCAGCGTACCAACGTAGAAAAGTATTAGGTATGTTATCAGGACCGCCTAGCGACTTCACGCTTTCAATACCATTGATGACACACCGTCTTAAAAAAACAAAACTGTGCTCAAAAAAGACCGATAAGTCCCACGCCATGGGACCTATAAAGTAAAGCTACTGGTGTTTGTTTTTATTTCAATCTCCTGACACCAAATTTACCTAACACCGACGCAAGTATCGGGGTGTAACCCTGTGCGTCGTTTGAACAGCCGAATCAAATTATACCCTTGTTTATACGAGGCCACTTTTGTTCACTTTCAAAGCGAATAGCATTGAATAGCTTGACAGATTTTTGTTACCTAGTTTGCTCACAAAAGGCGAGGAGCATGCAAAACGGGAGGGATTTTCATTGGCATCGAGCTAGCGCAGTCAAAGTAGATAAGCAGACCAGGAGGGTGGTGCCGGCATCGGCGATTGGTCCACTTCCGCCTGCTTAGCCTGCACTGGCTGGTCGAAAAGGGCGGCGAAAAGCAACGGAAGGTTTAACAATGGGGGGGGGGGGGGGGCTGCTAAAATGGATCCTCAGTGAAGAGTTGGCAAAGCGATGTCGTATACGGGCCGAAGGAGCTTGACAACGTTATACAGCTATGCAAATGTTTTTCATGTGGAAATAAATGCATTCTAACCGGTAGCTCCGATTAGCCAGTGCCTGAGTGCCTGGGACGTCTTCTATTCGTTTCGAAACGGCGTAGTTTCCGGCTATTTCAAAAAAAATATATGTAATTTTATTTTGAATAATAACGCACCTGCAATGCGTACACATCACTTTCACGTGGTGAGCTTTCGCGGTTTTCATGACGTCGCGTAAGAGAAAAGCGAAGTGCACCACGCGGAAACTAATAACGGAGGGCTAATGGACAAGAAACGGGCACAGCCAGAAATGAACGTTTTCTTTTTATTTTGTTTGGTCTAATCATGCATAATCAGTGGGCAGATGTCATATCAGATCAGGAGTTGTCGCAGTTTTCATGGCGTCGCGTGTCAGAAAGGAGTAGTGGGGTGACCGGAAAAGTTTTTGACCGACGGTGCAGGGCTGATTGCAAAATCGGATTAGAAAACGTTTTGAATATCTTTACATTATAGCGCGCCATGTCACTTTCAACAGGCGAAAACAGAGAATGGAGCTGCTCGTTCATTATTTGCAATATTATTATTTTTTCCGTATTTGCGATTTCCTTTTGGTTTTCTTTTTTTGTTGTTGCGTTGTCGTTGTTCCGGTTGTATGGACACTCCAAGTGAGTTTTCACCGTCTCCCTCGCCGTGAGGCTCCGTATCTATTTACTTATATGCGTGCTATATGCCATGCCATGGTATAAGACATGCATGTATATATAAGACATGTATACATGCGGGCTATACTGCCACACTATTCCATCTCTAAAGTTCCTCATACTGGGTCTTACATTCTTCACAAAATTATTCCTCAGAATTTTAAGAATCATCATCATCATCAGCAGCAGCAGCCTGGTTATTCCCACTGCAGGGCAAAGGCCTCTCCCATACTTCTCCAACTACCCCGGTCACGTACTAGTTGTGGCCATGCCGCCCCTGCAAACTCCTTAATCTCATCCGCCCACCTAACTCTCTGCCGCCCCCTGCTACGCTTCCCGTCCCTTGGAATGCAGTCCGTAACCCTTAATGACCATCGGTTATCTTTCCTCCTCACTACATGTCTTGCCCATGCCGATTTATTTTTCTTGATTTCGACTGAGAACAAGACTTTGTTCCCTCACCCAATCTGCTCCTTTCGTATCCCTTAACGTTACACCTATAATTATTCTTTCCATAGCTCGTTGCGTCATTCTCAATTTAAGTAGAACCCTTTTCGTAAGCCTCCAGGTTTCTGCCCCGTACGTGAGTACTGGTAAGACACAGTAGTTATACACTTTTCTCTTGAGGGATAATGGCAACCTGCTGTTCATGATCTGAGAATGCCTGCCAAACCCACCCCAGCCCATTATTATTCTTTTGATTGTTTCAGTCCCATGATCCGGATCCGTGGTCACTACCTGCTCTAAGATGTATTCCCTTACCACTTCCAGTGCCTCGCTACCTATCGTAAACTGCTGTTCTCTTCCGAGACTGTTAAACATTACTTTAGTTTTCTGCAGACAAATTTTTACACCCGCCCTTCTGCTTTGCCTCTCCAGGTCAGTGAGCATGCATCGCAATTGGTCCCCTGTGTACCTAAGCAAGCTAATATCATCAGCGAATCGCAAGTTACTAAGGTACTCTCCGTTAACTCTTACCCCGATTTCTTCCCAATCCAGGTATTGAATACCTCCTGTAAACACGCTTTGAATAGCATTGGAGAGATCGTATCTCCCTGCCTGACGCCTTTCTTTATTGGGATTTTGTTACTTTCTTTATAGAGGACTACGGTGGCTGTGGAGCCTCTATATATATCGCTCAGTATTTTTACATATGGCTCGTCTATACCCTGATTCTGTAATGCCTCCATGACTGCTGAGGTTTCGACAGAATCAAATGCTTTCTCGTAATCAATGAAAGCTATATATAAGCGTTGGTTATATTCCCCACATTTCTCTATCACGTGATTGATAGAGTGAATGGGGTCTATTGTTGAGTAGCCTTTACGGAATCCTGCCTGGTCCTTTGATTGGCAGAAGTCTAAGGTGTTCCTGATTATATTGGCGATTACCTTAGTAAATATATTGTAGACAACGGACAGTAAGCTGATCGGTCTATAATTTTTCAAGTCCTTGGCGTCCCCTTTTTTATGGATTAGGATTATGTTAGCGTTCTTCCAAGATTCCGGTACGCTCAAAGTCATGAGGTATTGCGTATACAGGGTGGCCAGTTTCTCTAGAACAATCTGTCCACCATACTTCAACAAATCTGCTGTTACCTGATCTTCCCCAGCTGCCGTCCCCCATTGCATAGCTTCCAAGGCTTTCTTTACTTCTTCCGGCGTTATTAGTGGGATTTCAAATTCCTCTAGACTATTCTCACTTCCAATATCGTCGTGGGTGCCACTGGTACTGTATAAATCTCTATAGAACTCCTCAGCCACTTAAACTATCTCATCCATATTAGTAATGATATTGCCGGATTTGTCTCTTAACGCATACATCTCATTGTTGCCAATTCCTAGTTTCTTCTTTGCTGCTTTTAGGCTTCCTTCATTCCTGAGGGCATGTTCAATTCTATCCATATTATACTTCCTTATGTCAGCTGTCTTACGCTTATTGATTAACTTCGAAAGTTCTGCCAGTTCTATTCTAGCTGTAGGGTTAGAGGCTTTCATACATTGGTGTTTCTTGATCAGATCTTTCGTTTCCTGCGATAGCTTACTTTCATCCTGCCTTACGGAGTTACCACCGACGTCTATTGCACACTCCTTAATGATGCCCGTAAGATTGTCGTTCATTGTTTCAACACTAAGGTCCTCTTCCTGAGTTAAAGCCAGATACCTGTTCTGTAGCTTGATCCGGGATTCCTCTATTTTCCTTCTTACTGCTAACTCATTCATCGGGTTCCTAAGTACCAGTTTATTCTGTTCTCTCTTCAAGTCTAGGCTGATTCGAGTTCTTACCATCCTATGGTCACTGCAGCGCACCTTGCCGAGCCCATCCACATCTTGTATGATGCCAGGGTTAGCGCAGAGTATAAAGTCTATTTCATTTCTAGTCTCGCCATTCGTGCTCCTCCACGTCCACTTTCGGCTATCCCGCTTGCGGAAGAAGGTATTCATTATCCGCATATTATTCTGTTCTGCAAAGTCTGCTAATAGCTCTCCCCTGCTATTCCTAGTGCCTATGCAATATTCCCCCACTGACTTGTTTCCAGCCTGCTTCTTGCCTACCTTGGCATTGAAGTCGCACATCAGTATAGTGTATTTTGTTTTGACTTTACCCATCGCCAATTCCACGTCTTCATAGAAGCTTTCGACTTCCTGGTCGTCATGACTACATGTAGGGGCGTAGACCTGTACGACCTTCAATTGTACCTCTTAATAAGTTTTACAACAACACTTGCCGCCCTCTCGTTGTTGCTATAGAATTCGTGTATGTTACCAGCTATTTTCTTATTAATCAGGAATCCGACTCCTAGTTCTCGTCTCTCCGCTAAACCCCGGTAGCACATGACGTGCCCGCTTTTTAGCACTGTATATGCTTCTTTTGTCCTCCTAACTTCACTGAGCCCTATTATATCCCATTCACTGCCCTCTAATTCCTCCAATAGCACTGCTAGGCTCGCCTCACTAGATAGCGTTCTAACGTTAAACGTTGCCAGGTTCAGATTCCAATGGCGGCCTGTCCATTTCGAGAATGGCAGCCGACAGAGAAATGTCACGAAACACAACACCGACAGAGCATGCCTTTAATCTTAGACCTTCTAGGGAATAATAAATAATAAAGGTGTGAAATAATATCAGAGCTCTAACTTGGAAGAGAAGTAATTATAGTGGCGTGGCTCTACTTAGGCTGAGCTATCTCCGGGATTGGCCTAAGAAGGAAGTTTGAAACATACCCAATTCGAAAAGTGGTGGTAAGTCTTTAATTAATAAACATTGTCCGACTGCAGGATTCAAACAGACGACCCCTAGCACAACAGCTGGATCTTCTAACCAGTATTAACCAGTATGACACGGGCACATGACGCAGTGAACGTAAGGGAACATCAATAAGAATTTCCCGCGTGTAAGCCAGCCCGTTGAGCTCCTTGGCGCGTTTTATGAACACTCCACGCTAATTTTCGCCATCATCAATAATTAGACAAAAATAATTATGCAGATCCGGCGCATTGTGGGAATCCATGTAAGCGAAGATCTCTGTGCTGTTTGCTTTGGCGATAATTAGCGGTGACGTCGACAGCGAATCTTTAATTTCTTCAACGTTTAGGCTAAGACGAGAGTGGTGAGTTCATGTTAAGCGTTACCTTGCGTGCGCCACTGCTGTTTGTCTGCGTAGTACACAGGACACAAAAGGGGACGGGCTTGCTTCAGGCGCTGTTGTGCGCCATATTTATTAAGCTCGGAAATGGTGGAGCATTGTCATGGCCTCACTTGGCACATCGCATCGTGGCGGAAGTATTAAACATGAATTGGATTATGGGGTTGTGTGTGCAAGAACCACAATTGGGTTATGAGGCACGTGGTAGTGGCAGACTGCGGATTAATCTTGGCACCTTGATGCTCGTTAACATGTCCCTAAGTCAAAGTGCACGAGCTTTCTTTTATTTCACCCCCGTCAAAATGTGGCTGCCGTGGTCAGGATGAAATCCGCTACTTTGAGCAATGCCATAGGCGTCTACCACGGGCGGAACGGAAGTGTTGATTTGACGTGCGACCACTTCCATAGTGTCTTCTAGACCTTACGGTGCACTTTATTTAGTGCGGCTCTGCTTCTATGTGCCCTGCGTAAGTTGTCTGCTGGACACATTTGCACGGCGTTTATTTTCAGACCATACCTTGAACTTGAACTTAATTTTATCCCGTCTGTGCCCAACTACTGTCGCATCTATAATAGTAGGTGCCTTCTCACGTCACCTTTCTTCTGTGGGATGTGCGAGCGAAGAGTGGCAAGGCTGCCACTCATTCTTTTCGCGACTGCGTTGGTTCTACCGTTTCTCTGCCTCCTTTCCCCCCTTTTCCCCTCTACCATTCTATCTAGCTTCCCTCCAGACTTGTACGTTAGTAGAAAGGTCAGCGCTGCAATTTCTGCGATGTTCTTGCAGGGGGTCATGTATAATTACAGATGTCGAGATGATAATTTCGCGACGTCCAGGGAGCTGCAGAGCGCACTGTGCACACGCGACGCGGTGCAAAGGTACAAACAAGGTTCTCACGTCGCTCCTCCTCTCTGCCATGCTCCTATCGGGTAAACACACGCTCCGAACCCCACCCCGCAACGGTGTGCCACAGAGCAGTAGCAGTGGTACAGTCCAAGGAAGGGGCAAAAGAAAGCTTCGCCTTAAAATTGTCTTTGTGGTAGAACTCGTGTCCCGCAAACTTTGGTTGCGGACTGTACATCGCTCCGCCTTCTATTATTGCGCGTCTGCTGTCAAGACACCCGCCACCGCATGCGCGTAGCACGCCGCTGTCTCGTTCTTTTTCTCGCTTCCTTACGAAGTACCGATGATAACCGGTGCACGACGCGGGTGTAAGTTGCCCGTGAAGGGCGGCCTGCGAGGGAAGCGACCTGTGAACCATTACAGTGCACGAAGTTTACAATGCCGACGGCACCGCCCTAGATTCTGCGGCGCATCCTCATTCACTGAGCCATTTTGTGTGCGAATAAACGGAAAGAATGGATCAGTAAAACAAAAACAAACTAGTTCACCTCCATTACTTGCCGGCCAGCTTGCCTATCTCTTCATCTCTACGAACGTGTGTCCCCGCTGCTCGTCCCTCTACTGAGCACCTGCTGTACACGCTTTCTTTGGAAACTGCGTACATTCTTCCCATAGCCTTGGAAATTAGGACTTACCGTTTCAGCAAGTGTGCAAAGTAGGAGGTCCGAAACCGCGCTGCTACCTCGTTTAATGGGCATTATTCGGCCGAAGTAATTACGTGCAGTAGTGTGAACGCAACAGCTTGCACCGATCAACCTTGAGCCTTACTCCCACTGACACTCACGCAGGTGCAATGGCCAATGAGGAAGCGTTCTCAGGTGATAAGGCCTCTGTTCTTGCTGTTCCCGATTAGCTGGCGATAATCGTAGCTCCGGCAACGCTGCACCGTATTAGTCAAGAAGAGCGTGCGATCGGGGGAGCGCGACGACGCGAATTACAAAACGAGTCTTCCTCCACTGACCTGCACACTTGGTAGTGTCGTCAGCGCCGCCGCAGTTTCTATGCGCGGCAGTCGAAATGCTGCCCACATGAGCGCGCCCGCGTGCGTTCGGGCTACGCGGGGAGACCCATACGAGGATGCGCGCTGAGCATTTGCATGTGCCAACCCCGCTGTGCGCCGAATTTTGTGTGAAAGCCTTGTTGTTGTGGTGCTTGTGCTGCAAGTCCGCCTGGTGCATCCTCCAGCCGCGGCAACCGGATGCTTTTCGAACACCGGTAAGTGAAGTGTTGCCCGCTTAATCTCGTTAGTATGCATGTGTCAGTAAGCACCGGTCAGAAATAATCGAAACATTTTGCTGAACTCACCCTCCAAGCATTGCAAAGTATAAAAAAATATGCAGTAGCCGCGTCGTGCCTTAAGTCCTCCCTCACAATGTTTTGTGCGCACAAAATAAGCATCGGCGTTATTATGCAAGTTACGCGTTTACTATCGAAACGCGTTTTCCTCGTGTTGCTGCCTCCCCGAATTCCTGGAGAAGTACAGTTGTGTGCAATACGATAGCCAACAGCAATTTGTTGAACGGATGTCCCTCGTGATGCGTGGGTTCAAATCAAGGAACCTTAAACACAACAAATACTTTTCTAGTTCTGTACTGTCTCTCATTGAACAAATTTATGAATTATATGTGTGCTTAGTCCCTAAGGGCATTTCAAAACAACTTAGCATTTTGTGGCGCATACATGAAAAACTGCAAATAAAGTGTCGACACGGTGGCAATAAAGCAATGGGAAAGTAAATTAAGAGCAACAGGACAACACCCAACAAACAAGGTATTCAAATCGTAGAAAAGGAAGCGGCTGGTCAGTAAGTTCTTTATAACAATTTTAGACATAAAATGAATACTCAAAATTCACAAGCTATGTAAGACACGTGATAATAAGTGTACACTTACATGCACTCGGATTACATGATTATTTAATAATAAAGAAACTATTTACCATGTCAGATTGCAGAATTGCTGATAACATTTGATGACGCGAAGTGGCTCTAACTCTTCGGCTATACCAAATATTTTACCGGGCTTGCGTTGAATTAAGCAAAGTATGCTTTAGACTACAGGATTTGGGAATAATGTGTTGTACTTTTTATATTTTAATGGGGTACCGACTCATTATTATTTTGTTTTACAGTTGCGATAGCGTAGTATTATCGAGTTCCTACATATGGGGACAAGTGGGCGTCGTAGGGTAACCTAGCAACGCTACGTGCTGCACTTCTTTGAATATTGGGTTGCTGATGGGGGAGTGTTAGAAAATTCGATAAAAAGTAGTTCATTACAGGAAAAACAGAGAATTGTACAATTATGTTTATGGGCAGTGGCATCGCCTAGCGCAGCTTCAAAAAAAAATAATCTGCAATTTTATAAATTCGGCTTGAGACCACTGAAATGCGGTTATTTCAGGACGTGTTTCTGCATTACTAATACATCTGCCGTTGTGATCAATATCGGCACTATCATTTCCGCAAAGTCCGCGTTTGCATGCGCTGCCTTTCCCCACCATGAATTCCTACGGACCTGTACGACTTTCAAGGGTTCTAATCGACAATTCAACTTTGTATATAAGGACGGCTCACGAATAAAAGACCTGTCAGCATGTACGATGGTAATCACCCACGACACATCCCTCGTATAGATGCTAATTAACGATAACACTTATTACACGTTCAATATGATTAATTACTCCATGCGCAAGGCAAGGCGTCAAGGCACTTGCACGTGCTTGCAGGCGGACCTGATCCGTAGCAAGGGCTACCACTGCCAGGAGTTCGCTGTCACCACGCAGGACAGCTACGTGCTGTCGATGCAACGCATTCCGCACGGCCGGGGTGTCTTTCCCTTTCCTCCGCCTCGGAGCCGAAGACCACCCGTGATTCTCGTGCACGGTTTCCTGTCTTCTGCCGTCGAGTGGGTCATCAACTATCCGCACCAGAGCCTAGGTGAGACCTGCTCGCATCGCTTGCCTGGTTCGCTTTAGGCGAGCAATGGGTAGGCGCAGGAAACACAAGAACGGCGGAAGAGCAGATGGCGCAAACGCTGACTTGCCGCTAAATGTACATTGTTCAGTGGCTCAAAAAATATAAGCGGGACTGTGAACAAGAAAGAAATAAAATAAAGTATCAACACCAGTCATTCACAACACAAAACCTACTAAGGGATTAACCGTAGCTAGTGTTACACCAGTAAAAATCACCTAGAAATCACGTAGAAAATTGGACCGCTGCAACGCAAGGATCCCCTTTCGGTCGATCATATTCCCTCCCTTCCATCCACCGTATCAGCCAAGTGGCTATCGCTCCGTACGAGAAGGAGGTAAGGGCTAGAATAATGTAAAATTCTATTCCGACACTGCTATTTTCGCGCTTCTCCAGTGGTCCCAGCGCTGCTCCGCTTACATCTTCAACGGCATCGGCCAGTCAGAAACGGAATGGAGTGAAACAATATCCTCATGCCACACCGGCCAGGTTATGCTTCGTACCTAGAAGCCTAGTGCATGCTAGAACCCTAGAATCCCAAAAGCCTAGTGTTTTGCCTAGAATCCCACAGTGCAGGGTATCTGCCTATTTGTTTGTTTAAGAAAGTGAAAAATGCGCGAATATATTTTATGATACGCCACGCCACATTGATGAAGTAAGTAACAAGGTTTGGATAAAAACTTGCAGTTTTATGTGCCCTCAGTACGCCACTCCGTTTTGCAGAAGAGAGAGAGAGAGAGAACAACTTTAGTAAATATGCCTGCAGAGTCGGTTAGGCTCCCTCCACGCAGGGAGGACAAGCTTTTACCGCGACGCGGCCACTACGTCAGTCTCGTGTATTGTGCTCCTCGAGGTCTTGGAAGAAAAAAAAATTCCAGGGAGAGCTAAGATGAGTAATGTGCGAATCTTGTCTGGTGTATTATTTCCATTTGGCGCCGCAAAGAATATGCAACCGAAATAATATTTTAGAACTTTTCTTTCGCATCTAGATGTTTGCACGCTGGTGCTGCGGCAGCTCTCTTCTTCATACTATCTGTCTTCTCGGCGTTCCGCTGCCCAAGAGTGGTCTTGAAGAAACACATGCTTGAAAATGACTGAAGATCACCAAACACGATTAAAATACTTGCGAAATTTCTAGCAGAACTGTCAGAAAAAGTTGACTGGCATAGTTCTGGTCATCGGAATGAGACACAGGGTATCAAGCAGTCGCTGAATTTTCTAACCTCTAATTTCGAGGATTTCAAGTCTGCTGTAGGTAATCGAGAAAAAAAGAACAGGCTGCACTAGAGAAGGAAAACAGTGAACTCAGAAGTTTTCTTGAAACCGCTCGCAGTGAAATTATCAAGCTCAAATGGTGTATCAGGCTCAAATATTTGGATATTAAAGGGCTTCTTTGTAAACAGAATGGGAACATATTTCATGCGATACCGTCCTTCGGAGAAAAACATGTCATTGCTCTGTCTCATGTTGACATCGATGTGATTCATCGCGTTCCAAGAAGAAACAAGGATAGGTCAAGCGCAGTGCTCAGTGTTCGTTCTGCTATGCAAGAGTCTGCGCCCTACAAGAAAATGAGAAGAAAAACGGACCCTCAGAATCTAGGTTATAATGCCGCTGGTGTTGTTCATATTGACGACCATTTGTGTTTAGAAGTAAAAACTCTGATTACTAAAGCTAAGAAGCGCGAAAAAAATGGAAATTTGCATGTGTCTCGAACGAAAAGGCGTTTGCGCGGAAGGCAAGCAGTGCATAGGTCCTGCAGATTTAAAATCACAATGACCCTTCACCTATAAGTGCATGCTTGATTCAAACAACGTGCGTTATACAATCTGCAAAAAAAAATTGTTTGCAGCTTTCGCTCTAACGCTCTCATCAACTGCAATATTCCCAGTTAACGTACAAATGTTGAGTCTGTGCTTACTGCTGTTCTTACATGTCTTTTCGTTTGGCTTTATCGCGGTATGCACAGCATGGCCAACTACAAGTTGAGTCGCACGAGTTACCGGGGTACACCTTTCTTTTTTTCTGTTCGTCGCCAGACAGGTAGCGGAGCAACAAAGGGGTATAGCTTTATTTGTCAAGTCATTAATAACTTTCTCCGTTTCGCCTGAACATTCATTTTCCTTGATAGCGGAGCTCGGTGCTCTCGTATCAGATGTGTACAGGGTTTTTCACAGTTGTCTGTTGACACCCGAACGGAGCAGCGCCTACATTTCTATATAAATTTTAGCGCTTATTAATTTCCTTGGCCAGCGTTGATGTTCCAACAATATTGTGCGGTAATTTCAATATTTACGCTATCAAGAAATTTGGCAATGAATGCCTCAATGTTGTCACGTCATATGGATTTCACAATGCAATTAAAGTACCGTCTCGTGTCAAAGCAATAAGACTACAATAATGGATCACATCTTCTCTAATCTTGACACCAAGTCATGCAGGTGTAACATCTATGACTCCGAAGTTAGAACGTCGAGTTGCTGCGTTGCTCGAGTGCCAATCGCATTAACGTCGACAGTCGTCGTGAGATGGCTTATACCGGAACTTCTTTATTTTGGCCACTTTTTGTTGCTAGTAAGCACAATGACAGCTGCGACAGACGACAGAATAGCTGCAAGAAGTAAACTGCATTACCTTTCACTGTCAAACTCTTGGGCCAGACAAGGCATCCAGGTACCGTTTAGTACTACAGCTTCTCTCATCGCAGGTGTACTTTCAGCTCTTTCTAAAGGTACGTCCACGTAGAGCTCTGCCTTTACCTTCACTTTCCGCACTCCTTACTTTTGCCTGCAATCGAGTTATTAAAAGATATTTGAATCTTGAGCACAATGCCCCTGAATGTATTCAGATCTTTTTGATATTTTATATACATGTCCTCGCTTAAGCAACTACTGTGTAACCAACAGGATTTGGAGTAAGGTTGTCTGAAGTAAAATTAGAAATTTGACAATAATTTCAGATATCACGTTGCAAAAAAAAAGGGGTTCAAGGCGCCAAGACAATGCTTCAATGTGGCACGAGTAATGTCGCGAAGGTCATATATGTGCCGTAATGCTCTGGCCTGCGTAAAATTTCTGCTCTTGTCAGAATTTTATGCCTCACATAAATTCAGCTTGCTTTCTCAGCAGGTTGGCCTTAACTATGTTATGCTCTAAATAATTCTGTGCATTGAACATTTGCCAATACTGCATTTCTTGTAACTTCATAGTTCTTAAAAGCGTACTAGGAGAGAATAATGACTTTTTATTCCTTAGGGAGTTGTAAAGTTCACAAAATGTTGATTCCAAGCGTGAACGTTTTGAGAACATCAACAATTGCTAGCATTGAATCGTGCGCGCTTCTCGTTTTTCACCGACGTCGTTATTTCATTTATTTACTCTCCGGATAACTCACATTACAGACAGGAGTGGGTAACACGGTGCAGTCGCATCAAATTACTGGCAATTGCATTCCTAAAATTATTGATGATGATGATGGAGAAGCTGTTGGCGGGAAGGAAATTCCACTCCGTGCTGATGGTTTGTACAAAAAAATGAAAATTTATGTGACTACGACAATTAGGCACAACATTAAACCGCTTGGCGTTCCGGAAACAAATATAGGTGGCTCCTGTGAAGAGCGATTCATGTAGGACCGGGTTGGAATGGTATACTTTAAGCAAAAGGCCGATTCGAGCAGATTTACGTCGAAGCAAAATATCTGGCAAAATTAAAGATGGCTTGATTGATGTGACATTTGCAGTGCGGCAGTGTTTAGAGAAAATGAAACGTGCAGAATCATTTCAGATGGTTTCGATGCAGAGCGACAAGGACTGAACATGTGGGTCGAACATAGCGGACGCATATATAGTCGAGTTTCCAATGAACAAATGTCTTATAAAAAAGGAAACTTTAGGTTAGTAGGACCGAGGGAGAATTTGCGTTCATGTAACCAAAGAAATGTAGCATTACTGACTATTTGTTAATTATGATTTTGCTACGAAAGGTTCTCGGCGTTGTATAATCCCAGGTATTTGTAGTTGCTGACTTGAGAAAGGGGAGCGTTATTAAGAAAATAATTACGAGGAAGAGAATGATTAGTATGACGGGTATTTCTCACGGCTTTACATTTGTTAACAATAAGTTGCATTAATCAATTATTACGCCACGTAAAAACAATGTCAGGGTCAGATTGAAGGGCAACATTGTCTGCCTAAGTTAATATTCCATGGTAAATCATACAATGACCAGAAAATAGTTTCAGAGTAGGATATTGACGCGTGGACTTGTTTATCTTTTTCGGGTGAGCACTTTTCAGCGTCTAACAAGTGTTATCTCTCAACGAAGGACGCGCCTGTATGTATCGGAAGTTTCGGGAGTGCTATCGATGGTTCTATCTGCTGTCTGTTGTCGTCGAACCTTGTGTAATCTGATTGCACGTATGCGCGACGCGTATGGTGCAGAACCTCCTGAATACACGCGGGCACCAGCGATTACTCTATAATGTTCGATGGCTCATGTATAAAAGCTCACGCGCTTGACCCGCTGATCAAATTTCGACGATTGCCGACTGTGTTCACCGCTATCGTTGTTCTTTGAGTGTAACTTGCATATGAGGGCACAGGTTCGTCCAATAAAACGCTAGTTTCGGCAATCACACTTTTGCTGAGTTCTTCACCGTCACTACTACGTGACAATATATTACAAGGTAAATCGTTAATCTGCACGAGACATACTAAGGAACCTAAAACAGACCATTGAGGCACACCAGACATTAAAAAGAGGTGGCATATTCATGACTCTTAGCTGTTACGAAGCGTACGCGTTTATTTAACAATGCACTCAATCCATTTTAAAACTTTGGGGTTTAGGCTCAGTACACTTAGTTGACAGGAGTTGATGGAAAACATGGTCGAACGCTTTATCAGAATCAATCAAGATGAAGTCGATAGCAGAAAATATATCGTGAGCAAACGAGAGAAGCTGAGTTTCGCAAGAATGATCCTGCCTCACGTGTTGATGTGCTCTTAAACAAGAATTCAGCTCAAGAAGATAAACAATGCGACAGTAAATTACGTGCTACATGAGCTAACACGGTATGCTTGATAATGAAATTGGTCTCTAATTGCTGGGAGAATATACTTTGCCAGTTTTGCGCACGGGAACCACCTTCCCAACCTTCCGATCAAGAGGAAGTACACTAGTCCCAGGAGAGTACAAAAGTTACAAGGACAGTGTAATGAATGGCTAGACTTTTGTATTTTCTAAGAACGTAAATTGATCGCCCCCTTCATCCGGAGAAGAATGTTTTGGGTTGTGAATAACGTCACATGTACCAACATAATCAAGATCAATCGAATCCTTGGGAATAAAACAATAAACGGGAACATATATTCGGAAGCGTGGTGGGTACGCCGGCAAAAAACAAGACGAAAAAACGGAATTAAGCATACAACACGTCTCCCTCACGATTACTACGTCATTACCATCCCTTAGTTAAAGTATGCATTTAGTCTCACTATTGATGATCTGCCAAAATTTACGCTGTTTAATTGCTATCTAATAGTAATTAAATAATCGTAGCAAGCGTACTTTAATAAATGGCATTCTTGGCAATGGACAAGGAATGCGTATAATCATTTGCAGCGAGCTGATACGCTGCCCACCGGGCTGGTGCACCTGATAGTCTTCCTTATCAGTGCAAACGCTTTTGTTTATTTAGTAGTCGTTTTAAGGCTGATGCCAACAACGGTGATTTCTTGTTCTTGATTTTGCGAAGTGGCATGAATTGATTAGTAAGTTCAGTTACATTGGATTTAAATAACCACCGGTTATCATTCAGAGATATAGTTGAAGGTCCCAAAACGAAAATATATTTTAAAAAGTCGCAGTTTCACCCGAAAGGCAAAGCATCGATTGCCATTGCAAATGCGTAGACAGTTATACGAATTAAGACTTTGTATTTTAAATGGGGTGATCATATATGTCGACAATATTTACCCCGCTTCGAGAAAAGCCTTTTACCTTACGGCTTTTCACACATGAAGCTCGTCATACGAGCGATAACATTGTCCTGCCTAAATTTGGCTTTGAGAAAGTCTTGCACGCACAAAGCCGAACACAGCTTCCCCTTACAGGTGTCACGCCTGGAAACCTTGGGTTTCTGCACCAGTCTGTTGGTGGCCGTGAAAGGTTCGCTTTCAAAAGCTCAATATGGCAGCCGCCGCAACCACACAGGAAAAGCGGAAACCAAAAAAAGTTGTGGTGATGCCATGAATACAGGCAGTTTCGCACAACCTGAAGAAAGTAGGACGCAAGCATTAGATGGACGTAGTTTTCACAGCCCCTTGTAAGCTCTTTAAGTTGTGCTCCCTAATAGGTGATCGGAGCGAAAAGTGAAAAAAGTGCATGTGAGAGGAGACATGTAAAGCCCTTGTGACTTCCACCACTGAAGTCGTTTACCAGATTCCGCTGCGCTGTGGTAAAGTTCACATTTCTCAAATGGGCCGATGTATAAACAACCGACTCAGGGAGCACTCAGCGCCTTTAAAGGCTGCGGCGGGTGGTATGCACCTAATTGCACACATCAAATATTACGGTTGCATTCCGCTATTGGAAATGCAATCATCTTAAACAACTCAAATGACAGATTTGTGAGTGAAATTGCTGAGGCTGGCCAGATATGCGCACAATCTGCGACGTGTGTCAATGTCCTATCAGTTTCGCTGATGGACAAAGAAATTTGTTATCACTTTGGGCGATATTTTCGCCTATATTTTTACAACTTTTGCATCTGAATATGCATGAACTCTGTATCAGCCTTCTGACTGCGGATCCGCGGCCTTTCGCTTCCTGGAAAACCTTTCATAAAGCGTCAGTAGTAAGCGAGCACCTCTCCTGTCCATTCCGTTTTTTCCCGCCCGTATTTCCACTCAACACTACATGATGCACCAACTGGCCCAACAGTCTACGCTTCTTAAGAATAGTAGTTTATTAGACCGTATAAACTTGCAAATATTCGCTTGCTAACTAAATTAACAAGCATGTTGTCAGCGTACACAGGCAAACATGAACACATCACTGTAGAAAAAGGAGGCACGAAAGAATTGCAATTTATTTATCACGTGACTGCGTCGATGTCGTGGCTAACGTGCCTTATGGCGCTAGTCCAGCCTCTTCTCGTTCCACAGAGGGGCTCTATGAGTACTGTCCACCACATGGCTTCGTCCCCGTCCCCCCACCCCTCTAGCGATGGAGGCACTGGCGCTGAGCGGTTTAAGAGGAAGCTTTAGCTCGGGTGCTCCTATCTAAATACATGTAAAAGGAGAATTCGTTTTTCTCGGCAACCACTGCACCAAATTTGACGAGGTTTGTTGCATTTAAAAGAAAGGCTTAAAATCTAGTGACTGTTGGTTTCGGATTTTCGAGTTAGGTCGTGAATATTTTATTAAAAATTGGCAAAAATCGAAAATTTTCAGAAAACGAAACTATCAAGTTTACACCTCTGTAACTCGACAACAAAAAATGATAATACAATTCTGTGAATTCTATCCAATAGTACATCTAAAGCGGACAAAATTGATATGTTACTCATGAATATAGAAAATTTTAGCAATAGGGAAATGCAACTTTTGCAGAACCCTTGTAACCAACGTAATAAAATCACGTAAGATGTAAAATGACACATCAAATTTGTCCGCTTTGAATGATCTAATGGATGGCGTTTACAGAACCGCGATATGAGTTTTTTATGCAGAGCTATGAATTTGTAAACTTCGTGCTTCTATTTTTTTCAGACGGTCAAATATTTGAAAATCTTTTTAAGAAAATTCAAGCCCTAAATCGAAATTCCGCTTCCAACAGTCACTAGAATTTAACTTTCTTTTTCAAATGCAACAAATTTCATTAAAATCGGTCCAGGGGTTATCTCACAAAAACGTTTTTGCGTTTTACATGCATTTGAATAGGCCGCGTCGGAGTTGGGCCCGAGCTAAAGCTTCCTCTTAAGTTTTAGACATAGCACTGTCAGCGTCTAGATGAGCTGGCTTCAAGCGGTCGATCGAAATTGTCACTTCGCGTCCGCTGACAAGAAGAGTGAAACGTTTGGCGTCACGCTTGAGGACTTTGAAGGGACCGTCGTAAGTAGCTTGTAAAGGAGCGCGAGTAGCGTCGTGACGGATAAATACGTGACTACTACGAAGTAAATATGGGCTCATGTAAACACTTCTGCGGTCATTACGAAGCGGCGGTGGTATAAGAGTGGCCGTTGTAATCCGAAGGTGGTCGGCGTAAGATTGTAGGTCAGCCGATGACAGTTCCGTTGCGAAGAACTCGCCGGGTACGCGAAGTGTCCTCTCGAAAACGAGTTCTACTGAAGAACACTGCATCAGTGCTGCTTTCATTTGACGGTATAAGTTTTCTAACATGGCCCATGTAATTGGAACTTGGTTGATAAGCTGTCGTTCGTATGTGCGTTACGCCCAGAAGACGGGAGAGAATACGAAAGAGGGACGAGTCAAATTCTCTTCTTGTGTCTGTCGTTATGGTGTGTGGTACGCCATGACGAGAAATCCCGGTATTTAGGATAGCCTAGGCCCCAGACTCTGCAGTAATGTGATAGAGTGGCATTGCTTCAGGCCAGCGTGTGAAGCGGTCGATACACACAGGTGTGTATCGTTGGTTCAAGGACGGTCGTAACGGACCAACAATATCGATGCGAACGTGACTGAAACGAACGTCTGGTGGTGGAAAATGACCAGGCACGCTCATAGTGCGTCGACTGACTTTGCCGGGCTGGCATTGTATGCATGCCCAAGCCTAGTAACGCACGTCAGCGTTCATACGCGGTCACAGATAGCGGAAAGTGACCAGGCGTCGTGTGGCACGTACTCCAGAGTGCGATAAGGAATGCAGTGCGTCAAAAGTATGCTGTCGAAATTGTGGAACGTGTGGTCGAGGATGACCTGTAGACATGTCGCATATCCATATGACGCTGCAGCCAGGCAGCAAGATATCTTCGAAGCGCGGAGAATCTATGGCAGTCCTAGGTGACTGAAGTTCACGCTCTCTGCGTCGAGCGGTAGCGAGGCGAACAAAGTCAATGCCGGAACAATTTACTTGGTTTGCATTTATATGTATCCGTGACAGAGCGTCAGCAACGGGTTTATCGGAACCACTGATATGCCGAATATCAGTAGGGAATTCAGAGATATATGCAAGCTGGCAAATTTCGCGGGGAGTGTACAAGAAACTGTTGGAGGTAATAGCATAAATGAGTGGTTTGTGGTCGGTGAGAATAAAGAACTGATGTCCTTCAAGATTGTGACAGAAGTTGCGGACTGCGAGGTAGAATCCTAGCATTCCGCAATTAAATGTACCGTAGCGGTTTTCCTGCGGTGTCAGCTTCCTTGAAAAGAAAGATATAGGCTGCCATGTCTAGCCAACCAGCTCTTGAAACACGGTGCCAACTGCTACGTCAGAGGCGTCTACCATAACAGACATTGGAGCGTCGGGTTGCGGTTGTGCCAGTAGAGTAGAGGTAGCAAGGGCGTTTTTGGGAGAGATAAAAGGAGATTCAGCAGCATTATTCCATGATATAGGCATACTAGCTCGTGTTGTGCCAGAGAGTAGAATGTGCGGAGGGTGCAAAATTGAAGCGCAAAAATGAATGAAACGGCGATAGTAATTGATGAGGCCCAGAAATCCCCGTAATCGCTTGGGGGAAGACGAACTGGTAAAATCTTTAATGGCTTGTACACTGGATGCGAAGGGTTGGTTGCCATGCTCGTGTACTCGATGGCCCAGGAAATCGAGACAAGCAATGCCAGATTCACTCTTCGAGATGTTTACAGCCTGGCTATATTGAACGAGGCGTCCAAACACCTTACGTGGGTCAGATTCGTGTTCACAGCACAGCCACTGAATACAAGAATGTCGTTTAAATAGACGAAGCAATGAGTCAGGCCACGGAATACTTGATCGACGAACCGCTGAAATCTTGAGCGGCATTGCGGAGGCCGAATGACATGCGCAGGTATTCAAACATGCCAAAAGGGTAATGATTGCGGTTTTATGAATGCCGCAAGGCTCGACAGGAATCTGGTGGTAGGTTTTTACTAGATCCACCTTGCTAAATATGCAGCAACGATTAAGCGATACGGTGGAATCGGGGAATGTGGGGTATATGGTACCAATCGGGAATCGTCACTTCGTTTGAGGCGCGGTAATCGCCTCACGGCCACGAATCACCCGTCTTCTTGGGCACCATGTGTAAAGCAGAAGACCAACGTCCAGCGGAAGGATGAACGAAGCTCAACTCGAGCATGTGTTCGACTTCTTGCTTTGCAATTTTCAGACGGTCTGGTGCTAAGCCGCGAGGTCGGGTGTATACTGGTGGTCCTTTATTCATAATGTAGGACGTGATATTGTGAACCATTGGACGATCTGGCGAGGTGGTTCGAACAGCTCTGGAAATTTCAGCAGGATGGTGGACCCCGATTTCGGTGCCTGGGTATGTGCTTTTACGAGACGCAAAGGTGGTGCACAGATGTAGTGATAACTTGTAATGACAGGTTTGTTGAGGAGTCGAGAAGGTGGCGGTGGCTAAGGTCGACGAGGAGGTTAAAGTTCCACGGAAATGGAGCGCCGATGGTCAGCCTGCGGACGTCAGCGACGTTGAATAGCCATCGAAAAGGGCGGCGTCGCAGACCAAGGTCAAGAGTAAGAGATTTCTGGCCGTACGTTTTAATGTTGGAACCAATGACACCAGTAAGAAAAGACGTGTCATGCCGATGTCTCCTTGCCGTCTTGAAAATTCGGGGCAATGGCACAAATTTCCGCACCAGTGTCTACAAGATAGTGAACTTTCGTGACATGGCCGGGGACGTAGTAGAGACGGCTTGATGTACAGCCAATAGCACTAGCCGTCATCAGTGACGGGCCCGACCGTTTCCCGGAAAGTTGCAAGGCGGACGGCACTGACGCATTACAATTCACTGGTGCATTACAGCGGTCAACAGCAAATGTCACAGGATAGAAAGAATCCGCAATCGGGACTTGCATCGTCGCTAAGGCCTGGACAGATGTCGTAGTAGGTGAGGCACATCAAATCGTGCGCACTTGGTTCGGTAGACGCTGGAAGAAGAGCTTTCGAAGGATTTTCGAGTCTGCTGATGACGGACTTGTTCCTAGGAGTTGCGTCATGCGGCGAAGCAGCTCAGTCGGTTTGCAGTCGCCAAGTTCATCCGATGAGAGGAGCTGTTGAATCCGTCATGACTCAGAGTCGGTGGAGCACCGTAGTAACTCTTGCTTGAGGATGTCGTACTGATCATCAGGCGGAGGAGCTAGCAAAACGTCGCGGACGAAAGCTGCAGTAGTCGGGTTAAGCACGACGTTGTCGTACTTCGTGCCTGAGATGACGGTGCCTGAATGAGTCGGTGACGGTGAAACTGCGCATCGATGGTGACGAACCAGAGTCCACAGTCCGAGGGCCAGAGATCGGGAAGTCTGAGTTTGGCGGCGGAAGGTGTTCTTCGGCGTTCATCGAGGCGTCGTTATTCGGCGGCCGGTTCCATGGTATCGAGAAGAAACTTGGTAGCCGTATACAGTTGTGGTTTAGTATCAGGTCTGAGTCACGAAATTGTAGGAACAGAAGACCCACACAAAATTGCCATATATTTATCAGGTGAGTGCGTCGATGTCGCGGCTACCATCGTCGAGCCTATATGCCTGGTGGTGCTAGTCCAATCTCTTGGACTCCCTTCCAGCATGGCTTTTGAAAGGCCTGTCTAGTAACATCCAACTCATCACCATTGTTGGCAACTTCGCAGCAGCACTTCATAAGGGCGGCCAAATAGGTACTGCGCTCTAAAATTTTACAAAAGCCTTAGACTGTGCCTGTCACGGCAAACTACTCATGAAGTTTACGAGCACTAATCTGCCCATTAGTTTAATTAACTAGGTCCACTCCTACCTCATCAATCGAGAGCAGTTTTTACAGGTCGAAGGTTCCAGCTCTGAAGTTCTATCGTTAACCTCGGGAGTTCTCTAGGGGATAGTGTCCTTGGCCCTGCTTTGTTTCTAATCTTCATTAATGACATCGCTTCATCAATAGACACCTCCTCGATAAACTTGAAGGTTTTTGCGGATTAGTCCATCTTTTACAAGACAACTAAATGTGGAAACGACACCCAGAGTGTACTAAGAACCCAAATTATTTCTCTGATTAGTGTAACACCTGGTACATGGAATTAAGCATACAGAATCACACTTTATCTGACTCTCAAAAAACATTAGTCCATTCACGTCTAGGTACACGTTAAATAATAATACTTTGTGGAAGTTCAAAATTTTCAGTATTTGGGAGTTACAATTACCAGCCGACTATCATAGTAATAGTGACGACATTTGTTTATCTGCTTCTAGAAAACTGGGACTTCTTACACTCTTAAAAACGTTTACACCCTTTGGGGCTTACATGGTCCCACAAAGATAATCGTCATCTGTCTTGCCCGCATTTCCTTCCTTCAGGTTAATGAGCCCGGTACTTCCAAGTCATGAACGGCTTGCGCGTTATCAGCGTGACAAAGCACTCTCGACAGGAAAGTTGCGAGCCCTGAGTTTTCAAGAAAGGAAATGCAAGCAATGCAGCTGGTGATCATTGTTTTAGTACAACATAAACCCCAAAGGGCGCAAACGTTGTAAGAGTTTAGACACAAGCTAAAGAACCCGCCATCCCAGATCAAGCTTTTTGCATACAATACTTTTATTTAAACGTGTTTAGAGTATTAGAAAAATTATAGACCGATCAGCTTACTCTCCATTGCCTACAAAGTATTTACTAAGGTAATCGCAAATAGAATCAGGAACACCTTAGACTTCTGTCAACCAAAGGACCAGGCAGGATTCCGTAAAGGCTACTCAACAATAGACCATATTCACACTGTCAATCAAGTGATAGAGAAATGTGCAGAATATAACCAACCCTTATATATAGCTTTCATTGATTACGAGAAAGCGTTTGATTCAGTCGAAACCTCAGCAGTCATGGAGGCATTACGGAATCAGGGTGTAGATGAGCCATATGTAAAAATACTGGAAGATATCTATAGCGGCTCCACAGCCACCGTAGTCCTCCACAAAGAAAGTAACAAAATCCCTATAAAGAAAGGCGTCAAACAGGGAGATACGATATCTCCAATGCTATTCACAGCATGTTTACAGGAGGTATTCAGAGGCCTGGAGTGGGAAGAATTGGGGATCAAAGTTGATGGAGAATACCTTAGCAACTTGCGATTCGCTGATGATATTGCCTTGCTTAGTAACTCAGGAGACCAATTGCAATGCATGCTCACTGACCTGGAGAGGCAAAGCAAAAGGGTGGGTCTGAAAATTAATTTGCAGAAAACTAAAGTATTGTTTAACAGTCTCGGAAGAGAACAGCAGTTTACGATAGGTAGCGAAGCACTGGAAGTGGTAAGGGAATACATCTACTTAGGGCAGGTAGTGACCACGGATCCGGATCATGAGACTGAAATAACCAGAAGAATAAGAATGGGCTGGGGTGCGTTTGGCAGGCATTCTCAAATCATGAACAGCAGGTTGCCACTATCCCTCAAAAGGAAAGTGTATAACAGCTGTGTGTTACCAGTACTCACATATGGGGCAGAAACGTGGAGGCTTACGAAAAGGGTTCTGCTGAAATTGAGGACGACGCAACGAGCTATGGAAAGAAGAATGATGGGTGTAACGTTAAGGGATAAGAAAAGAGCAGATTGGGTGAGGCAACAAACGCGGGTAAACGACATCTTAGTTGAAATCAAGAAAAAGAAATGGGCATGGGCAGGACATGTAATGAGGAGGGAACATAACCGATGGTCATTAAGGGTTACGGACTGGATTCCAAGGGAAGGGAAGCGTAGCAGGGGGCGGCAGAAAGTTAGGTGGGCGGATGAAATTAAGATGTTTGCAGGGACAACATGGCCACAATTAGTACATGACCGGGGTAGTTGGAGAAGTATGGGACAGGCCTTTGCCCTGCAGTGGGCGTAACTAGGCTGATGATGATGATGATGAGAGTATGCATGCGAGGCAAGAAATGGTTCAAAGGAGAGGAGTAAGATTCATCTATACGCCTATCCCAATCTTGACTTCGCCTTCATCACTGATGCCTAGTAACGATATCCCACTTCTGGAGCAGCATGGTTGCTAACACCAGGTTCTGGTATGATATTTTTTTTGGCTCCACAATCGTCAGTTTAATATCAATCCTGGTATTTACCATTGCCTCACGTTTTCCAGGCAGACGAGACGTAGTCAAAATAACGACCTGACACCATACATCGCACGTACTAATCTTTTCAAACACTCGTTCTTTCTTTCTGCGAACCGTCAGCAAATGTAACGCACTGCTCTCAAATGTTCTTTTCAGAACGTGGCCTTCCTGACTTTGAAAAGCACATGTATCATTTCGTGTAAATTTCAATGTTGATAAAATCCTACTCTTGTCTATATTCTGATAACTCATAACTTGCGTTTGCTTTTTCTTTGTAAGCATGAAAATGATTTTACAGAGCAGTGCAATCTTTTTCTTCGGCGTATTTTAATCATGTTTGTTAGTCTATGTTTGTCTTTGAGTGGTAATACTTGCTATATTCTGTCGTGTAACTTATTCCGTCTTGTTCGCTATGTTCATTTTTTTTCGCCACTCCGGCTTGGTCTTCGAAGTGTAGTATGTACTCAAAAAATTCAAATCACTAACTAAGAGTGTGGTCGCTGTAGAGTACCTAGCATGAAATTTATGTAGTACGTCGTATAGATCTAAAAAAACTGAAGATGGATTAAGAGGATGGTAACACGCGCAGCAAATTAAATCATTATGATTAAGACGAATGCATGCCCATAGCACTTCAAGAGGTGACACAACGGGTATAATGAATTCATGACTAATCGCAATGAAAACACCGCCGCCAGTACATGTTTCGTGGTCATATGTGTAAACGGTACAATCATTTTAACAACCTAAAGCTCGCAATTATGTTATCTTTATGGAAAGCCAAGTTAATGATGCTTCAAATCTGGAATAATTACACGTTTATCAAACTTAGAAAGAGATATTTGCCAGAAACAACGATGGACATGAACCCACTACATGACGACATGCTGGCGCTGAGGGCAAAAACACAGACATCTATCGTCCAGCTCTCTTCACTGAAACACTCTGTGCATATTGGCTGATATTGCAGGAAATGTCAAATAAGTCGCTCCAGATGCATGCGACAGGTTTTAAATTCACTTAATTTAATCCATGCTGTTTATTTTGATGCTTTACCTGGACATGCCCAATTGTGTACAGAGCACCTCAAGAGGTTAAAAGTAACAGTGGTTATCTTGTAGTACAGGCTGTACAAGGTGTTTCAATGTCACATGGCGCGAATCTCTGCCTGCCACAAGGGAAGGATGTAGACTTGGCCCGTTGGCGCTTTCACGAGCCAGTTCTTTTGTATGTGACGTGACAAACGCGCCAATCGTCTCAAAGTGCTAGCTGACTTCAAGGAATGCGGGTTGTAAGGCTGTGAGCATGCAAGATGCTCAGGTTGATATCAGTTAAATACCGCAATATGGACCACAAATGCCGTGCCTATTGGTTGGAGCACTACTGCGTCGGAGAACACTGGTTAAAATCCCACTATCGCACACATTTGCTTTTTAATTGAAAAGGCCGCCGACGAGTACATGAACTTAGATATTGGTGAGTTGCCTGGTATGAGAAAAGAATGAACCGCTATAAAGGCCTCAGCACATAAATTGTTAATATACTCTTTAGGGCACGTTATGGAAGCGAATTTGAACCCCAGCAGTAGTAAAATCATATCTGCTTAGCAGACATCCTAAGCATAGCACCAGTGTTCCAAGAAATAATTTTGCAAAAAATGCATTGGCGTTGCAAATAAGATGGTCTAGAGGTAGGCGAATGTGAACTTTCTTCAAAGAGGAATCAAATACGAATATTAAGCATCGGGTCTCGATTCGCAGATTAACTACATTCACCCGTAAATGCATTTATTTCCAGTAGTGATATTACGCCTGTACTTACTGATACTAAAAGTATAACTACCTATTTGAGCGAAGGATCTGTTTGAAACACAATATCACTGATTACCAGCAAGAAAACTGCACGAACAGCCTCTCATCATCTTTACAGACTCGTTGCAAACAAGCTATCCGAAAATTAATGGCTTTTGTGTGACTGAATTTCCGAAAACACTAAATGAATGATTGTCGAAAAAAATCACAGGTTCTGCAAAAGGAAAGAAAAGCTACTTAGAGGCCTCTGTAGCGTCCGCAAATTTAGAAGGGGCCGCTTCCAGGCAGGCAGCACCGGTAGCGAACCTAAACTAAACTTCCAGAAAAGAACTGCAACCGAAACTCACAGGCTGTCAGGCTTCGGCCGCGAGACCGAGAACAAACCTTGCATAACGCATTCTGTTTCGGCATAGCTACGAAATTTTTTCCCGTTGTTTCCCTCTTGACAGTTGTTATGCTTTGTTTAGTAGGCAGGAGAACAGCATCCAGGACACACAGCCGCTAATTGCTATATATCAGATATATTTAACAATTAAAAGCTACGAAATAGTTATTTCACGAATAGTAATGTGAATGCTTACTGTGTATTATTCGCATCGCAGTCGAAACTTCGAATATTCATCCACAGCGCGGATCGGGATGTGATCTCGATCCGCGCTGCTTCGACACCCTCTGCTGCTGAGCACAAAGTCGCGGGCTCGAATCCCGGTCGAGGGAGTCGCATTACGATGGGGCGGAACGCAAAAACACTCGTGTGCATAGATTTAGCGCACGTCGAAGAAGTCCGGGTGATAAAAATGAATCTGGGGCCCTGCACTATACACGACGCCTTGTCATCCCCACTATGCAACACTTAGGAACATTTTGATGCTTCGTTCATCTTCGAGTTGTCCTCATCCTGAATCTTTTCCATATAAATAAATGTGGCGCTTTTAACCTTAGTGACACCATGGTGATATGCTTTAGGTTAGCCTTCGTCGCTTGGCGCTGACAAGGAATTTACTAGACGGTACATGATATCAGCTTCGGCCGTATCGGATTTCACACAAATAAATTTTCCTATTAGAAAACACTAAGCGTCGTTCACCGCATTTATACCCCTTCTCCGCCAATTAAAATTTCATTTCTTTGGGACCGCGGGGTGTGTGGTGGCGAACAGCAAAGGCAGGATAAAGCGTGGTAATTTTAAGGCTAATAAAGTAAAATCGCGTGGTTAACTTCTTAACTGATTCACTTAAGATGCCGATACCAATAAATGTAATGAAATGTCCGACGTGTACATGCAACATCAGCGTGTTTATTACGAAAATTGCGATAAAACGCGCACTTTTAACGCGACGAATCTTCATACCCGTGCGGTACCGCAACTCAGACGCTAACGGGCGCATGCAGCCACGCCTTCAAAGAGACCGTGACTGGTTCTAAATACAAGTAGCGTTTAAATAACGCTATACAGCGTCCCACACTAGACTGATAAACTAGGACACTGGAGATTAGGTAAAATCTAGACCTAATAAAATATATTTGTTCCAAGGGAAACGTACCCATTTGTCCATTTTATTATAAGCTGGATGTTCGAAGTCAAGAATGAAACATCATTGGTCAGCGTGTTTTTGGAGAATACAATGACGCCCTGGGAACGCTGGTGGCGGACTTACTTCAACACCTGAGGGAGTTATTCTAACTGCTCATAGGTTTTTTATGCGGTGGTATATCATCGATAAAAAGAAAGGAACGCGCGTCTAAATAAAATAAGAGCGTTCCATCAAGAACTGCGTTGAGTGAGCTATAGAAACTCTGAAGAAACACACGGAAGCGCAAAACTAAAAAGAAAGTGTAGAGGGAAAGACTCAAAGGTTGAGATTATGAGTGCAAATATAATATTTTGCTTCTGGGCCGATCATCTTCGATTCACTTCTCTTATTGAAGACACCAGTCGCAGGCAAATTCACGTGGCACTCGTGCACGAACGTTCTGCTGCAATATCTGGGGTGGCGAGAAGCTCTTGCATCGAGCAAATACCGCTGATAGTGCTCGTAATGATTCAAACAATGATGGCTTCAGAGTTGCTTAGAGGCTGACAGGCAGCGTTTAGTCAATCCTTGCCTACATCATAGTTGTTACGAATTGACTAGGCGTTACATTGAAAACGAGAGAGCAAATTGGGCCTCCTCCGTTCGCAGGGGCAATCAGTGCTGCGCAAAGCATAACGTTTACAATAATTTGTTCTGTGTCTGCGTATATGAATCCATCGGTAGAGCATCCGGCAATAAGCTAAAAGATGGCAGTACTAATCTCACATCTGTAAAAACTTTCTTTTTTTGTTGAGGAGGCCCAAAACCAGGCGAGACTGGAACCTACCTACTGTAGTGTTTTGCATCGGCACGGAGAATGCGCTGCATTAAAACTCACATGCCTATAACTGCCACACCACTGATTGGTATTAGCGCAACAGGCAGAAAAAATATGACGGTCTTAGCGCGCAGCGTGATACAGCGCCAAAGCGATAGTGTAGCTATATCAGTACCACTCAGAAGGACACCCACGGCCACACAATACTTGTAGCAATGCCTTCCGCTCGATTCTGTGCCACTCTTGTCCTCCACCGTTCGCGATCGGCTGGTTCCGTTCAAAACGCCGATGGAGCATCGGTTCCACGCGAAAAGCACGAAAAGGGGTATCACCGGAAGAGGCACCGCTACAACATGGCGGCCCAGATACTCCATCTGCCAATTCCTGTGGGCGATCACCATCTTCAAATAACAATAAATTGCCCAAGTCTTATTGTCACTCTCAATTTGTTACTCCGTTCTCAGCTATAGCAAACCCACCCGGCATCATCCACATGGAGCATGATGTCTCGCGTACCATTCCACGGGTACCAGTCTAGCCAGCAGTGCCAGCGGTCTACGGTAAGCACTCGTGCTACGCAACAGCTTAAATACATAGTGGCTACCGACCATCATGTACTGTCGCCTCCCAAAGAAACTAATGTACCATACGAAGGACACCGTATATTCATCCTCAATGGCAACGGCTAGCCAAACTATGTTTCTGTATACATAGACTGGGGCAAATGCAGCACGGGACATTTATTCAAACGCGTTTTTTATCGCCACACCGCTGCATTCATACCACACGAAAGCAGGCAGCATGCTAAGAGTGGCAATTAATCCAGACGCTGTACCTCTTCGCCTAGTTGATGCATACTTTATTAGGACGGATCGTCACCTCAGAAAGAATTAGGGTTCAGGCCAGGCATTCAGGGCAGGACAGCGTGGTTCTCCAGCGTATGAGTAGGCGCTCCTTCCTCTGCCCATGCCACCTAACTCTATCATGTCTCCCCAAATCTTTGCAAGGTTTCATAAGTAAACGCATACCCAGACAGCCGCGCAGATTTCTAGTTGCACATCTACCCTTTATAGCCAGAGTAATCAACACAAAGAACAAAAACCTGTACACGCCTGTTTGCTACTTTGTTCTGTTACCTCAAAGGTACTTGTGAAGACGTCACTCACAATATTTTTGACACCATGCTGAAGCGGCCGATATTTCGTGATGTCAACAGCTACGTGTACAGAGCATCCTGTGTGCGCACTGAAGGCAGCCGAAAATAGAAGAAAACGCGCCGCCCACACTCTTAGGCAAAGTTACACCCTTTGGATTGCCCCTTCTGCCACACAACAATAATCGTTATCTGCCTTGATGCGTTTCCTTTCTTTAACACTGCGAGCCCGGTACTTTCCAGTAACGAAAGGCACACGCGTTATCAGCATAGAACAGTTTACATCCTTTCGAGTGCCCCTTCTGATAACGCGCGTGCCGTTCGTTACTGGAAAGTTCCGGGCTCGCAGCGTTAAAGAAAGGAAACGCATCAAGGCAGATTACGATTATTGTTGTGTGGCAGAAGGGGCAAGCCAAAGGGTGTAACTTTGCCTAAGAGTGCAGAAAAAAGCAATACGAATAGCCATTCTTTCTCCTAGACGGAATACTAAATTTTCTGCAGCTATTGGCAGACTTATTAGTCGTGAGGGTAGTCACGAAACGCAGCTAAGTGTTCAGTGCCCGCTTAAGGATATCGATATCTGGTCGCCTGCGGAAAACTGCCGCTAGTCTGTGGGGGGGTCTCTAGACAGCTGTAGCTCACACACCACACTGCCTAAGGTATAGAAATCGCTTCGAAGTACCTAAAACCAAATGGCGCTTTATATCCCATATAAAGTGTAGCTGCAACTAAATTTTACTTCTGCAAGGTGGTTACAAACGAGCAGCGTATATGCTTTCATAGCAATATATGCACAGATGCGGGACTGGTAAATGTTTGTTTTTCTAACAGCCAGCATGTATCACCCAAGGAGACGGCGCGTGAACATCGTAGTTAGCGGATGTGATGCAAACCCCAAGCGTATTTTCAATGTTTTGAGCTAGGTAATGCTTAATCATCTGAATTCTGCGTCATTTCAGCAAGTGAGTGGCGTTTAATTTTTTTCAGTTTTGTTTTCGATAACATCTATTTTTCTAGCATTATCTTAATGCACCTTCTTCTGTTTCAAGCATAATATTTCGCACGAAGGTTACTCTTGCCAACGCTTTCCGAAACAAGGCCACTTTTGCTGCCTGTAATTTTGATGCACTTGGTCTTCAAAGACAGCAAACATAACTTAAGCGGCAAGACAGAATAATGTTGTTTTTTTTTCGCCTATATAAGACAGCGATCCCTTCTTTGAACTCCAGGGAGTCCTGTAGAGAAAGAAATGCCTAGTACTAATTTGTCGTTTCTGCCCGTTGCTTGTCTTCGCCCAATTGCCCTTTTCCCATTACAAAAAGTACGCAGAAACTCCACTGGAGTTGTCTAAGTACGCGTGAGCATGCCCCAAGGCTTCAGAAGGCACGCTACCGAAAATTCACCTGCTCCACCCCCCAATTAACAAGCACGTTGTCACGGGCGCACAACATGAATACATCTCGCTCGATGAGCACGCAAACTCGCTGCCAAAACGCTGGTGTGAGGAATCGCGGCAGCAGCAGCGAGCGAATTGATCTTCGTGCATCTCTTGCTTCAACGTGGACGAGAAGTCGAAAGCACAACGCATACAAGGCTACCGGCTCAACGCGCACTCTGTAGACCGCGCTCTGCCGACATCGTAAGACTTTTTGAAGATGAGGCCAGCGCGACCGCGCACTTTGGCCAGGTCGCAGATCGCTTTCAAGATACGACGCCCGCACGGTTGCGTCGTATACTATGCATCGCGACATTGAACCGCTACCAGCATGACGCGGAGCCACACGTGCGAGTGATTAAACCACTCAGCCACGGCTTCCAATGCTTCCGCAGTGATACGTGCGGGTTTTTAATGATACCAGGTGAATTCGCAGGGCTGTGTTTCAAAAATCGCTTTTGGGAACCGTGTTATGCAATTTATAGAGAGTGTAGCTAAGCACCAATCGAAAGCTGAGTCTCCGGAATACATACGCTTTAGCGGTTAAAATAATAGCAATTGAAGTGTTATCACACCGACCGTCTTTTGTCTCAAAACGCCAGTACAAATTTTCATCGTTTCCATAGGCTTCCATTGCTGAATCTTTAACCGCTGTTGTGGTCGAACCGATGGTACGACCTGTTGGGAACTCGGCGCTGACGCCCGTTGTTGCACCTGGGTCGCAAGCCCCAAGGGTAGCGTTGGCCTGGCGGCCTGGGGTACAACTGGAAGCATCCGAAGGTCCCGGCAAAGCATGAGTCGACTGGTAACAACAAAACAACTTGTTTATTTTAACATCGCAAAGAGTTGGCGGTCAGGTTGACCGAAGTAGAGAGACGGGAGTGCACTTTACTCAACAGAAGAAATCGGAGCCCTCCTTTTGGCGTCCGGGGGCAGCTGTTTTTATACTCTCGCAGTTGAGGGCAAGAAGGAACCCCTCAATAGACGAGCACGTGATTGTACAATGGGATAAGGTGACGCATACTGTCGTAGCGCCGCCGGTCGGGCACAAAGAGGAGAAGGTAACTCCTACTGTCGTATCGCCGCCGGTCGGGCACAATGGCTGGGAGGAGAAGGTGACTCCTACTGTCGTATCGCCTCCGGTCGGGCACAATGGCTGGGAGGAGAAGGTGACTCCTACTGTCGTATCGCCTCCGGTCGGGCACAATGGCTGGGAGGAGAAGGTGACTCCTACTGTCGTATCGCCTCCGGTCGGGCACAATGGCTGGGAGGAGAAGGTGACTCCTACTGTCGTATCGCCTCCGGTCGGGCACAATGGCACATACACTCACACACGCACATGAAGACACGTGGCATCGGAACATGCCTGGACGCGCTTGGCGGGGAGCGTAGCGGCGACGCCGAACGGGCCAAAATGTCTGCCGCTTTGTTGCAGTCGCGCCGGCTAAACCGCGCGTCGTAGGCGAAACGTAACAGACCGCCCCGCCGGGGGAAGGAGATCCCGATGGACAGGGGACTGCATCCGCTGTCCGGAGGGATGTCGCTCGATGATGCTCATAACCGAAGTCGGGCGTCCCTCGACGTTTCTTGAGCGCAGCGCACAGAGAAGGCCTCGTTCTCTCGTTCAGGTTCGCACGGGACACTGCAAAGTGACTTCGGGAGAGTTCACATTTTTGTTCTCGTTCCCGGCAAGCGTTAGAACTACGCTGAAACTCAACCGCTCAGTCAGCAAGCACGGCACAACCCTCACTAAGCCCTGCCAGGCTCTTTCCCCTTTTATACCACTGCCTAGTTCCTTACAGTAGTCTAGCATCACTCAGAACGCGTCCACAAATTGGAAAATTACACTAGAAAGCATATCATCACTTTGAAACACTAAACAAAAGCAATATGTTAAAAAAATCCTGCCTCAGGAAGAAAAACATCAGTAACAAACAATTTTGAGGCTGATTCCTACGTTAGGGGCTTCGACTTAAGCCATCGGCGTTACCGTTGAGACTCCCCTTTTTGTAACGCACCTCAAAGGAATATTGTTGCAAAGCGAGGCTCCAGCGCAGGAGGCGGCCATTTTTGGGAGAGATGGTCTGCAGCCATTGGAGAGCGCAGTGATCCGTCTCAATGATAAACCTCGAGCCGGCTAGATAGCATGACAATTTCTGAACGGCCCACACGAGACATGCACACCTTTCTCGGTGGCGCTATACGCCTGCTCACGACTGGTCAGCTTACGACTAGCATACAGGACGGGGTGTTCTACTTCTCCATTTTCCCGTTGGCACAGTACAACGCCCATGCCTCGCTCACTAGCATCGCACTGAACAACGAACCCTTTTGTATAGTCTGGCGATCGTAGCACAGGCTGGCTTGTTAGGGCACTCTTTAGGGCGCTAAAAGCTCTTTCCTTTGTCTCGTCCCAGACGACTGTTTGAGGCTCTGTCTTTCTTAGAGCATCCGTCAAGGGAGCCGCGATATCAGAGTACCTGGGGATGTACCTCTGATAGTAGCCGGCGACACCTAAGAACGACCGAATATCGGTCTTCGTGCGCGGTTGCGGGAAGTCTCGCACAGCGGCCACCTTTATTTCAGAGGGGCGGCGACGACCCTGACCAATCACGTGACCGAGGTAGACAACCTCGGCCTGTGCTAACTGGCACTTAGGAGCCTTGACTGTCAAGCCCGCTTCGCGCAGGCGGGTTAGCACTGCCCGCAAGTGTGCCATATGCTCAGACCAGGATGCGGAGAATATCGCTACGTCGTCTAGATACGGTAAAGCGAATTCTTGCTGTCCCCGCAACACTTTATCCATGAGGCTTGAAAAACAGTATGGCGCGTTCTTCAAACCAAAACTCAATACTTTAGGACGGAATGTTCCCATTGGTGAAATGAACGCCGCATACCTACTAGCCTCTTCTGTAAGTGGAACCTGCCAATAACCCCTGACAAGATCTAGGGTGGAAATAAACTGAGCGCTACTAACTTTCTCAAGGCGCTCCTCGATGTTAGGGAACGGATAAATTTGATCCTTAGTGATGGAATTAAGCCTGCGGTAGTCGACGCAAGGACGAGGTTCCTTGCCCGGTACCTCAACTAAAATGAAAGGGGAGGTATAATCACTCTCACCTGCCTCAATAACACCGAGCTGTAGCATTTCAGTCTCCATAATATCGTTCTGGCGGGGTGACACCCGATACGCCTTGGATCGTACTGGCTCTGGGGAGGTAAGTTCTATATCATGAGTATGTACAGAAGTCCTACCAGGCCTCTCAGAGAACAGACCTTGAAACTCTTGTAAGAGCTGGTGTAGTTCGGTTTTCTGCTCAGGCGACAGCGGTGCTTTACTGATAAGGTCACCAATGACTTGACCGGTGTCTTCCCTGTTCGTCACTGAGCCTAGTCCCGGAAGCTCGACCGGAAGCTCTTCAGGAACGTTTACCATCATGCACACCACTGCTTCCCGTTGTTTATAGGGTTTGAGCAGATTACAGTGGTAAACTTGCTGTGCTTTCCGCTTTCCTGGCAGACTCACCACGTAGTTAACGTCCGACAGTTTCTGAACAATTCGTGCTGGGCCCTCCCACTGCACGTCTAGTTTGTTGTTTAGCGATGTGCGCAATATCATGACCTCATCGCCCACCTCAAAACGACGGGCCCTGGCTGTCCGATCATAATAAACCTTGGCCCTCTGCTGGGCCTTTGCCATTGCTTCACCTGACAACTCCTGTGCCCTTCTTAAGCGTTCGAGGAGCTTAAGCACGTACTCCACCACGACTGGGTCGTCGCCCCTGCCTTCCCACGATTCTCGAAGCATGCGAAGCGGAGACCGAAGCGAGCGACCGTACACCAGCTCAGCTGGCGAAAACCCCGTAGCCGCATGCGGCGCGGTCCTTAATGCAAACATCACCCCAGGCAGACACAGCTCCCAGTCAGTTCGATGTTCAAAACACAATGCTCTCAACACGCGCTTCATGACGGAGTGGAGCTTCTCAACGGAATTCGACTGTGGGTGGTACACTGAGCTGTGTAGCAGCTTTACCCCACACCTTTCGAGAAAAGTTGTCGTCAAAGCGCTAGTAAACACTGTGCCCTGATCTGATTGGATTTCCGCAGGAAAACCAACTCGCGCAAATATGGACAGTAGTGCATTGACTATCTCAACTGAGCTGAGTTCTTTAAGCGGCACTGCTTCAGGGAACTTTGTCGCTGGGCAGATCACAGTCAAAATGTGTCTGTACCCCGTGGCTGTTACCGGCAGAGGTCCCACTGTATCAATAACGAGCCGTCTAAAAGGCTCCGTAATGATAGGTACCAATTTCAACGGCGCCCTCAATTTGTCCCCTGGTTTGCCCACCCGCTGACAGGTGTCACATGTCCTCACGAAATGGTCTGCGTCCCGAAAACACCCTGGCCAATAGTACTCTTGCAAGAGACGGTCCTTAGTTTTCTTAACTCCTAGGTGTCCGGACCACGAACCCCCATGCGACAAGCGCAACAGATCCTGACGATAGCATTGAGGAACGATCAGCTGATCGAACTCCACTCCTCGGCGGTCTAGATACTTCCGGTACAGGACTCCACCTCTTTCCACAAAACGCGCATTTTTCCTGGCGATACCTTCCTTGACATTGCAGCGTATGTTTTCTAGGCTACCATCCTTCTTTTGCTCGGCTATCAAAGCCGACCGGCTGACTTTTAGCAACCTATCAAGTCCGTCTGACGTAGGCGCGATGAGCAAATCTGCAGATAGCTCTTCTAACTTTCCCTTATCGGGCATTTCCTCTGCAGTATCTGGCGCCTTCAACGCTACAGGCTCAATTTTATTCAGTTCGTCAGCTTGCTGTACCTCTGACCCTTTTTCATTGTTCGATAACGTCGGCCCCGCAACTACCGCCTTTGCAGCGAGCTCCCGAACCTTCGATCTGGTTAAGGCCTGAACGCTAGCCTCACCAAACAAAAGCCCCTTCTCGCGCAGGAGGTGATCGGACCTGTTTGAAAATAGGTACGGGTACTGGGGGGGCAGCATAGATGACACTGCCACCTCCGTCTCAAGCGCTCCGAAAGGTCCTTCAATAAGCACCTTTGCTACTGGCAGACACACGCTATGAGCTTCCACGGCTTGCTTGATCCATGCGCACTCGCCCGTGAACATATGGGGTTCTACGTAAGACGGGTGAACTACATCCATCGTAGCTGCGGAATCGTGAAGCACACGGCACTCTTTCCCGTTCACGAGGAGGTCTCGCATGTAAGGCTCGAGAAGCTTCATGTTCTCGTCAGTGCTGCATAATGAAAAAAACACAACTTTTGGTGTTGTTTCCGGACACTGCGCCGAAAAGTGACCCGGCTTCTGGCACGTATAACACACGCGCGCTCGCCTCATCTCGTACCGCTTTCTGCGTTTGGCTGCCGCCGTCTCTTTACGTTTGGTCGGACTGCTTTCACTCGCATCCTCACTATGCGTGTCCCCCTTTAATCTCATGGGCGTGAACCTCGGCCTCTCAAACTTCGAGCCAAATTCACCCTTTTGACCGTCCTTAGCTCCGCGAGCCCGACGCGTCACAAACTCCTCGGCTAGCTCAGCGGCTTTAGCCACCGTACAAACGTCTGGCCTATCCAAGACCCAGTACCGCACGTTCTCCGGTAACCGACTATAAAACTGTTCTAGCCCGAAACACTGCAGAACTTTATCGTGGTCACCAAACGCTTTCTCTTCTTTGAGCCACTCCTGCATGTTTGACATAAGCCTGTACGCAAACTCTGTATATGACTCACTTTTGCCTTTCTCATTTTCCCGAAACTTCCGACGGAACGCCTCCGCTGACAGCCTGTACTTTTTTAGCAGACTCGATTTCACTTTGTCGAAATCCTCTGCCTCCTCTCTATCCAAGCGAGCGACTACGTCGGCCGCCTCGCCGGGTAACAAAGTGAGCAAGCGCTGTGGCCACGTTTCCCGAGAGAACCCCTGCTTCTCGCACGTTCGCTCAAAGTTAACCAGGAACAAACCAATGTCCTCTCCAAGCTTAAACGGCCGCATCAGGTCAGTCATTTTGAACAATACGCGTTCTCCTGCACCGTGTGCCTGACTTCCATTACGAGCGCGTTCCATCTCTACCTCAAGACGCTTCATTTCCAAAGCGTGTTGACGGTCGCGCTCTTGTTGCTCTCGCTCTTTCTGTTCTTTACGTTCACGCTCTTCTTTTTCTTTCTGTTCTTTACGTTCACGCTCTTCTTTTTCTTTTTGCTCTTTAAGTTCGCGCTCCTGTCTTTTTGCAGTCTCCCTCTCCTCAATGGTCTCAAGGCATTCCGACAGCTCGTCATCCTCAGCTTCTAACTCCAGAATAGCCTTTAGCAGTTCAGGTTTTCTGAGTTTGTCTGAGACATCCAGACCCAACTCTCTTGCAAGCTCCAACAATTTCGGTTTGCGCAACGACTTCAAATCCATGGCTGCTCTGAATGCTGCTTTCTCTACTGCCTATTATTGTCTTGCCGCAAACTAACCCGGCAGCAATGACAAGCACAATTACCAGCTCTGTTTCTGACACTAACAAAAGCCTGGCAAAGCTCAGAAGAAGAAAGTCCCGCACTCACCAAACCTCGCAGCCAAGAGTTCAGCGCAGTCGTTCCGCTGCAGGCAACCAGTCATCACACAGGGCTCGTTGCACTGCTCCCGGATCGTTGTTGAGCTGCTCAGCATACAGTCAACTGCATCTCTTCGCTGCTGGCCTCCGTTGTCGCGATCTCACCGCTGGCAGACAGTTGTTGTGGTCGCACCGATGGTACGACCTGTTGGGAACTCGGCGCTGACGCCCGTTGTTGCACCTGGGTCGCAAGCCCCAAGGGTAGCGTTGGCCTGGCGGCCTGGGGTACAACTGGAAGCATCCGAAGGTCCCGGCAAAGCATGAGTCGACTGGTAACAACAAAACAACTTGTTTATTTTAACATCGCAAAGAGTTGGCGGTCAGGTTGACCGAAGTAGAGAGACGGGAGTGCACTTTACTCAACAGAAGAAATCGGAGCCCTCCTTTTGGCGTCCGGGGGCAGCTGTTTTTATACTCTCGCAGTTGAGGGCAAGAAGGAACCCCTCAATAGACGAGCACGTGATTGTACAATGGGATAAGGTGACGCATACTGTCGTAGCGCCGCCGGTCGGGCACAAAGAGGAGAAGGTAACTCCTACTGTCGTATCGCCGCCGGTCGGGCACAATGGCTGGGAGGAGAAGGTGACTCCTACTGTCGTATCGTCTCCGGTCGGGCACAATGGCTGGGAGGAGAAGGTGACTCCTACTGTCGTATCGCCTCCGGTCGGGCACAATGGCTGGGAGGAGAAGGTGACTCCTACTGTCGTATCGCCTCCGGTCGGGCACAATGGCTGGTAGGAGAAGGTGACTCCTACTGTCGTATCGCCTCCGGTCGGGCACAATGGCACATACACTCACACACGCACATGAAGACACGTGGCATCGGAACATGCCTGGACGCGCTTGGCGGGGAGCGTAGCGGCGACGCCGAACGGGCCAAAATGTCTGCCGCTTTGTTGCAGTCGCGCCGGCTAAACCGCGCGTCGTAGGCGAAACGTAACACCGCTCTGGGAACAAAGCATAATCACTGTATTGGCCTCGTTCGCATTGTCTTTTGGAACATGTCTGTCACATGCCTGTTTCTATAATCGACCTGCACTTTTAATTATTACCTACAAACCTGTTCATTTCATTGAAAACGCGCTAGTTACACGCCGCGGTCGCCTGGCGCGGCAGTTGGTACGTACCCAAAAAAGCTGGATATGTAACCTGGAAAAAAGAAAGACATGAGGCGCGTGCCTAGGACTTGAGTTTTATGTAAGGAACTGGCGTTATATTAGTTCAAATACAATAACCACAGTGTTTTCTCAATGCTAATCTATGGAGCCGATACTTGGAGAACAGAAAAAGAGTATGAAAAGGAAACAAATACCTGTAGTGCACAATACAAATGACAGGCATACCGTTAGAATAATAGAGTAGAACAGCAACAAGGGTTTTGAGGGAACGTAATCGCAAATTCCTTAGGCACATTTTGAGATGTACTCATGAATTTAATAGATGTGGAAGCACGTGATAGGTTCTGCGGGTGCCGGGAGATGGTAATTAGAAAGTTCTGGGATAGGTTATTAGCCCTTCCTCAAAAACCACACTTCGGTATGTTTATGGTGACGGTGACAAATTTAATAACGATGCATAAGTTTGAAATGTGGAATGTACAGGTTCCAACAAAATGAGGTATGGCCGGTGTCTGTCCGTGTGCCCGTGTGTGCACACGCGTGTGTATATGTGCATGTGTACGCGTGTGTATTCATGTGTACAAATCTGAGTATGTGCATGTATGTAAGACCGAATATATGTGTGCCTGTATAATCTGTGTGAACGTGTGCGTGGGGGATGCGCGCCTGTATGTGTTGGCGTACGTGTGTGTGTCCGTATGTGGTGCGCGCATGTCGCAGCAGAAACTCTGCTGATGTCACATTTACCTCAAGGCGAAAATTTCCTGTCCAGGAAATCATGTTTTCAGGAACATATAGAGAAATATTTATCTCATAAGGCCAAAACATCTAAAGAAGGAAGTGGCTGTTCCTTTTATTTCTCCTCCCAAACAGTCGATTCTTAAGAGAGCTTCCCTAGTAAGAACTTCCTTCCTCCCGCGGAGCGCAAAAAAAAAAAAAGAATTTAAATGGTTCGACGCGAAAGTTACGGAGCAGTACGAGAGATGCAGGTAGCCACTATCAACCCACAACGCTTCGGTATGTCTAGGTAAGAGTGACTTGCACAAATACGCCATGGTGGTGTGTCCAAGTTTCAGTGACAGTAAAAAAAAAAACCAGAAACAATGGCAAAATTGCTAGTTCAGTATTTAATTTCTTTATTGTGAGTACTAGTGCGCAGAAAGGCACACTTGAGTGACAACGATAACGGATACAACGGTTGCCGATTATAAATTCGTCAAGCGTTTATTTAAGCATTTAACTTCTTCCGGCAACCTTCCGAGCCATTGGTCGGCTTCTAGAACGAATGGTCCAGCTCTGACCAAAATTTTTCCAATCTTCTCATATGAAACATGATTGGAAGACGAAGAAAAACACGGGCTGCACAGGATGAACACTGAACATCAATTAGCTATGCCGCACCAACGCCTACACGCATTAAAGGCACGCTTGCATCAGAATTCGAGACTGCGTCTGTTGTATTTTATATTGTCCACAACGCGTGCGCAATATGTCATCTTGGACAACTAATCGATCTCTTTATTCAATATTCCAATAGAAAGGGTTCTAATGCAGATATGGGCCTTTAGTATGCAAACAGAGTAGCATATCAGTATGGGTTTTTCAGCCTTAATTCTACCCATCACACTTATTCTCTAATCACACACTTTTTGCAACGGCCTGCAAGATATCCCGACCCTACCCGCCTAAGCCAGCCCACAATGATCCCTCAGCTTGTCGTTAAGACATCGCCCGGTCTCACAGATGTAATAGTTGCCGCAAGACAGGAGTATTTCATAAGCAAACCTCATCGCACACACGGCTACGCGCGTATCATGTCTCCTTTTACTGCCGGTGATACTGTCGTATCATGTCAGTGATTTTTGCGTCATTTACAAAAACTGTGCCTATAAGTAATAGCTCTTAAAGACAAAGTTTTGGTTGCATACATTACATGGCTTTGGAACATCTGGGATCTCGGATGTTTTCTAATCATATCCACAGAAAAAAAAGCCATTTAGCGCCTCCAGAGCGTTGTAGTCATTCGCAAAAAGTATCGAAGCGTAAGTCTCAACAAGACAAAAATCGAGAATTAGTCACAGAGCAGCTAACGTTAAGGTAGGGGCATAATTTGCGCCAGTATAATCGGAAATTAACCACATTGCACCATAGACTGCACAATGTCCGGGATCAGCTAAGCTTGTCTCATAATTGAACTGTCAAATGAACTGCTTATACGATAAAGTCTCTAAAGCTCATTTATTTTACGCGTATAAGTTCGCCTATTTCAAACGGTTACTTAGGTATCGACGTTAATGGTGCGAAACTTACCACGCAGGTTTTCTCCTCGCGGATGCCGGCTACGATGTATGGCTGGCAAATCTTCGAGGAACGCCGTATGCGCGCGAACACCTACAGCTCACCGAAGCAGACAAAAAATACTGGAATTTCGGGTAACGTAAATCTACATACTTCCATTTGACATTTGAGAGCTTTTCTTCGTTTAGTTGTTTGCTTTTTTTCAAAGCTTTGACATGTGGCGTAATGTGGTTATATAAATGCCTGCAGGCCTTTTTTTCGTAAAGGAGCTGCATAAGTTGCCTGTGCAACATACTGTCCATGATAACACGTATGAAATCTGTGGGATGACCTGTCCTTATCCCGGCACTTCTATGCGTTCTCTCTCTATCTTGTGGTCCTTGTCCCGGGCCACTGAAGATCGCAAGCATATGCTGCAAACTCGGGCACCGTTACAGGGTCTTCAGTTCCTAGTTACAAGAAGGGGAGAAAGCATGCCTCAGCCCCAAATCTCCGGAGAGAGCCTTCCTACACCAGAGCTAGATTACAAGGAAAAGAGCATAATCACGGGTGAAATAAAGGACGTGTGTCCTGTAGGAGAAGAGCTTTTCCGACTGGAAAGACGGACGGGTGGGGGCCACAGGGTAGAGAAGTAGGAGGGCTGTCGTGATGAAGAAAGAGAACGGGTGACCTTGTGTACTTTATTGTTATGGTGCTTGTGACCGTGCCGCCGATACGTGCGTTCCTTTTCCTTCTTTTACTTGTTTCGACTGCTTAACAGCGTTGCGTGAGTCGGCATGCATTGAAACGACATCACTGTCGGTCAAGTTGCGAACGGCTACGATCGCAAAGTGCACGGTCCGTAGCTCAAGTATTAAAGAACCTGCGCCCGTATTTCCAAAACTATTAAAAATAGAATTAATCGTAACCGAAAATTCCAGTCAATCCCTATGATGGATTTGCTGTTAGCGAAGGTGGCCAATCCGAAAGATCACTTATGACGCGAAAAGCTTTGTGGTTTCAGCTTTCGTTACTTGTGCCACGTAGCTGCGATTGGCTAGAGTACCGAGGTGTGTTAGGCTGACAAAATCAACCCGTGCTCATTTCCTCTGGATAGCTGCGTCCTTGTAGATCGCAGTATCCCCTAGCGGCACTGATCTCTGGTACAATATATGGCCGTTTGCTTCTGCGAAACTGTTTCGTATTGGTCTTTCTGAGTGAAGTATAGCACCACGGCGGTAGGCAATGCCGTGCCGTGTTCATGGAGGGATCTCTGTAAAACTGGAGATAAAGCGCCGTCACTGGTGCAATGTACTGTTGGTCTAGTTGTGTTCATGGCTCTCTCTGAATGACGAGCTTCGTAATCGTGTTAAGCTCGGTATGTCGTTGGATTGTCGGGATTGAAGTAAGACACGGCGGTGCCGTTATTGCCCTCACGGCTTCTCTGTTCACTACTTCAAGCCTATCCCACTGTTCAGTAGTCACAGCAGGCAGAACTGGGCTCTGTCGGCGATGTCGTTCTAGGAGACAACGTACGAGCTGGCGAGACAGCTCAAATGCAACCTCCACCGCTCGGTGGCGCAATCCTGCGTATTAAGGCATAAAATGCAGAGTTGAGGCTGTCGATTTTCGGAAGCGCTTAAGCCACTTCGCGATCGCGACTGTATTGCTACTATACTGATTTCATGTGAAACTAGGCACCTCGTGCTTCTTCGTAGAACTCGTGAGCTTGATAAGCACTTTTTGTTGCGAATGATTCATCACGCTTTTTCTGGCTTTATTATCGACAAACCTTTCTGGTTTGTCGATACTGGAGCCAGCGTTTCTGAAACCGCGATGAACTAAGTTTTACCCCCAGATGAGGGCACTTTTTTTCAACAGTACGTATTTTTTTTTCTTTTTGAGCAAACCTTTCTTGCTTTCTCTGTAGTTGCTTATATTGTACAATTGGAGGAAAGTGTTTTATGAAATTATTGAAAACAATAATCCGGCAGTCCTCTTTAACGCTTATGAGCAGCACATGTAACTTATGCATGTAACTTATACATGTAACTAAAGCACCGCTTACTCAAGGAAATGTTTGTGGACTACGACGCATTTTGGCCAGCCTGGTTAAGAATTAAGGTTGAGCATTTACCTTCTCCCTAACATGCCCATAACAATTGGTATTGGTAGCCGATATTTTTTTTTATTTAACTCTGAATGAGTTTAGGTACATAATTATGCGGTAGCATAGTTTGTACGCCGAGTTATCTTTAACCCCACCAGAATAATTACCCACCTTTCCGAAGCGATGGTTGCCAATAAAGACCGCACACAATTTCCCACGGCCATAATCAGCGCCACCACTTCGAGATTCAGATGACTCTAACTACGTCATCTGCTGCCTTTCTGTAGTCTTTATTGCTTTGTAACTTTATTTCCGACCCGCCGTGGTTGCTCAGTGGCTATGGTGTTGGGCTGCTGAGCACGAGGTCGCGGGATCGAATCCCGGCCACGGCGGCCGCATTTCGATGGGGGCGAAATGCGAAAACACCCGTGTGCTTAGATTTAGGTGCACGTTAAAGAACCCCAGGTGGTCAAAATTTCCGGAGTCCTCCACTACGGCGTGCCTCATAATCAGAAAGTGGTTTTGGCACGTAAAACCCCAAATATTATTATTATTATTAACTTTATTTCCCATTTCGCTTTGTAATACCTTTGTGGTCGTGAGGGTGCAATGAAAGAAATGAAATATCTCAATTTGCGTATTCCTCATCATATTTCCTCGACTTAATTTGAGCAACCCGTAATGGTTTCGCACTGCCTATGCATGGCATAGTGCTGCAGGGCTGGAAAACGCTGGTTCCATTTCTGGTACGGCAGCCGCATTTTGATCGAGATATACTGAAAGAAAGCTTCGTGTAGCGAGCTTTGGTTCATGGCTAAAAAAAAACCCAGGCGGTAGATGGTAGTAATGGCTGAACCGGGCCATGCTTTAGTCTTAGTTCATATGAGCTTGTCAGCCGAATGAATCTTGTTAGCCATGTTATTACGTTTATTCCTAGGATTTTCCATTGCATTCATGCGCATTGGTTCTTTTGCGTATTGGTCTTGTGTGTGAGCTGTAGTGTATATTTCGAGTATAGACATGTAAATCAAGATGGACGTTCGCGCCTTCTGCGTCCACATGAGCAGTTCCTGCCCAGTCGTATGGCACGTTGTATTGGGAAAGTCATACGAAAACGCATACGAAATGCTAGAATATGAACGATATGTATACAAAAATGCTAGAATAAGCAGCATGTATACGTAGCTGGTTAACTAAACCAAGAGAGGTGACTATTTGTCATCGTCCCGTTCCAAACAGATGCGAAAGAATCATCATCATCATCATTATAGAATACCAACACGCTTAAACTTGCACATCGGTCATAGAAAAAGTAGAGAATTGTCCACTATCTGAGAACTCACGTGTTGCATTCGGGAAGTTAAACCTAAAGAATAACTCTGCGTCTCATTCAGTGGCAATCTTCTCATTCTATTTCTCGCCAAGTTGCGCTGGCGCACGTAGTTGAATATAAAATTAATGGAAAATGTCATTCCAGCGCTGCTTCGACATGAAACAGCGGTCGAAATTCACAGTATGACTGGCGAAGAAATAAACAAGGAAAGGCGGCAGCACGACTACCTACGACTCGCAGACGATCAACCGCTTCATAGGCGCGCGGCAACGCCTCATCCAGATCATTAGCGAAGACGAAAGCAGCATGATAGTTGGGCCAGTAAATATGGCGGCGTCCCAGCACCCTTACCTGAGCTACTTGGTTAGTGGTTACTCTAGCGTAGAGCCCCAATTTGCGGACAGCACGCGATGGAGCCAAAACGGCAGACGGCTGATAAGCAACTACGTCTGCAGTTTCGCGTTCTCTTTAGGAAACATGTGTACGTCGCAATGGAAGACGAAGACAAACCCGAAACACACAGGACGGCCGCTGCTTGCTATTATGGTTGCCACCTTAAGCATGACGACACTTTTTTGGTGCTGTATTATAATATCATTGCCTGTTTTGTCGCTTTTATTAGATAAGAATGTCAGATAGCCCACCCTAGTCTCCCACTTCCACCGTTAATAAAGAAACGAGAAGCAACTGAAATATTTAAGACACGGGAAAAATATATGGCAGCCACGTAAACATAGACTTGAAAAAATGACCTCATAGGTGTTCACAGGTATATTTAGATGGTGACTTACAAAAAAGCGATAACATACTTAAGCCTTAAAAACATTGTGTAAACATGCAAAGCCTCACCTCCCCCAACCTCCTCAAGAAAGAAAACGAACATACAGCAGGGCCGCAACATCAGTAAAAGAAGGCAAGAAATGAATAACCAGACTCACGCACACAACAAAAAACGCATTCCACGTCATATATCTATATCATGTACTCCTACCCAGACACACAATTGGACAATTTTACGGGAGGGCCAATAGCGATAGCAAGGTTTAGCGTTGTCCTTGAACTCCTCGGGTTGCGTTCTAAATACACGCGCGCGAGACCAGCACCTCTAGATTGGACAAGGTCACTGACAATTAAGGCTGATGCACACCGATCCGTGACGCCATGCCACCTTCCCCGACTGCAGTGGAATCTAGCGTGGACGCTCCCGAGTACGAAGCGGTGATTTTGACGTCAACGCTTTCGTCAAGCCGAGCTTGGCAATGGAAATTTCGGTCTGAGTAGCATGACGTCTTAAAGCATAGTGCGCAGGCCCGCCCTCCGTATAGAGGCATTGGGGAGACACGTTGGCGTGGCGCAGCACTGAAGGTAACTCTTGCTGGGCAGAAGGAACGGTGTCCTGTCAGCTACCAAGTAGCTGACAGGGCACCGTTCCTCGTCGCACAAAGCTGGTGCGACGAGGAGTGTCGCCAGTGGCGTTGGAGGCATCGCACCTCGACGGCGCACGAGATGAGACAGGAAACCGTCGGCGTTTGTCAGATTCCAATTAAATATTAGACAACGTTACGTTGGTGCTTACCGTCCGTTCCACTAAGACTGGTGGACACATACACACAGCAGCTCAACACGAACGCGAGTGTGCTTATAGTGTGCGCGCGCACAACATTCCTGCCAGCAGTATAGCGCAAGCCAGAATGAGGCCCTCGCTCCGCCAGCGTACTGATTACGCCGAGCGTTGACGGTGAAAATGATGATACGTATTTAACACATTACAGCCGCCCACAATGAAGGACTGTCCCAGAATCTGGTCCTTGTACGTACAGGCCTCCACTTCGCTTCGTACTGTCTGCGTCCAAGCGTACTCCGCGCCTACGCGCGCTGACAGCGATTCTGCCTGCGATAGGCGGACCGCACGATGGCGGAGCTGGCAGAGCCAACGTCCTGAATGCACCTCGAGCGTAGGTATAATTGCTATTACAACAAACTAGTCGGTGGACCCCTAAGCACTTATGAGTTGTGAATGCGAGAGTACTGAAGTCCAATTGAACGCCGCTGAGCGGTCCTTCGAGTTTTGCATTGCGCGTGATGTACGATAGCGGTACGTGCTTCCCGAGCCAGCAAGCAGCAGCAGCAGCCTGCAGTGCTGGGTCCGGCACCGCACGCCGGCTTGCGAGAGCGACGGTGACGTGGCGTCGCGGCAATGCCCATCCCCTGTCACGCCACACCTGGCACGTTATTGGGTACGCAGGCGCCCCCTTTCGGCCGCTCTGCTTCGTCGGGGGCGCTCGCCACATCGTGTCGCAGCCAATGGGACTTTAGGTGCCTTTTCACTGCTATGTAATGCAGACGACCGCTTCTTTTGCTGAATCGGCCATTTGACGCTTTCGCATAAAAATACGGCGTTGTAATCACTCCTACACTCAAGTCCTGAAAAGTACATGCAACAACTCCCCTGGTTGTCTTCGTCATCCTAGCGCTATAACCCTGTTTCGTGATGTCACTGACCAACTAGCCTATACTTTTCAGAAATAACAGCCGTTGGCTTCGTGGTAACAACGTTCTTGACAATTGCGGTAGGAGCTATAGGAGGTGTGTTTCGTAAGCCGTCGATTATGCACGCGCGCTATTCGCGGAGCGAAGAGTGCGGCTTCAAGGGACGGATGTCGATAACAATGCGCATTCTCTATTCGCAGGCTCGACGAAGTGGGCCTCTATGACATCCCGGCGCTGGTAGACTACGTGCTCACCCTAACGGGATGGAGCGAGCTCTTCTACGTGGGGTTCTCGCAGGGCAACGCGGCTGCCTGGGTCACGCTCTCCGAGAAGCCGGAATACAACGCCAAGGTTACGGTCTTCGCACTTTTCCCGTGGAACTGTGTCAGTCGTGGTAGTCGGTGTGCATGAAGAAGGAGCTCGCCTTTTCCCCTTATCCTTCTCGCTCAGTGCGTAGCGACGGCCTAGAATTCGTCAGTTTTGATGCCACGACGTAACATACGAGTGTTCGTTGGTCATTTGCCTACTCCTAAGCGTTTGTATTATGCCACGGCGGCGGTTATAAGGATCCTCCACATCCATCGCCTCATCCGTAAGAAGGCGCTGGCGAACACTCCTAGTGCCTATCGGGTGCCTACACAAATCTCCAAGAAAGTGCACGGGAGAATGGTCGCCATGATGACTTTACTGGTAAAGCACCGCATCCCCATCACGGAAGATGTGCGTTCGGCTCACACCTTTGGCAAGTTGTGTTTTCGTCCACTTTCATTTTTGCTGATTACTACGTTTTCTTTTATGCCTTTAAAAGGGGCTTGAAACTGTCTGGGCAAACTCTGTAGACGCGCAGGCTACAGCTACAGTAAAACATTCATGGCATAATTTAAGTCAAGAGTCTCATATTAAGAGGACCACGGGCGATTACAGGTATCTAGGAATCATTTTAGATGATCCGCTCTCTTGGGAACCTCATTAGAATAAATAACAATTTTTAAGAGTGGTTGGTGCGTTTTTGTATTTGTTGCAATTCTACAAAACATGGGACAGCCAATTGTTAAATATGGCACGACTACTTACGGTTTAGCATCTTCGCGTAGACTAAAAATATTTGTCTGCATCTTAGGAATAGCCGGTGCAATCGCTTATCAAACCACGTAATGAGATGATAATGCGCTATTATGCATCAGACATCGTTAGATGCATCCTGTAGCTAAGCAAATGACATTACATGTACTCGTATCATATAGGCCTTATTTTTGCGATGACAGATTTTTTTATTATAGAACAGCTAACCCTTCGTCAACTTGTAAAAACGGTTACTCATAGAATCTATACTATCTACAGGGGGAAAAGTGCGATTTTTTATGTACCAGTAAACGTTAATAAGTGTTTATTCGAAGTTGCCTATCATAAAAGCAATTAAGAAATATCTAAGGTTACGGGTAGCAGAAAGTATCTAAGATGTATGTGTACTTCTCCTTCAAAAGTACACATATGACTCTACACTACATGATTTGTTCTTTAGTATATTCTCGCCATGATAAATTTTCCGATTCTTTGTTCATATTGGCGTATCTGCTCTGAAGCGATTTATATGTTTCGTGGCTTAAGTAACGTGCCAGTGCGACGTCTTCTATTGCCTAGCCCCACACACAATCATTGGTACTTATGTGAGCTGATGATTACTTTGTACGAAGGTAAACATAAATTTCAATTTCAACATAATTTTCTGCTGTGTTTCCACCGGCTTTGTTATCTTTTTTTTTTATATATTTATGTGATGATACACCGAGTGCGTCTTCTTATTTAGTTAATTTTTTAGTCTGACCGGATATAAAGAACAGAAGTTTCTGCGTATACCGCTATTTCAATTGTTTAGGTTGTTTACCTAAACAGGTAAACGTTCTATCTGCCACAGATACGGCTTTTGCTGGCTTTGGCACCCATCGGCAACGTGACCCACCTGAGGAGCCCCGCCAGGCACATCACGCCGTGGTCTCCTCTTCTTACGGTAGGTGAATATCGCTTGTTCGATAAATGCTCGTCCAATGGGGGGCAGCAGTGGGCTGAGAATCGTACGCCGCCGCTGTAACAGTGATGCCCTCTGCAGCTGAGGTATAGACTGAAGACAGGTACGTATGCATGTTCTTGAATCAGAGCAAAGTTCACGACAAACGCGAAACACGGGAGGGAGCACACAAGACAAACGCTAACTGATAAATGGGATTTTTAATAGCAAAAACAGTGAATAAATATTTAAAAATGGGCTCTTGGGCATGCGAAGCTGTGGCATCGCCAGATCCCATAGACCAATGTGACGTAGCTTTGAGCTGGGTCATGCCGAGCGTGAGCACGACGCCTTCGTGCACACTGACGTCATTGTTCCTTTCGGTGCTCATCGTATTCGCGCTGCTCTTCAGGCGTCCTAACTGCGCGTGGCTTGATCTGGGCAGGAACCACAGCGTCCAGCCTAAGCACGACGCTGTTGTGGACATTGACGTTGCTGTTCCCGTCGCTCCTCATCACGTTCGCGCTCCTCTACGAGAGTCCTAACTATCCGCGGCTTAACATAGTACTATAACGACGCGAAATAAATTACTTGCTAGGCGACTCCTTATTTTACATGTGAAAGTGTAGTGAGGTCAGTCCCTGCTTCATATGCTACAGTTACCGCTTCACGGCACCTGCAGCTTGTGCAACCGTAATCTTTACCGGGAAGGCTTGGGGCGAAAGCTGTGCCTGAATGCGAGCTTTCTGGTTCTTTTGGTTTCTTCCCCCGCACGGCCGATGCCGTCGCTGTCGCGGATGCGCAGAGGCGAGCGCCAGCTGCTGGGGCAGCAAGGAACCCAGAGGCGCAAGCGGCGTGTACCTTTCACTGTGATTGGTTGAGTTTTGGCTACGGAGACCAAGATATCCCGAGATCCTAGTCAGATACAGCTTCGTTGTAAGAGGACAACCTGGTCCCCTCTACGCTCAACCAAGGGCAACATCAAGGAAATCTATTCCGCAATCATGCAAATAATTAGAGGAGATGGATATGCCATTATGAGACATTTGTTTTCTGATTTGGAACGATTCCATGATTTCACGCGCCCTCGGTCTTTTCAACATTCAATTGAACTCAAATTCGAAGAAATTGTAGAGTACGCGCTGTAAGCGATGGTAAGCAGATGATGTACCGCTGGCCTAGCATATATATATATATATATATATACGACCATATAAAGCATGTATGATTCCTTTTCGTGGTTAATATATAGATTTATTTACAGCTGTAGAGTTTTAGTAGTACTCCAAGAATGACTTCATATTTATCATTATCGAATGCATATGCACCTTACCTTTATATACAAAAATGTTGTGCTGATTTCCATTCGGTGCACACAACATTTCACGCTCTTTAGAGTGTTACAAAGCGAGCATCAGTTTTGTTGAAGTGGCTGCCTGCAGATCAATGTGGTGACCTTCATGTTGACTACTTGGTGAACATTCATCGTAAAGATGAGGCGTCTCATTCGCTGTGATAACCGATGCTACCAGTTTCGAAACTGAGCCACAAGATACTTCTTACTAGTCATGCATTTCTACTCCCTTTTTTTCTGCATATATTTCTGTAATGCTCTCAGGCCCTGAATGAATGCCTAATAAATAAATTGGAAACTTGACTTAAACTGTTACAGAGTGTTATTGGCACTCCTGAATGCCCATACTAATAATTGAAATGTTTCGGGAAACTTCTTGCACGTTCCCGATTATTGCGCGCTTCCAACGCCATATCACGAGTAAACCTTCCAAAGATGTTATGCGAACAGGACCGACGAAAAGAAACAAGCACATCAAACACGACACCAATATTTACTAACTCGCCCATGGTCACACCCTCTCCTACTACGAACTGCAGTCCACGCACCTGTGCTCTGGCAGACAGCTGCAAAAGTGCTGCACTCCGGCTCCTTCTCGCCCTCGTCACAGGCGGCGCTGGTGAAGCTGAACCGCGGCCGAGTGCTGGTGCGCGAGCCGAGCCACCGGTACGCGTCGTACACCGTGTGCGACACCACGACGCGCATGCGCTACCTGTGTTCGACGCCCGGCTTCCACTTCCTCGGCGTCAACCACGCGCAGCTGAACGTGGTGAGCGAGCGGGGACGATGGGTGCGCGATGGTGAGCCACCTAGGGCGATCATTAGAGATCTCTCGCCCCAGAGACTGCTTTCTCGGAGTAGCGGAAACGGATCTCGAAGGCTACGCTTTCGTGCTGCCTGCACGTACCGGAAGCATTTGCAGGAGCCGGAAGCAGGTCCTGGGCACAACGTTTTGTATTCCACCTCTTCTGGCAGGTTTCATTTGATTTAACACTTTTTAAAAGTATTTGCATACAATTGCGCAGCTAGGGCTTCTGCTTATTTAAAACACTCGACGTCCTAAGCGTTTCTGGCCTAATTACAGATATTACTTGCCTGCCTTGATGTTTCAGCTTACCAACAAGAAAAGTGAGTTTTGTACAGTGACATTGAATGAGTTTATGAGAAATAACGGACGTTCCATCTAGACGCTGTTTTCTATTTCTAAAATGTCGATTTAAGTTCGATTAGCCTTGGATTCTTCAGTAACTGCTTGGTGTAACACAGATTCAATTACTGCATCTTTCTTTTCTCTTGTAATAAAAATATGAAGAAGTTACTTATTAACCCTATTCAAACTTAGAATTGCTTAGTCGCGCTAATTCAATTTTGCTACAGTTATTTGTACACCTATTTCCGTACTATTGATTTGGGGCCCGTGAACAATAATGATGGGTCGCTGAAATGTATAGAACATGATGTATATATCGTCACTTGAAATAAACTAGGGACTTTATAGACGCAAAACCTGAGCAATAGATCTGACACTGTTGTAAAGCACATCTGCCGAAAAAACTGATCTGCTTTAGAGATCATTTTGCGCATCGGAACCATACATCCAGCACTAGCAGCGTTTGAAAACAAATTATTAGAACAACCTTGTGCAAAATGTTAAACAAGTGGTGCCAAAGTAAAAATAAATAGTAGTCGTTTTTTGCCTTTTACACATATTATCAATATGTGTATAGCAGTATACGGATAGAAAAAGGTCAAAGATACATTGTGGGGTTTTACATGCGATAATAACGATCTGATCAAGAGGGGAACTCAGGCATACTTTTGAACACCGGGGACTGATTAGCGCGCACCCAATGTACAGTAAACTGTTCTTTTTTTTTCATTTTCCCGCTTACCAAGTGTGGCCGCCGTAGCCGGAATTTGATCCCGCGACCTAGCGCTTAGCAACGCAACACCATAGCCACTAAGCCACCACGGCGAGTCTCCACGGGATGCATTTGCTGTGGTTGAGGCCTCATAGCTTCAGTTGCTTCTGCGCCATTACACCCTACATAACTGACTAACTAGCATTCTTCTATGCTTTGAAATGGTGAATGTGTTTGAAGGTCCTATCTTAAAGGTAAGCTTTAAAACCCCATCTTCGGCGATTTTTTGTCCCTATGCAATTTCTGGGAGCAATTCAATTTAAATATGCCCTTCTATCGTCTCTTTCCTTTCATGGAGACAAGATTACCGGTATATATGGCCCACTACCCGTCTGGATCTTCGCAGAAGAACATGGAACAGTTCTTTCAGGTATGCTCGTGCTTCATCGGCTAATTCTTCGCAAAGCGCATGAGCGACAAAAATTGCGACAAAAATCTACAGCCTCCTCAAAGGCTTTGTGTTATTTAGTTATACATTATCATTCTTCTTTTTTTTTACTGTGTCACTATGCTATATAGCTCGCGCATTGGCATTTAATATGCGGCAGCCCTACAGGACTTGCAATGTTCTTTCGTAATGTTTTAGCATTAGGATGTTAAAAGTGGAAGGAACTGTAACTCTGTGAAGGTTGGGAAGCTAGTCATGAGGTGCATATACGTATATAGCTTCAGCCGACTGTCAGTTGCCCTTCGCTCCTCGAAGAAGCAGGATGTGTGTCGAATGAGCTTCTGAACAAATTGCAATGTCGTGAAAGTGGTTTAAGTCATAGATCAAACATCAAATCAAATCGAAATACTTATTCCAACATTACAAGGCAAGTGCTGTTGTTGAGGCTGACGGGGAAAAAAGTCTTCTTGAGGCTTGACCGACCCTTCAGCCTATACAATTGGCAGAGCAGTGGTTTCAGAGCACAAAAGTGGTCAAAAGAAGCTCGTAAACAAGGCAATGAAAGGTTTCCAATCAGTTAATAATATTAAAGAGGTGCGACGTAAGGCTGATGCAATTCTCGCATTTACCCCTAAATCGCCACTGATTTTTCTTTTCTGTACTTCGTGTCCTAGACGGTGTGCCACCTGACTGTACATCTACACCTTGGAGTAGCAGTGTAGATGTAGCCAATGCTGCAGTCAACTTGACATTTCCGTTATAAAGCAAATATGCGACTGGTGTCCATGCCAAGATCTATTTATCGTCTCTCTCGCTACGCGTTTCTTGCTTCCTCTTTACATTTGGTCATGACTGTGGAGTATACAGGTGTTTTTGCCCCAGAACTTCGTGAGAATCATGGACACGGTATAATCCCAGTAGCCGAAGGTAGCTCTGGCGGGCAGCACTGGCTGTTGCGAAGCAGTCGTATGTCTCGTAGATTACGCTGTTGCAGTAGACAAAAAAGTTGGCAGTTGCCGCAGGAAACTGGAAATCTTGTGCCCAGAACCGTAGAGGGTCGCAATGATCCGCTGTTCGAAGTGTGAAGCCGCCTGTTGGGCCGACGCATTGTTTGAGTGTCAGGTGTGTGAAAGGATCTTCAACATTTGCTTCGCTGACCTTATGAAACGATCGGCGTAGTCGCCGCCGGTGCAATGACCCTGAGTAAGCGATCTTCCGTTATGCCGAACGACGCTACTTGCGCTTTCGCTCCGTGTTCTCTGCCAGAGCAAGGCCCCCTGTTGAGTTTGAATTGTCGGAATTCAAAGTTACACCTCGCGTACCTGAGCTGTTCATGGGTGAAGGCGGAAGAGAATTTAATGTATAGTCAGCAGCTGTGACACAGTGTGGAGGTGGCGTCACTTATTACCGTGCAGTCTTCAGAACGGCGGTTGCCGGATCTTGAGTCGGAGCATTTGGTAGTTTGTCGTCGCAGCAATTAGCCTGGTTTAGACAGCAAGGTCAAAGAGGAAGTGGCGATTTGTCATGTGTGTCCTCATCGTTCGGGTGTCAAACGGTAAGCTGATGCCGCTATGTGTCAAGGCGACGGTGAGCGCGGATATTTGCATCACAAATGACTTTGGTTGAGAAGGGTTCTGCTGTTCTAACATTTAAGAACGTCTTGTCTCGGTCGAAAACGCGAAGTCTGAGACCAGCAGTGAGACAGACAGCTTGCGCTTTATGGCTATGGCTGAGCAGTGTGCGAGTTCACCTGTTGAGATTGTGCCGGGTGCCGTTGTAGCGGCAAGTTGGCGCTTTTTCTAGAGCTTCCTCTGCGAGAGAGCGTTAGTTAGACTCCTCATATGCAGCTAAGGGATAGCCAAAAGTAGCTCCATTTCGCCCAGACTCGGCATGCACGTGATGCCTCCATGCTCATCTCGCGCCTTGGCGGCGCTACGAAATCCCCCTCTGCAAGCAACCATCTTATGGAGTCTGACCAAGCTTGTTGACTGCCGAGTGCCTAAAATCTTGGCTGTTTGCATCCTAAGAGCGGGAACATCTAGTAAACCGCGAAATTATTGCAGTTCCCACACTGCTGGCAATTGTTGCGCCGCGAGTGTTAAACCGGACGTCAATGATATGACGAAGTCGTCAACACACTGTGACAACTGCGACACGACTTGAGTATCTGCGTGAGACCGCATGGCGTGCCGTCCAAGTTGCCAGGTGCGACGTCCACGGACGGTGCGCCGGTTGCGGCACTCGTGGCAGCGGCATCTGCGACCAATGAAGCGTGAGCGGCATCGCGTGGCGGCGCGGAGGTCAAAGTAGTCCTAGCTAAGGTGTCGACGACAAGTGAAGCCACAACGGCGTTCTCTGACAGGAGGGACCCAAGACAGCGAGGTCCCCACGGAGACACATAGGTCTCCGCAGTGTGCGGTTTCTCAGGCTGGGTCACCTTTGTCGAGGCGCTCCTCGCGCAACACTTCTTATTTCGTGCGTTCAACGCAAGCCGAGAGATCCGCGTGACAAGCCCGCGTGCAAACTCGCGCTTGAGGAGGCAGTCGAATCCTCCGTCGCCGCGGAAGCTGTCTTCATATATAAATCCTACTTTCGTCATGCATACAGTCTGCATCCACACTATTATTTTTCTTAAGCCTCTCAGTATTATCTCGTGTCATGCATGCCCTATATTTAAGCTGGTGTTTCGACAGCTGCGTCATTGTTATGAAGGGACAGTCGGCCATTCCTCCTGGCTGTTTTAGAGCGCAGCTCTTCGGCGCCCGCTTCTGGGGCGAGCGTAGGAATAGGCGTCGGAGCCAACGCGTAGTTCAGCGGAGAATGAAAGACGGCGACAGCAAAGAGAGCGTGAGGAGGAAAGCAGAGGAGGACGTTATGGTGAAAGTGTTATAAGAAGAGCGTAGTGCCACGCAACATGGGCTCTGCGGCGATGACAGCTATGATATGGCGCCACACTAGCGCGCCGTCGCCTGTTCACCGATGACGCCATTGATAAGGCATGCGGCGAGAGCGTTCACTGATACCATATATGGAAACAAAGCGCTACGTGATCGAAGGTCTGTCTGCGGCGGCTGCTGTGAATCCCGCCCACGCGTTACCTACGCGCTGACAAACCTGTGTTACTGAGCCACAACCCGGCCTGTGCCCGGGGGTTCACTACCAAGCTTGGCCAGGACACGCGTGTACATCACCAGGCTCGGCCTGTAAGTAAACAAAAATATGTTTTTTTTTTACTTACGAATTGTACCGCATGCGCCAGCCTCAAGTTCTCGGGGTCTAATTAGCTGGGCTAGGCCGGGTTTCGGGTCGGCCTAGCCGCGTCTTTACCTTCACCGACGAGCGTCAACGTTGTCATTCGTAGCCGAGCGAACGAACAGAGCGAAGGATGAATGCCAATGCGGAGTACAGCGGAAGATGAAACACGGCGATAGCGAAGAGAGCGCGAGGAGCAAAGCGGGAGGCGGAGGATAGATTAAAAAGCGCGAGATTAAATGCGTAGTACCGCGCAAGACGTGCATTGGGGCGACGATGGCTACGAGATGGCGCCAGAGCAGCGCTCGTCGTCGGTAGGGAAACAAAGCACTGCATACGCGGATGTCTGCGTGCACTGGCTACTGTGATTGGCGCCCACGCGTCGTCTCTCGTGATCTCCCGATAAGCGAAGCAGTTGGGCCCCATTTTGCTCCGTTTGCAACGGGCCGCACGAGACAGATTGTCCGCGCCAACCAATATATCGCTAAATGAAAACACGTATACAGCTGCGTTCAAATTTTGCATTAGGAAGTGCCGTAGTCGTCCGTGAATTCTATTTTCTTGATGACTTTTCCATATTGTGCGCACGAACACCTGAGCCTTCAGTTACTCCTCCTTGTCCTTCCTTCCCCACGCTACCCTGTGCCTTAGCGTCTTGACATATTGTATTGGTGCTCTTGAATTATTCATTATTATGACGTATTCTCGTTTCCTCCTTATTTTCCGCCTATTCTTTACCCTGCTGCTTAATCATGTTCTTAGTACTATCTGGCATGAAATTCCACAGTCGTGTGTTTCGCAAGCTCCTTCTGAACAGCACGCACGACATACGGGCGGTGGTTGGGCCAAGACAACGTTTATTGCTCCGCTGCATGTTAATATAGGGTAGTACGAGACGGTTAGAGAGGGAGAGTGGGGAGGAGGAAACAGTGGCGATAACGGCTGCCGTATGCTGGTGGGACGTCATTGAGGTGCAGCACCTTCTGTATTTAATTTATGTGTTACTCGATAGAAAGTGAATAAACGTGATTCTGAATCGATGAACTAAAGTTACCTCAGCGTGCTCTATAGAGATGTGTTGCTACAGCATTGACGTACGCTAATGTTAAGCTAAATAATCAACACCCTCCGAAGCCCAACGAATGTTTCTGATATTTGTTCTCTCCTTGTCCCTATCTCGGACGAATGCAGATTAGGAGAGCGAAGCAATTCCGCAAGTACAGCTACGGGGCATGGGGCAACCTGAAACGCTACGGTCAGGTGAGTACCGCTCACAAGGATTCTACTGCGAATCACTTAACGTTGCTTCGCTGCATATACCGCCTCTTTTCAAATGCGGACTATTTATTTGCCTAGTCGGAGCTAAGGTATGAGCAAGTGTACGCTCAGGGATACGACCATTCTCGTCCCCGAAAAAGAAATGTGGGCCGATCCCGGAGACAACGCAGTTTTCAAGCGGTCGCTCGCCTTGTTCCGCTCGCCTGTGGAGAAGCCCGCACCGGAAATAGACGATGCGGCTCGGGGTACCGACAGCTTGGACGCGCGCCACGTGCTGCGAGAAGCGGACGTAATCGAGAAGACTCCCGATTTCTCGGGCGTCCCAGGCGGCCTCACGCGGCGACATTGCTTTCTTAGAAAGAGAATTGCCCCTGATCCTCACGGGGGATTTCAACGCGGCCCAGCGGTTGCCCCGTTAAATGGAGGAAGTGTATGGCCTCAACTAAAGAACCATGAACTGAGTGGTTCGTCAAACACGCTTTCATCAGGAGGTGAGAGAGAGGGGGGGGGGGCGATATATAGAGGCGCTTGCAAGCACGTCTCGTATTTTAGTATCCGTGTACTCCTACTGTCTATAATGGATAATATCCATTGGGGCTAAAAGAGCGTCAAAAAAATAGCACTTAAGAAATACAAAGGTGTCCACACATTTGCGTTGTCTACACCTTGCAGAAAGGCTTTGCATGACACAGATAAGCGTCAAGGACGGTTTGTACCTTGTTCGCTTATTCGTTTTGCTTCGAACAGACTTTTTAGGAAATTGGCTGTCAGAGATTGCACTGTTGCGCCTCTTCAGCTTTATTTTTAGGAGAGGCGTAAATTACCTTAAAAGAAATCAGCATCCTGGTGGCTAATTAAATATATCCACTATTTATCTTTTCATTTATTGACTTTCGGGCACATCTTGAAATCGCGAAATATAAGCCGAGGAGCAGTGAGGCCAAGTTTACTTAGCAAGGATAGTAATACTAGCACCACTTACGACATACACGACAGTGATTTCTGCTATGAAGTACAGTTGCCGTTCCATTTAACAGTGTCCCAAAAATGTGCACTGGACAGTTCGGGTCAGTATATCAAAAATGACGCACAGTTATAGGATTTCAGCCAAGCATACATGACTTCACGACTTCTCAGCTTGAAATTCCCAGTTGGAACATCTGTATTAATGCGATTATTAAAAAAAAAGAAATACAGTTTCGCCCGTAATGCGAAATTGTGATGCCACAGCCGGGAAAGCCTAATGCAGAGTAGGCCTTATGCTACGTCGTCCTCTGTTTGTTGTAGTGAACGTTCACAAATGCGATCGAGCAATCACCTTTTGATTTTCAAATGTGACCCGTATTCGTTCGAGCAGGCTGCGCCTCCTGTTGGAGAAGCCGAAAGACTTGGGTTTTCTTCCTCCTATTGCTTTTCTGGATTTAGCCAGTCATCTCTACTAGAACAATTAAACCTTTTACTTCTCCCTTCTGGATTTCTTCGCCTATTCTAACATTTTTATTTGGGCTGCGCCCATTGATAGGCCTTACCATATCCTTGGAGAAAACGATACGACCGCAGCGCCGTCCCGTGAGTTTGAGAAGTCGAGCACTAGAAAAAGATTAATTAGGATAGTTTAAAAAGTTATTTTCACTTTTTTTCTAATTAGCTACCTGGACATCTGAAGTTATAAAGAACATGTCAACTTGAATGGTAGCGTTTTCTCTTTTTTTCTTTTTTGAAAGATTGAGAGACAGACAAAGCGAAAACAAAAACTTGACACTTCGGGTTGTATAGTAAACTTTCGTTCATGATAGGGCGGATTTCACGGAGAACTTATTATAAGCGTTTTACTATACGTCCAAATTATTTAACATAGGTGCTGTTAAGCTTCCCTATCGTCATATTTATTTATTTATTTATTTATTTATTTATTTATTTGTTTGTTTGTTTGTTTATACAGTCAGCATAAGTACCAAAACAGGAGTTAACGATTTCGGCACACTACACAAGGAGAGGGAAAAAAGAATACAAAGAAAAGCACTCATTACGAAATAAACAGTAAAAATCACATACACTCAAAGTGAAATGTCACCAAACATTCGTACACGAAATACACAGCAAAGATCAACAGAATACAAACGATAAAAGTGTTCAATCGTGTACATTCAGACGCGCCTATACTTAGTCGGCCCTTGTGAAGCAGCAGTATGTACTATAGACAGTCGCCTTAAACAATGCATCTTCAAACGCTTTTATATCGTTATACCTTACTACAGCATTTGGAAGCTTGTTCCACGCATCCAGAGCCGTTGCAATAGAATTAATTTATAAAAGACTCCGTTTTGTAGTTAAAGACTATGTATATTTCCATCTGTTGTGCGCAACTGTGATTTGTCAAGAATTAAAGTTTTCGAAATTTCGATTTTGTAAGGGCCATGGAGTATCTGAAAAAAGAACTTCAGGCTATTGACGTTAATCTTTTGACGCACAGAAAGAATTCCCGCTTTTGCTCTCGTACTTGGTACCGACAGTCTTCGACCGCACGAGTTAAAGAATAAGGCCTTATATTGAATTCGTTTACATTTGCTTTGGTTTTCTTGTACGTGTGTGAATGGCTGCCATACTAAACACGCGTATTCAGCCGCGGCAGCACAGTTGTTTCATGAGCTGAAATCTTTACTTCAGATGCCGCGTCACCAAGTCAGTTTACGACACGGCATACAAAGTTTTCTTTTGTGACTTACCCTAACGTAGTCAAACGTGTCGCGTCCAGGTTAAGTTCATAGTGTGTACACCAAGGTATTTGTATTCTGACACTTGTTTCAGCAGTTTGTTGTGAAGGCCGTATTGAAAAATAAAGGGGGCGTGCTTTTTCGCGTAGTTCTCATAAAATCTGTTTTGCTAGGGTTCAATTCCATTTGCCATTTCTTTTTTTTTCGCCAGCCGCCTTTCGTGCCCAAGTGGTTAATAAGTTTTTTCCTGATCACATATGCATTCTATCTTTGAGTAAATAACTACGTCATTCGCGCTAATACCTACTCAAAACATCAGGCGAGAAACGATTATTCATGTCATTAATGTAAAGCGAGAACAGCAGTGGTACCATCGCGGAGTTCTTGGTAATCCCTGAACCCATTTCCAGTCTCGTACTTGTAGCATCTTGCACCACGCAAAGTGCTATATATTTGTCAAGTAAGCTGCTATCCATTTTATGATCATCTAGCTCCGCAAAATCGTGTTCACTTTATGCGAGAATTTAGGGTTGGTTATTTTGTCGAATGACTTTCCAAAATCAAGAAAAATAAGATCGACTTGTCCTCTAGCGTCTACATATTGGTTAATGTAGTGTACTACTTCAGTAAGAGTGGCTACGGTTAAAAATCTCGTGTGAAATCACGTAGTTGACTGCCGATTAGATTGCAATCTTCAATAAATTCATATTAAGCGTCTAGTTAGTACATGATCCAGTACATTACAGCATGTGCTTGTCAGTGATACAAGCCTGTAGCAGTTTATCTGTAGCACCGTCTTAATAAACCGGTATCACCTTAATGCATTTTCAGTAAGTAGGACGTTCGCCTGCTCGCAGTGATTTGTTAAATACGTCAGTCAGATAATGCGGACACCACTGAGCGTATCTTTCTTTAGAAAGGCATTCAGGATTTCATCCCAGCCTGCTGAGCTTTTGTCAACGTGATTTAGAAGTACGTTGAAAATACCTTTTTGGTTTATCACAATATCGCCTATTGGCAAGGCAGGACGGCAGGGGTGGTTTCCGGTATGATGCCATCATCTTTGTAAACACTGATTCTAAATAATCTATAAACATGGAGGCAGTCTGGAAACTATATGTAACAGCGCAATGCTAGCGTGTTAAATACAGATTGCTACATTTTCGAGCCGACAGATATTGGCAAAATTTCTGCGGTGCTGTTTAATAAAGCTCGTTAGCTACTCATTCATATATCGCTGTCTTGCATAAGCTAATTCAGCCTTGAATGCCATAGAGGGCATCGTGACGTTGTCATGTTTCTCGCTTCCTTTACTAGTATTTTGCTTCGCACGCATGTGCTTCGTACGACGCTTCAGTGAATAATTTTTCGCGAGACACACGAATTCGTTCGGTCAATATTTTTTTTTGCCGCGGAACATACTTTTGTCAAGTGGGTGTACAATATTTTGAAACCTTTTTATCTTTTTCTTATCGTTAAACACCATTTCTAACGCAATAACGTTAAGGGCCCCGTATGGCAGAAAATCCGGCGTGGGCGTCGGCGTCCACCTTCGGACGTTGTTTCGGCGAAAATATTTTCGAACCACCCATAACCAGGCCCTCCATGTAGCGGAAGAAAGTTACTGCCCTAATTGAAATTTCCAGGCGAAAATACGTAGAAAAATCGTAAAGTACGACTTGCACACAATCTACAGCCATGATAGCGTCGGATTTTAATTTGCCTGTACAAGAAAACTTAATTCTGTTTCGCAAAAACTCAAAGAAATCAGTTTTCCAGCGTTTCTACCATTCATAGACTGGCCACGGCGTCCGCCATTTGCGCGCGCTGGCACGCGAGTATCTTGGTGACTACGGAGCGGCTGGCCCGGTTCCTTGAAGCAAACCATCCAGATGGCGCTCGCCTCCACCGCATCGCAACCCACGCAAAAGGCCGCGTTTTTACCAGAAAGCCCGCCTTCATGAATAGCGTTCGCGGCCAGGGTTTCCCGCTAAACATTACGGTTACCTACGCTCCATTTGTCGGATAGCCTAAGAAGCAGTCATGATCTTTGAATGCTATTGCGTTCCACTCCCAAAGGCGAAGCTTAAGCGTCCTCCAAATTTTTTTATCATCTTTTGCGTTCTCCCAAACACGCTTTCGACAGTAAAGCAACCTTCTGGCAAAATCTCCACTGAATGATATACCTGTTGCTTTCAACGTCCAACTATTCCGCAATATCTGGCTCTTTTCCTTTAAACTCTATAGTCAAAATACTAGTGGCCTGGAATTTTGTCGCTTTTTTCCAAGACGACGCCTGCGTTCTACACTGCATGGACTTGCCCCAATTACAGAGAAACGTTTCTTGTTCAGAGTTTCTAACAGGTCATGCGCTGATTGATCCAGTTTTTCGGGAAGGCAGAACACGATCGAATTTTTTCGCCGCTGGCGATTTTCTAGATTAACACAGCAATCTTGGCGAGTTTGTGACCGAACATATTCCTAGAGGTGGGCAGCGCAACCAGGACGAAGGACAAAAGGAAGTACACGATACGAACGCAAACTAACAACCGGTTTATTTTTTCTAACAAGTGATTAAATATACAGAGGATGTGATCATGTGATGAAGTGACGCGTACAAGTTGTGAAACGGTGTCAGCCTGTCTTGCCATTCAATCTTCGATCGCCATCGATCTTTCGGGAGAGTGCCGCTACTTGCTCACTTACAGCAGAAACCGCATCTTGTGCTTCGGCCGTTTTTGGGAGGGATGACTAAATTTCAGATAACCCTCCTCAAATGTTTTATTACACTGCCATTTTCTTTCTTCTTTTCCTGTGAAGTGAACGTTGGTCGCGTTTTATGTCTGTACCTTATTATGTTCCTTTAGGGCTTGCAGAATTTGTTTAATTTTTTTCTTCGAACGCAGAAGAGCCCGGGTTTGTCTCAATATCGCCCTCCTATAAATTTTACCAACACTTACCCGCAATAACACTAAATCGAGATCAGTTCATCGCTTCAACAACATGAAAAGTTTCGTCTCAACTGCAAACAACTAAAGACGAACGAATGTGAAGTCATGTATTAAGGCTTAGGACGGTATATGACGCGTCATGCCAAGTGAAGGCTTCTAGACATAAATTAGGCTCGCTGGCAACGATATCAGTCGCGTCCCAATTTATCGCCTGTCCGGGCTTTTTCACGTGTTCACCAAGCGTGTTTGATTGCGGGTGTCCTTGCTCTGCATCATTTTGGTGCAGTTGCTGCCTTTTTCGCGGATTCAATGACTCGCCGTTGTACACACAGTCGCCTTGAGCATCTTATACACACAACCGGGAAATATTGCTCTCTTCTTTCGCCGCAGCCCGTCCCACCAACATACGACTTGTCAAACGTCAGGGTTCCTGTGGCCATGTTCTCCAGCCTGGCCGACTACCTGGCGCCTCCCGAAGACGTAGCCGCTCTCCGTGCCAACCTCCGGCACGTGCTGGTCTACGACTACGTAGTGCCCGACCCCAACTTCTCCCACCTGGACTTCGTGCTCGGCTTCCACGTCTACGAGATCCTCTACAAGCCCATGCTAGAGCTATTGGACGTGTGGAGTCGGGACTACCTCGTGGTGTAACGATACACACACACCGTGAACGTTGTTTTGTTAAGTGAAGGCCGTGCTGGTTTGCCCAGAAAACTATGCGACCAGTACTACAACTGGTGCTCGGAGACGCGTGTTAAACCAGCAAAACTCCGCTGTGAGAGCCTGCGCTACGTGGAGAACAACGTAAAACTGCGGCGCTTTGAATTTTGAGAACAATCGCTTTTGCGTTTGGCGCAGTTTCAAGCCGTGCGCAATCTGGTGTTCGTTTCAGGGTACCGCCACCATCCTTCCCTCACCAACATATTCGCAGAGGCGCTTTTCACGCCCACGCCAAAAGAAACTCGCCAGAACTCTGCACAATTCAGGGAGAAACTATACCAGCGAAAACCAAAAAGTCTCGTGCGTACTCAACGTTGCGTAATTAAGAGTGTGACCGTGTACTTGACGTTTCCGGCTACACCACTGGCTGATTCCCGCTCAAATTTTGCAATAAGTATCATCTTGCAGTCGCTTCACTTTATTGTCACATTTGCGAGCATCACCTGTCTCTTTTATTCACAATAAAGTGGATGTTCCCTTCGTCGGCGCCGACGCCACACAAAGTTCTCGATTTCGCTGCGACCACAGTGTGGTGCCATCTGTAACTGATATGGCGGAACGCGTCGGTCACAAACTGACAATTTTACATAGTGTCGCCACCGCGCACGACGCGCACGCCGGCGTTATTGTGAACTAAACTTCAGCAACTTCGGTAAGTTGTGCTCGCAAATGTGATACGAAACTGCAGCAACTGCAGAATGCTGGCGCTGCGAAACTAGAGTACATCCGTGCACGCGCGACTTGGTGCGTCGGTAGGTATTTACGTGTGTGTATGTGTATTTCTGAGAGAAGCAAAAACGTGGAGAAGTAGTTCCAATACCGTGCAGCGTCCTGTTTTCTATACACTTACAATATTCAGCATAGAATCATTACGTTATCAATGAGGCAACAGAGCTAACCGAGTGCAGGTGGTGGAGTCTAAAATGTTGTACACAAAACAACCTGCACGGTGTATCGCACATGAAGAGACCGAGGAAACTGTTCCAGGCTTTTTTTTTATTGCATTCCACACCCCACTTTGGACAGTATGCAAAAATGCTCATATGCTGTTCTTTGGAGGTGTGTCTAAAAACGCCAGGTTGTTCAACATAAATCCGGAGCCAGTCACTGCACCACTCCTCGTGGCCTGTATTGCTGAGGAAAATCAAACCCCATCAATCAATAAATCATTATGTTCCACAGTGCCTCCAAAATATTTCGTCGCATTCAGTGCGCGCCTCTCAATTTAGTTTTTTTATCAGTCTTTACTCTCTGAAAGCCCGGAAGCTCAGAAAGGAGTGAGTAAACTGTGCTGTAAGGAAAGTAGGAAGGCTCTCTTCTGAAACCCTGAATGAAATGTATTAAGACAACGAACATTTCGTAAGTACGCAAGAAAAGACTTTCGTATTGACTTCTGCCTTACTAGAAATCTATAGCTATAGTTATTGCAGTGCACTTTCTTTTGCTTCAGGGACACGTGTTATTTTTTTCTCTTAGTCAAACATTTTTGTTGGAGCTTCTGTTCAGTAAAGCCATCCCCTCATGTAAGCCCCTTCCAGAGTTTGTGAGCCAGCTGAATAAATGGTTCTTTCTGGAATGCTACTATTGTGTAGGGTCATCTGCAGAGCCTGGGATCGACAGAGCGCTGCGTCTCATGAAAAATACTAGAGGATTGTTCTACACCAACGTAACGGGCACTGTGCCTAAGAAGACGCTTTTGCGTCGGGAGCTCCTATCTAAATACATTGCAGCGAGAAAATTGTTCTCGGCAGCCACTGCGCCAAATTTGGTGAGATTTATTGCACCGGAAGGCGTAAGTTCAAATCTGCCGACAGCATCGAGTGAATTGGTAATTTCGTCGATGGTCTTGTTAAAGAAAATCTGAAAAAAGGCAATGGAACTTCGGCATCATGCTTACCAACTGGAACTACCACAGTTCCGTAAACAACAGCTATTGAAACATGTGAGATAAACATTACCGATTTAACACCCAACATTATTATGTCACTGCTTTCTGAGTAAAGATTTTGCAGTACCCCTTTCAACACAGTAATAATTGCACATAGGATGCAATTTTATGTAACCCATTTGTTCTTTTCAGATGCTCTAACTGATGAAGTTGACAAATCGATATTTCTTTTTGCTACTGGGATCAGAATTTCTTATTTTGTGCTTCAGTTTAAACTCATTTGACGTTATGAATTTTCTGCAATTTCTTGAGAAAAATGTTCTGGCCTTCAATCAAGCTTCTTTTTTCTCTTATCGCCCCTTTAAGTTCCTTTGTACTTAGCCTTTTCTTTTGTTGTCAAATTTCATTCAGAACTGTTTGGTGGTTCTGTAGTAAGAGTACTTCTTCGGTTGCATGTACTCGAATAGGCAAATTGGACTTGACCCAGAGGCACGGCTTCCCCTTATTAACTAATACTGCTTCCCCGTGATTTTAATACGGCGTTTTACTATTGGTAGATGCCATCGAGCGTACGCTGATCAGATTATTATGGCTCCAAGTAGTATTGTCCCTATTAAACGTCGGTGTTAGTACGTGTGGGATCGTTTTCTTCTGACGACACATCTGACAGTCGCGTGCGACCGACCACCCCTTAGTCACTAATCGAGATCAGACGCTTTTCTGAAATTTCCCCTGTAGTAAAAGCAATTTGAGAGTCTGGAAGAGGGTTTTCATAGATTGAATTTTGCCATGTATATCGCAAGTGTAGCGGTACTTTGCAATTAGAACGTCCCCACAGTGTGTAAATTCCAGCCGAGATGAAGAATGAGAGCCCTCAACTGGCAATGATTCAGTGTCTGCCGAGCAATGAACTCCTGCCCCTTTTGTTGAAGAAAGCTGCTGTGAACCTTTAAACATTCCAAAACACTAAATAGTCGTTACCTCTAAACGTAGTACCTATCGTTTCTAGGCCGTTAATTTGGGCCTAATATATTTTAATAGACTTTTCCTTCTTGTGGATGATGTCATGGAATACGAAGAGCCCAAGTCTGTGATGGCGTACACTAATTAAGCCTCACTATTTTGACACGAGAACAACAATTCTGGACAAAAAAACAATAATAAACCACTACCTAATTGACTTAGAATGATATGACAACCGGCGGAGCAGCCCACGACGAAATGGCTCACCTAATTCCATCAATCCTGGGCTTTTTTAACTGAATTACTGCGAACAACAGCTATAAGTTCGAGATTCTACTGTACGTTTAGAAACTCCCATAAGACCGAGTGGACACCTCCGCCTTCCACTATAACACATAGAACTATGTTGTCAGCCGCACTTCTAGACAATGCTCAGAAGCTTACCGCATAATACGGAACCATTCAATTTCAACTGAACAGTAACTGCGCGTCAGGCCCCTGCGTAGTGTGAACGTAGCGTCATCCGTTTGTCTCGCCGCCGTCCTTTTTACCCTTCAACGCTCTAAGGACTTCCTTTAACGAGTCTACTTGCCAGTAACAGGGTCCAAAGCGTTGACTGGCCGGCCTTGAAACATTCTCCGCTGCGCCAGCCAATCATATCAACAGCAGGCGGCTAGTTGCGGCGGAAACGGAAAAGCGCACACTGGAAGATGAAATCGCATGATGTCCTCAATGTCATCGATTCATAAGCGAAACATGCACGACGCCCTCTAGTCGCCAGGCGTCTAATGAGGTAACTTTTACTGAATTCAAATTTTGTCATGGCGCATTCATCTTGCTTTCTTCCTTTCGCGTAGTAACTTCACGAACCTCTCACTCATAGCCAGCTCGAAGCCACGGGGACGGCTTACAAAAGTGCATTTCGAAGGCCACTCGGCGAAGGAAGAACGTGTCATAGCGGACGTTCCCCACCGTTTCACGCACCGAGTCCCTGACTAGCTATCTGATATGGCGCAATGATGATCCATTATCGTGCGTATGCAGCGAACACGCAAAACGAGGACGTAGACATGCTAGACTGTCTACGTTCTGGATTCGCCTTCATGCTGTGCGCTCACAATAATGGATCACAGAATATCGCACTCACCTTGCATTACATGAGCCCGAAGGAAAGCCATTTGCGCTTGTGGGCGCGTTTGTGCAACGTGGCTGTGTCATAGAGGTTAGAACGCTGAGCGCGAAAACCCACGGTCTTCGGTGTCATCCCAGGTCGGTTGCCCCGAGGCCAACCCACATTCAACGTTTGCACCGGCGCCGACGCGGAGCGAGACACTAAGACGTACCGCCCAGGCCTGAAACTGTCAGGTCAGAGAATGAGCTGGCAGGACATGCAATATGTCCGCGCCGGTAGAGAGACCTGGCTTATCCAGCGGGTCACCTTCGTACGCGTCGACGCCGACTTACACAACAGCAGCGTTCACATGTATGCGACAAATGGCGCATCGCATTGCATTTCCAGCACATCGCAACAATGTAAACAGCGTTAAGGCGCTTTGGAAGCGCATCGCGTTAATGCGCCAGCAGAGTGTATCTTCGAGGCACGTGGGTCGGCTCCCGCGGCGGTTCATCGCTGGTGGGTCGCATTGATGGAGAGAGAGAAAAAAGTGAGAAGGCGCTCGGTGTGTGTTCTCCTCCACTCAACAGCGAATCACACTCGCCGAAAAACTGGTTCTGGCTTGTTTCGAACGAAGCGGCATATAAACGTCGTCGCTCGGTATTACTGCGTCGGTCTGCGATGTGATATACGCTACCTTCGTATTCATATAAACGCGGCTAACGCTATCTGCTGGAGCTCATAAAAACCCTGGCGCCAAGATCCGGCATACTCACCCATCGGCTTTTCGACTAGTCACCTCGCTCCGCGTTCACGCAGACAAACGCAACGCCAGCCGATGCCGGTAGACACGTTGAGTCGCATAATGACGCTGTGCCGTCCCCGATACTGAGAGTGGCGGCTTAATGAGCACGGTGAGCTCATATTTTCTGCCTCGTAGCTACTGTTCGCAGTAAAAAAGCGATCGCAAATGAAAACGCTTCGCAAGACGTACCCCTAGCTGCGAGCGAGCATGCGCTAAACGTCTGTGCCCGCGTCGCGGGCCTGCGACCTGTCTTGTACCGATTCCCTGCCGGGCATAGCGACAGGCCCCACATTCTGCCTGAGCCTCTTTTTGAGTTCGTAAATGTCCCCAGGCATTGACGGTCGGTCCAGGGAAGTCGAGCGCCTCGGGCGGCCCGATCGAACGTGGTCCCTTCCGGAGTGCGTGGTAGCGTACCCGCCGTGGCCGAGAGACCTCGGTGGTCCCGAGGACGGAATGGGCATCGCCTTGGACAGCGTCGCTGAGAGGCTGGACAAGCTGTGGTTCGCGTTCTCAGTGCGCGGCGTCTCTGCCGAGGGAGTCCGCGGGTCCTCTTCGAGATCGCTATGCTCGTCGCCTTCGTCAGCCGACGAGCCTGCGCAAGGCCCAATCAATTGGTCAGTCAGTCAGTCAGTCAGTCAGTCAGTCAGTCAGTCAGTCAGTCAGTCAGTCAGTCAGTCAGTCAGTCAGTCAGTCAGTCAGTCAGTCAGTCAGTTGATCATTCAATCAATCAATCGATCAGTCAGTCAGTTAATCATTCAATCAATCAATCAGTCAATCAATGCTTTATTTTGGCCAGTAGCTACGGAAAGCAAGATAAGGTGCACCCTGGTTTAAAAATGCTCCAGTGTCTATCAAACAAGGTAAAGGCGGAAACTCTGTAGCAGAAAGGCGAAAATAAAGGAAGTTTCACGTGATGACCTTACAACAATGCAGCTAAACGTCCATACGTTTATGCATTAACAAAAAAGAAAAGCTATTTGATGAACAGTATTACAAGCAATACGGATGTCCGTGTACTCAAAATTTCTACTATAAATCGAATAGTTCTTATTCGAGTTGTATTACATAAGATAATTTGCTATTCAAAGTTTCCTAATATTCCTTTCGTTTTAGTACTACAAGTACTAAAACGAAAGTACTACTACCAGTACTACCACAAGTTCTTCCAGTCTACAGGAAGAAATGTTGATGCAAATGGAGACTCGGTTGAATCATCCTGGATTAGTAGGACCGTTGTTGCGCAGCCCTTAACGAACACAAGGAGGAGGTCACTTATGCACAATAGCTGCCAGCGATTATGTCTCGCATTAGGCAGCCTACACATTCTCTTTCTCAATTTAGAAAAGGAAATTATGGTTCCAGCAACGTTACAATGTTTAGATTCATTTATAATGATCGGTTTCTTTGTGTGTTTTTCCTGTTCTTACTTTTTATGAAGAAATATTTGGGAGTGTTCGGTATTCGATTCCACAGGTCAAAGTCGCTATCTATTTATAGTCGATTCAGTCAAAAAATGCGGTATTCGAGGAGCGTCCCTGATGAATAACTCTCATAATTATCTAAAATGTTTCAAGTATCATATTCAAGTTTATACTCATGTGATAGCTCCATATGCAAACAGATGTACAAACAGTTTCGCAAGTATTGATCTGCCCAGGCAATCAAATCAAATTCACAACACGAAAACAGATATACACGCCAGGGTCGGGACATAGAAGCAATATAGAAGGCTTATCATTTCGAAGTTTTGAAAACTGAGTGTTTTTGGTGGCACGAGTCTCGGAAACATCTCTTCACAGGTGACTTCCTTTTCGTGGTACTTTTTTGTGATTCATTCATTCATTTATTGAAACTACAGCGACAACTGTGCAATTATGCAATGCACATATTTGGCATATTTGACAAAGGACATCACTTAGCAAGCAGGGGCCAACAAAATGGCAAGGCACTAATCGAAGATTAAAGCCACAGTCCAGCGAGAACACCCCACATGCTTAGAATGTGACGCAAGTACAATTGATACAGCTTTACTATTGTTTGTCTTGTCTCCGCGCTCACATAGTCGGTTTCGTCTCTCGAGGCGTAGAAGACATGAACGTCAATCTGGTACACAAACTAGTTAGCTAAAAGTTCTTTTCTCAAGTCGAACAATTTCCAGATGCGTTAAAAGGAACAACAGCATGACCATTGACGCTGCCCTGAAGAGAGCCTAGGCTCGTAGTTTCGCCGAATGGCCGTTGTAATCAACGCTGTCCTGACTCAGCGAGCAGGCCCAGTGTGCGGCAGATAACCATCGGAAACTTCTAGTTCTTGCGTAAACATGGACTGACGTTCCGGCTGCCTAAGTGGGCACCAAGCAGCAGCACCTAATAAGTTTAGACTGATAATATCTGATCTCTGCTTTGGTTGATTTCGCCGCAATAGGTTGCTTAATAGAATTACAAAGACGGCGCCGAATAAAACAACACACGAAGAAGAACACAAGACAGCACGTAGGCGCCTACGTGCTGTCTCGTGTTCTTCTTCGTGTGTAGTTTTATTCGGCGCCGTCTTTGTAATCATGCTTAACCAACTAGCCCACCAACACATGCTCAGTTGCTTAATAGAAGATAAATTTAATTTAAAAATGGAAGTTTCGTCGTTGTTCTAGTTTCTTTATTTTTTCGAGCCGCAGCCCCAGTCTCGGTACTTAGATTTAGGTGCACATTAAAGAACCCCAGGTGGTTCAAATTTCCAGAGTCCTCCACTACGGCGTGCCTCATAATGAGATCGTTGTTTTTGCCCGTAAAACCGCTTAATTTAATTGTTTTAAGCCCCAGTCTCGCTGCGTCACTGTGACGTCACAAATTTTAAGCTACTTTTCCGTATTTGGGTGGCTGTGGCTCAGCAATGAGTTCTTTAATCCTAATAAGTTGAGCCTTAGGCTACTTTACACTGCAATGTAATGCCATTTTACGCACAAAACATTCACGCAATCAAAATTTATGACATCACGGTGAGCTTCTGCGGGAACTGGAAGGCGGCTTAGCTTTCTTTTTTCGTTTTTTCTGCTTTTCTGATTTACTGAGCCTTTTCTAACGGTATCAGTGATTTTACTGCAATAGCACTCATATGGACACTTGAGGTGAATTACCGCCCTTGGCGCTGCCGTGATGATACGCATGAAAACCAACTATGATCAGATGATATCGCGCCCCTTGCGCCATATTCTGTGGGTGTGAGGGACGACAACTTGCGAAGGTGAGCCGGAAAGGATGGTGGCTTGACGCGCGCCGTCTTCCCCAGCGCTCAATAGTTGTGTGCAAGGGCGGGGGGGGGGGGGGGGAGGATCAGCTACAGAAGGTGTCACGTCCTCTAGCCTGGACGTAGCTGCGCCGGGCTGTCTGTGCTGCGGAGCGCATACGCGGCCCATGCGCTTCATCTTGGAGATAGTACGCGGCGGGTGCAAAGTTGGGCGAGCCGAGATGAGTGAACGCTTCATGTGGGCTGTATTGTCGTACGCGTATAGTGTTGAATGTCCCGTAATCTCAAGTTTCGGAGACGCGTTGAAGCGACGGGCAGCACGAACAAGTGTTCGCTCCTCGAGGCAAGCGTTCTTCATGCCAGTGTTGCAACAGCGAGCGTTTGCGGTCATCGAGTGAGATCTATTCATCTTTGCCTGTGCGCGCACTACACAGTGCTCGTGAATTTGATTGGTAGCCGCATGCTTACTGCACTTTATACGGCTGATAGAAGTGCGAAACTTACCTAGTGTGGTTATCTAATGCGTTGCTACCACTACCAATGATTCACCTATCGCGCGGAATTGCGACTTTTCGATATCACTGTTAAAAGATAATTTACGGATGGAGCTGAAATAGGCTTCGTCTTCTGTCTCTCTTTAACTCGGGATTTCATATGGGGCCGTGGAGACAGCGCGAGCGGCTGCCCGTATACACGAAAATGTTCACTTGCGAACTATTGAAGACTTGTGCCGTCATTGTATATGCTAGTGTATGTTGCATATACTTGTACAGGTTCCTCCACCCTCACCACTTTTCTGTTTCTTACTTACATTGTGAGAGCCGCACTTTGCAATCTTGACGAGGTGCGGCCCTTACATGGGGTGCGCCATTCCGATCTAATTTTTCTGACCATGTGTAATACACATGATTCCCTTGTACAAAAACGAGCGATAACTATTGCTTTTATAACGCTTATTATTTGTTCACACGTAGCTCTCCACGTAGCCGGTGCCCATCTGTGGTCCTCACTACTGTCGCTGTCACCGCTGCTCAGATTCCTATCAGTAGCCCCCTAGTCGTTACAGACGAACTCAGTGCCCTCCGTGGCGTTAGATACGACTGGGACGCCAAAGGTTTTCACGACGATGTCCGGAAACCACACATGCCACGCGCCCACAACCGAAGAGCATGCACAGAGGCTTTGACTCTCTCCTCAACCTTTGAATGCATTATTTCAAAATGTTTTCCTTCAAATTTTGGGCTGCCAAGTTGGGGTGCAGCCCTTACATGAGTGCGGCTCTTAGTCGAGTGTATGCGATATCCATCCTCTCCTTCCCCTTCCTCGTCCTCTTTGTTCGCCGCTGTTCACGCGTCAGTCTGAAGATTAAAGGGGTACATTAAAGACAAGCATCAGTTTGGACTAATAAACCATTATTTTAAGGGTATGTTCCGGCTAATCTCGGGTGAACAGGTTGATTATTCCAAGTTAAAACGATCAAATTTCCATGTTTCTTTTTATAATTTTGCTCTGACACCCCGGCGCGAGTACGTCAGTGTGATGTCACGAATGTTAATGTATTACAGCGAAACTGGTAATGCGACTAGAAACGCTAAAAAACTTTATATGCCCGTTTTGACAGTTCTTCATAGCGCGATATGCAGGTATATCTTGAAGTGTGCGTGCTGAGTGGGAATTAGATTAAAATGGCTAAATCCTCATTTTCAGCGCGTTGGCAGTGGTATATGAAACGCTCAAAAGCTTTCCCTACTTCCCATAGTAGACATAAAAAACGACACAGATCTAATATTCACTCGGAATGGAGGCTGCTCTATGCGGGACGCGGAGCGAAAGCTTGAAGTGTCAAGGTTAATCATCTGCCAACATTTTTATGTCCACTGCTGAACGAAGGCCTTTCTCAGCGATCTCCAATGATCCCTACCTTTCACTAGTTCATTTCAACTTGGGTCCTTAACTTTCTTCGTTTCATCGCCGAGTCTATTTTCCGCCACTTTGCACAGTGCTTCGCTTCCCATAGCACCCATTCTGGAACTCTTAACACGTGGCCTGCAGAGCTCAACTATTTTTATTGCTGTAGCAGTTATATAGACACTCCAGGCGCATTTCTGCCCTCGCCGTCTCCGTGACGTTCCGCATAAATTTCAAGGACGATAAAAATGTCGCCGTGCGCCGTATGCTGTACGCGTGAGTGAAAGCTTGTGAGGGTGAGCCGGCGAACGTGGTCCAATCTAGCGTGCGCAAGCGATGAACGCGGCCCGGATGTGTGCCCTCTCCTGTCGCGCGCGAGGCGGGAAGGGCAGGCGAGGGAGGAGGGACGCTCTTCTCCGGTGGCTGCTAGGGTGCCTTGTTCTCCTCCTCGTCCGCCGCTCCGCACAGAGTGGAAACAACCGCGGCGTGAACTACGGCGTTGGCCACGCGAATCGCGGACGCCGTAGTAGACGCCTTTGGCGGACGCCGCAGGGACGCGTTGCCGGCGCTCGTGTGTCTTGAAAGCGACCTGCCACGTGACCGAAGGGCGGGCCCACGGGGGCCTAATCTTCAAAGGGATCTGCGATATTTGCAGACTGCGCGTAGTGCCGACAGCTTCGTATGCGCTGTGCTTTCGACGTTTCATTCGCGTTGAAGCGAGAGATGCATGAACATCAATTCGTTTGCGGCTGCCGCGATTCCTCACTCCAGAATTTTTGCAGCCAGTTTACGCTCTCATCGAGCGAGATGTGTTCATGTTTACATGTACGTGCGTGACACCGTGCTGGTTAATTGAGTTAAAGAACGTTAGCGGTCTAGTTGGTTCGAATCCATGATAGAATGTGTAAGCGCGACCGAACAAGGACGTAGAAAGAAGCAGACAAGCAAAGAAAGCGCTGTCTCTTTCTGTATGTTTCTTCCTACGTCCTCGTTCAGTCACGCTTATATATTCAATCAATCATAATTGATTTAGTAAGCGAATGTTTACAAGTTTATGCGTACGCTGAAACTACTATCCTTACTTCGTACAACTTTCCATCCACTAATTCGGTATCGCAATCGGTGCTTTGCCTATTAGGCGTAACTGCGGCTATTTTTTTTTTTTTTTGATGTACCGAAAACTAAGGGGCAGGATACGCGTATCGTAGAGCCAAGCTTCAGTGTGCGTGGAATACTTGCGGCTTTTGCTGTGAATTAGGTATTCAAGTACTCCGTATTCAAGTACAATACGTGTTCAGTACGTTGCATTCTTGGAGCCGGCAATGTCATCCATATTTTATTTCGATTTTTTTTTTCAATTGCTTCGTTTCTTCGTTGTCTTGCTTTTTCTGGATGACTGAATCGTGTTTATTTATGCGTGATGTCAACACTCGAGGATGCATAAGAATATGGGTTTGATAATGAATAAAGGCAGCAGGAAATCTGAGCTTGCCGTCATCTTCATTTTGCTTGTATGTTGTCTCCGGTTACGCAGTGTTCGTAAAAATGTGAAAGAGGAAGTAGGAAATAGATGGATGACAAAGAAAAAGAGATGGTTTCCCGAACACATGTGTGCACAAGGAAGATAAAGAATTGACATTCGGAAGGTAAACTAGATGCAAGTTTTCGGCCTGCTAGCCTGCTCATGGGGAGGGCGGATAACGGCAGTTGGAAAGAAGGAAAGACGAGAGAGAAAAAACACAATGCAACAAGAAGTAATATAGTCTTGTGCACCGATGAAAGGTGACGCCGTTGTTCCAACATCTAATCTGGTCTGTAAACAATGGTTGGTCGTCCAATCGTCATGTGACATATAATGATTGTCTATGTGCATTATTTAAAGAAATTAAATTATGGAGTTTTACATGCCAAAATCACGACCTGATTATGATACACACCGTAGGGGTCGAGTCCGGAAATTTTGACCACCCGGGGTTCTTTAACGTGCACCTAAGTCTACGTACACTGGTGCTTTCGCCCCCATCGATTCGACGGCACGACCTTGTGCTCAGCAGCCCAACACCATAGCCACTAAGCAACCATGGCGGATCATGTACATCATGCTAAAGACAGTCACGCCTTTCTAGAAGTTCATGATTCACTCACCCGCATCCATGTAGAGTACCGTGGATGGCTCAGTCGACGAAGATCGCGCTATATTTCCCTCGTTGCCACTGGACAAGTCCAGCGCCTGCGTAAGGAATGGACAAATAAACAAAAAGACATAAATAAGTAAATTATTAGTTCATTGAAACAAATAAATTCAATTTATTGTAGGTTTTATCATGGTTCCTACAGGAGTAGGCGCAATGTAAATAAGAATGCTATTAATTTAGCACGGATATAAAAAAATTATGTTGAAGCATAAAGTGCACAATGAGCGAAGCAGTGATTCGAAAATTAAGGCTTCGCGGACAGGAGTAACAGTAAAGTCAATTCTCGGACACATGATAATGCCCTAGCAGGATTGAAAAGGCGTGACAGGTGGTAAGGACCAAGGACTGCCCTTCACTCTCTTGCATGTCGGCCAGGGGTGAAGCAATACGCGGGTGCCCATGGCCGAGTTGCGCATTGTCAAGCCTGTGGACTGATCGTCGCTGCTTGACTCATCGATGCATTTTACGATATTAAACTTTGCCCTTCTTATTGAACTATACATGCGGTCTCCTCTTTTAGTTGTGATAACTTTTTCAGGGATACTCTAAACGCATTTCCACCCTCACCGTGAGGTTGCATGTAAAGTCCAAGCACGATAATATAGAGCCGCGCTCGCCGTATGCTGCGCGTGCAAGATAGAGTGGGCGAGGGTGAGCTGAGGAAGACGGTGACTTGATGCGCGCCGTCTTTCCGCGCACCCAGGTTTGGATGTCACGTGATCAAACGCGCGCTAGGGGAGGCACGTAAGCGCGCGTCTCCTTTTCCATCCCGGCCGTCGCTACGCATGGCTATCAAAGCTGCTCAGTGCGTAAGCGCACTCTATCTTGGGGTTAGTTTGCGGCGAGTGCAAAGTCTGGGCTAGACGAGATGACTGGTGGCGTGATGTGCGCTGTCTTCCCGCGCGACCAGCGCTGGAGGTCGCGTAATATCAAGTTTCGGAGAAACATCGAAGCGAGAGGCAGCACAAGGCGTTCACTACCCTCGGCCTGTCCTATTCATCACGCTAGCGCTGTGACAGCGAGTGCTTGCGGTCATCGTGTCCCACCTATCAGTTCATGTTCACCTGGCGTGCCTGACGCCACAGGTGAACGTGAACATTGCTGAATTTTATACGGCCAATACAACTACGATCCTTACTTTGTGCAGTTGTCTAATACTTCTCTATCATTATCATGCAATGCTTCGCCTTCCGTGTGGAACTGTGACTTCTTTATTGCTGGTTTGCTGCTTCAAGTGTATTGCAATGAATATTTTCTGAAGTTTGCTTCCGTAGCTCTCAATTTTATTTCATGTTCGTTTCTTTCTTAATTTTGATACGTAGCCAATTCACATTTTTTTTGACGCTCTCGTTCCATGTCGAACATTTCAAGGAGCAACACAGGCGCTTCCTTGGTGGGCTTCCCGCACTGCTCTTTAATACTTCATGACATCAATTGCTGTGCGAATATTGTGTGTTCGGACGTACTAGTTCGAACTTTGTCTGAAACCAGCGTTACCGCTTTAGTGTATTTATTTACATTTTATGTTGACATTCTATCTTGTGTGTTTGCTTTAGCCAGCCCATATTTAAGACGTACTGTCTGCCTAATAGATAAGAATAGCCTGTATCACCCATGCTGCTATCCTCTCTTGCACACATTCATTAAAAAAAACACAGAGAGGTTTGTGCAAACTCGCGCTCTACAGGAGCCCGAACAGTCTCGTAATATCGAAATCTGCGTAGACTCTAGTCATTCGGCGCGTTGCTGTACGAGTTAGTCACGTGATTGTGTCATTGATCGCAACAACTTTCGTCTCCTGGAAGGCACACAAGAATGTAGCTTTTATTGGCCTCCGGATGTTGATATTTATAAAGACCAACAGCAAAAAATATAGAACAAAAAGCAAACAAAAGAAAATGAAGCAATTCTGACTGAAACCTAGCAGACGACAAAATCGAGACCCCTAGCTGACTTTAGGGGAGTACACTCCGCAGCGCCACCATCGGTCATGGACGAGACCAGTAACGAAAACCACTGCACTATAGCTTTTCTGTGGAATGTTCGTTGTCTCTACGTGGCACCTTTTGGGAACAATGTGTCTGTTTGTTGGCTCAGGCGTGCGAAGTTTTCTTTTCAACGCACACAGGAACCATTGGATTCATCAGCGCCCACTCTTGAAGGCCCTCTTGAAGGCACCAAAGTGCACTCCTGAAGGTGCCACCAGCACTGACGGCTCGATTTAGCATAGACTGTTCTTTTACCTTACCTCGTTCAGGCCAGGACTAACTGCCGTGGTCGAACCGTCTCGCGATGCAAGCCGGGAAGGCTCCCTTGGTGACGATTGAGCTCGGGAGCCCGCCAAGAAGAGATCCGACAAGCGAAATATGTCCTCCTCCTGGAAAAAAAGGGGGAACGGTCCGATCACTGATCGATGTTTACACGGGGAATTCCTATCTAAATGTATGGAAACAGCAACCATTGTTACTCAGCATCCCTGGCCTAACAAACTATGCAACAAACTATGCAAGTTTGTTGCACTTCGAAAAAAAAAATTAAGCATACTAGAAAACAAGTTTACTTTATTGAGGTTGTTATTGTCCATATTGCTACGGGATAGTATTTCCAATGACGAAGAGCCGAGCTGTAAGAAGACGACGACGACGATTAGAAGCGAGCGCGGGCTGTTGCCTCTTGGCCAAGCCCAGCGTATTTTCTTGTAAATATACTTGTACATAGCTTTTCGTCTGCGTCTTCTTACGTAACCATATGGTACAAATGGCAAGGATATAAACATGAAGAAGAATCTGGGCATCAGGTTTACATATCTGATCAGCTAGGAAAACGATATTACAAAACAATATTACGCAGTGTATACAATTCTGTACAGACTGTGTCTATTGCAAAACTTTACGCGCATAAACGTTATTTAATTGGCACCACTCTGAACTATATAAATAACTTATGAACAACGTTTTTTCAAGAATCCTCTAAACACAGTAACTATTTCAAGTATCCTGCAAACAAATACGCGGCATTTGTCGTATTTAATTAATCCAACAAATACATTTACCAGAATTGCGATGTTTCTTTTTGGAGATATGTATGTGTGATCGTTCTGCTGCAGCCTCTTCCTTTCATCAAACTCATATATATTCATAAAGCTTCCAGGGCGCAAACCAATATTCTACTTAACACAATAGATATATTTCCCTTTCTTTTTTATGCAGTCCAACATATTTCATTTAAATCAGCTGAACGATTCTCTAAGGAGAAAATTTACCCTGATAACATATATTTCAATGTCGAAACTGCAAACAGGAGCAAAAGCTTCTTGCTAATGATTCCTCCTAATGACCAAAAAATATGTTGTAATGCCCGAGTAAATTTGGTTCTTCAATGAGCGCCGCGCCACCTAACATATTGAGTTAACAGTGCCCGATGCCCTGGCATTTTTCACCTGATCAGCCGAGAGGGCCCGTGGCGAAGCGGGCGCCGTAGATGCCCGGCTGTTGATCGAGCCTTCCTCTGGCGAGAAGGGCGCTCTCCTCTCGGTCGTCCGGTCGCTGTCAACGTCACTCCGCATAGAGGGCGCCTCTGCAGCCGAGTACAAGACGAATGATTGCCCTCATACACGTCATAGGGGAACGAAACACTAGGACGGAACGTGACGCGGTACGAGCTGTTATAGCTTTTTTTTTCCTGGACATTAACATGAACAGAACCAAAAAGCGTGAACCGCAACCCGAACCAAAGCCAAAAATAATTTCGGTTCGACACCCTACCCGCAAGCCAGCCCAGGCGACGGAGAAACTCGAGACAGTGCCACCACTAATAACAACATAGAAAACTCCAGACACCACAAAACTCTCGCACGACGACAACTGCGTTTCCGAGAGCTTTCGACGATGAATCATCATCATCATCAGCCTGGTTACGCCCACTGCAGGGCAAAGGCCTCTCCCATACTTCTCCAACAACCCCGGTCACGTACTAATTGTGGCCATGCCGTCCCTGCAAACTTCTTAATCTCATCCGCCCACCTGACTTTCTGCCGCCCCCTGCTACGCTTCCCTTCCCTTGGAATCCAGTCCGTAACCCTTAATGACCATCGGTTATCTTCCCTCCTCATTACATGTCCTGCCCATGCCCATTTCTTTTTCTTGATTTCAACTAAGATGTCGTTTACCCGCGTTTGTTGCCTCACCCAATCTGCTCTTTTCTTATCCCTTAACGTTACACCTATCATTCTTCTTTCCATAGCTCGTTGTGTCCTCCTCAATTTGAGTAGAACCCTTTTCGTAAGCCTCCAGGTTTCTGCCCCGTAGGTGAGTACTGGTAAGACACAGCTATTATATACTTTTCTCTTGAGGGATAACGTCAACCTGCTGTTCATGATTTGGGAATGCCTGCCAAACGGCAGGCATTCCCAAATTCCCAAATTCCCAAAAGGCGGCCCACAACTGGGCGCGCGGGAAAGCGCGCCCCGTTGCATCAGCGGAGAAAGTCGTGGCGTCGACTGGCACGAAAAACGCGCGCCAATGAGCCAGAGGAAGCTGGCTGCTTTAAAGCCTGGCGAGAGGTGCAGCCTCTTCCGCGTTTGAAACTGTATTTTTCTGTCGCTGCTCAAGCAGGCGTTTGCTCAGCGAGGTTGTGGAGAAGAAGTTGACTATTAGCGCAACTTCTAGTCACCTAGCAGTACAGAGGACGCCAGCACCAACTTGAGAAAGCGAATGCTAAAACGGAAACTACACGCACCACGAAAGATTACTAAAGAGAAAGAAAATTAGGTTTTAGTAGATAACCTTTTCTAAAATGGAAAAAGCCACGCTTACCGTGGCAGGTGGCTTGGTTTGCCAGAAAAGACGAAAAAAAAAAGAAAAAGACAGGTGGTGACACCGCCTTGAAGTTTCCGCACCCGGCCGCCGTGGCGCCATGCTTTTGGAGGCGTCTGTTTGGCATATGGGTAACGTTTTAATGGTAAATATGGACTGTATCGTATTCTAAAGGAGCCAGAGACTTAAAGGTTCCAGAACTATTGCGCTGTTGCAAGGGCCGTAAATACAAAAGACTACTTGGAAAATGCATGATGTCACACTAACGTACCATCACTGAGGCTTAGAAGCGAAATTCAAAGAAAATTGAAGCTTGGCCACTATTTTCACTTATAGTAATCAACCTCCAAGCGCAAAATGAGCTAAAACATTGTTTGTAAAGTCCAATTAATCACCCTAAAGTACAAACCAATTTACTGCTTCTTTATAGTGTCCCTTTAAGCGAGAAAGAGCGGCAGTAGACAGATTTAGTTTACCGTGTTTAGCTTAATAGCGAGCTTAGCGGAAAAGCGGGGTCAAAATGCGCCGGCGTAGAACGCTTAGCGACTCGCAGCGTTTAGAGTAACCACGCCATTTCTCATATTTTACATTACCATCTTTTAACGCGGTTTACGTACTTCACGTAAAACATGGCGGTGATCTCGGCCGCCCGCTTCGAACGGGATCAGGCGTTGCGTTTGTAGAATTCACTTTCCTCGTAAAATGACTGCGCAAACGAATTTCGCTTAGTTTCGGGCCACTTCGATGACAGAGTACTACGAATAACCTTGTGGAGTTTTCGAGATTGCTTCGAACGCGTTGAGGCCTAAGAGAAACTATGGTAATGAGCATGATGATTTACTGGCACCCTCTTTGAAACGGGGAGGCTACAAATGCCACTCAGCCTGCTTGATTTACTCAAGTATGCCATGAATGCTTTTCCCTTCTAACATTCTGGCATGCATCTCTTTAGTCTTATCTATCTACCTAGTACCCCTGCCTATGCTTTAATGGATCCGGCAGTATCAGTCTCTTCCCTGCTTCTTTTTCGCCAATACTTTAAACGTCTCTTGCTTATCTCGGCTGCTGACCGGTCAATACTTCCGTCTACGTTAGATCCAAGCGCTTCTGGAAGTTGTACGTTACGTACTGGTCTCGCGGAGTAAATTCCTTTGCATTCCATTAGTATATGCTGAGTGGTCTCTGGATTTTTGCTGCAGAATACACATGCATCATCTTGCCGGGAATACTTGCTCTGGTAATGTCTTTGTCCTTATGCAACCAGCTCGAGCCTCAAATAGCAGTGCACTGCCCTTTGTGCAATCGCCCGACGCTTGCGTCAGCGGTTACGCAAATTGGACGTCAGGAGATTGGAATTTTTTATTTTTATCAATACTGTAAGCCTTGAAAGGCTCATACAGGAGTGGACATAGAAACAGTACAGGCGCAGCGCTTTGTTATACAGGGGTTTGCAGCAAACTTAAACAAAAAGGTAATGGCTGCAATCGACGCGCCATCTAAGCAAAAAGTAAATACAAGGAAACAAAAACGAACTATACAGTGCGTACGCCATGTAAAGTGTAAGAAGCAGTTATAACAGAAAGGAAAATGCACATTGGGTGTACCGTGTAATGTACAAACAGTATCACGTGTAATGTATATTAACATAGCATCCAATGGACAAGCATACGCAAGAAGCAAGAGCAGAAAAGTACGAAAGAACGTACGGACACCGGCGTGTGGGAAAGAAGTTGGGGCAGGGCAATACGTCATTGATAAATTTTTTGAGAAACGCTCAGCCAAGACGACCACAACGCGGTCGTCATTTCGATAATCACTCTAGGTGCAATTAGAGTGCCGGCAGGAATGAATCCACAGATTGTGAGCAAACAATGTCACTTGGGAGGGAATTTCACAGATCTATTGTTGAAAAAGAAAAGAGTATTTCAGTGTCTTATACAACGCGAAAAGAATGGTCTAATACATTTATCATGGTTAGTTCGACAGCAGTGATGTCCGGGGGGCAACAAGTAGTCGGATTTTGTTAAGTTTATCAGGTCATGTTAAAGAAGGTAAAGGATCTTCAAACAGGCCAACCTCCTCCGACCAGCAAGTGTTGGTATGTTTGCTTGTGCGCGAAGCGCAGTTACGCTGTCGTACCTTGAATACTCTGTGTTTATGAATCGGAGTGCCCTGCTTTGGATCTTTTCTAATGCCAAGTTTAAATACTTTTGATGCGGGTTCCATACTATGCTGCCGTATTCTAATATCGGCCTAACCAGGGTTTTATAAGCAGTTAATTTACCGAGGTGGGGGCTGTCGCTAGCTTTCTTCATAAAAATCCGTGTTGTTTGAACGCGCGTGCGCCAACATTATTGATATGTACGTCCCATTTCAAATATCTTGTTATTGCGACACCTAGATATTTGACTGGGTCTACCCGTTTTCACGAAGTATTACTTAGTTTATATGTGAAATTTAAGGGCTCTTTTTTACGTGTTACAGTCATGCACATAATTTTCTGGGTGTTAATTTGCATGCCCCATTTTTCGCACCAGGTAACGATGTTTTGTAGAGGCTTATTAAGCTTTGTCTGTTCATCGACTGTTTTAACAGGTGTGTATATGACACAGTCGTCCGCAAAAAGCCTTATTGTAACCTCTGGTTCCATACATGTATTCAAGTCATTAATATACACAAGAAACAGAGTTGGCCCCAGAACCGATCCCTGTGGCAGACCACAAATAACATCAAGATAGTCTGATTCAGTATTCTTTACGCAAACAAACTGGGACTGATTCGACAGGTAGGCTTCGATCCATGAAACAATCTTGGGAATAATATCAATCGATTTGAGTTTGAAGACTGCTAAACTGTGTGGAACGTAGTCGAATGCCTTCGAAAAATCGACAAAAATTGCGTCAGATTGCAGTCTTGCTCGACTGTTACAGCAAAGTCGTGTATAATTTCTAAAAGTTGAGTTACAGTTGAAAGCCCTTGCCTGAAGCCGTGTTGTCTGAAGTTTAATAGGTTATTTGCTTCCAGATAAGTCACAATAGCCATATTTATTATATGTTCAATTAGTTTGCAACATGTGCTGGTAAGCGATGTTAGCCTGTGTGTGTCTAGACGCTGCTTGTTGCCATCTTTGTGAATGGGCACGACTTTTGCGCACAGCCAGACCGCGGGAAGCACTGCCGTTTCAAGTGATGCAGTAAAAATTTTATGCAGGAAGGGCGACAACTGACCCGCGTATCGCTTGAGGAAAGTGCTTGCGAAATTATGAGGGCAAGGCGATCTTTTAACGTCTATTTGTAGCAGCGAATTCAAAATGCCGGATTCTGTTACCAGGATTTCAGGCATTGCTGATTCGTACTCTGACAAGGGCATATTAGGGACGTGGGCACGGGAGAAGACCGACTGAATATATGTATTGAATGAGGTGGCGATAGTACGCGCATCCTCAACCACTATACCGGCAATATCCAATTTGATTGGAGAACTGTCCGGTTTTGACAGATACCGCCAGAATTTCCGAGGCTGATTCGTCATGAATTCAAGTAAAGTATTAGAAAAAAAGTTGTCTCGCACTTCTTAACCTTTCTATCAGTTCTCGTGAAAGCTGACTAACCATAGCTGAATTAGGTTTTTTTCTTGCGCATCCTTTGCACCCTTCTTTTCAGGTGTACGATAGTTCTTGAAATCCACGGCGTTCTCCACTTTATTTGTTTGAGCTTGGTAGGAATAAAATTACTTTCGCAGTGTACAATCCCACCTTTTAACTTTAACCATAGGCCGTTGGCGTCCAACGTGTTATCGTCAAAATCATCTTCCATAATTCCTAAAAAATCAATGATGCTTTCATCATTTGCCCTTGTGTAATCCCTAACCGAAATTCTGGTGTCAGTACTAGAGTGCCTTGCACCCGGGCCAAGATCTTCAACCGTCAACAAAATAATTTTATGGTCGGATATACCCGGTTCTATGCTAACTTCAGGCATTAACGATGCGGACACAAAGACAAGGTCTAGCACTGAGCACACTTGCCCTTGATCGCGTGTTGGTTCATGCAAAAGTTGAGCTAGCGAAAAAGTATGCATGATATCAAAAAGAAGGTCACAACTTTTGACTTTTTTATTGCCAATTAACAAGTTATCCCAATCAATGCCTCCCCCCCCCCGCCCCGCAAGTTAAAGTCTCCAGCTGGGATTAATTTGGTTCTTTGGTTGATGTGGTTATATAAGAAGTCGTACAGTTAGTTCTACAAGGTAACTGTCCGGAGCGCCTGGTCGTCTGTAAACACCAACTATTAGTAAATTGACATCATTGACCTCTATTGTACACCAGACGCTCTCATTATCAGTAATACCGGTTTCTCGGTGGACAAACAAATGCCGCTTAACAGCAATAGCAACGCCTTCACCACGACCGTGCCGATCTGCACGTAGAAATGCGTAGGAGGGGAGGAACCACCTCAGAATCACGGATATCTGAGTTCTACCACGTCTCTGTAACTACAATGACATCTGGGGCGTACAACAGCAGAAGTTCCTCAAATTTTTCAAGTTTATTGACAATGTTTCTCGCATTCAAGCACAGTAACGTCAGTCGTGCAGTACATTGCATTTGTCATTCATTGGAAGTGCTAGCGCTGGCTGTCACGTGGGGCTTCGAGCGCTGCAGTGACTCCATTTTGTTCTGATCGTTATTCCAGACGCACAGGTCTTCATTAATCCTTAATTTATCAAAGTGTAGGCTGACTTTATCGCCGTTATCCCGACTACTTGCCGCGGCTTCCCATAGCTTCTTGCGTATTTCACGAATGTCAGCGGAAAAATCTTCAGAAATTGAAATTTTCTTTCCTTTCAGTTTGAAACATTTGCGAGGAACTGTCATTTTTTCGGTAAAGTCATAAAAGCGTAGTAAGACTGGTCGATCTCGACCAGGCTTTTTTTAAGCCAATTCCGTGCATACGTTCCACAGTTCTGACCTGAACGTGTCCAGAATATTATGCAGTATATCTTTTGTTACGAATCATTCCAAGGCTGCAGGATTTTCTTTATCGTGCTCTTTCACGCCATAAATGACGAGGTTATTGCGTCGGCTCCTATTTTCCAGCTCACCAATTTTTTCAGTGATTTGGGAAACTTCACTGCGCATAGCTTGCACAGTTGCCTCACACTTATCAACTAAAAAAAACATTTATAAAACATCTTTGAATAGTTTTACGTCATAGGGCTCCAGAACGTAAACTATTCGTTGTCAGAGTACACTAAAACTTGCTTTCTGCAAAATTCGTTTGCGGTACGGCAACAATATTTCCCTTAACCACGCTACTACGCTAACGTTAGGCTAAAACTGCCTACTGTTTATGCCTGTGCTTACCGGACGCCCGTGTGGTGGACGAGTCCCTCCTTCCGATGAGCCTGCTCAGCCTTCCCGCCCAGCTGGGCGCGGTCGGCCACCGCCAAGGCGGAGCGGCCATGCTGCCACCTCGAGACAGGGCGCCGGGTTTGGGCACCGGGCGGCCGCGTGACGCCGAACGACCCTCTTCGTCCTCGGGGCCCTGTGAGGGATGAGCGCGTCAAACCCGCGCAAAGCGTTGTCTCGGGCCCACACGGTAACGCGTAACACCTAGATTTGTAGCACAAAATAGTACAGAATGCAACGCGTCGAACAGCCGGCTGAAAGGCTAGCTTGCAACTAGTGTCTAATAACATAAACTTTCAATTTATGCACATACGAACAGAGGGGCAAGCACACTGGACCGGGAGCACATGTACAACAGCAAAAAGCATTCGACTGTCACCAGCTATCGTATGGAAGGTCAAGTGCTTTCTTGGAGAAAGAAACTTAGGGCGAACTTCTCGCTCTTCTAATTATCACTGAGCACTGTAGCAGCCTCCACGAAACGAGAGCTCGTGCTTCTCATTCTGCGTTGTCTGATGTTTTTTATGAGGAAAAACTGAATAAAGAATTAATTTAAAGTATTTTGGGGGGATGTGATATCACGCCGTCGCTGAATGGGGCGCCTGCATGCAACAAAAATCGCTGCGACGACATCTCATGGAAACAGCCACGACCTGTAGCTTGCAGCGACTGCTGCTCGCAATAAAAGCAAACATTCATTATTATCCCGAAACGCGAAAATTATTCCTTTTGTGACGAAAAAGTTCACCGACGATTCCGATATTCCCAAATGCGATATTTGAGCGCAGCTCAATACGTTTCCTTCTTTTCATGTCGTGATATATTGAGGCAAATATATTTGAGACAGACATGCAGCAAGTCGGCAATTGTCGAAAATCTTATGTGCGGGTCAAGGGCGTCCAATTTTATACACACCCGCCGTGGTTGCTCAGTGGCTATGGTGTTGGGCTGCTGAGCACGAGGTCGCGGGATCGAATCCCGGCCACGGCGGCCGCATTTCGATGGGGGCGAAATGCGAAAACACCCGTGTGCTTAGATTTAGGTGCACGTTAAAGAACCCCAGGTGGTCAAAATTTCCGGAGTCCTCCACTACGGCGTGCCTCATAATCAGAAAGTGGTTTTGGCACGTAAAACCCCAAATATTATTATTAATTTTATACATGACTCGTCGAAGTTTCCAGTGTAATCGCTGGTGCCACGTGCCTTCCAGAAAGTACTACACAATACGCGTCGTGCATACAATCGGATTAGAAAACAATCGCAAGCCCTGATAATCGAAACAAACACTCAACAACACCAAACCAAGCAAATCGAACAGGCCCGAGTGAGAGCTGACGCGAGCAGACGATAGAAAGAAACGGCCGGTCCGGCTGAGTCCAGATACGAGTACGCATCGAACGATCGGGCGAGTCCGCATGACACCAGTTTCCCGCGCGCTCGACACTGAAGGGACCTCTCTCATTGGTCTCCGCCGTTCGCGGCTCGCGTCTTTCATCTTTCCCTGCGCTCGTTTACTCGGTTACGCCACCGATGCCGCCGAGGCCGACGTTCGCCGCAGGAAAGGGCGCTTAAGAACTGCGCTCTAAGAAGAAAAGCACTATGCACGGTTGTCGTTCAGGTTACCCGCGCTGGCGGTTCACATAGGATTCGCCGCTATGCTGTAGGCCTGAAACAAGCGCAGCCTAAATTCTGAGCGTCTCGCATCCGTGTAATCAATTGAAATGAAACACACGCGTTATAGTACAATGATTTGCGGTCGATTTCGACATTGCATACAGCGTCTTCTCACTCGGTTAGTTCTTGTCTATGGCAAAATGCACGAGGCGGCATCCAAAATCCCAAATTTCCCAAAAAGCTCTTCGTCAATATTTTGTACCCCAATTTATTATGACCAAAGCTCACCGGAACCCGTCAGGTAGGCACTCTCTCGCATCGCGAGCTCTACAAAGTTTTAGCAGGTAAGCACAGGTATCGTTCCCTCCTTTCAGGTCTGTAGATCAAGCAGAATACTCACTGTATGGTTTGCAGTGAGCTATGGCCAAACGCTGTCTGAGCTATCGACTATCGAACAAAGAAACTGAGAGGCTTGCATAGTCTGCTTCAGTATCGCAAGCTCTAAAATGCTCTATTTAGTGACACGAGCATAAAGGGACACTCGTTTCCTTGCGCAGCAATTCCAGTTCACCTGCTAATACGACCGGGTATGAAAGTCAACATAAATCAGAAAAAAAAAGAAAAAATAGTACAATACAAAATTCACGGCTTTCATTATGGCTATATCAGAGCGCAAGTTTAATGACAAGTTGACTTACTGAAGTGTGTGCAATAATAACACTTAATTAAAAATCGCACACCAAAGCTGATTAACGCACACCAAAGTACAGAATTGCGCACTTTGAAAATCTGCCACGTGAGCCCGACTTTGGCGAAATTCCTGGAAACCCGGAAGTAGAAAGCGTAAGTAATGACGTCACTAATGACGTCACACACAAGAAGGTGGCATGATGTTTAACCGGATAATTAATGAAAAAAAATTACCGACGATTACGTTACTTCCTAATGCGAAATTTGAGCGCAGCAAATAAGCTGTTTCACCTTTTCGATAGATTGAGGCAAAGAAATCGAGCAACACATGTATGCGCTATCACAGAACTTTTTTTTTATATTTCCCGTACTCCTGGATCATCTCGACGGCGGCGACGGTAAGCTTCTGCTTCGGCGGCACGCACCTCTGGATTCTGACGGCGACGGCGCTGGGCCTCTGCTCTGGCAGCTCGTTTAGCAGCAGCAGCAGCAGCAGACGGAGGACTTCCATCGGTCGTCTCGCTCATGGCTCAGAAAGAACTGGCAGATAATTTCGCAGTGGCGAACGGCAGCGGCAATTTCGGCTCGGGCGGTGCACATATACAGATCCGCCGCCACCGATCTGGCTCTCTGATTGCCACCGCACAGGGCGAATGGCAGCGGCAATTTCGGCTCGGGCGGTGCACATATACAGATCCGCCGCCACCGATCTGGCTCTCTGATTGCCACCGCACAGGGGTTGCATTGGAGGAGGAGCGAAGAAAGGAATTAAGTTCGAGCCGGCGCTTTGACAACCGGAGACTCGCAGGAAGAGGGGGGAGGGGGGCGGCGTGTACACCCAGCGGCAAACGATGGGGGCAGAAGCGCGCGCAGCAAGCGGACAACACGATAAAGGGAGGAGGGAAGAGATAGCAGCGACTGACTGATGCCGCTGACGCCGATAGTGAGTCAACCCCAGCTGCGGAGTTGGTTTCAGGGACAACGCCGCCGATGCCGACACAAACAATATGATACCCTCGCTTCCGCAGCGCTAAGAACCAGGTCTAGCCGTGGGAAGGTGGTCACGTATTCGTCGACGTGCCGGGGCCTACGTGAAATAACCGGCGCGTCGGCAACTGAAGAGCACCCTATCCGCCACACAAGAACAGGGGGGGGGGGGGTACCCTTTCCTCCTCTTTCTGCATGGCGGCGACGGTGTTCTATACAGTCACGTTATCTTGACTCTCTAGCGGCGTCAGCGGCATCCAGCGGTATCAGTCGGTCGCTGCTAGCGCTGGGGGGATGAAAGGGGGGCGGAGCTGGTTACGAGGCCGACGACAACGCCGAAGACGACGCGAAACCCAGGAACGGACGCCAAAGAGCTGCGCTCTAAAACAATTGCCTGGTGGCCTAGACAGCATCTGCCTAGCAGAGCGCATGTGACGTCACTTCCTCCTCTCTCGCCTCTCCTCTCTCAGCGCGCACCTGCTAGCTCGTTCGCAACAGCTGCGCGCGCACGCGCTCGTTACATGCTCTGACATCAGCACCGGAAAGGCCACGTAAGGTGCTCTTCATGCGGCGCTCGCTAGGCGGCTACGCCCCGCCAGGTGGCGCGCGCTGTCCTTCCTCCTCGCCCTCCCTCGCTCATCGCCCGCATATCGTGCAAGGGTTCACTCGCTTAACCTAAAGAACACCAACGCCGACGTGCGAGTGCCACTAAGAGACACCTAAGTCAGACATTATGGTCGCCTATAATTTTTTTTTTCTCACACTGAGAAAGCAAACGCTTCTTCGTCAAACACCTTTTCATCCCTTCATTCCGTACGTCTCAAAGCATGTGAAATGTCATGATGCTGCCAAGCTTAACGCCTTAAGTCACCCTAACGCTGTTTCAGAGTGGAACACTGATTTCATTACCATATGTGCCTAAATTGTTTAGCAAAATCGTGTTCACGCCTTCATATCGTCGAAATGCCCCGAACTGAAGCTTTACATAAGATGACAGGGACACTCCATCAGTATGTGCGATCTAATGTCACCTTATGATGTCACCTGATTTTTGTCGATCCTTTGAGGCGTCCCCGCTAGCTTGTCCCGAGAAACCACGCTTGCCTGTCCGGGTGGAATGCTGCATCGGGAAGCAATAGATGCATTTTGATCATACAAATAAATTTTACCTAAAAAAATGAAGATGTCATTGAGCCAGCTAAAAATTAAATTATGGGATTTTACGTGCTAAAACCCCGATATGATTATAAAGCACGCCGTAGTGTGGCACACCGGAAATTTGGACCACCTGATGTTCTTTAACGTGCACCTATATCTAAGTAGACAGACTTTTCCGCATTTCGCCTCCATCGAAATGCGGCTGCCGTGTTCCAGATTCGATCTTGCGACCTCGTGTTAGCAGCCCAACACCATAGCACTAAGCAACCACGGCAGGTCACTCATCGCCCTATCACTACGTTCGTCATTACTACCAATGTGAGGTTTTATTTGAAGAGAGCTTATTACAGGATCTTTAGCACGATTAGAATTAACTTCACCTGTGACAATAAGGCCAGAGTATTTAGGTGCGCGTTAAAGAACCCCCGGTGGTCGAAATTTCCGGAGTCCTCCACTACGGCGTGCCTCATAATCAGAAAGTGGTTTTAGCACGTAAAACCCCATGATTTAATTTTTTTTAATAAGGCCAGAGTGTCTACGTCATCAATATCAGCAGCAGTAGCCTATTTATATGTCCACTGCAGGACGAAAGCCTCTTCCAGCGACGTCCAATTACCCCGACCATCCGCTAGCTGATTCGAACTTGCGCCTGCAAATTTCTGCATAATGTTCTGCCTTCCTCGACTGCGCTTCCATTCCTTTTGCACCCATTCTATAACTCTAATGGTCCTTCAGTTATCTGGCCGAAGCATGACATGGCCTGCTCAGCTCCATTTATTTATCGTAATGTCAACTAGAATATTGGCTATTCCTGTTTGCTCCCCGAGTGCCTACGTATATATTTAGCCCTAACTTGTGCTGTACGCTTGTAGATTCGCATTTCACATGTTTCATACAGATTTCTGTGACACCTCCGAAAAAAAGAAGAAGAAAGCACCGCCCCAACTGTTCCGGAACACATGTTCTGTTACTTGTTCTTTGCGGCACAAGAAACAGTGCTCACCGCAAAAAGCAAACTGTCCTCCCTTGCGCAGTAAAATGACCCCTGCCAGGTTTCGTACTTGAGCATCAACGTGTTGTGCTTGAAGCAATCAGTTACGATTGCACCTGCGAAACGTTACGCTCACGTAAACCGTAGAAAAACTCCTTAAAACTTAAAGCAAGGTCCGCCCGGTTTATTCAAACTGCAGCCCGTCTACTCGCCAGCAAAGAAGTCGTCGCAGCTCTACCCTAACACGTCACCAGTCCCGCAAGCAGCACATAAATGGCCAGCAGCAACGTTGACACACCGCCATCTCAGTGAAACGCAAAGCGTAAAGCCATTAAACAAAGAAAGAAGAAAGCTGAGATCGCGGCGCAGGCACGACAGCGACCCTCAACTTCGGCACGGGAAAAAGACCGTGGAGAAAGGTCTCTTGCGCACGTTGTTGAAGTCAACGAAAAGTAGTGCCTTCATTTCTTCGGTTTGTCTATATTACTTAACACCTTTTTTTTTTGCTTTTTAGGTTGTCATGCGGTAAAATGCTCCGACAGTGTTTTACAAGTTCCAGCGTACAACGAAAACGGCCTGTTGATAAGAGGACAAATGCCTTTAAAGGTGAGCATGCACGACTGTGAATTATTGAAAATGTTTGTTTCATTATTGCCGCAGAAATCTTACGGCCGCTCGAGTGGCAAAAACACCGCTGGCTCCGCCGTTGTCCGGGATGCATGCGAGTCTTAGAACACGCGGCGTACGTTTGGTTGCAATAACGACGAAGCAAATTCGACACGCGCCGTGAGCTAAATCGCCTCGATGGCAGAGGCGATTGAGCGCGTGACTGCTACTGGCACAAGCATTGTACGGACGCCACTATAAGCACACGATAGCGTTCCTGCTGAGATTATTTGTGTATGCGCTCTGCCCTGAGCGGGATGGTCAGTAAACGTCAAGCTAACGCTACCTAATATTTCACTGAGATGACTGAAGCCGATTGTTTCTCGTCAACTTCTCGTCTCGACGCCTGCAACGCCACTGCGGCACTTCTCCGCACGTGAACGTTGTGAGACGCCTGGCAGTTGCTAGGGCGCTGTCCCTTCTACACAGCATGAGTTGCATGCCAACGCCAACGCCAGTTGGTCACTTGCAGTGTAGTTGCTCGTAGATGGAACGACGTAGTTGCCAACGAGCTGCACCCACGTGTATTTATTGTCGTAGACACGCACGGTTATGGAACATAGCCTGAGGAGTCCAGACACAGCGCTAGTGCTGCTATCACTGTCAATGTCTCGCCCTTTGCGCGAAGCTGTCTATATGCTTAGCAGATTGTTGCAGCACAAGTTTCTTTTTATTGTTACACAAGGATATTTGTGGACGGAGCAGTGCATTAGACCGACCGACCAAGACAACTCAGCCAGAAGGACGATAGAACATCTCATATAGTCAATTCTTTTATTCGACACGATCATCAATATTTCCTTGGTAATCGTGCCGCAAGGAAACACCGCGACTCGAATAATCTCTCAAATTTGACCATCTTGTCATTCGCCAATGTAAACAACAAATTGAGGCTAAACTAGAGTGAAGTGCACTTGTGAAAGCATGCGAAGTATGGGGTCTCGTGTGCCCCAAGTACGTAGCTTTGCCAAAATATAATTTTGGTGCACGTAATTAGCAGAGAAATTTAACCAAATAATTCCTATGTGTTATGTTGAAACAGACTAATAGTTCGAAGTAGGGCTGAAAAGTTAAACCGTGCATCCGAAGCGTATGTTTGCCCAGGTTTATATCTACACGTTATGTGCGCTTGATTTTTGTTTTATTTTTGTTTCTTTCCATGACCCACATGGCACCTGATCCAGGTAAAAGAAAGCAGGGAGGCAATTTGAGAAAACTTGAGCAAAGCGTACCTGGGAGGGCCTCACTTTGGTCCAGCGCTGTCTGGAATCATTCTGATCAAAACTCTCGAGCTGCAAGACTTTTAATGGCGCACAGAGCACTTTGGGCTTAGAAGCCTTCGCGTAATTTTCGCGCTAAAAGGTTAATGATGAACACATTGGGCTTTTTTTCAACACGATACCCTTCTCCTGGCCTTCGCTTCGAATACATTAAGCCGTAGACACCTCCACCTAGCCACGATGGCTTGCGTGAGTCCAGAATACAGATAAACTGCTCCTACACATCATGGGCACTGGCCTTAAAATTCGCGTGCTTTGTCTGGTGCAGTTCTATTTCGCCCTGATTATCGCACGAAGCGTGTACAATATTTGGTGGGTTGGAAAATTTTAAATGAAATGGGTATGTCTTGCCATCATGTGACAAGAAATACAGCTAGGAGGATTCAGACGAAAGCTGCAGCTTGTGTAGCTTTACGAGGCCCCAGTCCTTTTCGAATGCATTTCGGCAAAATAAAGATACAACGCCCACACACTTTTGCAAGGAAAAGCACAGGCGATATGCAAACGTCCGGCTTAACCTGTCACTGTTACCAGATAATAATAATCATGTATATATTTCGCGTCGTTCTTAATATTTACAAAGATATAAATGTCAATAATGAAAGAAATCAGACATCAATCCGTTCGTAGCAATTGCTACAGAGGAAACCCCTACGGATTCCTCGAAAAAAAGCCTTGCAATTGAAGCAAAATTCGCCCTGGTCCGGGACTCGAACTCGGTACCACCTCCTTTCCGGGGCAGCCGCTATACCATCTGAACTAACCAGGCGGCTAGCAGATGGCAGGGCGAAGTCGAATTTGTCAACAACTTGAAGCAAAGGCAAGAGTTTGACGCAATAGTTCTGCGGAAACCCGCAAGGTGGAGCGAAGTGATGAATAAAGGGAAAGTCAGACACCCACCCGTTCGTAGCAATTGCTACAAAGGAAACCCATACGGGTTCCTCGAAACAAAAGCTTCGCAGTTGAAGAAAAATTCGTCCTGGTCCGGGACTCAAACCCTTAATTAATTACTTCTCTCCACCTTGCGAGTTTCTGCAGAACTATTACGTCAAACTCTTGCATTTGCTTCAAGTTGTTGACAAATTCAACTTCGCCCTGCCATCTGCTAGCCGCCTGGTTAGTTCAGATGGTCGAGCGGCTGCCCCGGAAAGGCGGTGGTGCTGGGTTCGATTCCCGGACCAGGAAGAATTTTGCTTCAATTGCAAGGCTTTTCTTTCAAGGAATCCGCATGGGTTCCCTTTGTAGCAATTGCTACAAACGGGTAGATGTCTCATTTTCCCTTTATTATTTACTTCTCTCCACCTTGCGGGTTTTATCAAAACTATTACGCCAGCTATAAATGTTGTTGATAGCGAAGCTGTTAAGAACTGAAGGCAGCGTATATACATAGAGAGGACATAGACCTTGCAGGAGTTCAGACTAAAGATGCCCAACCCAAGCTTTACCGGGTCTAATTGTTGAGTTTCCCAAAAACAACGATGATTACACACAACGCATCCCCACAGTTACTCTGTCTCATTCGTATACGAACCAGGGCACACTCACATCATGCACGCGGTCGAGCCCTGGTGAGGAAAGCAGTAGAATCGGCTCGATGCCAGCGTGTAAGGAAGTTCTGGCGCGAGCACTTCGTTCCAGTACTGGTCCTTGAGCAGCTCCGGATGGTTCTGGTGCATTTCGTCCACCACGAGATATGATACCTTAATGGGCAAGGGCAATAGTTTACGCACACACCTCGAAGCACTGTTCGCTATAAGTTCGCGAACAACCAAAGTTCGAGCTGCAATGACCTAATCACAAACTATGTGTCACAATGAGCACTATAATATACTTGCCTATCCTGTGGGTTAACCGTACCCTAATCATGCCACTCAAAACGGAAGAGTGCGTCTTCGAGTTCGCAATCGGATAAATTAAGCCTAAATGGCACATACAGTTCGCGGGACGAGCAAGGAGGAGCATGCGAGAGTTTAATTTACGCTTGTGGGATAAAATGCTAAATTGCCACTGTGTGCAATATATCGCCGGGCGCACGCAACGGGCAACAGATATAATATTAAGGAAAGAAGCAACTATTTCATCGAGATTTTGTGATGTCTGCATAAATTGTTTCATAAGTGCTCAAATTCCTTTCAGTGGTTATGCTCCACGCGATGCCTGTAAGACTGCCATAACTTCTGCACCCTGTCCAGCACTCTATATTCAATGGCTCAAAAGCGTGCCTCCTCGGTTAGACCAAGGAGCTCCGCTAGGGTACCGCAGTTCCGGGTCTTTCTTAGGCTGAATAGAACTGGGCTGTTATTCTTGGTCAGATGGACAACTCCAAAAGCAGATCGCATATTTCAAAGGATGCGTCAACGAAGGCTTCGACATTCGGTCTGCTGTTCCGGCGAAGATTCATTCCGCGCTTATAAAGTAATCACCATTCTTCGGTATAGCTAATTAAGGCTAGTGACGCGCGATAAGTAAAGGAATGTTTGTGGCTGTTGGACGGGCCTCTAAAGCCGATAGTCTTCGGAGTAAATCTTAGGAGTTGCGATGCAGTCAACGAGACCAAACTCTCGAACGTGAAGGAGTGGAGCACTGCGAATGGCAAGGCTTGACAAAGTTGACGACGTCATCGAAGAAAAACGATGGTCTTCACCTCGTCGCATTTTTCTGCACCACAACTCAACATCTCCTGCCCTCTGCGGAGCCTAGTCTATAAAAGGTAGGGCGGACCTAAAGTTACGGCACATCACCTTCCTACAACGTTCACAGCAATAGTCATCGATGATCTGTTCCTTGCTAAAAACTTTCAAGAATCCTCGACATATACTAAAGCAATGCGCTTGGGGTGCCCCGAGTGCATTCTCGGTGTATTCCACGGAACAGTACCGCTGACTGCCCCAAGCCGCTCTACATCATTCTGTAAGTAGATGTACTGATGAATTTTTGTGACATGGACTGCCTGTTCCAGCATTGACAGCTTCATGGAGTTACCAACTTTCCACCTGCGGCGTATTTTCATTAGTTTTCGGGGATCCGAAGCATGAGACCTTGCTTCAAACGCAACCTGGGTTATCTACAGATGGAGTGACTTAACAAACAGCTGGCTGCCATACAAGATATACAAGGCGCGAGCGCTTTATCAGTGTTCAGTTCCTGAATGACCTTTTTTTTAATCTTCAACAGGCAATGTCGATAACACCTAAGGCAGAAACCTAACGACTGATCAGGATTATTTAGAATCGCACTGCAAGACTTCGTCCTGGATAGCTCCCAAATGATGGTGAGCTCTATTTACTGGTCTGAAGCTGATCCTGGTACCAACGAATGTATGCTGGAGTCAAGACCCACGTTCTAAAAGTTTTGACATATCTTTTGGATTCAATTTGTGACGCTCTATCAGTCCTGAGAAAGGCATTACAAAGGTCCTGCACGCACCTCGTTGAGACCAGTTTTTGGTCGGCCTCTATTAAACGAGATTCCCTGGTTATGATTTCAATGTCTTAATGTTCGACATTCCTTTCTTTTTTTTTTTTTTGCTCGCTATCTCTTACCCACTGCTATTGCCATTCACATTGCATTGTATATCAGAGGTTTTCTACTAAATTCCAAATGGCTGTCTGCGCTCGTGCCTGTCTCCTTGCTTGAAAAATTCTTTCTTTTTGACTAGTTTGTTCTTTTTGAGCATGTACAAACAAGCTGAACTTTTCATTTCTTTTTATTGAAGTTCAGTTCGTGCCAAATGTCTCTCCATGACGTCTTCAGCTATCGTCATAACTTGCTCCGCCCAAAATCACATTACGCGTGGGAGATATCCTGCCACCCTGCCTGCTGAATTCTGTCTTCCTTCCCGGTGCCCCTTATGTTGCTGTAGTAAACAAGCGGTTGTTAGTTCTGCCCATTACATGACCTCTCAAGATGTACTCTTTGCTCTTAAAGGAGTACTGACATTACGTCCATTTGTCAGGCTTTTTCGCGTTAAGTGAAGGTCCGGGGCTTCCAAATCCGCGAAAAAATTAGTGGCAAGCATTGCAGCATTTTAAACAATCCACTTCAAATAAAATATCATTAAACGGAACTTCGCGGAAGCCGGCATCAGGTATACGATCCCATCAATAGGAGTTCTGTTAAGTGGGAGGAATGTGCAGAGTTGCAGCACCATACATATGCCGTACACCTTTTTCGCACTGTTAGCTAAGCATAAACAAGTGAATGTAGTAATTAGTCTATCCCATGTCTTGGCTGCCACCACCGAATACTCGTTTGACTAGGCGTCGCACCAGCGACGCATCAAAACAAGAACAGCTCTTACTGCTCCACGAGGGCGCCAAATGACACGTGGTCGTCCAGGAAGAGGCTAATTTATTGACGGACGCGTGTGCTGTAAGGCGTTCGACATTTTGGTTGCCTTTATTTAGGTCGTCTATGGGGCGAGTGGCGGTCCGCTGAGGCTGTCCACGACTATGCATGCTATGCAATACAAGTACACCAAATTCTTGCCTTCCTTAGTTTTTGTTACTGATCTTCAAGGATAGCTTTCTGTAGAGAATGCACGTGTTGTAAAAATATATATCAGACCCGGCTTTTTTTCTGAAAAAATATATTTCATGGTTTGCTCCTGTGTATCTGCTTACAGAAAGTTGTAGTAATTTTAGTTTCGAATAAAGAAAGTTTCTGTGTTACCGAAATACAAACTCAACCAATTTAGAGGCTGTTGCTCAGTTTATGTGGCGATTCCGTTTGATCGATTACCGTTTACCGAGGTTCTAATGTGATAGAGTTTTTATCAAGGAGTGTCGGTTTCCGACACGCGCATGGGTGTTGACGTAATGACGCAGGTGTTCACGTGGGAGGGAGCAAGATATCGCGACGCTTCTGCGCTCGCTCCGATTCGCACGGGCGTCTGCTAAGCTGTTGCGCATTGTGTGGCTCGATGTAGCAGCATAACACACCTCCGAGCGCGAGCCGGAGCAAGTGTCAAACGCCGCGATGTGCAGCTCCCACGTGACCTTCTTATGTGTCGTGACGTCATGACATACACACTCCCGAGAAAAACCGACACTGGCTCGTAAAAAGCTATTATACTAAATAATTTAATGCTACTATGTTTCAAAAGTCTCACGGTTCAGGAACTTCTCTTAATGAAACAATAAGGGAAGTCAGACACGTCGGTTCAGTACTGCTTTAATCTCAAGTAGAACATCGCTCGCTTGCTTTTTAAGTTTCACTTTGCTGCCATCATATTACTTGGCAGTGAGCCCATCATTTTCTATCATTTTCTTTTTCATTTTCCTCTGGTTTATATCTTACTTTCATGTTAGTGTTGCAGGTTTACGGCTTCGACTTTGCAACACCCAAAATTGAGTACAGTGTCTCGAGGCCACGTTACAGCTAGCTCACCTGAATGTTTCGGTCGATGACATAGTTCATCTCGAAGTCGTCGTCATCTTCACCGAAGGGATTCACCAGTGTCTCGGCAACCTGCGCAGTAGATGTATTCAGCTTCTTCGGTCTTCGCTTCAAATTCGGACCGTATCCGAATTACCGTACCCGAGGAGGCAATTATTTAGTAGCACAGTATCGTTGCCTGAAGGGCTACGAAAGTAAACATGGCTGCAACATTGTGTTACTTACAAAAGAAGTATTGTTCTTCATCCTTGGAGACAAAATAACCCACCCAAGGGCAGGCTATCCCAAAAATATCAGAAATAAACTCAGGGGAATAAAAAAATATAAAAGGTCAGGAATAAGAAGGACCGATAGAAAAAGCATACCGTAAACGCGTTCATTTTGCCGTCTTCAATACATAACCCACAGTTCGGACATGTATGATTCCACAGATAGGTTTGTAAAAGCCTATTCAAAGTGAAATTCTAGAGGCATACAATACGCAATCTCCAAAGAAATTCTGCATAATGTCACTAACTACAAGGGAATAACAAAATATAGTGCTCTTCTAAATGTAATTGTTTCCTACTGCGCACAGTATTCACATATCTTTTCTTCCCTCGGCGCCGCTCGTGATTGTATCTGACCGCGGCAATGCCCTTTTCAATGCAAGAGCCTTTCTTTGCTTAGCCCTGCCCACTATGGCCAGGCAATACACCGGGCGTTTTAGACAACACTTTCATAATTAAATTTTTTTTTAATTGGCTGTGCCAGATAGCGCACAGGAAGGCTATTTTCCTTTGTAAATGCATGAGGAAGTACTTGGACGAAATCAACAGGGAATGTTCTCTTAGGCATTAAATCAGCTCGGCAGCTCAGCACTTGATCGCGGATCACGAGGTCAGCCAGGTCTCTTAAAATTTCAATCTGCACGTGGTGTCATAGGCTTTTTCTAACTCAAAGAAAACTGGAAGGCAAGTGTTGCTTGAGTAAAAATGCATATCGAACTTCATGTTCTAGTGGGACAAGATGGTAAATGGTTGAACAAACTTTTTTTTGTAACCACACTGGATATAGTCTATCAGGTTTTTTTTTATTCTAAAATAAATGAGAGTCTGATATTAATGATACTTTCATATGATTTTGCCAAGCACCTTGTCAGGGCTGTAGCTGCTTGAGAATGTTGGGCAATTGCCAGCTTTTAGAAATGGGACTACTATTGCCTTTTTCAACTCTTCCGGAATTATACCAGATTCCGTAGAAGGATCGGCATTTGGGGAAGTTGTTACTGGTTGAACGTCTTGAAGGGGACAAAGACAGAAGGCAGGAACACACAACTAGCTTTATTCGAAGGCATACACAAACTTATGAACTACAACCCATAGCCACGTGCTGTCCCATCGATGGCGTCATTATCAGTGCGCAGGCAAAAACTAAAAATCCTGTAATCTAATGCTACACTATGAGGCGGTTTAAAAATTCTAATTCAGTGTCACACAAATTTAATGATGTGATGCCTACACAACGCGACCCTTTTATCCTTATATAGTAGGACTTAATAATCTCCCTCGTAACCTAACAAGGTTACGAGGGAGATTAATCTCCCGTCTTACCGAGAGAATAATATCTCGTCTTACCTAACAATATGATCAAAATTTGCGATAAGGTTAATAGGAAGTTGGCTCAGGTTGTCTCCACTCATCCTGGGAAAGGCTGGACTGTTAAGCACACGTCCCCGCCTGTGCACTGTAGAGTGAGAGTTGTTTACAAGCTTCCATTTTCCTGCGGTCACGTCGATATCGGCCAAGCAGGTCGATGCCTGAACATTAGATTGTCTGAGCATAGGCGCTCGCTAATGGGTAATGCCTACTCACATGTCGCGCGGCCTTGCTCTGAGCATGGTTGCACTCCAATCTATGAAGACACCACAGTACTTTCCGCGCATAGAAATCAAAGTACGATGGAGATTATTGAAGCCTACTATATCAGTTACTGCTTCAATTAACGATGCAGCCATCACTGCTGACAGGAGCAGGTAGGATCGCCGCACACGTCTTTGAAGCACTGAGTTTAGCCACAAGAAGCTTACGCATGTAAGCAGTTAAGTAGACATTAAATTTTATAAAATTGATTCGACGCGTCCGAACGCAGATACATGAGCGAGAGGAGCATATACTATGGTGGCGTATGCGGCCTAAAGCCACGTCAATCCTACGCCAGGGCAAGTGCGCGTCCAATCAAAAGATAACCACCTCTCTGCAATAGAACAGTGGCGTCGTCTGTCATGTCGTGTTTTGCCGCGTTTCGCCGTAGCTCTAACAGATGGCACCACTGTTCCGTAGCAGTGACAACACAAACTGTCCGCGTGTCGCCATAGGCTAGGCCTTCATTGCTTGATATAGAGAACCAATCTAACAAAGGCCACGAAGAGAACGCCCGAACTTTGCTTCCGAAGCGAGATAAAGCGTAGGGAAAGTCTACAACACCGTACACTTCACTGAAAGGGTCGAACGGGTCAGAAGCAGCTAATCGTTCGGCCTGACACGGGCCATGTGCCTCCATGTCAGACGATCGCGAAACATATGGTGCATTTGGAAGTCTGCGGCAAGCCTCCAGAAAACCCGCTTTTGGGGTAAAAAATTGAGAATCCATGGCTGCACAGTTAGTTTCGTTAATGCTAATTGTGACGGACAAAAAGTGCGATGCACGGCAGGTCGGTGCTACTTGTGGGCCAAGCTGTTTGTGCACTTTACTTTTGCTTTTATTTTGTTTTCTTATCGCTGTTTTCTTTTCACGCTGGCTGAACTTGCGTTCCAGTGCAGCAGATCTGTCACGACGCGTTTTGGGCATGTGAGCGTTTATGAAGCAATCGCATTTTAGAACGCAGCTTTTAGGCGCCCGTTACTGCGTCGAGTGTCGGCGTAACGGAGCGAACGTGGAGCGCAGCGGTGAATGAAAGAAGGCGATAGCGAAGAGAGCGCGAGGAGGAAAGCGAAGGAGTAGATCCTACAGTGAAATCGTGAGGCGGAAAGCGGAGGAAGCCACCTTGAAGCACAGATGGCGCTCACGTGCGCGCATCTGCTCATAGCATCCATCCATCCGTCGTAGCGGCCGCTCGGAGGAAAGAAAAGAAAGAATCAAATAGCTCGCGTTTGCGAAAGCGTTTTCCGGCAAACATTACAGCTGCATAATCTGCAGTTGAGGGGAAGCGACAACTGTGTCGCCGGTCTGTATATAGCGCTGTGCGTCCTGGCTCTGCCATTAGATGCCGTGATCTATGGGATGCCTCAGTATATCACGAAAGCACGTACAGAGCTGCGCCCAAATTTCGCATTAGGGAGTATCGCAGTCGTCGGTAATTCTTTTTCTAATTATGTCGGAGTCATTCACATCTGCTTACACACGTTTGTAAATCTGAAATTTTGTTGCCTCAAAGTGGTTACAAAATTTGATACATATGAAATACAAGAGAATGTCCCGTAGTCAATGACTGTATTGGGACCTCCGGTCAAGGTTAGGTGGTGAAAGAAATTGCAAAATAAAGCAACATAATACAAGACTAGTATTAACGCTTACTTGCTCTTGCCCCTCCTCTATTTAAAACCTTCGGGCGATTGAGAGTACAAAAATAAATAAATAAATATCATGACATTAGCATTCAAGTCAAAAAGTAAAACATATATAGGAGAACAAGTTGAACGGAAATACACAAAAAATGAAAAAAAAACATGTAAGAAAATAGAAGTGTGTGAGTATGTACAGATGTACATTAGGCATGAACGACACGCGAATGACTAGGATAACGAAAAAAGCACATCAATTGCAAAAAAATTGAAATAATATGAGCAATATACGTGAAAATAACGTCGGGTGCAAAATTTTTTTCAAATCTCTCACAAACGATGTGATTCACAGTGAGCCAGAACAGTAAGATAGACGCACAGCAATCGTGGCAAATTAATCAAAAACATATTAAGATCATTTTTAAATTTGTATGTAGTGTTAGATTCTTTTATACCTAACGGCAAGGAGTTCCACAATGAAATGAAGGAAAAGTTCAACTGAGATTTGCCCTAATTAGTGCGCAGTTTAAGCAAGATAAAATTTTTTTAATGGTATATGATTCGGAAATTATGTCATCTGGGAGCTCATTGCTTAGAAGCTTTTAAAACCCATGTCCAAATTATAGTTAATTATCTCAGATACCGCGAGCATGTTATTACGTCTGAGCAATTCTCTTGCATTAGCATTGCAAGGGCTATAGGTTTGTACCCTGGTGGCTTAATTTTTAATGGCTTGCGACGAGCTCTTATGAGTTCTATATGTGTTTGCCCAAGACACCACAGCATAGTTGATATGGGAATAAATAAATGCGTAATGGAGGGACAATAGTGTGTTATAGTCGCCATGGGAACGTGTACCGATGAGGACTCACATGCCGTAAGCCATTTTCTATTTTACGAATGCATAATGATGCTGTAATTTATTATTGTGGTCTATTTTCACACCCCAGCAGGTGGCATAATCACTCGCGGTAATTTGATGTTGTCCGAATGATACAGAACGTATATTGTTTATTAGACGTTGGTCGTAGCTGAAAACAACGAATTTTGATTTTAGAGGGTCTACTTGCAGTTTCTTTTTATTGCACGATTCATAAACATTTGCAAATGCCAGAGTTTAGTTTAATTAGCCGTGCTGAAATGCAATTGGCGGAATTTAGTATCATTGAGTCATTGCCATATAGCATACATGGAAGTTCAATGAAGTTCAATCGCTGCACTCGCAGCCTTCTTATGGCACAAGTGACTACGTCGCTAATCTGGGCTGCCAATTAAAAGCGCTTGCTGAAAAATGAGACGAGGCGGAAAACCGACAAAGGCGTTCTAACCTGCTGTTCTTTGGAATTGCCGATGCTAACAACGAAAGCTGGGCACAATCGGAAATGCACGTAAACTCATTCTTATCCGAGAAGCTTAAAATTTCCATTGCAGCGGCTGATTTAGAGCGTGCACACAGATTAGGTCGCTTCCAGAAAAACAAAAATCGTCCCATCATCGTCAAATTCGCACGTTTTAAAGATAAAACCGCCATCCTTCAAGCAGCTTCCAAACTTAAAGGCTCCTCTTTTGCGGTTCGAGAGGATTTCTCTATGCGCGTGCGCACCGCACGGCAAAAGTTATATTCGTTTGGTATACAAACGGGTACCCAATTTAAAATCCGTTTTGACAGGCTCATCATACAAAACAAGCAGTTTGTCTATGACGCCGAGTCTGATTCAGTCATAGAACTAACAAAGTAGCTATCAACTCGGATTGAAAATCTTCCATTTTCCCACTCTACCCTACCCAGTTATGCACCGACAAGGAGCCTTACGTTTCACACGGTGAAAGTTATGTTAACCAATGCTCGAAGCTTCATGCCGAAAAAAGAAACACTGGAAACGATCATCACGGATGATGACACTGACATTGTTGTTATCACAGAGTCATGGCTAAACTCTGATATCGAGGACCACGAACTTCTGAACAACCCATCATATACCGTTTATAGGCAAGATAGGACCGGTCTTCGGGGGGGGGGGGAGGGGGGGGGTCTTGGTATTTGTCAAACAATGGCTAGTCTCTTCTCGCTTATCTACTGAAAGTCACCACGAGATCCTTTGTCTCAAGATAGTACTGCCGACAAGCACTACCATACTGATTTCTTGTTACCGTCCCCCTGATTGTGACATTACATTTACAAACGAACTTAATTCCATCATATCCAATATATTCTCCCGTTTTCCTCGCGCTAATCTCGTGCTTTGCGGCGACTTCAACTTTCCGGACATTGACTGGGAAAGCTGCAAGGCTTCAACCCGCGCGTCTAAAGATTTCCTAGAAGCAGTTCTTACGTACACTTTTAGCCAAGTAGTTACCAGACCTACTCGCAGTAATAACATTCTTGATTTAGTACTTACTACCAATAATGAACTAATAAATTCATTACAGTATGGTAAAGGTGTTAGCGATCACAACATTTTGTTTTTTAACATAGCTATTGAACTTCCTACCCGCCAGCCGTCTACTAAATACATCCGAGATTACAATAAAGCAAACTTTGCAGAAATTTGCAATGAGCTAGAATCATTTTTGTAGACTTCCATCAATCAGCCCCGTCCAGAACAGTTGAGCAAAACTGGTTACTCTATAAGCATAAACTTTTGTCTCTTCTTGATGCCCATATTCCTCTTGTACGTATTCGCGGGGAAGCCGGCAGACCCTGGTATTCGAACCACCTTAAAAAACTATCTATGAAAAAAAAAGCGCATTTTCCGCGAACTCAAACGACGCAACAATCCGCAAAAATGGGAAAGATACTTGACGGTATTGCGGGAATACACAAGTTTGCTGAGACAATCTAAACGCAAATATTTCCACCAAAATCTGTTGAGCATTCTGCGTGTCAACCCTCGCAAATTCTGGAACTCATTATCACTTAAACGTATTTCATGTCATAGTATCGCATTAATCAACTCGTACGGGTCTCCTGTTTCAGTGAATCAGCGTCCCGATGTCATGAACTCTTATTTTTGCTCGGTTTTCACTAACGAACCTCCCACTGATATTCCTACGTTGCCATCTACTCACTTTTCGGAAATGCCGGCTGTTAATATAAATACTCAAGGAATCTCCAATTTAATCGATAACGTTAAACTTTCCAGTGCGCCAGGCCCAGATGGCATAACGGCCAAAGCTTTAAAGGGAACCAAATATGAATCTAGCCGCTTCTTGAAATTGATTTTCACTTAATCTATTGCCTCTTTAACTATTCTGAATGATTGGAAAATTAGCAGTATTGTACCTGTGTACAAATCTGGTAGTCGTTCTAGTCCAAGTAACTACCGCCCTATTTCCCTAACTTGCATACCTTGTAAAATTCTAGAGCATATATTGTACTCCAGCATTGCATCTCATTTAGACAAGCACTCTTTTTTCTTTCCTAATCAACATGGATTTAGACGAGGCCACTCATGTGAAACGCAGCTGTTCGAATTCACCACAGACCTTCACCTCCACCTTGACTCACGTTTCCAAACCGACGTTATCTATCTCAACTTTTGCAAAGGCGTTTGATCGTGTCGCCCATCTACGTCTTAACGCGAAACTTGCTTGTCTTAATCTCGACCCACTTGTATTGTCCTGGGTTCGATGTTTTCTCACAAACCGCTCACAACACACTGTCATCGATAACCTCAAGTCGACAAGTAGGCCAGTCTTGTCAGGTGTACCACAAGGCTCTGTGCTCGGACCTCTTTTGTTTCTAATTTTTATAAATGACCTCCCTAATAGCATTCTTTTATCAATTCGGTTATTCGCTGATGACTGCGTCTTGTATCAGCGCATATCCTCCCGTAATGACCAACTAATACTCCAGGAAGACCTAAACAAAATTGCAAATTGGTGCTCTATTTGGCTCATGTCCCTCAACGTTTCCAAGTGCAAGTACATGTGTGTAACTCGCAAGCGGGACATCATTAACCACCAGTACTTTCTTAATTCCACACCCTTGACTAAAGTTGACTCTTACCGTTATCTGGGCGTTACTATCACTAATCAGCTTAGGTAATCTGCACACATAACACAACTTATAAATGACTGTTCTAAATCACTTGGCCTACTCAAAAGATCGATCTTTCTGTCTCCTGTTCCCGTACGCAAGCTCGCCTATGAAACATTCATTCGGACTAAACTTGAATATGCCTCTGCCATTTGGAACCCTCACCAGTCCTATCTCACTAACTCGCTCGAAGCAATGCAGAATCGCGCAGCACGTTTTATCGCTTCAAACTATGACTGGCATACAAGTATAAGCGGCATTGAATCATCCCTCAGCATACCTAGTCTAGCACTTCGTACGAAGATTTCACAACTTTCCCTCTTCCACAAACTCTATTACAATTTCCCACACCTCAGGAACACTCTCTTACTTCCGCCCAACCGCTCTTCTAAGCGTCTCTTTAACAACCTGAGTCTACAACGTCTCCATGGTTCCTCAAATGCCTTCAACAACTCTTTCTTACCCAGTGCTATTGAATTGTGGAACGCGCTACCCAACAGCATAGTAAATGAAAGTAATCCAGATAAATTTAGACACCTCTTGTCATGTTTTCTAACCCCTTAACCTACCAGTACTATGCTGTTACTCTAACGTCTAGGTTCTTTTTTTTTCACTTTTCTGTTATATTGCCGGTTGTGTTGCCATTTCTACTTCCGGTTCGTACCTTACTTTTTTTTTTCTTGCCCGTCGTCTACTAGTATGCATACTAAGTTTTGTTTGACGTTGTACTAATGAGTTAACCATTGTATAATGATGACCATAGTGTTTCTTGATGCTTTTGCCCCCCCTTACGTAATACCCTGAAAAGGGTCCTTAAGGGTCAATAAATGAAGATGATGATGATGATGATGATGATGATGATGATGATGATGATGATTGGGAGTACTCAAGATAGTTAGGCGTACAACTTATATAATGTAGAGAAGACGGGGAAGTATGTACTCTTTTGGTACATTTAAATTAGCAGAAACACTGACATTTTGAATTCGGTGATGTAAGTAACTCTTTAAACGTAGCAGAGGAGGACCACCATAAATTCCGATTAATTCAAGCTTTTTAAAGAGTACGAAAAGATTAATTCTATAAAATGCTGTAGTAAGATCGAAAAATACTGAGCGGGCTCATAAATGATTTTTCTCAAGATATTAGTTAAAGAAATAACAGTTAGATCAGTTGAAAATAAAGAATAACCCCACAGACAAATTTCTTCAAAAGAAACAGAGCAGGAAGACGACAAGAAAGCGCACATTGTAAGTGACACGCGTGAATTGGGTTTGCTACTTCCGCTGCATCAACCAATGAGACTGGGCTTCTGATGTTTGACTTGGCAACATGACGAATTGGTCGCCAGACCACCCTTACCTTGAGCCAGCCCATGTAGAAGGAGAAGCGCAGGAAGTTGAATATCGGAACATAGAGGTCGATCTCATGACCCTTGTAGCCGGCCTCCGGGTTCAGGCACTGGCTGCCGAACAACGTCGCCAGGAAGAACGTGTACACGGCTAGAGTCGTTACCTGCGCACGTAATGTGTCACGCCTTACTGCAGCAAACCAGCAGTGTGCCCGAGCACACATGAGGGGGTTAATTAATATTTGCATGGCGTACGAACATTGCAGACGATCAGCAGAGCGGCACCGTCGCCTTCCATCTACTTGTCTCGTACGCATTTTCATTCTCCCCCTTTCAGGCGACATATCCTCCTCGCTCTTCGACAAAATGCACCTCTCGCACCAGCACGGTAGTGTCTTTGACTGCAGCGTAAACAATATTGTACGCCATACAAAGCGTCCACAAAACATTGAGTGCGTCAACATTCATGGGGTAAAGCTTGTTAAAGGCGCGTGTAATGATTATGGTGGATTAAGAATCCGGGGCTTTTAGTTGCAGTTATTTCTAACATACTGCGCTCTGCTAAATGTAGAGATGTAGGACTCAACTCCTACATAATAAAAGTTATTTCTCTCTCTCCCTATTGATACTCATGAACTGCCGAGCTTGTAAAGTCTTTTACGTTCTCAATTTTTCATAGTTTATTTCCAAGAACTCTAACCCCTATGTGGCGTTTATTAGAACCAAAAAAAGCGCATGGAAGCCGATAAAAAATGTCCATGTCTCCTTTCTATCGCCTGAGGAAAGGTTTAAGAAAGAAAACATCAAAAAACTGTGCAACGGCCAGCGCGAATTATGATCGCCGGCACTTTATCTTCTTTTGCTTCTTATACTGCCATAGAAATGCTTTCAAAATATCACCCAATCTAGCCTTCCACAAAGGAAGGAACAAACAAGCAATTTCTTCGGAACCGAGAGGTTGCTTCATTTGCTAGACGGTCACAATAACAAAAAGCACCGAAAGATGTTGCTTCTAATGTGTCGTGTCATGAGTCAGTCATTCAGCAAGCTTCTTGGCTCCAACATTGCACAGTGAGCCGCTCGGATGGTGCCATTCAGTACTGTGCCTCGAAAACCATGAAAAACACACTTTAAATATCTAAAGCATCAAATAGAACTGCACGAAACTGAAGGACAAGCTAATTTTGCATGCTCCACTGACATTAAAAAGCGGAGGCTTTATATGGACGGAATAATGACCACACTTATAATTACATTTTGTAGGCTGGAAGTCTGTGATGGGCCGCACTTTGCAGCGATGCTATTCCTTTTCACGCTTGTCGAGCTTTTTCAGCGGTGAGAACGGCGCTTCTCCCCCGTCATCAAAGTGGAATAAGCCGGCTTGGCCAGTGGATAAAAGTGGCACAAAATGGAACGGAAGGCACCTTTCTGTTTAATGTCGTACACTCCTAGTTTATGATTATTATTGCAGTAATGAGCTCTTCTTTATATCGCTTGTGTACATAAAACGTATATCATGCCACTTTGTTAAAAAAAAACTTTAAACATTGTTTTCTCTGACCGTCCACTGTTTTCGTTACGATGTACACCAGATCCATGTATAGTTTGTCTTTAAAAGGATGAGTATACCACATGCAACATTTCGCCGCCCATCGCACTTAAAAAATCCGTCGAAATTTCGACATCGAATTCAAGTTACCTTAAGTGAGGAAACAAGACGACTGGCGATCTCGACAAGGTGTCTGCGATTTCCCGTGCACCCGCACAGAATAATTTGAAGCACGGAAAGACAAGGTTGTGTTGTTATGTTCAGCCGTGAAAATTATTTACCATTATGAAACAACTCACCCAAGTTTTCGCACTGATGAATCTCAACGAGATGAATGATGATTGAAATAATTTGCATCCGCGGCCAGTGTAATTTTCATTATTTGGGGGAAGTGAAACATTTCTTTGTGTTTCAAGCGTCAACGCCACTGAAGGATTCAATTTTAGGGCATGTGTAAGAATTAACGCCAAATAACATAAAATCATCTGCCTGTGGGTCAATCCTCTTTTAAACCGCACGGCAGCTAATTGCTTATGTGGCATTCCGCTGTTTTGCAAGAACGTTCTTGTACTTATTGAGATCCAGGTGCACCTAAAACAACCACAGGGGGTGAAAATTAATTCCGAGCCACCCTCTACAGCATCCGCCATAATCAGATTGCGGTTTTGGCGCGTAAACCACCAGAATGCAAATATTTTTTAAGTACCGTCGTTTTTATTGTTTACGCGTAATGCTCGTCTGAAAGTCTGGCCTACTAGGATTAAAACTGACTGTCTTCAAAAAAATTTGCATATTTCTTTATCTAGTGCAGACTGGCATGAAAACGCTAAGGCCTATTATAGGATACACGCTCCCTGAATAGTGCATGAGAGAGAGAATACTTGCTGTATGTTACGTATGCGAGACGAGCGCACTTCATGGCGGTCCGTTTAGGCACAAAAAAAAAGTTATTACAGGGAGTTGTTTTTTTTTTCTTTTCGTGGGACTGTTTGCCCTGCATTGCTATGAATTCAGCCGTAATGAATGAGGAGATTAACATTCTCACCTGAGTGTAGACGAGAGGTATACTAATCCAGTCATAGTTGAACAGGCTGCCGCAGTTCCCTCGGTAGCGGGCGATCTCCTGCCGAAAGAATATCACACATCGGTTAGGCCAGCCTTTAGGATACATCGTAAGAAGATTCAGGTTAGTATCATAAGAAACCAACAAAAAACTAAGTAAAGTATTGCGGATCGCTGCTTTTTTGGTGCATTCATTCGCATAGATAATTAAATATGAGGGTCATAATTACGATAGTCTTCATAATTTTATTGAAGAACATGGAAATGAAAGAGTAGAACAGACAACTTTTTCACCGATAGCACTCGAACTCGTACTTTCCGTATGCCGCGTGGGATATTCTACCAATTGTGCTATGACGACATATTTCTTTTCCCACGAATATTGGTAACCTTAAGGCCTCCGGACATCATCGCCACATGCGGATCGTCATTGATGATGCGGGAGTAGGAACGGTCAAGCGATGAGCTTCAGGCCAGCCCAGATGAGGAGAAGCCAGAAAGAAAGAAAATGGCGCAGCGATAGGGTACGTTTAGTGGGTCTTACATAATCTCAAGAAGGCATAGCTCTGTGTGCGAAGATGAATATCGCATTTTCCGCGCCCCGGAAGCTGCCCATGTTTCGCAAGTTGATAAATTTCGTAGCAAGATCTCAAGGTTGTAAAGCAGAGCACAAGAATAGGTTGCTTGAGCGTAAAGTGGCGGTTGAACGTCTCGCGCGGCTGTTTTACGAGAATATATATATGACACACACCGGTTGGTGCAGATTTAATTTCTTAAGATCGCCCTAAAGCGGCTTTCGAGGCGAACGGGTGGTCTCTATTCAGCCACGTACTGTGTAACTTTCAGTTAACCGCGAGGCAGGCAGTAGATCCACCACCAAAGACAGTCAGGGCATAGTTTTTCTTGAACTGTGAAGGTTGTGTTCTTAGACACTAGCATTGGTTACCTATGTAGCTTTGAGCTGTGCTCGTGTGGATGAACTTTTTTCCCTTTTCAGAAAATAAGTTGGAATCAACTTAGCGCAAGACAGGGGTAATTGGCGAGCTCAGGGAAAGGCTTTCGTCATACAGGGGACATGGTGATAATGACGAATCAACTTGATGTAAACATAGAAACGTGCAGTAAAGAGGCAATAAATAAAATAGATAAGCGTTGGTCAATTAGGGTCAAAAGAGGGGCTAAGTATTAGGAAGCTAGGTCGACATACGCAAACGGTTAGCCCTCATGATGACATCAGGGCCTATGCAGATAAGGCTGGGTACCCTAAACAAACGACGGCAATTGGAGGTCTCGGGTCTCTGTTTTGCAGTGGAAATAAATATATGATAATGGTGGCTGTAATACTGACGACAAAAATTATTTCGGCCTGAGAGAACTCGCACATGCAGAATCACACTAACTTATTGGGGCAGATCTCACCTGCGATTACTATCCCAGATCGAATATATATATATATATATATATATATATATATATATATATATATATATATATATATATATATATTGTGTGTGTGTGTGTGTGTGTGTGTGTGTGCTTTCGATAAAGATGCCATAACTATGCTATCCCATCCCATCTCTAGCACGTGTGTAGCTTCCAACATTTCACATACATCCAATGTTTTTTTTTTTCGACTTTGACACTCCTAATGCGTTAACATAAATAAACATTTTTCACACTGAACGCATCAAACGCGATTGTAAATCGACAATCGCTTCGACGGGAGTCTCCAGGAATCTGCACGCACCTACGCCGGGGCGAACTCGGCGTGAGTCTTCAAGCGTTCTGCAGCAACCCGAGCAAAGCGGGACCGCATTCGAGTTGACTCTCGTGGTGTCACAAATATAGCTGTTCTTTTTTTACTATTTTGAGGTAAAGCATGCATTATGTATGCTGATATGAAGGCTCTTATTTCAGCCGACCGACAGTAGCGATTCCTGTCGACGGGTTCTTTATTCAAATGTTCTTCAAAACTTCGACATCAGCGCGAATTTTCGCACAACTATCGTGCTCCCATCAGCTCTGAATGTTTCGCGGAAACAGTTTGACGCAAGCAAAAGAAGAATCGTCTTACAAGGTCAAGAATGCTATTGACATTCAAAAGAACGCGTGACGTTATTGCGAGAAAGGGCCACTGACATCGACGACAGTCTTGAGCGCGAAGTCATCCCGTATGCGGCCCTCCTTGCGTGCCCGCGAGGCGATGCTCGAGGCCCAGACCAGGGGCATCCAGTACGTCGAGTGGTTGGTCTTCAGCTGCTCGAACACCTCCCGCTCGTTGCCTAGCAGCAGGCCTGCATCCAGCACACAGAACCATGTCCGTCAGCGGAATCGCGAAGCGTGCTTGCTGGAAATGCTGTACATAGTTCGAGATACAAGAAAACTTCGCAATAAAATAAACCCGGGTCGGAGCGAGCGTTGTGGTTTCCAAGCATACCCGAGCCTGGAGAGCTTGTAATACGGACTGCAGCAAAATTACAGTGAGGCGAACAAATGTGAAAGGGGCAATTTTGTTTAGTGAATTCTAGAACTGGTACAGCGCAACATACAAATGAAGAAACAAGCCGAGCCGGCCAGATAGAGGAACAGAGCGCCGACTTCCAACTTCCTTTGTATGTTGCGCTGTACCAGTTCTAGAATGCAATACCAACTCGCCCAATCGTCAACCCTAGTGAGTTTAGCGAAGTGCTTTGTACAAGAATATAGGACATCGCAAGTGTTGCATATCACACGTAATAATGTCAGTTTACCCTTCGTGAATACGAGGGTGAAGCGAGCAAATTGAAATGGATTCGTTGTGTCCAGGGAAAACAGTAACTAGAGCAGTGACAAGCCTTGTGGCTAGCAAACGCAATACAGCCTCCAATGTGAGCAATATAGGGCGAAAAGATACTTGGAAGGAAAGCATTCGTGGTCAGCGCACAAAAGAATTTAGACTATAGCGATCCCAAGTGCATTAGAAATCAGAAACTTAAAAGAGTCTCCAAAATGGAAAGTCAACTGAAAACAGCAATCCGATCACCTGCAAGGCATGGGGTTAAATTTGCTGACAATGCGTCGAAGCCATGACATTCAGCTACAGCAAAAGAAACTCGACATTGAGAAAAATGGATTGTGAAGAGCGGCGCCTAGCTCTAGAGGAGCGAAAGTTGGACCTTGCCGAAAAAAAAAGAACACCAGTTCGAAGTGTCCTGCTGGCAACATGAGCACCAGAATCTGCGACAGCACGTTGCACAAATTTTCAACAAACACACCGAAGAAATTAGTAATCCCATAAACGCAAGACACATATGGCATGAGTTAAAGCTGTATTACGTGACAGTGACTGTACAGTTCAATCAAACTTGTTTTAAAATTTGCGACATGTGGTTAAGATAACGGGGGGTAACATAAACTTCAAGAGATGGTGGTTCAAGGTCAAAGTACTGCGATACCTGGGTGCCGTACAAGCAGGTATGACAGCTTGCGACTAGTGCACTCGCTTTGTACATGCGTTCCACATTCTGGCAGTAAATCTGCTTTGTAGATTCTACAAAGGCAAAGAGGCCCGCGATTTTCCCGAAACTCCACCCTACGGCCTGTCTCAGACTACTCGTAGATTTGTTGAATGCACACTGCTCTGTAGTCAAGAATTCACCGCCGTAGGTCTTTAGCACAAGTGGCCGCAATGGCTAGGCAGGGTTCCCGTAGAGGCAACAGTGTTGACGCTGAACTAGCTCTTAAAGCTTCGTATTTACCTCGCTATTGCCGAAGTTACCTGAAACAATGGAATTTTGCATTAGCACCACCGCTTCAATTATACCTGCTTCATGAGAAGACGCAGGAGGAGCAAAGAAGCGCTATGTTAGGCGAGATGCGCTTCCTAGTATTCAGCGCTGCTCCCTATTTACTCACCGGCACCATGCTTGCTGGCTGGATATGACTCATCTAACTGGCAAATAACGCCATTCTGGCACATTATAGCCTGGTACTTGAGGGTGTGGCCGTAAAGTAAAGTTGTAGTAAAGTTGCCTTGGCGGTCGGCATAGTGCTTCTCGCAGTGCCATCGATGAACGTCCAGCAAATCGTAAACGGGGCACCTTTCGCGTGAATGGCCCGAAAAATGTAAACAGGTATATCACAAATGTGGACTCGCACAATCGCAGGCTCAATTCTGCTGTCTTTGCGTTCTAACTTCGAGAACTGCTCCAGCGTGTCGATGATGAGCCAGGTGCGGTTATTTACATCGTCCAGAAGGATGAAGAACCGCTCATCGATGTGCCAGAGAACTGACCGTCAAGGACGATATGTCCAAGAAGTGCCGGTAAAATGGTCATCAAGGTCGCGCAGTCGGTTCGGGTAGGGTAGCCGTCGAAATGTTCTACAGAGTGCCTCGTCCACGGGAACTGACGCTCTATGCAGAGTTGCAACTGTTTTACGTATGCGCAGGGCCATCTGTAGCCTGCGTACATCTTCCTTTTCAAAGCGGAAGTACGTTCTGAACATACCACTCTTCGTCGCATCAATTTTGAGCAACCCGTGCAAAGAGAGCGGATCACACAATGTGTCAGCGAAGACCTCGAGACACAACAGATTTCCTATTTCAGACTACTTGAGCTGAGACAGGAGTAAATGGTCGTGCGTATTCTCCGCAGCATCGAGCAAATAGTGATGTACAGCGTATGTTATCGGTCCTTACTGGTGAAACACAGCCGCTACTACCGTATGTTATAACTGGTCGCTAAAGAGAAACCCAGCCTGGTCGATGGGTGCACTCTGAAAAACGTTTGCACGATTTGAGGCGTAATGTTGTCCCACAAATATATCGTCTTAAGTTTTGCGCGCCTCCCCTTTCTTTACCGAGGCGCGCCCGGTGCTTTCACGTCACAAACGGCATGTGTGTAATCAGCGTGACATAGCATTCTCGACAGGAAAGCAGCAAGCGCACGGTTTTCAAGAAACCAAGCGCAAGCAAAGCTGATGGCGATTTTCGTTGTCTGCCTCCGATGCCAGCGCCGGCAGCGGAGGCGGTCATCGATGCGTCCTATATCCGGTCGACCGAACGAGGAATCGCTGAGCTAAGGCTCTGGCTTTCGGCGCTCCTTCGCCGTCTCCGCTCGCCCGCTGGGCCCACTGGCCCGTAAATCTGCTGAGCTAGAACTCTACATTAATCTGTAAACATTCTTTGGCGAGTACCCCAGTCCCTCACGCGAGAAGTGTAATGTCTTGTGTCTGCACAGAAATGTGTAATTTGCGAAATTAGGACATAACATTGTAAATGTAGATGATTGTAAGCTTTATATGCGATACATAACAATGGAAAGAAGAAAAGAAGATAAAATTGTTAAGAGAGAATTCCCATGGGGATACATAGGGCACCATAAAAATTCAAGGGGAAGCCTACAGTTGAGGTGGGCCGAATTGAAACTTGGGAATGGGCGAATTTAAATGTGAGGGTGGGCCGACCTGAAATGTGAGAATGGGCAAACCTAAATTTGGCGGTAGGCCAACTTAAATTTGTGGGATGGGGCAACCTTACATTTGGGGGTTGGCGAATTGAAATTGAGGACGACGCAACGAGCTATGGAAAGAAGAATGATAGGTGTAACGTTAAGGGATAAGAAAAGAGCAGATTGGGTGAGGGAACAAACGCGAGTTAATGATATCTTAGTTGAAATCAAGAAAAAGAAAGGGGGGGGGCGCATGGGCAGGACATGTAATGAGGAGGAAAGATAACCGATGGTCATTAAGAGTTACGGAATGGATTCCAAGGGAAGGGAAGCGTAGCAGAGGGCGGCAGAAGGTTAGGTGGGCGGATGAGATTAAGAAGTTTGCAGGGACAACATGGCCACAATTAGTACATGACCGGGGTAGTTGGAGAAGTATGGGAGAGGCCTTTGCCCTGCAGTGGGCATAACCAGGGTGATGATGATGATGATGAATTGAAATTTGGGGGTGCGCTAACTGAAATTTGGGGGTATGCTTGCGCATACTTTGACAACTCCGGTGGAGCTTCTGTATGCTTTCTAATTATTGAGGACAGGATCGCGTATGTGCCAGTCTTTATCGGCACCCTAGATGCTCTATATTACCAAGAAGTAAAATATCGTCACCCGAGAGTTAGGTGTCTGCACTCCTTTAATTCAAATTTACGCACTTTTGTGCACCTTTGCTCTTCCGGTAGGTGACGTGCTAGTCGCAAATGCCAGCGGTGCGCTTAGGGGTCTGTTAACAGAAAGATGTCACATCACCGGTTCGGCGGTAAATCGGTTCAGATCTTCGTTGCCTTCCGTGCAATAAGTAAGCCATATTTCCCGACATAAAAAAAATAGAAAATTTACTGCCGTCTTTCTGTGACATGTGACGCACTATCTTCTCGGTCTCGAACGAGAGCTGGGCCTCTCCGTAGCATTAGTTAATTGTGCTGCCTGCTATGCATGAAACGGGTGGCGGATATACACGGAGAGGGCAAATAAATAAGGCAAACGTACCGGCATCGACGAGGTGGTCCAGCGTCGGGAAGCGCTTCTTCACGGGCGGGCTGATGCAGCGCAGGGTGATGATGGACGACAGGTTGGCATAGCGCATGATGGTGCGACGCATCAACCGACCACGTTCGTCCTGCGAAGGCGCGCGTTACATCTGCAGGCTTACCGAGGCTGCCTGCGCGCTGCATTCGTATTTATCAGTAGCACGTGAGAGCAGAGGCACTCACGTGGGGAACTGTGCGCCTTTGTATAGGTGCACCATTGTGGTTGTTAGTATTTAATAAGGTAATCGCAAATAGAATCAGGAACACCTTAGACTTCTGTCAACCAAAGGACCACGCAGCATTACGTAAAAGCTACTCTACAATAGATCATATTAACACTATCAGTCAGGTGATAGAGAAATGTGCGGAATATAACCAACCCTCATATATAGCTCTCATTGCTTACGAGGAAGCGTTTGATTCTGTCGAAACCTCAGCAGTCATGGAGGCATTGCGGAATCAGGGTGTAGACGAGTCGTATGTAAAAATACTGAAAGATATCTGTAGTGGCTCCACAGCCACCGTAGTCCTCCATAAAGAAAGAAACAAAATCCCAATAGAGAAAGCCGTGAGGCAAGGAGATGCGATATCTCCAATGCTATTCACAGCGTGTTTACAGGAGGTATTCAGAGACCTGGATTGGGAAGAATTGGGGATAAGGGTTAATGGAGAATACCTTAGTAACTTGCTGATGATATTGCCTTGATTAGTAACTCAGGGGACCAATTGCAATGCATGCTCACTGATTTGGAAAGGCAAAGCAGAAGGGTGGGTCTAAAAATTACCCTGCAGAAAACTAAAGTAATGTTTTTAACAGTCTCGGAAGAGAACAGCGGTTTACGATAGGTAGCGAAGCACTCGAAGTGGCAAGGGAATAAATCTACTTAGTGCAGGTAGTGACCGCGGATCCGGATCACGAGACTGAAATAATCAGAAGAATAAGAATGGGCTGGCGTGCGTTTGGCAGGCATTCTGAGACCATGAACAGCAGGTTGCCATTATCCCTCAAGAGAAAAGTGTATAACAGCTGTGTATTGCCAGTACTCACGTACGGGATAGAAACCTGGAGGCTTACGAAAATGTTTCTACTTAAATTGAGGACGACGCAACGAGCTATGGAAAGAAGGATGATGGGTGAAACGTTAAGGGATAAGAAAAGAGCAGATTGGGTGAGGGAACAAACACGAGTTAACGACATCTTAGTTGAAATCAAGAAAAAGAAATGGGCATGGGCAGAACATATAATGAGAAGGGAAGATAACCGATGGTTTTTAGGGGTTACGGACTGGATTCCAAGGGAAGGAAAGCGTAGCAGGGGGCGGCAGAAAGTCAGGTGGGCGGTTAAGAAGTTTGCAGGGACGACATGGCCACAATTAGTACATGACTGGGGTAGTTGGAGAATTATGGGAGGGGCCTTTGCCCTGCAGTGGGCGTAAACAGGCTGATGATGATGATGATGATGATGACGACGACGATTGTTGGATGCAGCCAGAGTGAAGGGCAAAATGAGCGAAGCACAGCTGCCCGGTGCGGCGTAAGAAAACACGGGTACGTCTACAACTTTGAAACAGATATTCAAATGCGCTGCACGTTGAGTTTTTTCATCTGCGCCAACTTACGACACCAACCAGTGATGATGTCGTTAGGCATTGAAGACGTGTCAATGTGGAATGAACGCAGTTGCCCTGGTGCTCGACAAGGCTTTCTCATTGTGTTTCACATTGTGCGACGAGATTTTACATTATATAAACACGTATACAACATGCATGGCGTAGCCCATATTACGAGTAAGTTGAGAGGTTTTACAGAGCTGCTCTGTCATGCACGAAATCTATCAAAACGGAAAGCTCTCCTTACCCATGATGAAGAATGTGTTGGCGTACTGCCTAATAAATAAAAATAAATTTTCCTGCTTTTAGCACATGCTTTTGAGCATGCGCATGAATTGTAGTCAATTTTTCCAAGTTCCACAAAGAATTTTATAAACACAGCAGTGTCATCTAGCGTTGCATCCCGCGTGAACTGTACAATAGCATGTAATTAGTGAGTACTACGTCATCTTGGCCAAACTCACAAAGGACTCAGTCGAAACCTCTCGAAGCGTGAAGTGTACATGCAAGTTTTGAGGTATTCTTCACGAGACGCAGAAAGTACACAGGAAGCGGCTGACATAAAAATTAATTATTTATTTAATTACTTAATTAAAAAATTAATAATGCGCCAGCTACGCTGGCACGTTTATATCTTTTTTGCTCGTGAAAGAAAGTTCATACCAATCCTGATGCTGGGCATATTATTAGCGAAGGCGCATTGCCAATGACAAGAGAACGTGCGAATGAAAGCGTTTGTGAATGCGGGCCATTGTAATTGTATGACTGTATTACTACTACACATTGCAGACACATGCACAGTATTGTGCGTATATCACACATTTGGTTTTGTCTTTATCGCTTCGGCAACGCTCGGCCAGGAGCACACATTTGCACCGTCATGCGGTAAGAGCCGCATGCCCAGATACCTGCACCAGGCATACCGCCCTGTCGCGGGACAGTCTTTGCAGCCGACCTTGGTCATCCATCGCACGCTTGAGAACAGCACCATAGCAGTGCGCAAGCGCCCCGTCACGTGGCATTTTATTTTTTTCATATTTCGCGGGCTTTCTTTGGAACGCGGGAAAAAAGGACCACGTGAGATATATCGAGTTGAAAATAATTTATAGAGAGGTTTCTCAAAGTGCTCTACAACTTTGCGTATCACACTTGGGGTCTGCAGCGCAATATTTAAAAAGTTGATTAACTAAACGTAACTAATCCGCTAGTTGCGGGGAAAATGAAAAATAGCCTGAGTAACTCTAGGCAAGTGCCAACATTATGCATTCGGTTCAATTTGCGTCCGGAGTGCCTTTCATTTTTAAAACATTGGCTCAAGTTATGTGGGACAACCTGAATAAGAGGGTTGTGTGTGCATCGAATAAAAATACCAGCTAACCGGCTTATATAACCCTTGTTCGCGGACCGACAAAAGTAGTGCAAGTAAGCGAACTTCTGTTCTGCCTAACAAAAAAAAATTATTTCCTACATCAAACCTAAACACATAAAGCCGTCTCAAAGAACATCGACTCTTAGTATAACAGGGAATTATATTTAAGGCATTCTTTGATTTATGTATTTGCTTTCATTTAGTCATTCGGTATGTGCTACTTGGAGTGTGCCTATACTTAAGTAATCCTTTCGAATGGGTACGTGCTACTGTGAAACAAAAAGTACAGAATCGCTCAAGATTGCTTGGTACGTTTCCCACGCTCCTGTGCGTACGCCTGTTATCACCATTCTTCACTCGAGAAGCATCATGCATCGCCTTCGAGCTCGTGACATCACTGCGTAGACGCTTCACGCTGTGAATGCGCTTGATTGGGAGCTTGCATTTCGGCATAGCCGATGAGCGTTGCAATGCATGACATAAAAATGCCATGAGAATAAACTTGTGATTCATGTGGTAGGTAAACATGCACATTGCGAAGGATTACACGTTCCATATGATGAAGGCAAGCAAAATTGTGACATAGCCGACAATTGTAAAGCATATAGGCTACTTCCCTGCAGCTCCGCTTCACATAGATTCCAACATAAGCGTTGGATCTGCATACTATTGTTTCTTTATTATCGTAGCTCCAATAACATTATCCTCCTCGTGGCGTAATGGGACCTGCAATACTGCGATGATTGGTCTTCCAGTTCGAAGATGGTGCCATGTGCTCTTTTCGCTCAGTTTAGCAAGCCAAAATATACATATAACAGTCGACAATAGAAAAAAAAGGTGTTATTTATAATACAAACTTTTGTCAAATCACTCGTGCTTTTCTGAGCAATTGTACAGGCAGTACTCTCTCAGCTTGTAGCTCCACCAATGAAGCAGCCTTGTTACTAGCGCATTCCTGTTGGGCTTTCAGAGAGCGCTCGCTTGGCGTTGATAGGGAAAATGAATCCGTCCTCGGTTTTTTTTTTTTTTTCCCAATGCAGGGTAGTCAGCCAGAACTACCTCTGGTTGAACTCCCTGAATTTCCATGCCTGCCTTCTCTCTGTGTTTATCAGCACGGTAACACGACATGAAGATGTGCAGTGACCGCGAAGAAAAAACTTTGTTCAATCAGGGCCGCGAAGGCTAAATGCACTTGAAAGAGCGTAGGTTAGGGCGTGTTGGTATTCCATAACTGAGGTTTTTAGCGCACGAAAAGGGACGAAAGACAGTGGCGAAACGAGGACACAGCGCTAAATGCACGTCGTTACAGAAAGGCCTATGACAAATTATTTGTCCCTATCAACGTCAAGAGAGTGCATCCTGCAAGCCTGCGTGTTCAGCTCTTGCGTAGCGTACGCATACGCACATACACACACACACACACACAGGCAGCAGTGCAGATCAGCCAAGGTTTCCAAGAGAAGCCGGTAAGGCACAGCAAGCAGAGGTACGTGGGCGAGATACAGGTCAGGACACTCATCGGGGCAGGCATAGAGCTTTCTACAGAAATTGTTGAAGAGCACTGTGGCATTCGTGTGTACGGGAGCTGCAAGCATGACGGTTCAGCCACCATGTGTATAATTGTCGATACATGGATTTTCCTGAACTTCACCCTTATGGTTTCAAAGTGCCTTGTGATTAGTACTCTTTATCATTTGCCCTTTATTTTACCTCACGGCTTGGATATGGCAAATTGTGGTTAAATAAATGCGTGCAGGCCTTCTTCTTGAGGAAGCAGCATAAGTTGCCTGTGGAAGTTATCGTTTATAATTGACCGTTCGAATACTGTCCGTAACCTGGCACCTCTGAGCACTTTCTCTCTCGCGGATTTTGTTCCTGCACACGATCATAGCAGATCGCGAGCATCTGCTGCAGACGCGAGGCCCAATTTAGATAAAGTATTGTAATATAAATGAAAAAGTTCGCCGTGATTATGAATGCGCATAGATACTTATTGCCACGCCTTCTTTAATAAACTAAGACTCATCGTAAAATTAGAAAGATAAAGCATTAAAAATTACTCCGAAAGAACATATGAAGCTACAGGCATGAGTATTAAGACAAATACACGTAATATGCATCGTTCCTATAGTATCTAAACGGTAGTCGCGCCATCCAGGGTTGCCTCCAGTAATCTTTGTAGGCAACTCTGCGGCCTCAGAAAGGTTCATTAGTGATCTGCAATATCTGCGACCTACCAGGCAGAGGGGCCTCGAGGAATACTCGAGGAAAAGTGCACACTGCAGGCAGATGCGGTGCTCAGGCGGCTGGCGACTCGGCAAAGGCGAACAGGCAGCCGGAAGCGATGCTCCACAATGAAGCGAGCCGGGTAGTGTACCTGTCCGTGCAGGAAAGTGCTGACGAAGAATGCGAGCGAGTCGGGCCACGGGATGGCGGAGAAGCAGTCCCACCAGCGCTTGACCACCACCGACACGTAGAATCCGAGCACGAACGACACCGGGATCAGGTCGGCGAAGTTGCCGCAGTAGACGCACACCTGCTCGAAGAACCTGCACAGCGCGTGGCGGCACCCGATGCTATGCATTAACAATACGCTTACTCCATCTTTACTCTAACTGGTCTCAGTGCGACACAGAGACCCTGTTCGACGCTATTGCCTGTTGTACAATCCGTGGTTTAGAGAAGCAGCTTATCTTAAAATCCGTGTTTAGAGAAGACGGCTTATCTGAAAAGCCGCTAGGCCTGCATGGAACGTTCGCGAGTGCATGTAAGCAAACATGAACCATCGTGGCGAGCGCGCTCGTTTTACTAAAAAAAAAAATGGCGCTGCCCACCGCAAAATTCGGGATGGAGAAGCGTGCAATGCCAGGCAATCAAAATGAAGCCGGCGCGCCCCTCCATGTTACATACATGACATCTCAACACTTCTTGCTTTATACAATCTATGGAGTTCTAAAATATGTGGTCTACGATCTGAAAGCTCCCCGACCTACTTTGTCCGTTTCTTCTTAAATTCCAGTTAAGACTCCAACCGGATAGGATGAACTTTTTTGACGCATGCTTTTTGGGCACATGCCAGAGTTTCGAGGGAGTGTGTAGCGATACACATCTACGGTTTGCTGCTATCAGCGTGATGGGAAAAAAAATATCGGTAGGCCTAACGATCCCCTCGGCTCTGACCTCAATTATTGCGACTGCAGGAATGCCCACAGCGGACAACGTTATCTTTCTTCCTTGCTTGATCCTCGAATAATGACGCTGTAAGAGCACTTCCTCTTTGCACTATAAGTACAACTTCGCCTTCGTTCACCGTAACATTGCTCACTGTGCTCTCTGAAATGCACGCACCGACGTATCATGAGAAGGCAACGAACAAAGAGACCAAGGAAAACAGGGAAAATTACTTGTACTTACTAATTGAATTAAAGAAATGATAAATTAATGGCAATTAAAATGGATGAAGAAAGCGCATGAAGTGGTTAGAGCATCGCACACATAATGCGAAGACGTGGGATCGATCCCCAACTCCAGCAAGTTGTTTCTTCATCCACTTTCACCTACACCAATTAATTTATCATCTCTTTAATTAGTAAGAACGACTAATTTCCCCTATGTTTTTCTTGGTGTCCTTGTTTGTTGGCTTCTCATCAAACGATTTATAATAATCGAGCCCCTCGGTTGACCCCCTTTCTTCTCGTTCTATGCAGAGACGTAATCACTATCAAATACTGCGTGGCGCCATATACAGGGTGTCCCACGTACAAATTTGACGAAACATTAGGGATATTCAAATACCACCTAGAGGGAGCGAACAAAGGTAACGTTGTTCGCCGTCGCATGGAGATACTCAAGTAGTTTTTTCATTCCGCCTATTTACATAATTTATCCTAATTAATTAATGATCTTCTCCCATATTATAATTAGATGAAAAGCTTCAATGAGGCAATTGTAGAGCCACGTGAAAAACTCCTGATAAAGCTTTCTGTTGCCGAACACGTGCTACATAGAAATGTTTTTCCGAGCCTGAAAGAAGCCCGCAAATGCACGCGAAATTGCCGCGGGACTGGCCGCTCGAGGCACTTTGCGTGTATTCGCGGGCTTCTTTCAAGCTTGGAAAAGCACTTTTGTGTAGCACGTATTGAGCAACAGAAAGTTGTATCGGGAGCTTTTCATGTTGCTCCACAATTTTGTCATTGACCCTTTTCATCTAATTATAGTATTTGAGAAGTCGATTAATTAAGTAGGACTAACTATGTAATAGGTAAAATGAAACAAATAATCTTGAGTATCTGCATGCGAAGGCGAACAACATTACCTTGGTTCTCTCCAGCTACGTGGCGTTTGCATGTATTTAAAGTTCGGCTCAGTGTAGTTCAGCGCAACTCGCAATATAGGTCAGTGAATTGTACGCAGGATTATGAGCAGCACAATAAATCAAGGCCATTGATATTCATATTGATATACTTTCGATAGAGGATATAATATTGACCCGAAAACAAATTATTTCAAATATAAATGTTCCTACATGATGCCTACACTATTAATAACTATGTGGAAGCTGGTATAGATTTTCGGCAGTGTACACCGATTGAATTGCGAAAACTGCATATGCTAAGTTTTTAAATTACGTTGGCTCACTATTACACTTCTCTTTGTGCTTTCTATGTTTATGAGACTAAGGTTTCTTCTGTGCGTGTTTTTTAGCAGATTTGCTGTACGTTGCTTGTTATTGTAATTGCCGCTGCTAACTGTTCTTGTACAAAGGTAGCTGTGGGCCTTTGTCAAGCTGCCTCTACGAATAGCATCCTTTACCAATACCTTGCTTCATGAGTGTGATGATGAAATATAAACGTTAGTATTATTCTTACTAGTATATCGATATACCAAGTGCGCTGCTTCAGTAGAAAAATGGGTACAGCATGCCTGTACATTATACGCGTGTGTAAACCACAGCTCCATTTTCTCGTTTGGCACACCATATTGCACATGCGGGGCTGGGGGGAGGGGGGAAAACACATACGAGACATGCGACTACATATTTCAAACAGGGATCACCAGCTAGCAGCTGTTGAAACACTCTTGTACAACAAAATAAATGAACATTAAACGCGAACGCCCAGCTCAGACTCACAGTTTGTTGTCATCACTGAGGGCGAATCTGTACAGCAGGTTGAGCATGTAGTACGCGAGCAAGTAGACGCATAAGTCCGGCCACACCAGCTTGTAGATGCTGCCCCGCCACCTGCACCAAAGCGCGCGGCTCGCTAAGCCGGGAAGAAGAGCGAGTGCTTCGAAGCATTACGTCATCGTCATGCTCACAAAAATTATTTTCAGCGTTAGCTGTTCAAGGCGCGTTAAATGCAGCATTAAGGAAAATTACAATAGTGAAGCATGTATTCAAAATTCAATTTCATTTTTTTTTTCGCTGACAAGGTTTGCCTAATAATACTTAAATTATACGGAAATCTTTCGCTTTTGATTTTAGCGCCTGAAGTGCAGTAGCGGCAATGCAACTGTCACGCCACATATATTAAAGTATTTTCGTTTGTTTGGGGGGAGGGAAGCGCTTTCGTTCAGCAATAGTTCTAAATTTCTATGTTGAAAATTTCCTTCCACTATAATATAATGAATCGCCTGTTTGCTGATAAACCATAACACATGACGTAGAGAGGAGCTATCGTGATAACCTCAAGGCCATCTCACTGTATGTGTTTTCTAGCTTACGAAGACTCTACTCACGGGTGACACCGACTTTTCTGGCAATTCATAACTATAGTTAGACAGCCACTTCAGCGTCCCGTTACACTTAGCCGACGTCTCATGACCTGTAGTCAGGACTTAGCAAGGAGAGGCTTTCTAGAGAACACGATTATTCCTGCAATTCCATTTGTAGCTGCGTCTTATCAGATGCAGTGGAAGAAAATAAACAGCATGTGAGAAGAGGTTTACTTGCGGCTCCTTATGCAAAAGCACAGCAACAGGGAACGGCGAGACAGCCCGAAGCACTGTCCAAAAAGACGCCAGCAATCAACAGCGCGAGCCGTGCCACGCGTTGGCGATGCGGCTGTGCCGCGAGGCGCGCATTCTGCTTCACGATCTGCCCCCTGGACATAAAGAGCCACCCTGGCGCCTTGAGAATCGGGAGGCAGAGGGTCGTGGTAGGGCTTTAATTCCGGACGAGTTTTAAGAGGAAGCTTTAGCTCGGGCCCAACTCCGACGCGGCCTATTCAAATACATGTAAAACGCAAAAACGTTTTTATGAGGTAACCCCTGTACCGATTCTGATGAAATTTGTTGCATTTGAAAGAGAAAGTTAAATTCTAGTGACTGTTGGAAGCGGAATTTCGATTTAGGGCTTGAATTTTCTTAAAACGATTTTCAAATATTTGACCGTTAGAAAAAAATAGAAGCACGAAGTTTACAAATTCATAGCTCTGCATCAAGAACTCATATCGCGGTTCTGTAAACGGCATCTATTAAATCATTCAAAGCGGACAAATTCAATATGTCATTTTACATCTTACGTGAATTAGTTACGTTGGTTACAACAGTTTTGCAAAAGTTGTATTTTCCTATGATTAATTTTTTTTATATTCATGTGTAACATATCAATTTTGTCCGCTTTAGATGTACTATTAGATGCCATGAATTGTATTATCATTTTTAGTGGTTGAGTTACAGAGTTTTAAACTTGATAGTTTCGTTTTTTGAAAATGTTCGATTTTTGCCAATTTTTAATAAAAAATTTACGACCTAACTCAAAAATTCGAAACCAACAGTCACTAGATTTTAGGTTTGTCTTTTAAGTGCAACAAACCTAGTCTAATTTGGTGCAGTGGTTGCCGAGAAAAACGAATTCTCCTTTTACATGTATTTAGATAGGAGCACTCGAGCTAAAGCTTCCTCTTAAGAGTTGCGCTAACTCTCAAATCGGGCCCGCGAAAACACTCAGAGTGTCTCGAGAGGCCAGTCGCGCGGCGATTTTGGATGCATTTGCCGGCTTCTTTCCCTTTTACACTTTTATGCAGCACGTATTGAGCAACAGAAGGCTGTATCGGGAGTTTTTCATGTCAGTCTACAATTTTCTCATTGACACTTTTATCTAGTTATAACGTTCGGGAAGTTGATTAATTAATCAGGAATTATTGTCTAATTAGGCGGAATGACAAAATAATTGGAGTATGTCCAAGCAACGGCAAACTACATTGCCTGTATTTTGTCCAGCTACGTGGCATTCGCATATTTTTAAACTGTGCCCAAAGTTAGCTAGGACACCCTGTATGTACCAGCAAAGATGTATGCTGCTACCGAACATGTCCTGCAGTATGTATGATGCTGCTCGTTACATTAATTCTTTCCCGGTAGACTAAACTCATATTTACTTGATAAGCGAGAAACCAATGTCCTTAAAAGGCAGACTTAGTCGATTAGTCTTAGACTTAGTCACTTAGTCGCTACAGGTCTGAGGGACTGCATAAATTAGAAACAGATTAGCGCACCGATCAGCAATCGAATGAATTGCACTCACCTGAGAAGCAATCTCCAGAAGCAGCCAAAGCCTTTGGACGTGGCCACCTCAGCCGTGTATGTCACTGTCATGGCCGATGCTCTTTACTGTTCCACCACTCGTGGGCACAAGCACAGCATACACGTTAAGACGAGCCTGTGCCTGCAATGTGCGTTTAAGAGGAAGCTTTAGCTCGGGTGCTCCTATCTAAATGCAAGTAAAAAGAGAATTCGTTTTTCTCGGCAACTACTGCACCAAATTGGACAAGGTTGGTTAAATTTAAAAGAAAAGCTTAAAATCTAGTGACTGCCGGTTTCCCATTCATTATTTTAATCGTCGATTCGTTATCAAAAATTGGCAAAGATCTAAAATTTTCAGGAGACGAAACTATCAAGTTTACAACTCTGTAATTCACCAACGAGAAATAATAATGCAATTCTGTGAAATACATCTAATAGTACATTCAAAGCGGACAAAATTGATATGCTATGCAGGAATCTCAAAAAAAATTTAATAACAAGAAAATAAAGCTTTTGCAGAACCGTTGTAAACAACGTAACAAAATCACGTAAGATGTAAAATTACATATCGAATTTGTCCGCTTTTAATTATCTAATTGATGCCGTTGACAGAACCGCGATATCTGTTATTGATGCAGGGATATGAATCTTTAATCTTCGTGCTTCTATTTTTTTTTCAAATTTCCGAATTTCTGAAAATTTTTGTAACAAAATTCAGGCCCTAAATCGAAATTCCGCTTCCAACAGTCACTAGAATTTAACTTTCTCTCGCAAATGCAACCAATTTCATAAAAATCAGTCCAGGGGTTATCTCAGAAAAACGTTTTCCTTTTTTTGCGTTTCACATATATTTGAATAGGCCGCGTCGCAGTTGGGCCCGAGCTAAAGCTTCCTCTTAAGACTGCAAGTAACAGATGCTTTCATTCAAGAAAACATTTTCTTCACAACATAAAATTAAGAAATTCAAATAAATCTGCAGGGGGTCTCTGAATACTGCAGTAGTGCGTTTCGATGATTTCTTAACATTTCGAAATTAAGAATGTCGTTCATTAAAGCAAGATAGAGAGTGTCACAACTATCATTCAGCAAGATTTCAAAATATCCAAATGCCACGTAGCTGGACAGAACTAAGGTAATGTGTTTTGCCTTCGCTTGGAGATAATGAAATTGTTTTGCATTCCGCTTAACTACATAGTTCAACCTCTCGAATGTTATAAATAGATGACAAGTGTCAATGAGAAAAATTGTAGAGCAACATGAAAAACTCCCGATACAGATTTCTGCTGCTCAATACGTGCTACACAATAATATCAAACTAAACATACGCCTACAGTTTTACCGGTCCCTACAATTTCCATTTCAGTATACCTATATGTAATCTGTTGTTTAGTCAAAGCTCCGAAAGAACTCCAACCAACACTTAAGAAAGACATCATCCATTCTTTAACCAGCTTCTTGCTCGTCATGGCGTCAAAGACATGTTTGGTCAGACCCCGGACCTGAGTTTAGTTCTGCTCAATTCAAGAATTCTTTCAGCGAATGGGGACTGGGACGTATTGCAGACTATTCTCCAGTCGATGGGAAGGCAGAGAGAATCTTTTAAACAGTGAAGAACATGTTGCTGAATTTGAGCCTCATTGCAGAAGCTCTCTTGGGACATGAAGCCATTTCAGGGACCAAAGGATATTCTACGGCCGTAATTTTAAAGGGCCACCGAAGTCCAAAACTAACTTCGCTACCATTCCTGCACTATTGGAACCTAGTTGGAGCTACAGGATCGAATATCGGTGAAAGAGCGTAAAACAGAGCGAGAAGTCCGGGACTAAGATAGCTTACGCAATGTGAGAGAAAGAAAGACCGCCTTTACATCCTAGAAACGTTGTCTGCATCAAGCAAGGAGGACGACAGCAAGAAACGATATAACAGGAATGCTTCCATATCGCGTGTTGTGCACACAACTACGAGGTATAGCGGCTAGTTGAAAACGGAATTTTAGACAAAAAATGCACTCGAGCTTTGTGTATTGCTTAAGTAGATGCGGGAATCATTGTAGAACATCTTGTAGCAAGAATTATGTTTTTTTTTATTTGTCATTTACAAAATTTATAGCTAAAGTCATAATCCCACCCACCGTCTATGAAATGTGAAATGGTTGTACCGGTTTGATGCGAAAACTCAAAATTATGTGATTGTGTTGTGTTTTCTTCACTTATGAACGTAATGTTATCTTCATAGAAGTAATACGACGGTTCAAAAACATACAGCGTGTTTCCATTTGTGATAAACATAATCCCTCACAAAGGAAACGCAGCATGTTTAAAAAAATATTCTGTACACTTTCCTGGCTTTTCGTGCGGCAAAAAAATAGCAAATTGCCGCTCTTTGTTGTGTTCGTACTCTGTAATTCTCTCTATTATTAGCTACAGTATGGCGCAGATCGGTGCGCAAAGGCGAGGGAAATGGAAGTTTGTGAGAAATTAATGCACGAAAGTCACTATACACGAAGGACTAGGTGCCAGTGGTGCTTCAGGAAGTGCGTTGAAACTTGCTAATTAATGCGCGACGTGGTTGAAGCATTCTGGTCTGTAGCTTTACAATGGAAGGAAGCAATTATACATTTTGGCCCTCTATCAAATGGTGTGACACGTGTACTTGTTTGTCTTTATCGGGCCACACGTTTCATCGCCTAACAAATGTTATCGCACAGCGCCGGACGCGCCCGAATGTATCGGACATTTCTGGAATGTTATCGATGGTTCCATCCGCTGTGACCGAACCTTGTGTAATCTTATTGCATGTGTGCGCGACGCGAATAATGTAGAACTTTGTGGAAGGCACACGGGTCCCAGCGATTACTCTGGAACGTTCTACCACTGATGTATAAAAGCCGACACGCTTGACCCGCTGATCAGATTTTCGACAATCGCCGAGTGTGTTCGCCGCCATCGTTGTACTTTGAGTGTAGTCTGCTTTCGAGGGCACAAGTTCGCCCAATAAAACGCTACTTTCGTTATTCATAGTTTTGCTGCCTTCTTCACCGTCACTGCTACGTGACAGGTGTCTTGCCCCGAACGAGCGCATCCATAGTACGAATTGGCAATGGGCAACCGAGGATACTTACGTGAACTTACCGATATTCAAGTTGGCTGTACCTGACGCTTTGTCATTTCAGCAATGTCAAAGGCACGCTTAATATGTTAAAACCATTTACGATAGAAAATGGCACTTTAAACAGTTAAACGTGTCTTCCAGTTCACTGACCACTAAATGTGAAGGCCGGCCAGTACCGCTGCAGTACTAACAGTTGAAAATGAGCGATAAATATAGATATGAGATCCCCCAGGGGCAAAAGTACACCAAAAAAGGAAATCAGGAGGAGGCAACTTCACGAAGTTGATGAACTTTAGCTTAACTGAATATTTTGTGTTTGTGCGTGTGTGTGTGTGTGTGTGTGTGTGTGTGTGTGTGTGTGTGTGTGTGTGTGTGTGTGTGTGTGTGTGTGTGTGTGTGTGTGTGTGTGTGTGTGTGTGTGTGTGTGTGTGTGTGTGTGTGTGTGTGTGTGTGTGTGTGTGTGCGTGCGCTGCAGGTACTTGAATTCTTTGTTGTTGATTTTCTGAGAAACCATTTTTTGCGTTTATTTCATAAGTTAAGCACAACTATTTTTCAAATAATTCGATTTTGAACAATACTTTGCACACCTTTTGTTACATAATTGGCTGCGCAATTAAGCTCCTAAAATATAATAGTACAACTTTTCATGTCGCTCAAATTTGTTGCAAGTCATACCTAACAAAAAGGCATGTTCCTTTCTTTTGTTATTTCAGCATTAGGCTGTCAGTACTGCTCAGGTCTCCTTCTTTTGGTTGATTGCACAGATAATTGTGCAGCGAGATTTTTTTTCTTTATGGCGCCTAAATTTATGTTACGAGTGCTGGCATGACACCCAAATTCGCTAAAATCTTTAACATTTATGAACTTATTACTTGATATAACACTTTAATTTACCATATAAATTGTGGTCTATAATATATATTAATAATCTATTATTGCTATTCTCCAAAAATTTCTTTTGCGAAATTGAAGTCATACATCAAGGCAATACGCCTCACAGTGTGCACCCGCCCGAATTGGTGTTTGCAGTTTGGCACAGCATGTGAATGGTGCAGCGCATGAACGTGTGATTAAAGTAGTACGGAAGAAACAGACAATTGCAAGCATCATAACCTTTGCCAAAGTTTTGTTTCACATACATTCTAGCGTGTGCGCCGAATCTGTAAATTTTAATGAGGCAAACATTATGCAAACCTTAGTCTCTTACACGTAGCGCAATTCTGTTCCAAAAAAAATCAATTATTACATCATGTCCTATGAGGCATGGCGGCACATATGACGAAATCAGAAAGACGTCAAGGGCAATGGATACTTTACCCCTGTGAAAGGTCGAGTCTTCTGTTTCAAGCGAACCTAATTAATTAGAATGAGAAATTTAACGCAAGCGCCACCCTCTAACTGCCGTCCTAGCACGGAAATATGACACCCTTTCGTATTTTTCCCAAAAAGCTCCATTTCTACCACGACAAAGTTAAACTTAGTTATTTTGTATGTTTGACATGAAATGGCGGGTTTCACGTCTGGTAGGAGAGAGACACAATTAGAAAAGAGAACACCTGCCAAGAAAAAAAATGAACATTTAGGACAAAATTCAAAGTTGCTTTGGCTCCCACCCGGGAGCCTTGTTCACAGTGAGCCTATATACTCATTGTGTATGTTTGACATGTGGCAAATATTTATGTACGTTTGACGTACATGTCATGCCAAACATGACATGGATGTTTGACATGCGCCAAACTCAAAACGATCACATAATGATGACAGTTTTTTCCATCGTACAGAAAGGTGCGCTAATCACACCTTCCAAGCATCAGCATATTTTCCTTGATAAAGTAAAAGGTGGTAGCCGGTCGCCAACAGCAGCTTGTCCACCGTAGTCGAAAGCGCTCGCGGCCGGTCGACATTTTCCGCATCAGGTTCCACCAAGTTCGGACGCTCGGAGCAGCGATTATTCAGGCCCATTGCACACGGTATCGGAAAGCCACGTCAGTCGTACCACGTGCGGTGGTCGAGTGCACGGTGTAAAGGAGGGCGCATAAAGCCTTCCCCTGTGCCAAGCGTCTGTGCACTCATCGGGCTCAAGGAGGGAGCTCGCCGTCGCCCGAGTCTAATTCTCCGTTCCGCCGAATGGCGTTGCCAAGATACGCAGATGGAAAGGAGCAGTCGAATCGCCGACAATTGCGCATCCTTTTCTACCGAGCCGAAGCGGAGATCACGCACTGGCAATCTGAATCGCACTACATAGGTTTTAGCGGGTAAGGCTTTAAATGTAACAAGAACAGCAACTACAATCAGCGTCAATATTTCCGTACCCCATAAGCGTTCAACCTGGCAACTGGGCAAGTTTACTGATGCTAACGCGGTGTCCTATCTGTCTAGCGATTCTTCCTCTGTTATTTGGAGCTTCCTGCCAGCGTCACTTCACAGATAAAATCTCATTAAATCTGTGTTCCCATGTCAAATGCACTCACGCGTAATTCGCGTTTAGTAATATTGCTGTAACTGATCATTCGCTAGGTTGATTTATGATTACTTTGTTATTCTGTGTATTATATGCAAATACGGCGTTAATGAGCTACGCGTGCTGTCATGCAGTACGTTTTACGTCAGCAAAATTAGTTAACCAAATTTTCACAGAAAGAAAAATAGGCTGAACGCGAAAAGAAAAGTGAAATATGGCGACGCAATTATCCTTCGGAGATGACTGGCGAGGTTAATGCAATTAGCAATCTCTCTTATGATTGGCATGTAATTGGTAATCATGCGCTGTATTTGTTATGAAGTTATTATGAAGAGCGGTGCAGGTCGAGTAACACATACCTAGTGACCCAGATAGTCATCAGAGGTTAATTGAAGAGTGGTCCTTACACCCTGTGTCGCATACCCAGTGACCCAAGTTGGTCGGGCGGTTGATTTCGACCCAATTCGCTTAGCGCAGCAACCCGAGGTTCTACTCATTAGACCATGGGCTACAGAGTGACCGAAGATAATCTGAAAGAGGTGATATCGGCACGGACATAGATACCAGAAAGTGCATGAAGTATCCTAAGAACGCTAATCGCATTAAAAGAGGTTATCGACCTAAGGAAGCCCGTCAAATTTATCTGCATAGATGTACAGCGATCGCAAAAAGCAAAAACAAAACCAGGAATGTTCTGTAGAATTAGAAAGGAAGCAAAATATACAACCGAATTTTAGGAAAATGCGAACTGAAAACACCGAAACGTAATTAACCCTCACACATGATGTTTTATTCGTTTGATCGTATTTATTTTACGCCCTTCCTTTGATTTGCCGTTTCGGCATTACATAGTAACATGGGTTTCTTCTTCACGACTGTGAGTTAGCTGGTTCTTCTGTGGCCGATGTTTCCCAAGTTCAAGCATTTATTAAACAATCTAAGTGCAACTCAATAATAATAGTGACGACGTTGCCAACATGGTACGCGGTATTTGAATCAAGTGAAGCTTCTGGCAGGCGTCTCCTATCTAATCCACTCTGTTGGCTCTGAATGAAGTGAAATTTATATATAGCACCAATTCGATAATGCATCGCATCAGTGCACGTGATAATTACGCACTCTTCATGCTAACAGCCAGGACACTCGTGACGTAACAATAATCTGATAGGTCTGATCCCTCGAGCGCCCAGTGCGCGAGAAATAAATTAATAACAGAGAGGAATAATGATAACATGGACATCGCACAAGCGAGAAAACGTCAACAGAAAGCAAAGTGCACGTGATTATATGCTCTCCCTTCTTGCTTCTCTCAAATTTTGTGTGGCCGTAATGTTTCATGAAGAGGTAATGTTGCCAAGTTTCAACTATATCCTTCATACGTAAGACATAACCTTTGGTTTAAGTCAGTGCTTAAAATCAGGAGGGGGCTCGGACCCCCTTCGGCAAGCCAACTGTTGCTCTCATTCGACAATCGCTGAAGGTTATTTTGTTACCAGTAAGAGCCTTGTGCGGGACATTTCTACATCTCCGATTTTTCGAGTAATCATTTAATCACAATTTATTGAAGAGGCATACAGAAAAAACAGGAAAACAAGTATTTTCACGCTGCTGCATGGCACTTCCCCACGGCACCGCATACAACGGTCATCCCCACCCTTGTTCGGCTAAGATTCTTTTACTTGTTAAGTATATATATATATATATATATATATATATATATATATATATATATATATATATATATATATATATATATATATATATATATATATGGCCGGCACATCTAGCGTTTCTTTAATGAAGTCAAACCTTGGCCTTATTAACTTGCACATTCGAAGAAAAATTTCCCGTCTCTGCCTTTTTCAAAACATCTATTACCAAAAACAGCTCGCTTAAACAAGACTTCATTTCAGAGCCTTCGTACACGTCGTCGCGCCTTGGCCATCGGTTTAAAGTGCTCATTCCTTTCTGTCGCACAAATGTTTTCTCTGACTCATTTCTGCCGAAAACCAGTGCCGAGTGGAACCGCCTTCCCCCCTCCATCGCCTGCATCGAGGAGGCATCATCTTTCAAGACTGCAGTAACTGATTATGTTTTGAGTTTATCACCTTAATACTAATAATTGTTTGAACATATATTATTTATTATTATTGTACCCACCCCCTCTGTAACGCCCTTCTGGGCCCTGAGGGTTCTGTAAATAAAATAAATAAATAAATATATAGTGTTGGAGGTACGTCAAGACCCCGACGTCCTCTCGCGTTCCCGTCCTCCCTGGGGCTACGATCTGGTCGCCGCCTGCGCCCGGCTACCCCTACAACGATGGACACTTCCAACCCCGGCTCTTCCGGCGCCTCTAACTCTACCACACAGATTACTCCGCCTGCGACGCCCTCTTGGACTGTGACGAACCCTCAACGCGATCCCCCTGTCTTTGCGGGACTCCGCGGTGATGACGTCGATGATTGGATCGACCACTACGACCGCGTGAGTGCTTGCAATGAGTGGAACGACACACAGAAATTGAGGCACATCGCATTCTACTTGATCTGTGTTGCAAAGACGAGGTATTTCAATCTAAATCCGACATTGCGGATTGGTCCACGTTTACTTACAAGCTGCGGCAAATCTTCGCTTCCTTGTCTGGCCGTGCAGAAGTCGCAAAACAGAAGCTGGGCACGCGCCTCCAACTTCCACAAGAGTCTTACACCTCATACATTGAGGATGTCTTGGCTCTGTGCCGCCGTGCGAAGCCCAGCATGACGGAAGCCGAACGCGTTCGAGACATATTAAAAGGCATTGGGTCCGTCGCTTTCAACGCCTTAATCGTGCAAAATCCGGCTTCTGTACAAGACATCACTTTCACATGTCAGCGCCTAGACGAGCTGCAGTCTCTTCGTCTTCAACATGACAGCAGCGATACTCAGGTTCCCCATTCTCCATATCTACGTGCTCTTATCCGCACCATCATCCGCGAAGAGCTTCAAATACAAGACCTGAGGTGTTCGTCTGCTGCCTGTGTCCCAACCCCCACCTTCGACTTGCACGAGGTCGTAAAGCAAGAGTTGACAGCGATGACTACACCCACGACGCATCTTGCTCCGGTAGCGCGCCCCACACCTGCCACGCGGATGTTGCTTCGCTACCCAGCCCTACCGGGACCTCCGTGCCAACTAACGTTGTCTATGACCATTTGGCGTTGATAGGAACCAGAGCACTTGCTGCGCCATCCTACCTTCAGTGGCGACCACCTCGTCCGGTTTGTTTTTACTGTGGTATACGCGGCCATATATCTCGCTTCTGCCGCCGTCGCCAGCAGGATGAAAGACGAGGCTATGCTGAGCACGAGAGAGACCGCTCTCGCTGATCAGACGCCTACTATCCCTGATCGTACTCGTTCCCTCAGTAGCGTTCTCCGTCTCCTCCAGCTACTCCCAATCTGCCTCATAGTTCCCGTTCGGCCAGACGTCGTTCTCATTTCGCCTTACCGGCGATCTACATCACCGCTTCGCCCCACTTCCCGTCTTGTCGACTAGCAGTCGGAAAACTAACTGTTGCAGTTTTTGAAGAGGAAACTGCTTCCTATCGGTCCTCAAAAATTCGTCCTGTTCGCCCGGCCAACATACTTTCTGTAACTGTGGAAGATGCTCCCGCGTCAGCTCTCATTGATACCGGTGTCACTGTTTCTGTTCTTCGTAGTGACCTGTGTTCACGGCTCCGGAAAGTAACAACGCCTTATCTTAGACCTATTTTGCATGGTGCTAATAATGCATTCATTCACCCCGACGGACAGTGTACTGCTCGTGTTCTCATCGACGGCATACGCCACCACATTGGGTTTATCATCCTTCCAACGTGTATCCACGAACTTATACTGGATTGGGACTTCCTACATTCTGCTTCAGCCGTCATTTCATGTAGAGAGGAAGTTGTCCATATCACGGATACAGAGCTTGCACCTGTTACGGACTTTTCACCTTCATGCGTGAACCTGGCCATCGCTGCAGACTGAGTCCTGCATCCTGGTCACGAAGACGTTGTAGCCGTAACATCGAGTCAGATCTCCGATGGAGATGCCCTAGTCGCCCCTTTTTCCCGCTGTACCTCTCGCGGAATTCTCATTGCCGCCTGTCTAGACCGATTTTCTGTCTGCTTGCAACACGACCCCAGATCCTGTGATGCTGCCCAAAGGGATGACTGTGGCAACCCTCGCCGACACTCAACTAATCTCTATTGTCACGCTTTGCCCTTCTTCATCTCCAGCACCAACCTCAGGTTTGGATGATTCTTTCCCTCCACCAGCCGTTCTTGGTTCTGACCGAACAGCCGTTCAGTCCGAAGCCTTAATGGTGGTCTTGGCGAAGCACAAAGCCTGTTTCGATAGCTGTTCCCCTGTGTTGAGCCAAACTTCTGCGGCTGCACACCGCATCGAAACCGATGGTTCAGCTATAATACGACGACGCCCCTGTCGTGTATCGCCGTCCGAACAAAAGGTCAGTGAACAACAGGTTGCTGACATGCTTGCGCGAAAAATAACACGACCTTCATCTAGCCCCTGGGCTTCACCCGTGCTTCTGGTAAAGAAAAAAAGATGGCTCCGTTCGCTTTTGCGTCGATTCTCGAGCGCTCAATAAGATCACACGGAAGGACGTATATCCAATACCGCGAATTGACGACGATTTGGACACACTACAAGGGGCGGAGTATTTCTCCAGCCTCAATCTTCGATCAGAATATTGGCAAATTCCGATGAACGAAGCTGACAAAGAAAACACCGCATTCGCTACACCAGATGGACTTTATGAATTTAACGTGATGCCTTTTGGCCTTTGTAACGCTCCCGCCACATTTGAGCGCATGATAGACAACGTACTTCGTGGTCTAAAATGGAAGACCTTCCTCTGCTATCTGGACGATATTGTCATTTTTTCGTCTGACTTAAGCCAACATCTTCATCGCTCAGATGAAGTTCTCAAGTGCCTTGCAAATGTTAGTCTCAAGATCAATACAAAAAATGCAAATTTGCAAGCAAGACAATAAAAGTATTGGGCCACGTCGTCTCAAAAGATGGCATCCAGCCAGACCCGGAAACGATTAGTGCTGTTCTCCAATTTCCTCGCCCCCAGCAACAGAAAGATCTGTGTAGTTTACTCGGCTTGGGGCGTCATGTTTCCGCCGATTCATACGCAACTTCCCTGCAATAGCAGTTCCTCGACACAAGCTTCTGGTTACCGGTGCCTCTTTCACATGGACTAACGACTGCAAGTCGGCCTTTCAAGTTCTTCAGCAACATCTTACTTCCGTACCAGCGCTTCGCCACTTCGATAATGGAGCCCCCACCATACTCCATCCAAGTGCACAAGGTATTGGCGCAGTACTTCTGCAACGTAATGCAGCCTCTAAAGAGCAAGTCATAGCATATGCCAGCCGAACAGTTTCTCCAGCTGAGCGGAACTACACCATTACAGAGCAAGAGTGCCCGGCTATCGTTTGGTCGATTCAGAAATTTCGCCCATACCTTTACGGCTGCCACTTCACCATCGTCCCCCACCATCATGCTCTGTGTTGACTGTCATCAATGAAAAACATGTCAGAACGCTTAGGACGCTGGATACTCCGCTTGCAGGAGTATGACTTTACAATACCGTACAAGTCTGAAAAAAGTCATCATGATGCAGACGCATTCTCTCGCTGCCCACTCGCTCTCGCCTGGTAACGCGCCGTCGTCTTCCCCACTCCGTCGTTGCGATGCTACGCCTGCTTCACACCAGCTATCGATAACGCCCCTGGACCAAGTTACGCTTTCATCACGCTCTGATTTGGTCTTGCTTGAGCGGGCCGACTCCTACTGTCGAACTCTCACGGATCGCCTTAGTGGGTTTGCCGAGCCACCCAACAGCCGCTTGCGACGCCAACTTCAACAATTCCGCCTGCAAGGTGGCGTGCTACACCGGTACGTTTACCACCCAACAGGTCACCGGTGGGCCCCCCTTCTACCTCGCTGCCTACGCCTGCGAGTATTAGAGGCACTTCACGACAACATATCGGCTGGCCACTTAGGCTTCCACGAGACTTACGACCGCATCAAGACCCGCTGCTTCTGGCCTGGCCTATCCACAACGGTGGCCAAATACATTGTCTTTTGTGGGTCATGTCAGCACCGCAAACGCTCGACATCCCCTCCTGCCGGTTTATTACAACCTCTCCCTTGCTCGGACGCACCTTTTGAATTTGTTGGCATTGATTTACATCGTTCCTTGCCTCTGGCCCCCTCCGGTCACCGTTGGATTGTCACTTCGGTGGACCATTTAACAAGATATGCCGAGACTGCCCCTCTGCGATCCGGTACCGCTTCTGAAGTCGCCGACATTTTCTTGCGCTCCATCGTCTTGCGCCACGGAGCTCCTGGCGTTCTTCTCAGTGACCATAGCAAGACGTTCATTTCGCAAGTTCTCGAGGAAGTTATTCGGGGCGTTGATACCGTCCACGAATCTACTTCTACCATCCGCAAACCAACGGCCTTACTGAACGCTTGCAATGTACGCTGTCTGACATAATTTCCATGTACATCCGCCCTGACCCCACTGAGTGGGATAAATTCTTCCTTTTGTGACATTCGCATATAATACTGCTATTCAACGGACTACCGGCTACAGCCCTTTCTTCCTTGTGTATGGACGATCTCCTTCCACCATATTCGATAGAGAATCCTTTTTCAGCACCTTCTTTGCCTAACGCGTCCCTTCCAGAAGATTTTGATGCCCCAGTTGCACATTGCCGTCAAATCGCCCGGCAAAGCACAGTAGCTACCCAAGCTGAGCGCAAACGTCAATGCGACAACAAACGCCGTGACCTCCGTTCTCACCCTGGAGGCCAAGTACTGCTTTGGACTCCAGGCCTCTGGGAGAAGTTCCTTCAACGCTATATTGACCCATACACCGTTGTGCAGCAAACATCTGCAGTCAATTATCTCGTCCGCCCAGTACACTCCGTCAACGACCGGCGCCGCCGGAATGCCGAAATTGTCCCGTCTCACGGATGAAGCCCTTCACTCCCCGTTTAGATAATCTCTAACCTGCTTCCATGACGGGGGGAAGTTAGTGTAAGCACTATTAATGCACTGCGTCGTTCTCATTTGTACATAGCTATCATCATGTTCCCTGTTCTTCGTCTTCGCGCATGAGCTGCGGCGTTGCCTTTTTTGGAATAGAAAGCGCGTTGGACAGCTTGGTTGGTCTCAGTATCATAATATATATATATATATATATATATATATGTGTGTGTGTGTGTGTGTGTGTGTGTGTGTGTGTGTGTGTGTGTGTGTGTGTGTGTGTGTGTGTGTGTGTGTGTGTGTGTGTGTGTGTGTGTGTGTGTGTGTGTGTGTGTGTGTGTGTGTGTGTGTGTGTGTGTGAGCGAGCGTGTGTGGGCGTGCGCACGCTGTACTGGGGGGTATTGTGTCAGGTGGACTGCTACAGAATACCACCCCTGGTGACCGCTCTATATGGGCCCCACCCTCCACTGAAGCATAACAGAATGAAGCCTCAATGTAGCGATCGCATGTGTGCGCCGCGACCGATTGCGCGTCTGCATACATGCCCGCGCACAATATTTTGCTTTCGCTGTGAGCGCGTTTTCGCACCGTGCTGTGAGCTTCAGGCCGCAGCCTATGAGCATTTTACAGTACACTGGCAACCATTGTTGCGTGGAGGCTATCAGAACTGTTCAAAAATAATTTCGTATAGAGACTTCCACGCCTACGGCGACTGTGATGTGCCGTTGCGTCCATTCAATATTTTTTATTCTTCTAAATTCTTGAAAACATTAATATTATTTCTCAAGTTGCGTCGCACTGTATGTTTATCGGTCTTCTCAGTGTGAGATTTCCCTCTGCTTCTTTTTCGTAATCCAGTGCATTAATTCATAACACAAACATGACCATATGCCATGCCTTCTTTTAATGTGTCTTACCGCTCCCTTTCCGTTGCTGTGAACTTGCCAGTATCTAACATCAACAAGTTCATAGACCAAATCGTCATGACATGTCATGGGCAGCGAGCGCGGGCGAGCGTCTCAGTGCGCGTTTTCTGCTACTCACCGAACATTGCATTCCTGGTGCCGTAGCAGAAACCTTGCTCGCGTACGTCTGTGCTTGCTACCTACCCGAGTTGTAGCCGATGGCTGTCTGCCGCTTTTAAGTTTCGCCAGCCAAGCTTCATGCGTCTCCTTGTCCTGCGGCTACGTGTGAATAAGGCTGACACTGGGCTCCGTTGCATACGTCCGGCACTGGGGCACCGAACCGTAGCCTACCATGCTGCACGCCTCCAAAAGCAGCCGCCACCTAGTAAAGTGCTTTCAAATGCTGTCAAGTGGATACCCAAAGCGGGAAAATTTGACTTAATCAGAACCGCAACTCAGGTGGGACCTTAAACTTTCGTTTTCAATTCGCTTCGGCGCTTCCGAAGCAGCCGACGCAGCCGCTGTGTCCACGTGATCCCTCATGCCACGTCAGGCCGACGGAGGCACCAGCGTTTCCAGTGGTGGAGCTCGCCCCCTTCCGGTCCTGTCGGCTGAAGGCACCGCGGCGGGTCTTCGCAAGATGTCGTGGTGGCATTGGGCATTCGGTCGAAAGTCTGAGCGACGCGGTGGCGCTTCGCTTGTTCCAAGCGCCGGCAATCCTTATACCTATCCACATACCTGATTGCATCCATAGTAGCACAATGCTTACACATCAGGAGATTGAAGGCATCGTCTGCAATACCTTTTAATATGTGACCCCTCTTGTATGCCTCGGTCATGTTGTTATCAGGCTTGCGACAGAGAGCAAGCACACCCTGTATGTACAAGACATAGGATTCTGTGGACGTCTGAGCGCGGTACGCAGGTTATTTTTTTGCTGCCAGTTGACGAACGACAGATCTGCCAAAAAGATCTCGCATTTTTTTCTTTCCAGACATCCCAACTCGTTACGTCAGCCTCATGTGCATCGTACCATTGCTTCGCAGTTCCTCTCAGATAAAATATCAGGTTTGCTAGCATCATTGTTGGATCCCACCTGTTGTTGTCGCACACTCACTCGTACATCGTAAGCCAGTCCTCGACGTCGGCGTTGTCCGTGCCAAAAAATGTCCCCGGGTCCTGCGGATAAGTGAGGATGACCGTTGGCACGGGCTGCTGAGGCGTTGTCGCTTATGTCGGTTGAATTGCCATTGTGGCGGTAGGTAGATGACCCTCGCTGCGAAGTTCCATGATCGTACTCCGCACCTTCCACCAAAATGTTGCAGGAAGAAAGCAGGCCCACGAGTGCAAAAAAATCTATATTTACAACTGGTCTGAATGGCGTTCAGGCAACGGCCAGTCTTCGTCTTCCTCTAGTCCATGTCACCTTCTCCTTCTTCATCGTAACAATATATTAATGACATAGCTATGAATATAACTTCGACAATACGGCTCTTTGCCGATAATTGTGTAACTTGTAGAAAGATAACCACCCCTCATCACGTTGCCATATTACAAAAAGATTTAACATTGTTGAGTGGTGTCGCGTATGGAACATGGAACTTAATGCAGATAAAACTAAGTTCGTGACATTTTCTTCCAAGTTAAGCTTTCCGTCCAACATACACACTCTACGCCAATTGCATACTCAAACGAACCTCTTCTTTTGCATACTTGGGCGTTATTCTTACTTCTGATTTAAGCTGGGCCATGCATGTTGGGCTGGGCCATGCATAAGCTGGGTCATGCGAAGCTGGCAACATACAGGAATTCTATAGCATTAACGAGAGGGTGGCAGGTCTTGTTGGGAAACTTAATAAGAGGTACAAATTGAAGGTCGTACAGGTCTACGCCCCTACATCCAGTCATGATGACCAGCAAGTCGAAAACTTCTGTGAAGACGTGCAATCGGCGATGGGTAAAGTCAAAACAAAATACACTATACTGATGGGCGACTTCAACGCCAGGGTAGGCAAGAAGCAGGCTGGAGACAAGTCAGTGGGCAAATATGGCATAGGTTCTAGGAATAGCAGGGGAGAGTCATTAGTAGAGTTTGCAGAACGGAATAATATGCGGAGAATGAATACCTTCTTCCGCACGCGGGATAGCCATAAGTGGACGTGGAGGAGCCCGAATGGCGAGACTAGAAATGAAATACACTCCATACTATGCGCTAACCCTGGCATCATACAAGATGTGGACGTGCTCGGCAAGGTGCACTGCAGTGACCATAGGATGGTAAGAACTCGAATTAGCCTAGACTTGAGGAGGGAACGGAAGAAACTGGTACATAAGCCTATCAATGAGTTAGCGGTAAAAGGGAAAATAGAGGAATTCCGGATCAAGCTACAGAAGAGATATTCGGCTTTAACTCAGGAACAGGACCTTAGTGTTGAAGCGATGAACGACATTCTTGTGGGCATCATTAAGGAGCGTGCAATAGCAGTCGGTGGTAACTTCTTTAGACAGGATACCAGTATGCTATCGCAGGAGACGAAAGATCTGATTAAGAAATGCCAGTGTATGAAAGCCTCTAACCCTACAGCTAGAATAGAACTGGCAGAACTTTCCAAGTTAATCAACAAGCGTAAGACAGCTGACATAAGGAAGTATAATATGGATAGAATTGAACATGCTCTCAGGAACGGAGGAAGCCTAAAAGCTGTGAAGAAGAAACTAGGAATAGGCAAGAATCTGTTGTATGCGTTTAGAGACAAAGTCGGCAATATCATTACTAATATGGATGAAATAGTTCAAGTAGCTGAGGAGTTCTATAGAGATTTATACAGTACCAGTGCCACCTATGACCATAATAGAAATGAGAATAGTCTAGATGAATTTGAAATCCCACAAGTAACGCCGGAAGAAGTAAAGGAAGCCTTGGGAGCTACGCAAAGGGGGAAGGCAGCTGGGTAGGATAAGGTAACAGCAGATTTGTTGAAGCATGGTGGGCAGATTGTTCTAGAAAAACTGGCCACCCTGTATACACAATGCCTCATGACCTCGAGGGTACCGGAATCTTAGAAGAACGCTAACATAATCCTAATCCATAAGAAAAGGGACGCCAAAGACTTGAAAAATTATAGACCCGTCAGCTTACTGTCCGTTGCCTAAAAAGTATTAACTAACGTAATCGCAATAGAATCAGGAACACCTTTGACTTCTGTCAGCCAAAGGACCAGGCAGGATTCCGTAAAGCCTACTCAACAATAGGCCATATTCACTCTATGAATGAGGTGATAGAGAAATGTGCGGAATATCATCATCATCATCATCATCGTCATCAGCCTGGTTACGCCCACTGCAGGGCAAAGGCCTCTCCCATAATCTCCACCTACCCCGGTCATGTACTAATTGTGGCCATGCCGTACCTGCAAACTTAATCTCATCCGCCCACCCTAACTTTCTGCCGCCCCCTGCTACGCTTCCCTTCCCTTGGAATCCAGTCCGTAACCCTTAATGACCATCGGTTATCTTCCCTCCTCATTACATGTCCTGCCCATGCCCCCTCCTCCATTTCGTTTTCTTGATTTCAACTAAGATGTCATTAACTCGTGTTTGTTCCCTATTACAATTCAGAATTCATCTCAATTCATATCACAATTCCATCTTTCGTTTGTACCGCACAGACATCCCAACAGTCGGTGGTATTGTCTTCTTGCGAGTCAACGGTGTATGGTTGTACATACATTTTGCCCTTTGCGCGTATGGCAATGATGTCTCCTGCTCGTGAATCCATGATTCACGAGCAGGAGAACAGCAATCAGCGCTGTTCACAAGCGATTCCAGTATACCCACTAACTTGAAACAATGCATCTTGATTTATTTATTTCATTTAATGTTTATTATTATTATTATTATTATTATTATTATTATTATTATTATTATTATTATTATTATTATTATTATTATTATTATTATTATTATTATTATTATTATTATTAGTCGGCGGCGGCAGACTTTTGCCCCAGCCTGACGTTTATTTTCTGCACAGGCACTTCAAGGGAATGCAGACAAGGAGCATGCGTCGTACAGCCCGGGTCATCTAACGATCGTCTGTCAGCAACCAAGAGTGATAACCGAAAGAGCTTCACGCGGCGATTTGCAAGCCGGTACAAGCAAGATCGCCTCCCCATCGACCAGCCAGAGCACCAGAGGGCTCCTGTTCGTCTCAGCGCTGCCTTTAAAAGCCTGGACTAATTCCCAGCCTTCTGCAGTCGGCGGCAGATTTTTGCCACAGCCTCACGTTTATTTTCTGCACAGGTACAGTGCTTTTCTGTACCTTGTTTTTAGGTTTCTTAGTTTTTTTTTATTTGCCGCCGACTGCTGATGCTGACTGTCGAGTGTTAGTGTGTATTGTTGCGCTGTTATGGGTGACGGTGATGAATGTATTGTGTGTCAGAAGGCGTTGCCCGACGGTGGCCGTTGTATTAGATGTACGGATTGCAAAGAGCCGTACCATTTGGGGGCAGAACTGCTCTGGCATCGGTCCAAACACGTTCAATACGATGGGACCACAAAAACAAGAAGTGTGGGAGTGCAAAACCTGCCGTACTAACAAAAAACGTACTGGCTCCAGTTCGCAAGAAGTGCCACAACCAACGGACAGCTCGGACACGCTAGCAGCACTTTTAGCGGAGATAAAGGACATCAAACGAAATGTGGAATCGCTGCCAGAGCTTCACGCGAAGGTGGATTCCCTGCTTCTGTTAAAGGCAGAATTCACAAGGCTTTGTACAGTGGTTAATGACGTAGAGGAATCCGTGAAGTTCCTATCTGCGCAGTAGGATGATGCGGTCGAAAAACTTCAAGCTGATAAAGAGGAAGTCTCGGCTTGCAGGAAAGAAGTGCAGCAACTACAAGAAAAGGTGCTCGCCCAAGAATCATTGATTCATCAACTGCGGCAAGGCCTAAATGATTCCGAACAACATAGAAGGAAAGCAAACATGAAAATTCATGGCTTGAAATCGAGAACAGATGAAAACCTGACTGAGTTCCTTGATGAGCTGGCCGAGAAATTCGAGCTAGAGAAGCCTCGTAATGGGGAAGTGGTGACTATACATCGTCTTCCAAGCAAGAAGCCATCTCCACCGATCTTGGTACGATTCGCTTCAATTGCTGTTCGGGAACGCTGGTACGCAGCGCGAGGCAAGCTGCAGAGCCTTTGTGAATCGGAATCATTGGACCAGCTGTATTTCAATGAAAATCTGTCGCCGTTCAACAGGAGGTTATTTTGGTTAGCAAGGACCACAGGAAAGAAAGCAGGCTACAAATTCATATGGGTAAGAGGCGGCAGAATCTTCGCAAAGAAAGACGAAGCCGCAACACTCATTCGAATTACTTGCGACTCGGACATCGATAAGATAAAATGACTCATCGATCATTACCTAGCACACTAGAATTTCCAGGCTTTGCCACGTTTAAGGTAAACTTTGCCCGAAGCGAAGATTATGAATTCACGTTGATAAACTTGAATAGTCGTAGTCTCCGCAAATATGAGAACCATTCAAGATTTTAGCAGAAGAATCTATAGGTTTTGTGGATATATTTGTTCTCACCGAGATAAATGCACTAGAGTCCTGTTTAGATACGTTCACAGTGAGCGGTTATCGTGCCAGCTTTATTGTACGCCGTGGAGGAGGGATCGCTTTCTTTGTGAGTGAAAAATACGATGTTTCAGCTGTTGACATTACATTTATGCATGCGGAATGTTTGGCTGTAAACGTAAATTTATTACACGCGGCTTTTACATTACTCGCAGTATACAGACCACCATCTGGTAGGATGACAACGTTTGTAATTGAACTCGAGGAAATACTTCTCAGGTACAAAGATGCTGAGTTGTTTTGCCTAACAGGTGATCTGAATATTGATGTCCTAAGCACAAATAAAAATTTCGATTTGAGATTACCTATCCTCACTTTCAGCCTATGGAATTGAAAACACGGTCACTGCCCCCACACGTGAAGATTTCTTGAACGGTCGTCAAGTTAAGTCATGTCTTGACTACATCGCTGTTCGTGCGCCGAATCACACCTTTACCTCGTGTATCATTTCTCAGCGGCTAGCTGATCATTATTTAACCGCCTGTCGTTTTTCTCCTCAGTCTGGAACTGCTTCATCAAGTTTCAGTCATGTTAATAAGATACCCGTGTCAATAACATATGAAAGCTGGATATATTAGTGACATCTTTTCACTGGGCAAGTTTAACTGTGGACGATTCAGCAGAGGTAGTTTGCTTAAAGATGTGCCGTAAACTTGACGAGCTGAAAGAAAACTTTTACGAGAAAAATTACGCGTAAAAAAAGGGGGAATCATGATTGGCTTAGTCTTGAAATTTTACGGGCAATCGCGAAGAGAGACTGGCTTTGGAGACGTTCCAAGCAGGCTCCTAAAAACGCAGACCTTCGCTCAGATTACAGAGCCGCCAGAAACAAAGTTGTAGCACTTATTGCTGCTCAGAAGATGTGGTCACTGATTGACCATCTTCGTGGACAAGACACGAATGTGCCTCGTTTTGATGTTTTAGTAGAAGAGCCTGTTTCAAAAGCTGATAGTTTCAATAAGCATTTCACGCTCGCAGCAGAAATGGCAGCAGCTCGACAAGGCGTAAAATGCACTTTGAAAGAATCTGTGTCAGCTTCCGCATATCTTCCTAAGTTATCAAAGGAAGATCTTGCCAGATTAGTGTTTAGCTTCAAGCGGAGTAAGGCCGCTGGAATAGATGGCTTATCGGTGGCACTGTTGCAACGGAATTTTGACGCTCTTTCAGACATTATGCTCTTTCTGATTAACGATTTCTTAGAACATGCCGTCTTGCCAGAAAAGTTGAAGACCGCTATTGTAAGACCACTGTTCAAAGGAGGTCGGAAGAACGCAGTTGAGAACTATCGACCGATCTCTGTTTTGCCGATCCTTTCCCAAATAGGTGGAGGTTACACTGCTTCGCTGTGAAAATTCGTGCTTCGGCTGCGCTGCCCCAGCAAGTTGCCGCTGGGTACAGCGTTCCCGTTGTGCAGGTGTGTGCATAAAGACATGGTGTCGCATGCACTGGTCTGAGGGACGAACATAATCTATCAGTCGATACCGGGTAACTGCGGAATTTTCAGCAATCCCAGTGCGGTTGACTCCTGCCGATCGGCCCACCACGGTGCCAATACTCTATCTATAGCACTTTCGAGAACCGATGCGATCACAAAGGCTCTGCTCCTGACACGCAAGCTTAAATAGACTCTGGAACAGAGGTAAATTCACCAACGCACGTCTCCAGAGACTGGATTCACGTCTCCAACTTCGTTTTCCACCAGGGTTACCACGAGCGGAAGCAACACTCCTATGCCGCCTCTGCCGTGGCGTGGCATTCGCAAACGCCTGCTCCTTCCACATTAGAATGGACGCCATTCCTGCCTGCGACAACTGTGGCTGCGAGGAGACAGTCAAGCCCCTCCTCTGTGACTGCCCCGGTTACAATTTAGCAAGTGCTCGCGTCTTTGCTCGAAAAACTGTACGATCGCTGCTGGAAAGACGAAAAAGTTCTAGGACACGGCTCCAGACGAGTTTCGGCACTCGAGGACTCGAGGACTTAAGTGCTCTGCCAAAATTCTTAAGGGCTTGTGAAGTGCGCCATCGACTTTGCAAGTTTTCGCATAGCAGCGCGCCATTGTGTGAATTTATCTCACTTTATTTTTTTTTTTCTTCTAACACTTTTCTTCCCTTTTCCCCTTACCCCTGCGCAATGTAGCCAGCGGGTACTTACACTGGCGAATTTCCCAGTGTTCCCTTTCGTGTTTTTCTCTCTGTCTCTCTCTCTGAGCATAACGGACAGTAGCCTTCAATGTAGAGACGCTGGCGGTTTTCTTCGTTCTGTCTCTACACCTCTGTGTACGACGCCTCCAACACCGGTGGCGGCATTCCTTATCTCGCCAGCTTTGTGAGACGCCTAAAGAGCTGTACAGCAGAAGTTCCCTCGCGCGCTGCGTTACGCTATTACGTCTCCGCGGCGTATTTTATTGCGATAGCAATTATATGGACACTCCAGGCGCATTTCTGCCGTCGCCGGCGCCATGAGGCTCCGTATGAGTGAGATAGTGATCAAAGGAAAGGAAGGACGCTTGATTCTGCAAGTATGAGTGAAAGTGTGTGAGGGTGGGTCAGCAAACCGGTTCAATCTCGCGTGCGCGAGTGAGGAACGCGACCCGCTTTGTTGCCCGGATGAGTGCCCTCTCCTGTGGCGCGCGAGGCAGGAGGGTGAGGCGAAGGAGGAGGGGCATCCTTCTCCGGCAGCTGCTATGGTTCCTCGATGTCCTCCTCGCCGCCGCTCCGTACAGAGTGGAGACAACCCCGGCGTCACTACGGCGTTGGCCACGCGAATTGCGGGCGCCCTAGGGACCGCTGCCGACACACGTGTGTCTTGAAAGCGATCTGCTACGAAGTTAATGTGCGCGCCTGCTCGGGCCTCATCTTCAAAGCGATCTGCGATGTTTGCAGAGTGCGCTTAGTGCTGATAGGTTCGTATGCGCTGTGCTTTCGACGTTTCGTTCGCGCTGAAGCGGGGCATGCATTCGCTTGCTGCTGCCGCTATTCCTCACTCCAGAATTTTCACAGCGAATTTCCGCGCTCATCGAGCGAGATGTGTTCATGTTTACCCTGCTGGTTAATTTAGTTAAAACACGTTGACTGGCTAGTTGGTTTGAATCCATGATAGAATGTGTAAGCGCGACTGAACAAGGAGGTAGAAAGATGCAGACACAGAAAGACAGCTCTGTCTCCGTGTGTCTGTTTCTTTGTACGTCCTCGTTGAGTCACGCTTACACATTCAATCATTGTTAATTTAGTTAGTAAGCGAATGTTTACAAGTTTATGCGGCCTATAAAACTATACTATCCTTACTTCGTACAGCTATCTACAAAATTGCTATGGCAATCGGTGCTTCGACTTACGGGCGGAGCTGCGATTTTTTTACAACACCGTCTAAGTAGCTTCTGAGCAACGCTAGCCCTTGCTACCACTTTCTACGTTTCCCCCTTTCGGGAGGAACTACCCAGTTTCTATTTCATCAGTTGTATTCATCATTGTACACATCTGCCAATGTGGAGTATTCGAAAACAACTGAGAAAGTACGCATGTTTCAGAATTGCTGTTTTTCGATTCGAGGAGTAAAAATGCTCCATTCGTTCTTCAAACATATTGAATATTCCCGCTATCTCACGCCTTCGTTACACGAGTATTCTCGCATCTCGCCCTTATCGGAATAGACACAAGCACAAAGAAAGATGACCAGGGGCAAACACCACAATAGAGGAAGTGCTTAGAGTTGCGGGAACATGGACAGACTAGCATGAAGGGTTAATTACGGACGACGCGTTTCAACAGACCGCTTATGCAACTTCCTTATGAATAATGCCTGCGCCCATTTATTTAACTGCATTATGCCGTACGAAAATTACACATGCGGTCAACATTTAAAGAAAATTATAGGTCTATGGAAAGAGCTGGATGAGTCACTAAACGGAAATGGTCATTGTTTAAGCCGCCAGAATGAACTTCATTCTGTCTTGCTTGTACTTTTTCACGTGCATCAACTCTGTATACAGGAACAACAAGCTTCTTGGTAGTGGTCACGAGCGGGAAATGGGCACCATAGAGCGCCTCGTCTAGCCATCGTCTATTGCCGGAGAGACTATAGAAACAGCAATTCAGGCGAGGAAATGTCAGGGGAAGAATCAGCCACCGCCCCTCGCAACGTATAATTTGATACCAGTCGCCACGCTAGCCACGTGACCATGACGTTGAGCTGCTGAGCTCGAAGTCGTCGGTTTGATCTCGGCCGCGGCTGAAGCAAAGCATGGTAGTATTGGCGGAGCAGAGAAACCGAAAAAAAAATATTTATTTCGCACATCCAACGCATTAGTTGGAACCTATGAGAAGAAAAACTTAAATGAAGCTCTACGTTATATACTGCGCAACTCAACGCGAGGCGTACAAATGTCTTTATGACCATCCTACGCAACTTGAAATCTCACGCAATGTTTATCTTTATGCACTTGCGCCGTTCACAAGCTAGTAGAGCGAAATGCAAACAGTAGTTAATGCGAAAGCAGAGATGCAAGGCGTTGACTCTGTGATGCCAAAATGATAAAGGCGACATTTGACGTTTCCCGAGGGAAAAAGGATGAGGACAGGTGCATGGCGGAGAGAACTGTTACGCGAACGACAGTTGTAAGGTTGACTGTTACCCGAGCCCGCGTCTTCTTGCACTGACATGTGGCCTGATAGAAGCTGACGAGCGCACCCGTGCACTGCGATCCATGCGTAAAATCGTCTCGTGGAGCGTTGGCACGACAAAAGCTTGCGGGCGATTTTGGCCTAACCAATAAAGAAAAATATAATACATTGTTGCCTAATAGTTAACACACCGAGCTGTTGTACTGGAACACCTTGATTTGATGTCATTCGTTGTGCACGTCATTCTTTTAAGTTCGTGAGCTATTCCGAAAGACATCAGCAGCTACGGTCAGCAAAGGCTTGGATGGTACGCGATGAAAGCTTCGTTTCAAGAGGGAAATAATGTCACTCAAAATTAAAAAAGGGAAAAATTGTGGAGCCCGCACGGTTTCCTGCATCAGACTCTAGACACTGATCTTTCAATTACCATGACAGTTTTCTATTATGATTTCATTTGTTGCTGTTCGATACTGTTTTATAGAAAACGTCTTCCCCGTTGTTCCTATTCATTACACGGTTCCTGCATCTCTAACCTTACATTTAACATCATTAGCAACAGTCCACCACCCAATTAGCATATTATTCGCAAGTTAGTTTTATGGTTTCAACATTGTGTCAACATTATTATTATATACCTATGTAACATAGCCACCCATCGATTTTCGTTCGTGTTTCGCTGCCGTCCTTAGAAGCAAATTTTCCTTTGAGCCTCCCGCTCTTCGAAGGACACTTTACCTATGTCTCCCTGCATTGCTCATTTGTGCTTTTTACCTGTGCACCCTGTGCAAGCCTTCTCACAGTCCTCTGATTAATTGTCAGTCCTGAGAAAACTATAAATTTAAAGCACGCCACCGGGTTATCAAACATCAGCCAGGGGACCACTAGGGCTTATCATGCACCTCTATGTTTCATGAACCATCATAACGCTTTGTGGTTTATTATGGCCAAGTTTCTCTAGCCTTTCTCTTTGACTGAATGTTTCAAAGCGCAGCTATTAGGAACCCGTTCCTGCGTTGAGCATCGGCGTAAACGCTAGAACGAACGAGCACACCGAAGGATGAAAAAAAAAAGAGAGCGAACGTGGAGCGCAGCGGAGGATGAAAGACACTAGAGAGTTTTAGATTAGGGGACGCAAGCGTCTTGCGTACGCAGGAGTTAGGAGCGACGGCCCTGCGCATGCGCAGACGTGGGGGTTCGCGCATGCGCAGTACCGTGGCCCCTAGTTCTTGCGTACGCAAGCCGCTTGCGTCCCCTGACCCAAAACTCCCTAGTGATAGCAAAGAGAGTGCCAGGAGGACGATACAGCGGAAGCATGAGGAGGAAAGTGGAGGAGCAGCGGAGTATGGGCGAAAGGGTAAGGAGGGAAGCGGAGTACCGCACGAGAAGGGCTCCACGGCGGCGGCACGTTACGACATGGCGCTATAGTAGCGTGCGCCGTCACCCGGTCGCTGATGGCGTCATTACTAAGGCGTGTCTCGTGCGCGTCGACCTATACCATATATGGAAACAAAGCGCTGGTGTGGGCTTCACACCCACTGCACATGCGCTGCTTCGCCAGCACCGCCGCCGCTAGAGAATGCGCCCCGCACGAGTTAGGCCTTCCCGTGTTCCCGCTTTCTGAACAATGAGTGACGCAACCGGTGGATGTGGTTTGTCTGCGGTTGCTGCTAAACGAGCTGCCTGATAAGAGGCTTAGCGGTGCGCCGACGCCTCAATACATCGCGAATTCAAGACACTTAAGGAGCGGCGCAGAAATTTAGCATTAGGGAGTATCGTGAGCGTCGGTGATGTTTTTATGTAACTATCCAGCTTTTTGAATCATACTCCTAGGTTTCTGTACTCAGCTATCTTTGCCATCTCATCTTCTGGTACTCGAACCAGCTGGTCAGTGACATCATTAAACACCGCGAGGTCCGTTCCTTTTATGCTAAATTTAAATGCCAGAGCTTCGCCCATCTTACCGCATTTTCTACTTTAAGCTGTATATCTTTCTATCCGCTAACGAAAAAAAATTTAATTCGCGTGCATTAAGCCGAGAAGACGCTGCTCCCCCACCTTAACACCTCATTTATGCTATATATTATAACGAAGCTAACTTGCCTCAGTCTTCTTCCCCTGCTTATCGCGTATAATTTTCATACGTGTGGTGGAAATTGAAACCGTGCACGGCGCACACCCATTCTGGCTATCTACTGTCACGTGATTAGTATGCCCTTCCCACATTAGCCTGACAGTATTATTACCGTATATTTCACTTATAAAGTGCAGAGTGCCTTCCCAAAGCCGTGCTCTCCAAGGATGTTCCGCAAGAACTCCTTGTTTTCGTTCTTGTATGCACCTATTTTATCCAGAGGCTACATACAATGGGCTGTTTTCTTCTGTGGTTACTTTTGGTGCACATTCTGATTACAAACACATTATCATCATTGCTTCGTGTGATTCTAAGACAGCTATGCAGCTCTCCCAGTATCTCGTTCTGTTCTATAAATCGTGTTCGCAACTTCAACTTGGCTACTTGTGTTATTAACCTCTGCACTACCGATGCTATTATAATCGGTCTGTAAGATTTTACGCTGATGTTATATTCCTTTACTATTTGTTTCGTCATCCTTATACAATGGAGCCAGTACCGCATACTTGCGCGGCAGGAGTGGCGCAAATGTCGGTTTATCGTTCAAATGACATAGTTTTGTCGAAAAATTTAGACCTATCTTGTCAGGAAAATGAATTTCTGTTCAGTAGCCGGCCAGCATACCAATGCAGGCCAGCCTCTTTGCATTTCCAATAAATTTTCCCTCACTCTCATTCACAAGGTAGTCTTGTTACCTTAACCTGATTTTGTGGCAAATGTCCCTCAAAGACGGAAGTCAGGCCCCTTGCACTGGGGCGCCGGTCATTGCACTGGACACCTAATTTCTCACAGGTTGCTTCGGTATCAGTGCCGGCGGAAAAGTGCAGCATTATCCCCCCTAAATTCCTTGCAATTGCAGACGCCCCTGGTGCTCTGACACAAAAGAAGGCAGCTCCGAGATTGGTTGCCACAGCTCGGAGGCCATGTGACCACGCTTCCATGCGGAGCAGTGATTTTCCGGGTACTGGTGGTTAAGAGGAAGCTTTAGCTCGGGCCCAAATCCGACGCGACCTATTCAAATACATGTAAAAACGCAAAAAAAAGCGTTTTTCTGAGATAACCCCTGGACCGATTTTAATGAAATTTGTTGCATTTGAGAGAGAAAGTTAAATTATAGTGACTGTTGATCGCGGAATTTCTATTTAGGTCCTGAATTTTGTTAAAAAGATATTAAAAAATTCGGAAGTTCCAAAAAATAGAAGCACGAAGTTTACAGATTCATAGCTCTGCATAAAAACAGATATCTAGGTTCTGTAAACGGGATCCATTAGATCATTGAAAGCGGACAAATTCGATACGTCATTTTATAACTTACGTGAATTTGTTACGTTTCTTACAAGGGTTCTGCAAAGGCTATGTTTCCATATTACTAAATTTCTTGAAATTGATGTGTAACATATCAATTTTGCCCGCTTTAGATGCACTATTAAATGCAATTCACGCAATCGTATTATCAATTTTCGTTACTGAGTTACAAAGCTGTAAACTTGATAGTTTCGCTTTTTGAAAATTTTTATATTTTGCCGATTTTTTTAATAAAAAAATTGACGACCTAAATGAAAAATCTGAAGCCGACAGTCACTAGATTTTAAGTTTTGGTTTTAGATGCAACAAACCTTGTCAAATTTGGTGCGGTGGTTGCCGAGAAAAACAAATTCTCCTTTCACGTTTATTTAGATAGAAGCGCCCGAGCTAAAGCTTCCTCTTAAGCTCTCCTGCCTCCAGTTCAGTGCACAGCTGTTCTTTCCTGGAAATCGCCCATCGCAATGTGCATGGCACACTAAGGTCACTCCGAGCAATGGACTTTCCTTCGGACTTTCACTGTTGGCTCACAGGATCCAGATGAGGTGAGATGTCGCAGCCCCTTTCGAAGCACAGTCAACATCGTCGTGCGGCCATCAACAATGTCTGTGATGCAGCGAAGCTCGAACACGTGGTTCACTGTTCTCCACGCGTCGCTCTGACGTAACAATCACGTCACATGGTTCGATCACGGCGTTTGTCACGCCCCGGCGTATGCATCAAGTTGTATGCCACAAGACTCTGTGCTTGGTTGGTTCCTGTTTTGTTTGTTCGGGAACAGTGTCCTATCAGTAGTATAAAGACTGGTTGTTCTTGTGGTATATGGGTATGACATTAAAATATTCAAGGAAATCCATGACACGCATAAGTGTCAACACAATGGCCACGCCGAATAAATATCTTGCGAATAATCTACTAAAACCGTCTGCAAATTGTGTGACGTCTCAGAAACGCAAAACAAATTGTCACCTATTTTATATATCAAATCAACGGTGACATTCTGTCCCGGGAGCGGTGAGAGGCTGCGTGATCTCGAAGTTTATCTCGGACTCGAGCTCAAGTTCGCTGTTCATACGAACCACGTAATCAGACGTGCGCTATGTTGTCGGCCACAGCAAGTCGCATCTCGAGACCGTTCGAAAATTCGGATGCGGTTACGAGGAACGCAGCTTGTTGTTCCCTCCCAGTTTTCGGTATGTGCATCGATTGTTTCGATTTGCTCAGGCTAATGATGGCATTGACCGGACCCAGGTGAACTTTCTATTCTGAACGCTATTTAATCCGCCGCGCTGCCCTAGAAGCTACATGGCGTTGCGCATCCTGTGCTTGAAGGAAGTCACGGGTTCTGTTCCGACCTCCAGAGCCACATTTCCACGAGGGCGAAATACAGAAACGCTCGTGTACTTATATTTAGATGCTGGCTAAGGAACCCCAGGTCGTCAGAAATTAATCCAGAGTCTACCAGCACGGGGCGCCTCATAATCAAGTCGGAACTTTCGCACATGAAACCCTAAATTTCACTGAAGTTCATTTAACGCTATTTCAGCAATAACGCCAAGAGAACGTGCAACCTTCCATCTCAATCTGCGTGCGATAAGTTTTTTTGGAGAGCCGACCGACACATAAGAGCACACCTGGTATTCTTCTACAAACTGGCTGGCAGCGTCGTCGATTGCCCAGAACTTTAGTGAATATGGCATTACATTCAAAAGTCCTGGAAAGCTGACAAGGGCGCGAAGGCTTCTTCAGGCTTCGTCACTAAGCTCCAGTAAATTTCCAATCGAACAAATTCTGGAAGAGTAGCGCTCGGGCGAAACGCACAGAAAAGAGTGACACACACATTGCGCTGTATTTCATCTGAGGGCTGGTCTTCCAGAATTGAACTGTAATACCAACAGGCCTAAACATTCACCCTACGGAAGTTCAATATAAAACGCTCATTGCGAACAAAGATAATCACTAATCTGAACATAGCTATATCTTCAATGGTTCTTTTCCTTTCTGTAACCAGCTTTGATTCTTACTGCAAACTGCGGTGTTTCTTTCGAGACTAGTAATTAAGTGGCATTCGCGTGTTTTATACTGGCATCCGGAACTATTATATTGAAACGACTGCTATACTTTAGTATAACATTGTGCATGCTGTCTCTCTTTGTTTAATTATTTTTTACGTTGTCGTGTCTCTATCTTATTGCTGCGTACAACGTACTGAATTAAGTTTGTAACAAAACTTGCATACGCTACACTATATACCCGCCGTAGTTACTCAGTGGCTATGGCATCCTGTTGCTTAGCACGAAGTCGCGGGTTTGATTTACGGCTGATCAGGCCACCTTTCAATGGGTGGGTAATAAAAAAACGCTCCTGCACTTTGGTTTAGGTACACCATAAAGAACCCCAGGCGGTCGAAATTGATCACAAGCTCCCAGCTGCGGTGCACCTATGCTGGGACGGATCACATTGTCTTTGTTTTGTTATGTTTGAAGCTGTACATAGTCTCATGGTCGCGTATATAATTCAGTTAGCAATTATATCCACACTGCAGGCGCAATACCACCGTTGCCGTCGCCGTGATGTTCCGTATAAACTCCAAGTGCGATAACATGGCTTTCGCCGCATACTGTGGTTGCGAGTGCGCAAAGGTGAGCCGAGAAGGATGGTGCCTTGGTCTCGTGCGCGCAAGGGGGGAAGGCGGGGAGGAAGTGCGGTGTCTTCCATCGTGCGCGAGGCACCAGCAAGGAGGAAGTGCAGGAGTGTTCTACTGCGACGGCGGCTGCGTATGGCGTGGCGGAGCGCGGCCGCGCGGGCCCTTATCTTGAACGCCACGTGCGATGGGTACAAAATCTGGGCGGGCCGAGGACTGGTGGCTTCGTGTACGCTGTGTTCTCGCCACTCAGTTCGAGTCGAAGCGTAAGGCGACACGAAGGGCAATTGGCTCTCTGCTACACTGCCGCTCTTTCTCACACTGGCGTTTTGGCAGCGAGTGTCCGCGGTCATCGAGTGAGATGTGTTCATGCTTACCTGAACGCGCGTGGCACCATGTTTTTTAATTGGGTTAGCAAGCTAATGTTGACGAGCTTATAAGTATGATTACAAAGACGGCGCCGAATAAAACAACAGACGAAGAAGGGAGACACGAGACAAGCACACAGGCGCACGAACAACTCGTGCGCCTACGAGTTGTTCGCCTAAGAGTTGTTCGTGCGCCTACGTGCTTGTCTCGTGTCTCCCTTCTTCCTCTGTTGTTTTATTCGGCGCCGTCTTTGTAATCATGCTTAACCAACTAGCCCACCAGCACATGCTCAGTGTGCTTATAAGTACTGCCGGTAAAACTACTATCCTTAATTCGTATAGCTGTCTAATAATTTGCCATCACAATCGAAGCTTCGCCTTTCGGGCAAAACTGTTACATTTTTAACGTATCGTGTCAAGTGCGCCAGTGCCAAAATGTTGCGTTTGGGCACTATTACAAATATCCACTTGAATCACTGGTTTAGTATTGATAATATTATGGTCGTTATTGTTGTTCTTAATGTTGTTGTTAAAGCAAGTTTTCTGAGATAAAATACGCAATAAATCACCATACGCAAATAAAACAGATTGATAAATGAAGAAAGTAGAGCAAAGTACATTAAACATCGCTCATTGACAATGCTGTAGTAAGGTTAAAAAAAACTAAATACAAATTCGATTACGGCAATAACAAAGATGGAATTCACACCGCACTGATAAACTCTGTTGGCTTCAGTTGTCTTGCAACGGCAATTTCAGAGCACCGGGCGAACGATGCAAGGCATTTCTACAGAGCCAAGCTTGATAAAGCCAACCTCTGTGTCTCGCAACCGTTACTCATAGCCGATGTATGGTGTACGTTCTTTCGCATATATTTACCCGCGTGGCGACGCGCGGGATACCGCATTCTTTACGCTACAAATCAGCTTTGGCATTCATTTCCTATCGGAATGTGCATGACGTCACTCCCTGCATAGCAACGGCTCTCGTGTAGTTGCACACGGCACAGTTCCGGTGCAGAAGTACCGCTGACATTGCTGTTTTGCAATATTCATTCTTACTCTCGTTTATCGTCTCTTTATGCATCTATGCGAGCAGCAGGCATTGGAAAAGCATCCTGTTGGAACAGTGCCAAATGCGCTCACTTATCTTTTTTTGTGTTGACATACACTTTGTGCCTGTTCTGGCCTTCTGCCATTAACATAATTACTGAGTGTACTATACTTACGTTCACCCCTTTGACGCTATACAGTATAATTGTATTGCTTATCTATAATAGTACATTAACATGAATCTATCAGCTTGTATTCAGTCTATATAGACGTATATTCCGCTACCATCTTTAACGCCTCTGACATTGATGGCAAAAATAAATGAACGACTAAATTTGCCATTACTATTATTGTGAAGCTTCCCTTGCCTATACACTCCCGTGTTTGGCGTACATGGTGCTGCTGTCTCGTGTTCGGTCGGTCAATATGACGGCAGATATGTTTGTGTCTGTATATACGAAGGTTATATGTGCGCCGAATGCAAGCACCAGCCAACGGGCTTAGGTATAACCCTTGTAAGTTGACCGACAAAGTAGTGCGAGCAAGCGCCCCCCCCCCCCCCACTGATATCTCTGTCCTTCGCAATAAATAAATAAACAAACAAATAAATAAATAAAAGGTCCCACATAAATATTGCATATGTAGATTATCTCAACTAAAGCTAGCTATGTTGTTCAACGAAAAAAAAAGAAAGTAAGCATATTTAGAAAATGCGGTGCACGATATATATACGTATACAGTTACGAGACCTACGTACGGGGTTCCGTTGACAGGTCTGACACGCGAACGCCATAGGTCTTGTTATTGTATCGTGCGCCGGCTTTTCTAAGTATATTTCTTATACTTATACATAGCGAACGTTAGCTTGGCTAACGTTCGCTGGGACGCATGGTATAATGTCGGCTAAAAGGTTTCATTAAAGCACACCGACCTGTTAACGGAACAACGCGTTACATTCACGGTATTCTTTAATTTACTTGATTTTCTTTGATTTATAGCCATTCGGTATGTACCACTGGGCGCGTACCCATATTGCTAGGCTGTGTACCCGCTCTGGATACACATTTTAAGAGTGGGCGCGTACCCATTCTAGATTCTCCAGGATGGGTATGTGGCGCTGTTACACAACAGGTGCAGAATCCTTAAATGCATGGTTAGATATGTGTCGTGCTTCCTACTACATATACCTCTCGTCGCCACTCTTCAGTTTCAGTTTTGGTAATTCATTCATGACGTTATCCTTTACACGGAAACAAATGTGCAGACAAAGGTCCCAAGGTCAAAGACTGCGCCGGGAACCTCGACACGCTCCATACATCACCTTCGTCCTCGCAACGTGTCTGTGCTGACATCCCATGCTCTGCGTCCACCTGGTTTGGAGTTTGCAATTCGGCATAGCTTGTGAGCGGCGTAGCGCACAAACCTAAACATGGCATCGGAATAAATTTGCGACCCTTGTGGTGGATAATCCTAAACATTGCCCGAGACTTCGTGTTGCATGTGTGATGAAAGCGAACAAAATTGTACACGTCGGCATCATAGTTGTTGAACCTTTAATTAACCGCTTCCTCAAAGCTTCGCTTCACATGTATTTGAACATGCTTGTTGGGTCTGCTTAATTGTTATAATTCTAAGGAATTGCCACCACGACGGAAATAAAGCCTGATATACCGCATGCTAACGCCGAAATTTCAGGCGTGGCACCTTCCCGGTGTGCCATCGCCTGCATGCTACCCCTCTGGTCCCTTCCTAAATTGTCAGTGTATTTCCGCGCTGCCTTTAAAACGAATGTTGCTTTTTCTACTATGTCTTTTTATTTTTTTCTGACGAGCTCCATTAAGCTAGAACGCGAGGAGAAACTCGTGAAGTGGCCCAATGTAGTGCATGTGTAACCTGTGTAGTGCAGGAATAATAATAGAGCAAAGAGACTTCTTCACCACTTCCCGGACTTGACCTTTTTTTTTTCTCCTCTCCTATATGCATACTACGAAACGCCGCAACGGTTTTGGTGCAAAATACTACCTTGCAGCGTCGGCGCAGTTTCGCCATCACTCGCAGTAAGCGAGAACCGCGCTGAGAACCACGGGGCTCTTTAACGGCGTTTCGAAACCACCCCGCGGTTCGCGCAGGATGGCCCCGTGAGCACGCGAAAGGGGGTCGAGTCAGGAGATCGCGATGGGGACGCGCCGAGGTGAAGCCCAACTCACCGAAGGCCGCAGCGGTTACGCCGACTTCCTGCGTTGCTCAAGCGTTCGGAGACTCGCGTACGCGCGCGTCGACGAAGTGTTGCAAGCCAGAGGCGCCCTACGAAACGTCCTGTGGCAGAATGCACGTTGCAGTGGCAGCGCGCTCGGTCCCCTGTCGCCGACGGCTCCGTATCATCGACCCGTTTCGGGGCGGGCCCGCGATTTTCTCATCGCCCGGTGGCCCCCGCCGATCCGTTGTGAAGGCACCGCCGCAGCTCTTACCGCGAAACAGACCTCCAGTTTTAATCGCGGTGCGCAATCCGTAAATAGCGCAAGTCAAACATCGTTTGTAATCGCGCAAGCCGATGACGCGGCGAGATAATCTTTGAATAAACGGACGGACACCGCGTGCGATCACGCATGTGGGGTGAAAGTGAAACTAGTCCAAGCACACCGTTTGATTAATGACGTTCAACCGTAACGAGAAAAACTTCGCTAGTTCGAAATATTAAAAGAAACTTTTCCTTGTATGCTTTCTTTTATTTACGTTCGCGTTTCTAAGCATAATTTCACCATATCTTGTGCATCCTATTGCTTCTACAGTTTCGTTTCCGCGGTAGCACCAATTCAAGGAGGTTATATAAGACATCTGGAGTGGCAGTCCCAGCCGCCGCCTACGGGAGCGAGTCAAGCCGACGGCGGCCATATTGGTAGAGACAAAAGGACGCGGCTCCAGCATACGTGGCCGCCCTATTATACTCGCGGAGCTCCCTGCGTTTGCGGTCCCGCGATGACAAATAAAAATTAAGCCCATTTAGAAAGTACATCAGCCCGCACTTGCGCGTCGCTTTTCGCGATAAAAAATATTCCCGCGTCGATTTATCGCCGCAGACTATGAGAAAAAAAGAAGCAGCGGCACGCTTCGACAATCGCACTTTCTCGTTAGTTAAACTATGAATGGTCTGTCCACACAAACTGAACTTGTGTTATGTGAGTGCGTAATGAGCATTCATCACTGTCTGCCCACTAATTGACGTCAAAGATACAATAGGCACTGCTTTTCGGAGCGTTATAAGTCTTCGAAGTCGCACGCTGCATCACGGCGATTTGCCGCGTGTCGCGGGCACATTTCTGAAGTGATGTTTGCCCAATAACCTTGGTGGATGTTATGGATGGCGATGCCGTTCTCGCCGATAGGGATAATAAATATGTCAGCACTCGCCCTTCCACTTTATTTATCGTTACTTCGAACTGGCGTCGCAAAATAAAGCCTTGTGGGCGTCCGCCTTCTTGCCTTGTTTCTCGTTTTTGCACAGTAATAATTTCTGTTGATATAGTAATTTCAATAGTAAGCAGTCTTTCTTTTTTTCTTGTTATGAGAGACCGAAAGTCCTCCTCGCGATTTGTGGTAGCGTTATTTACGTGTAGATACGGTAATAACTCTATAGTTTAGTAGTACAGCAAACTCTCAGTTGTACGAACGTCGGTTTATCGAATATTTCAGAATAACGAACTTTTTAAAAATCCCCGGCAGTTTTCTTATAGATTCTATGCAAAAATATTTCACTTGAACGAAATTCGGAACAGTAAATATTTCAGTTTAACGAACTCGCTCAGAGGACCAAGGCTTATTTTTACGATCAGTTCAACGAAGTTCTGCGCCCTGCACTGCCGGCGCAACCGATGCCCGCCCTCATTAAACCGCCGCTCCAGCGGCAATGTAACGTTGCTTGCGCTACAACGCCCCTGGGGCAAAGCGGCGGCGCGGAAAACGAACGGCAACGAGGCATCGTCGTCTCTTTCTTTCCAGTCTCGTCTTTTCCGCGTGTGGACACAAACGACCCACGTGGTATGTTTTTGATCGGCTCCGTTCAGCCTTCCAGTTTTAAGTAACAACGGCAATTCGCGTGCCCACTTTCGAGATGAGTGCGACGAAACGGAAGCGGTTGTCTCTCTCGGACAAGCTGGACCTTCAGCGCCTGGACAACGGTCAGAGGCAAGTGGACGTTGCAAAGGACTGTGGAATTGCACCGTCGACATTGTCAACGATTGAGAAACGAAAATCGAAGCTTGAAGGAGAAACTTCGATGAATCCCGCCAAGAAACGATTCTGCACGGGGTACTTCAAAGAAGTGGACGATGCCGTTGAGGTATGGCGTCGCGACCTACGATCTCAAAACATTCCAGTGTCCAGCCCGATGATACAGGGCAAAACGAAGTAATTTGCTTTTCTTCTGGACGTTCGCGGCTTCGAAGCAAGCAGTGGATGGCGTACACGATTTCGGGATAGGCTTGGGATCGAGTGGAAAACTATTTGCGGCGAAAACAAGGATGCCGACCAAGAGGGAACGAGAACCTGGAGGGATGAAAAACTTCGCGATATCATTATTGGGTATTCACCTGACGACGTTTACAACGCGGATGAGACCGGTATGTTTTATCAGACTCTTCCAAACAAGACAATGGCTTTCAAGGACGACCGTTGCAAAGGCGGGAAGCAGTCAAAGGTTATATTTACTGTGCTCTTGTGCTGCAACGCCAATGGCACCCACAAGCTCAAGCCGCTAATGATGGGGAAATACGTGAAACCCCGATGTTTCAAAGGTCTCCATTCACTGCCATGTGCCTATAAAAGCAATCAAAAGGCATGGATGACCAGGAATATATTCAGCGAATGGCTCCTGACCCTGAACGAAAAAATGAGGAAGGCAAAGAGAAACATTCTTCTGATAGTGGACAATTGTTCAGCCCACCTTGTTGATGTCCATTTCAGCAATGTGCGTGTCGAATACCTCGCGCCTAACTGCACGGTTGTGCTTCAACCGCTCGACCTGGGCATCATTCAAAACCTGAAGGTGAAATACTGAAGGCGGCTGGTTCAGCGGATTTTGATTAATCTGAGGGTTGGCAGCAATGCCCCCATCAACGCCAGGCAGGCGGCCGAGATGGTGACAGGCTCATGGTGGTCAGTAAACTCGGGCTACTATTAGAAACTGCTGGCAGAAATCTGGCCTTTCCCCCATGAGCGATGAATGCGAGCCTGAGGAACAGCACGACGAGATGATAGACTCCGCCATGTGGACAGAGAGCTGTCATCAGCTGGAGGTCGATAGCAATACTTCGTTTGAAGACTGTGCACAGTGTGACAGTGCACCGATTACCTGTGCTGGACAGACGAATCTGGAGATTGTTTCCAGTGTTCGTCCTGAAGAAGAAGAAGAGTGCGACGAAGAAGAGGCAACTGTCGAGCCAGTTTCAAGCCCTATAACTCTAGCTGAGGTTTTAGGGTACATTGGAAAGTTGAGAGACTTTGTGTCTCAACTGTGCCAGAAGAAGTGTACAAAAACATTGACTCTTTGGGCAGTTTTGTTACTTCCTGTGCTTTAAAAGTACAAGTGCAGAAGAAGATTACAGATTTTTTTTCTAAGTGAGAAAGGCAGCATTATAACTGTTTTGAACCTTGTACTTGTTGATATGTACAAATTCCATTTCACACATTTCTAACACTATGGATGCCATGTCTTTTGCTCCATGAATTGCACTTCAAACTTTTGACTCTGTATGCCATGTCTTATGTTGGTCTAGTGAATATTCAGTTTAGTGAACTTTCATTTAAGTGAACTATTTCCATCGGTCCCTTGAAGTTCACTCAAGTGAGAGTTCACTGTACACTGCATTACCGAACTGGTTTACACAAGGCGCCGTAAGCTATGGGTTTAGGGCATCCTGAACAAGTTGACAGTCATATGCTGAAGCCGGAGATTACGTCACGAGCTTCACTGTGGACGTTCTTTTATATTTCGTATGTGCTGAGAAAAAATTGGAGCCACTCATCCATCCCGTCTAGAACATGGAACTCTTTATTGAAACACACACGACAACTGAAACATCAGTCAGAAATGCTACACAGACATAGGCACAGCAGAAAATATTTCCAATTGACATCTGCGTTTTTACAATGCATAATGGTTCACTATACAAGCTATGTTTGTAACTCAGGTTCTGTGTCCATGAATTTTTAAGTATTACAATCTTGAAAGTAGTGTCGATTATGAATGTGATGTCTTGTGGCGCGAAGGCCAGGTTTATGGCCAAAGAGAGCCAGGTCGGGGTTGATTAGTTGGCGATGGAACAATTAACTACGACAGGAAGACGCGACGAGGCTGTAAATGTGCCTAAACAGTCGCTGTAAGCTATGTAAAACATATATGTAGTAAAATAATGACAATGGGCTGTGAGGCCTAATATGAACATAAAACATGCACTTTGAATGGATGATATACTGAGAATAAATGACAGTAGCGCTATACTGCCTCATCAGGGCCTTTGAAAGAAAGGGCCTGGGGGCACGTGCTACACTTGATATACCCAACGCAGCAGCAGCAGCTGGTAAGAGGCTGTCCTACGTAACTTTTGAACTGATAATTTGCAATGTATGAATGTCATTGAAAAAAGAAATAAAGCGGATTTGGTGTCGAATAATGGGTTTGTGCTAAGAAACTGTGCTGGGTGTAATGGGGATACGTTGCCGATGCGCTGAAGGAAAGTGTTCTTGAAAGCAGTGTTCGTGCTCTGCATTCCCATGTCGCTTGTTTAACACTCTTAGTGGTGTGGTGTACCCAAAACCTTCGACGGCACTCTGAAATATTTTTGTAAAAGGGCTCACGCTCTTGCGTTCAAACCCTGCCTTTACAGCAGAATATGTTGCTAGGCTAGGGCGCTATAATGTAAAGCTATTCCAAACTTTTCTATTCCAATTTTGCAATCAGCCCTCCGCGATTGGTCAAAAACTTTTTTTGGACCACCCCCACTTCACCTGTCTGTCACGCGACGTCATGAAAACTGTGATAGGTCCCCATCTGATATGACGTGTACACACTGATTATGAATGATTTGATCTAAGAAATCAAAAAATAGTTATTTCTGATTCGACGCCTTTTTGCCATTAGCCCTCGGCTATTGGTAAAAATTTTCGGGCTGCACCGACTTCACCTGCCTGTCAAGGACGTCACAATACCGCAAGAGCTCACGCCTCAAAGTGACGTGTATGCGTTAAAGAGGCATTAATATGCCGAACAAAACTGAATTTTTTTTTTCTGAATAGCCGCTGGCTGCCCCGTTCCGAAAGGAATAAAAGATGGCTGCCGCCGATCGCTCAGGCACTGGCTACTCGCACCTGCCGGAGAGCATGGCTTTATTTGCGTATAATAAAATTTTTTGCGTGGCCGTGTTTTCGAGTACTTTCTGCACGTTTACGACCTCGTTCTGCCAATTCTTCTTTGCTGAGTTCTAACGTCATTATTAAGCTTCCGTTACTTGCCGCCGCAATTTTACACCAACCACCGCAAGCTACGTAAGGGAAAGCGGACAAATCGCAGACGTCGGCACCACCCTCTTCATCCGGTTATAGATTTTCAGTGCAGTGGCTCGACCCCATTGAATCCTTCTTCACTTGAACGTGCTCCTTAGCCTCTTGTCAGCCAATTAGATAAGACAAGCTACTCAGTGCAGGCAATGTTATTCGTTTTTCAAGCAAACAAAAGTGACCTCCTATGAACGATGACAGCGTTTGATTGGTCTGTTCATACAACCCTGCGGGTCACCGCCCGATGCTTGCGTCGGCGGTTACGCAAGTTTGAAGTCAGGAGATTAGAATAAAAACATATTCGAACAGTTTTACGTTATAGGGCCCCTAGTTGGTGCAGCTTAATAAACAGAAAACATACAAAACAAACACGGGTGTGCGAGATTAGTGGTCAGAACGAGCAGTGAACTTACAACTCCTCCCTTGTAAGTCCAGCGCGCGTCCTGTCCCCGTGCTCTCCTGTGTACGCGTTTGTCTCACTGGTTCCCCCATTAAAACGCAGTCGACGCGCGAAACGTATACACGGTACGAACCAAACAGAATCGTCGCACAAGGACGTCGCACGTGTATCCGAGCCCAACCCGAGACCGCTGCGAGCCAGCGGCGAAACCCCATCCTCTCCCTCTAACGTGTTTCCCACGCATGCGCTACATAAAAACCGCACGCGGTGACGTGCCAACGATTATTTATAGCGCGTAAACCTAAATTTAATGTTGAAATAGGCGTTGCCAACTGAAGTGAACTCGCACACGACGTACGACAGTCCTGAGTAGAAGACGCGAGCTTATGTTACAAGTGAAACGCGACGACCCACCCACGTGCGTTAAGTGCAAGTGTGAAGAGACCATCGACTATATTCCGTGTCATTGTTCTCGCTTCGATAAACAATGCCAGACCCTCCAGTTTACCTTGAGTAGACTGAACCATAGGCCATTTACAGACACAAAAGCCTTGGGTGCCTGGCCTCACAGCTCATCATTCCACAAAGCCATTCAAGCACTTCTGCAGTACCTGAAGGCGAGAATTGAATGCCTGACTTTAAATATGCTGCACTTGCCTTAGTGCATGTGAAAGTGCAATCAAGATTCATGTCTTTTCTCTTCTCTCTCTCTCTCTTTCACTCCCCCATCCCTCTCCCCTCCTGTAGGGTAGCAAACTAGACAGTCTGGTTAACCTCCCTACCATTCCTTACTCCCTTCTCTCTCTCTCTCTCTCTCTCTCTCTACACCCGGCGTCATCAGCTATGACCTACTCAGGTCCTGCACTGCCTTCGTAAAGCATCGCACCATCAGTTAAACATTGTTGCAACAGCGCACAACCAATAAACACAACGGACATACTATGTGCTCTGACGGCCGCTGAGGATAGGTTCCTTGCCTCTAGCAAGATGGCGGCGCCCGGCTTCACTTCCGGACAGCCACCTCTGCTCCAGGAGTTTAAGTACACAAAACCAGCTGCGAAAGAAACGTGCGGTATGTTTCATTCTGTGGTTTCTGTGCGGCTAAGGGTAAGTACTGTGATAAAGTAGAATGCCAACGAAATGACAGAAAGGCGGTGGGACAAACGAGGCATAGCCTGCTTCGCACCGGGTTGCAACAGTGGCTCCCGTTCGTATGAAGAAGTCCTGTAAAATTATTTTGTGCGGCAGCTGAATCTGATCCCCACGAAGCGTCCCATAACATTAAGAGAGAAGACAGAACTGTCGACGAAGGAAGCGCCGTTCTAGAACCTCAGTTCGAACCTCGACCTGTACAGCGTGCGTTTGCAGGCGAAATTCAACGGCGAGATTCAACGGTAAAAGCGAAGACGACCAAGTTCTGCTCAAAACGAAGCACTTGAAAAGTGCAGCGTCGGCGTGGACGGACTTGCCAATGATAATGCGGATGCTATAAACAGCGCATAGCAAGAGTTTTCGAGGCTCTAGTTTCTTTATCTTGGTCAGAAAGTGCTCTCACGGATGGCAAATGTTCATACATTTGTGTATGCTGAGTGCCAAATTGATGCTATAGAATCCAACGCCAAACTAGCATTGAGTAAGCTTAGTTGAGCTGATTGTACCATATTGGGCTAGTTGGTACAGCTGCTTAAGAAGTATGTGTGGCGCGGGATTACAATGAAGGCAAGAAACAACAGGAGGCAGAAATTGCGCCAAATGCATCTGGTCGCTCGAACCTTGCCGCAAGTTTTGCGAATATACTCGTATGTGTACAAAATTATTTGGCTCTTCTAATTTTCGAATTATTGACGCACTGATATTCGTACTTGCAATAATTTTTTTCAAATAAATACTTTTAAATATGCATTTCCGCGCGTGGTTTCGTGTATCTTGCTCTACTTGCGAAACGCCCGTTGCACGTGATGCAAAACCACGCAATGCGGCTTATTTACGAAGTACCAAGCAAAATTATTTGATTTGAAAATTATAACAGCACTAACACATACAACCACATAGGGACAAGGATGAGACACAAGTGCAGCGGAAGCGCGCTGGGCCCATAAAGAGCGCTTGTGTCTCGTCCTTGTTCTTTTGTGGTTGCATGCGTTAGTGCAATTATAATATTCAAATCAAGTATGCACCAACTTGCCCAAAGAGAACTTTTAATGAAGTAAAATTATATATACCATGGAGGAAGCAAAAAAGTTAGGAGGGAGCATCGCTCAACGCGGCTGAAGCCAGACCTATCGGCCCAACACGTGATCGCACGTACGCGGTTGCTTTTAGTGTTCCCGCTCTGCAGGCAGAAGCCACGGCAGTGCAGTCGAACAAGCGCGCACCGAATAAAAAGTACTGGCTTAGCGACTGGGAACCGAACGTCTCAGCAAATCTCGATTCTTGCTCCGTGATCTCGACGGAAGAGGTCACGCATTCGGCCGCCACTGAGCAAAGAGACTGGCTTCACGGAGCGTTCGCTTGCCGAGGTTGACTGCCTGACGTAATGCTCTCTCCCTTCTATTGCGATAGCAATTATATGTACACTCCAGGCGTATTTCTGCCGTCGCCGTGAGGTTCCGTCTAAAGTCCAAGGCCGATAAAATTGTCTCCGCGCGCAGAATGGTGTGCGAGTGAAGCGCGTGCGAGGGTGAGCTGGCGAACGCGGGTCAACCTCGCGAGCAAGGAATGCGGGGCGGAAGAGCGTCCTCTTCTTTCGCTCGTGAGGCACGGGGGTGAGGCGAGGGAGAGGGGGCGTTCTTCTCGGCGACTGCTGCTAGAGTCACTGGAAAATCCGCTGCTTACGGCGCAGCCACGGAGTGGGCGCAGCCGTGCGAGCGCCGTATCTTTTGAAAGCGACCTGCGACGTAACCGAAGTGCGCGCCCGCGCGGGCTGATCTCCAAAGCGATCTGCGAATTTTACAGAGTGCACGTAGTTCCGAGGGCTCCGTGTGCGCTGCGCTTTCGACTTTTCGTTCGCGCTGAAGCGGGAGATGCACGAAGGTCAATTCGGTACTCGCTGCAGCTGCAGCGATTCCTCACTCCAGCGTTCTGACAGCTACTCTCCGCGGTCACCGAGCGACGTGTGCTCACGTTTACCTGTACGCACGTGGCGCCGTGCTTGTTAACTTTTAAATGGAATGCTTACAAGTTTACATTCAAAGAAAAGTTTACACCATTTGAGTCGTACCTTGCGCCCACAACGATAAACGTCATCTGTCTGGTCCGCATTTCCTTTCTTTAACGCTGCGAGCCCGGTACTTCCCAGTAACGAACGGCATGCGCGTTGTCAGCATGGCATTGCATTCCCGACAGGAAAGTAGCGGGCGGTTATCATCGTGTGGCAGATATACACCCCAAAGGGTGTGCCTTTGTCTAAGCCTGTACATTTTATTTATATGGTCCCGAAATAACGCGCAAAGCGTGCCTACACTCTAAGAATAGTTTACACCCTTTGGCGTGCCCCTTCTGCCACACAACGATAATCGTCACCCGCCTTGATGCGTTTTCTTTCTTTATCGCTGCGAGCCCGAAACTTTCCAGGGACGAACGGCACGCGCGTTGTCAGCATAGAACAGTTTACACCCTTTGGAGTGCCCCTGCTGATAACGCGAGTGCCGTTCGTTACTGGAAAGTTCCGGGCTCGCAGCGATAAAGAAAGGAAACGCATCAAGGCGGATGAAGATTATCGTTGTGTGGCAGAAGGGGCACGCCAAAGGGTGTAAACTGTTCTTAGAGTGTACGCGCAAGATGTGTTCCCGACGATGTAGCACGCCTGCTGCGGACAGCGCCGGTTCATGGCGTGATCGCAGAAAGATTTTCACCAGCGAATGATTCACTTTTCAGTATTCTAGTACAGTATAACCGTGGTTATGTGTTTACAGCTTTATCAAATGCACTCTTCGTGGGGCGTTTGCTTGCACTGTCAAGTGAGAATTACCGAAGCAAGCGCCTACCGCGAGCCTTGATAAAAAGAAACTCTACTGGGCATTGCCTCAAAGATTGGCTAGCGCGCGCTGCCCAACCTCGGAGGCCATGCATTCGGGTTTTGTTTCGTGTCCTCAATATTTTTTCAACACGCTTTGCTTTTGGAATAGGTCGAGAGGTGCCGCTACATTTCTTAAGTTCTCCTGCACGTGAAGGTTTTTATACATTCGTAGTAGTGCTCTCTGTTGCAACTATTGACCTCCCAGCTGTATTTATGGCATAAGCTCGGGGCCTTGACTTGTGGCGGCCTCTACTAACCCAGAGGGCAAACTACTGGCACATATTTTCATAACGGACCCAGCTGATGAGATCATCGCCTCATCTCGCCTGCTTTGTGCGACGCGACGGCCTTGGCTTAGCGTGGTGTCGGTGCGCCGTGTCGTTCTGTGCTTGTTGTGACCGCGACGACGCAACCATGACAACGATCGGCGAGCGCGGTTGCCGCGAGCGGCACTGACGACGCGAAAACTCGGCGGCGGCAGGCTCCGCGTCGACGGCGACGTCGGGAGCACGAACGCAACCAAACGCATCACGTCTTTGACAGCAGCTAGGCCTAGCAGCTGTAGCAGTACGGCCAGTCCACGCTCCGTACCGTCGCGGACGACGGCTAGGACGACGACGGCACGTCTTCTAGCGATGGCATCGAGTTCGCTCAGCCAGGAGGACGTCGACCACGAGCTCGAGGTGCAGTGTTCGCGTCGTTCGCGCATCCGAACGGCGCGTGCGGTGACGCGCACGGCTGCGCCCCTCGCGGTTCGGGACCTGTCGGCGCCCGACTGCGAGCTCGGGTCGCTGGCGCTCGAATGCGGAGGCGGCGACCACGACGCGTCGCCCAAGCCTCGGGCCAAGGACAAGCGGTGCCCACGGCCCAACCACGCCAACAAATGCAAGGCGCAGCGAGAGCGTCGAAAGCTTCGCGAGAAGCGACGGAGCACCGGAGTGGTCCACCTGCAGTCCACCGAGGTCGGTGATCCGCATGCTCACTCTCTGATGACACCTGCACCGGGGGGAAGTGTGATCGTTGGGGAAGTAAAAAAAAGAAAAACGATGCCGCAGCTTCAAGCGTTCTTGCGACTTGCTAAGGATCGGCGAAGCGACGGCTTTAACTGTCATTCGCTTAGGGGCTGCGAAACAGTGTCCCTTCCCACGCCGTAATGGTGACAGCGACACGTGATGCTTTCTGTATTACTTGTCGGCGCACGGAAAGACTTTTTCTTTGACGGCTGGAGCGTTTTGAGTGTCGGATGCAAAGCGCGAGACTTGTACTCGAGAACGTGACGCTCGAAGCTGCGTTAATTAGTTTAACCACAGTCATCCAAACGCGTTGTTGTCATGCCTACGTTTTGCCTCTTTTGGATCGCCATGAACATGGATGACTCCTTACACTTGCCCTTTGTCATATGCTAAATAGCTGGAGCAGCTAGGAATTGCATTTGACAGTGCAGTTCTGTTATCATTCCAGAGATTCTAGTCTGACTTTTGCCATGGTGTTCAAATTGTAAACATGGCAAAGCAGTATGCCACCCACAGTTCCTTAGCTTCTGCCATATGTACACAAAGATGGCTTTGGGGTTGTCCAGACATTTCTTAATTTTGTGCAAAATTACCATCTCAAGTGGCATCTAGCACATTAGTGTTGGAGGTTGTCTTCACTCAGTGACAACAGCTCGTGTAGCAGGAGCCAATGGCCAGGAAACAGGTCATGTTTGGCAAGTAGCTGTTTACGCTGTTTGTGTATTTATTTGCTCAGCATATCTTGAATGCCCAAGTCAGGGACACATGGGGTGGATGCATTGTGTTCACATTAGCTGGCATGACTTCATTTCATTAGTTTACTTTCAGAACTGTTCAGACGATACGAAAGGGAGTGGATAACAACAAAAAGTACACAAGTCATCAAAATACAAGCATTGAATAGCTTGGTATGTGGTGATTACAATTTGCAGGCATTGGGGCATCTTGAGTGGGGACAATGAAGGCTGAAAGGTGATTCCATTCCCTGCTAGTACTGGAAAGAAACGATTTGTAATACAGATTAGTTCTTGAAGTTTGAATGACTTTGTGTCTATGATTGACACATGGTGGCATGTAATTAGAAGCAATTAAAATAAATTGTTTAAAATTTTCATTAGCAAAATATATTTTCTGAAACAAATAAACAAGAAAACAGTATCACAGAGAATCTAGAAAATTTCGAGTTTATTATATGTGAACCACTAGAAGTCAAGGAGTAATTCGCTGCAATAAACCTAGCAGAGTGGTTCTGGACCGACTCCAACAAGGAAGCCAACGAGTATATGGGTTGCAGACAGATGACAGATACTCAAGTTTAAGGTGTGTTCGATCGTCATCAATGGCAGTCTTTATGCATGACAGGTGGACGATCATAGCACTACTAGCAGGAAGCGCATTCCATTCCCTGGATGTGTGTAAAAAAAAGAATATCCAAGAAGGATTGCCGGAAGGTAGTGGTTCTGGGAATGTGCAGGATGCAACCATGTTATTAGGATGCCTCATCCGAGAGATGTGTTGAGCTGGCATTGTTGATTACCTGATGGTACAGGATGAAACTGTTGGAAGAGCCATCTTTTGGATCAGAATGCGTGTGCAGCTTCTGCAAAAGTCTAAAGATGCCCTGCATTTTTTTCCCCCCGCAACCTAGGCATGCAGGCTGTAATGAAGCGCAGTAACTTTCGTGTGCCTCTTTTACCTATGTAATCATGCATTGAGACATTTCCACGTTGTTTAGTTGGGATAGAAGGAACAAAAACATTGTGCTGATGTGGTCCCCAGACTTTCATGCTCGACTGTACATTGCTACACAGGCAATACAGACATCCTTTGACAAGGGATTTGCATGTTTACATAAACTCGCCAATTTGTTAACAGAAAGGTTGAATAATATTAACAAGATCACATAAAGGCCAACTGCAACAGAATTTGAAACTGTGGTAAAAGCCTAGTTTAACACTTGCACGGCAGCATGGGTCACCAGTGGGTCACAGCAGTAATTGCTGCTGTGTGACTGGTGCAGGGCTTTCCTGACGCGAGCAAGCGACACCTTTGCTAGAAATTTTTTAAAAAATCTTTTTTTTTTATGGTCCTGTGCATTATGGTGCCATCTGTCTGCACCTTGGTGAAGTTCAATTGGTGCACATGTTTCGGGTCACTCGCCAGTAGGTCGTGACGCATCTAAGCACTATGACAAGTGACCCACCGGTGGGTCATTCCGCACAGGAATGAAGACTACGAAAAATGTTGACAGCCAGTGTTGATGTTGATAGGTGTTGATAGCCAGACAGAGGCGCCTCTGTGCAAAATTTTGCATTTGAAATGTGAGTGGAAGCATAAAAAAAAGCTAGCAAATATAGTCCTTTTTAATATCAACACTTAATAAATGCTCCTCTTACTTGCTAGAAATTACGCTTGACCTCCAAGATGCCCACAGCACACTGAAAAAATCCAGAAGGTAGAATACTGGGACTTTAGTCATACCACTAACCAAGCACCAGGTGCCCGTATAGTCTGCTTAGGTGCTGTTTCAAGGCTGCTGATAAGAAAATTATACAATTACCAGCCCTGCGGCGTTGCCAGGTTTGCTTGAGTGGTATATACCACTCACTTATAAGCAATTTAGCCAAAGTGAAAGTTTGTTGCAGCTCGCCTTTAACTGTTGCTTTGCTGTTAAGTATTGTCTTGTACGTGCTACAGATTGGTGGCAGTTGGAACAGCATTATTGAAGTCTGTCACATAGTTTGTACGTGGATGGTTTTCAGTGCATTTGTGTCTGAAAGAAAGAAAAGAAAAAGCTGTCCCATTGTTTGACAACAGGAAAAGTGTATGCGTCGTACAGCACTGGCAAAAATCAGCCTTGCAGCTGTGCCCCTTGCCGCATGAGTCACGACCAGTAGAAGCTGCTGGCAGGCCAACGACCTCACCGACCCCTGCAGCTACCTTTATGCTGCCTAGCTTATGTTTGCTTATTTGAAAGCCCAGTGAAGGCCTTATGCTGCTGCATAGACAATCCTTTAGTACACCACAAATGAGAACAGTGTCGCTTACTGCAGATGGCAAATTTATTTTTGAGGCAAAAAAACTAGCATTCTTTGTTGATCTTTGTTTATACTAGGCCCCCATCAAAACTTTTATGTGCTGCACAGTTTAATGCTCTGGTTTGTTGACAGGTTTTGCCCGTAAAGGTTGGTCACCTTTACGGGCAAAAAAAAAGAGCAGAGCAAAAGTTTGGTTACCTTGTGTAGCCAGGGAACTCTGCTTGGAATGACAATTGTTTATTTATTTGGATATTCCTCACAATCTCCTATATGTGGTGTAATATGAGATCGGGCACGTTGATATTTATTTATTACAATAATTTATATAAACCTATTAAGAATTATTGCTAAGTTGAGTCTCTGGTTCTTTGAGAATAGTATGTTTGCTTATAGATGAACACTGACTGACTAAAGGCAGGGAACCTTCTGGAAGTTGCTCACTCTTATTGTACTTTACCTGCACTTACCAAAAAATGATTACAGGTTATGACTGCTGTTTACTTCTGTGGGACTACTTCAACACAGTTTTTCACTATAGGTAAACTTGAAGAGATGCAGTCATTGCTAAGGCTAAGAACGGAGTGATTGGTGAAGCCACCCAGAAGCCAGTCGGACGTTTATTGTAAGCTTGTAGTGATAATTCTTGATAAGCTATGAAGACCTTGTTTATTCTGAATGTGTTGTCGATAAATTTTTGGCAGTTGTCTTCACAGATGGTCTTGGGACTTGTTCGAATAGTGGTTCAAAAATAGGATAAGTTGTTGGTTTAAGTAGTATTTCTTTTGTAGTACCTCTCCGGAGAGGCCTCAGCTAGCTTGGCACACCAAAAATGAAAGCACGATTTCATCACCTGCTTTAGCTTCGCATGAAACATAACTCAATCATTGTAGAAGTATTGATGAAAAGAAAGTAACATATGAGAGTGACCTATGCTTGCACAGCAATGTCAATTGCATGACAATCTCTCAAGGTGTCGTGACAGTATGATAGGTCGATGGTGCTATGTTGACCTGTAGCATTGAAGCCAAGGATGACATTGAGTGAACCAGTGAGTAATTATTTTAGATTTTTTCAGTGCAAAATTGACTAAGACCACAATGCACCGGACACAAGGTTATGCAGTGATGCATCTCATTAGCACCGACAAAGGAGCCAGGAGCCTGATTTTACAGCCTTGGGCAGAAAATTCAACATCATCAATTTGTGGAAAGCACAAGAAAAAAAGATAGGCAGGTGCAAATAGAGGAGCCACACAAATGTTTGTATCCTTCTTTGTTCATCTGTTCTGTTTGGGCATTCTGCCATGAACTTCTGGCAGTTCACTTGATCCATCTCGTTATTCCTCATTAGCTCGTGCACACAGACTATTTACGCTTTAGCACCCTCACTGGCTTTGATGTTTAGACTACTATACTATTAGACTATTATTGTCTTATGATGATGACAGTACATAGGAAAGATTATTCAAAGGCAAGCAAAGAACTTCATGGTGCCCACTTTTCCAAAAAGAGCAGACAACTAATTAGTCAAAACAATTGTTCAATGTATGAACTTTGAGAGATAACACGTGTCACCTTTTATCTATCACTTTACAGTTGCACTTTTATGTAACAAACATGAGTATAGTTATTTATTGCATATAGTGAAACAAATATATATATTTATTTATCAACAATATCAGTGTGTAATGATTATACGCTTGCAGAAAATATTGATTTAACAAAGGTATTTTTGTGTCACATGCAAGTTCGTTCTAATGAGGTTCAACAGCATACATTCTTGCTAGCACTATTTAGACTTATTAGAACCAGAAGTGGCCGTTGTACAGAAAGAATTTTGTAAAAATATGTGCTGAAAGATAAGGACTTAACGTGTAGTCGTAAGCAAAAGTGTGAAGACCACAGATGGGGAAAAAACTTTTTTTTTTCCGCAACTTAGGCAAGGAGCCGGAAATGAAGTTCAGCTCACGTCTACCTGTTTTACCATTGCAACACACTAACAGAATTTCATGTTGCGCAGCTGTGCTATCAGATATTTTTATTTTTAATGATAATGTGGTTTAAACTTTTCCTTCCGAGGGCGTGTTTTTGGCAGCACTCTCAGCATGACCGAAAAAAGAAGGAGAGACTTAAGTAGAACCACAAGAGTGTAACCGTCACTGGATTGATAACTTGATGCACTGATTGATATATGTGCATCCTCTTTGAAATGAGGTGGTGGTGGATGCCACCAAGCTCTTTGTTTTTACTGTTCTCCTCCACTTACAATTGGCCCTTAAGGCTGATAGTTCATATTAACAAACCTTTGAATCCGATAGACATTTATCGCCATAAAATCCATTCATATTCCCTGCTTTAACGCCATCAATATTTCAGCCATGTTTTACTAATATAACAGATTCAGTGACCTTTGTAATCCTTAATGCCCAAGGCCTCGGGCAAGGTTTCTACATCCTCGTTGACCTCTGCGTGGAGACGGCATGCTAACAAAATATTCCCTATGGTTTTCATGCTATTTCCACACGCTACTCTTGCATAGTCGTCATGACCAAATTTTCTTGTATAACGCCGGATTCTTAGACGCCCTGATCGCTGTTCAAACAGTACTTCTCTGCACTGCAAAGGTTATTGTTTTGATATCGTTATTTTCTGTTTGACATATTTCCATACCCTTGTCAACAGTGACAGCTGTCATGACTGTTGCAGAGTACGGGTGGCAGCACAGGCGAAGATGAAGAGCTGCTGAATATGTCAGCCGAGACGCGCCGCAACACCACCCTCAACGAGGCTCTGCACCAGCAGGACGGGGCGTCCCATGCCATCTCCTCTTCGGCGGTGCCATCAGGTGGAGCCACCATGACAGGGACAGCAGCTTTCCAAGAGGTATGCCCTCTGGGGACAGGGTTTCTGTTGTGAAACATAATGCTGGCTTCTGCAGGGTTCTTAGCAATGCTTGGAAACTTTTGGAGATACCTTGAGCATCGAAACACAATGTTTAAAGCCTTATAAACATTTAAATTTAGGCGCTTCACTTTTTTCCTGCTAACTTCTCTTTTTCAGAAAGCCACCAAAATTTCCCAATTTTTAAATGACTGATTCATTGTAAACAGCTTTCATCTGCACAAAATCAGCAGTTCGATTGATATCTTCTGCTGTCTTTTGCCATAAATTATTTTTACTTGTTCTTGAGTTGGAGAGGCAAGGCCACAGAAATAGTCCATGCTTGAAACCTTTCTTGAAACCATTCTTGAAACAAGTATGCTTTTGTTATCTTTCATGCGAAGCATTATTGCTGCACCGTGTGGAAAAGAAATAAAAAAAGTGCCATCAGTAAAGTATTTTGGTAGAGTCATGTCCACGCAATAGAGGTTGCCAGAGGCTCTAAATCTTCACAATCCTCAATATTAATTCGATGCTCCAAGAGCTTTCCCGGTCTAATTGTTTATCTGAGATGAGTAAAGCAGTAAAAAAAAATTGGCTGGGGCTCAGTTAAGGTTAAGCCTGGATATATTGAAGCGAACAGGTTCGGTAATGCTTATGGTTTAGCGTATGGTTACGCTTACGGTTTAGCTTATGGTTATGCTTTATGATTTAGCCTCTGGATATACTTACGGTTTAACTTACGGATATGCTTATGGTTAACTTATGGATATGCTTACGGTTTAGCTTATGGTTATGCTTTATGATTATGTCTTTCACACACATCACATGGGAAGCCAAAGGGATTGTTCACAAAGTCTGTCGTGAAGGTTCTGGTCGCACTTGCACTTTCACCAAGTTTCAACACGTAGTCTGTGTAACGGCAAGCCTTTACCTCTGCTCCCGTCATTGTGTTGTCACTCTGATGGCTGCTGGCACTGGTGGCTAGAAGTCGCTTTTGAGCATCTTGTCGTTGTCATTTAGCGAGACGCTCCTCTCGTTGCTCAGGTGTTTCGCTAGCTTGTTTGGCTCGGGCCTTTTCATTCTTCCTTCGCAACTGCTCAGCGATTCCCGAACTTTCACCATCTTGGCTGCTCTCAGCTGACATGGCCGAACGTCGCTGTTCAGCTTCCTTTTCATGCCGTTTAGCGAGACGTGCCTGTCGTACTTCTGGCGTTTCAGACTTGGCTTTGCTGCGTTGTTTAGCGAGACATTCTTCTGGTTGTTTGGGTGCCTCGAACGCTCGTTGAGCTTTCAGCCTTTCATTTTTTCACTCCTTTTGAGCCAATTCCCATGGTAGCACTTCTGTATCGGTAGTATCACTCTCTTCTCCTTCCATGTTAAATGCATGCCTATTCTCTGGCAAATGGTTATACAGTCGGCCTCCGCAATAAACACGCGCTTGCGGCGAACGTCAAATGATGACACATAGCGCACGGCAGTGGCCACCTGCGCCGCGCGTGACGTCACGCCTGGCAGTGGCGAAAGGTCAGGCAACGGAGTCGGCGGCGGCCACCTGCACCGTGCGTGACATCCCTTGTGCTCCAACATGCGCCGGCTCGCACGAAGTGCATTGTTGACTAGCGTAGTGAAGCTTTTCTCTTAAAAAAACACCTCGATTCCAGCATTGCAATGGCAGTCATCATATCTGCAGCCACCTCTTTCCATGCTGTCATTCTTAAAATTCTAGGGAGCCATATATCTGCTTCATTACTGCCAACTGCACCCTCAAAACAGTGTTTTTCTGGAAATGTGGTACTATTCAGTAGTGTAGTAACACCTGAATGGTGGAAGGAGTGCCACTTTTCCGTGGCATTCTGTACACAAGGAAATCCCTTGACGAGTGAGACAATATGTGAAACTTGTCACTGGCACATTTTCGAGGGGACACCTGGATGAGTGAGACATGTTCTTGGCATTGAATCGGTTAAATCAGTACGGACGTGACATTTTAAACTTGTCATTTTTTCCACGCTCTAATTGTACAATCAAAGCCTCTAAACACTAGAAGAAATACTGGCAAGCATCAGCGCACCTTAAATCATTTACTACAGTCAAACCTAGTTATATCAAACTTTCAAAATAACGCCTATGAGTTTGATATCAGGCATAATTTGATATAAATGTTCTAATGAATTAAATGACGTAGAAGCAAATGCCATTTGTAACAGCACTTTATTGAAGAAATGAGCATGGTTTTGTCCTGCTGGGCCATGAAATAGTCCTAAATATTCTTTATCTTCAATGTCTTCGCTGCCTGAGAGAGGATGCACTATTCCACATAGCAGCAGGGGCCACAGCATCATCAGCCTGGTTACGCCCACTGCAGGGCAAAGGCCTCTCCCATACTTCTCCAACTACCCCGGTCATGTACTAATTGTGGCCATGTCGTCCCTGCGAACTTCTTAATGTCATCCGCCCACCTAACTTTCTGCCGCCCCCTGCTACACTTCCCTTCCCTTGGAATCCAGTCCGTAACCCTTAATGACCATCGGTTATCTTCCCTCCTCATTACATGTCCTGTCCATGCCCATTTCTTTTTCTTGATTTCAACTAAGATATCATTAACTCGCGTTTGTTCCCTCACCCAATCTGCTCTTTTCTTATCCCTTTCAATTTAAGTAGAACCCTTTTCGTAAGCCTCCTGGTTTCTGCCCCGTAAGTGAGTACTGGTAAGACACAGCTGTTATACACTTTTCTCTTGAGGGATAATGGTAACCTGCTGTTCCTGATCTGAGAATGCCTGCCAAATGCACCCCAGCCCATTCTTATTCTTGTGATTACAGTCAACGACTGAATTTTCGGATGCCCAAATTTTCGGACATGCCTGATATTTCGGGCGTCTTTGCGGCACCGCTGCGAGCCCCATAGAATCAATGTATAAGGACACCTTAAGTTTCAGACGCTCGAACCCCCCGCCGTCCAATTTTCCGGACTTTTTGACACAACGGAAGGTCCTTTGGCTCTTCGCGCAGCGCCCTTGCGAAGGAAATCGACTTGCAGCCGAAGCATATCACCGCTTTGAACAACTAGCCGAATCTAGCCGTCACTTACCGATTTGGTCTGGCCACGCTGGCTGTGTTCATCGCCGCACTTCCGCCTCCGGCGGAGTTTCCGGAGCAGCGCCATTTCGTTTGTTTGCGCAGGCATGCGCAGGCCACGTTTTGGCGAGCGTGGTGTGTGGTTGTGCTGTTGTGTCAAGTGTGCTCTGCGAAGCTTGGCCTAGGTGCTTCTATGCTCGTCAGCGAACTCCACTGTTCGCAACTTGAGGATTTCGCTCGCCTTCGATGGCCCCCACTCCGTCTTCGTCGTCTTCGCCGATGGCATCTAAGCGCGGAAAGCAGTACCGTCGGTTTGTTGTTGACAGTCTGTTGATGCGGACAACGAGCTCGACTTCTGTACAGAACTGACTGATGAAGAAATAGTCCGTCAGGCTGTGGGGGATACAGAAGACTCCGATGTTGAAAATGAGGAGCCAATGCCCTCGCCGCCTACAAGTGCCGAGTTGGCATGAGCACTGTTGACTCTTTCATTGGTGTACAGTGCTGACATGACCCTTGCTCAGATCGAGGCGAATGTGATCGCATGCAACCGGAACGCCGTCCAAAGAACAATCAACAAGTTCTTCAAGCCACTGCAGCAATAACACCGGCTGCCCGACGATGCACATTTACATAATAAACCGGCAGTCGGCTGCGTACAGTTTTTGAACGCTTCTTTTTATAGCCACTTCACTGATGCTTGAGCAGGGTTTCGGAAGCTTGGTACTTCGCCCTTCACCTCTAATCAGAGAAAAAAAAGAAAAAAAGGGAGTTTTTTTGCATGCATTCATTTTTTCGGACTGCCTGAATTTTCGGACGTTTTTACGTTCCCTAGGGGGTCCGAAAAATCGGTCATTGACTGTATTTCAGTCTCATGATCCAGATCTGTGGTCACTACCTGCTCTAAGTAGATGTATTCCCTTACCACTTCCAGTTCCTCGCTACCTATCCTAAACTGCTGTTCTCTTCCGAGACTACTGTTAAATATCACTTTAGTTTTCTGCAGATTAATTTTTAGACCCAGCATTCTTGCAAAAAGGCCAAACCAGGGCGAGTGCTCACACCATGTTAGAGCAGGCAGGCACAGGATTCAAGTTGGTGTCATTGTTCCCTTCACTTATATTGGTAGCATCAACACATCTGCGCCATAGCAGTAAATGTACAGTAATACCCCATTAATGCAGATTTCACGGGAATGGAAAAAATGTCCAAATTAACAAGGTGACATAAATAACTCGAAAAGCACCTTGAACATCAACATACCTTTACTTCTTGAAATAACTTGTTACTGTTGCTCGTTTCGTGCGAGAAATTAGTGCAGAAAGCACAGTTTTTCAGAGTTATTTTAGGTGGGGCAGTCTGTGCAGACTGTTAGGAGAAACGGCAAAGATGTCCTCCAAAACATTAAGTGTGTCATTGGACTCTTTAGCAGTGCGACACGGCACTTCACACGCATTCATGACAGGCACATTTTCATGATCAGAGTCAGAGTCTCTGTCACCGAGTACGTCAGCAAGCATTTCATTGTTGTTGAGGCGACCAGCATTGGCAATGTCACTGTTGATCTGGATCTATTCGTCCAGTGGGATGTCCGGAAGCAGGAGTCTTATCGAAGTGACTGTCACCTCCCTTGCCATTTTTGTAAACATCCGCATCCTCGGCTTCCAAGGCATCAGTGTCACTGACAAAGCCACTTTGTCAGAAGCAGTTCGCTATTACAGTCGAACCCGAATATATCGAATTCAACGGGGATCGGAAAATAGTTCGATATAGCGAAAATTCGATATACAGATATAGACCAAAAAAGCACTCGCGATCATAAAAAATTGTGACTTACCGATTGGAACAGCCGCGAATCACATAGCATGTGCACACAATATGAAAGCGCTTTATTTCACGGAAAAAAAGAATCACTAATTTTGGGCTGCTTTTCCCTCTGGGAAACGAAGTTGAAAACACTAGTCTCAATCTTCTCGAGACTATCTAGGTGCGAGCGCCCAGTGCCTTCCATTTCGCCGCAACAGCGCCGAATCAGGCTGAACGCTGATGCTAGTTCAGTGGCTGTGCACGGACGCGCTTCTTTGGAAACACAGTTGCCCTCGTCGTCGCTGGAATCGCCGTCTTGAACGCCAGCTATTCCGGCCACAATGTCCTCATCAGCGAGGTCGGCTACCACTTGAACTTCGCTGTCAGTGTTAATGAAGTCATCAACAGTCACTTCGGACGGGACGGCGCCGGGAAAATCGGACAAGTCGCGAAACGCGTCCTCTAAGCACTCATCGTCATCTAAAGCTTCCGGACATTCATCTCCAGCCACTTCAAGGCCTGCCTTGCCGAAACAGTTGGCTACTGTGACCTGTTTCACGTCGCCCCAAGCGTGGTTGCTTAGTGGCTACGGTGTTGGGCTGCTGAGCGCGAGGTCGCGGGAATAAATCCCGGCCATGGTGGTGGAATTTCGATGGGGTCGAAATACCAAAACACCCGTGTAATTAGATTTAGGTCCACCTTAAAGAACCCCAGGCGGTCCAAATTATTCCGGAGTCTCCCACCATGGCGTGCCTCCTAATCATATCGTGGTTTTGGCACCTAAAACACCACAATTTAATTTAAGTCCTCACTGTGATGTCCGTGCTGTTTACTTCTTTGACACGGTATATGTGGTTGTAGTAAATGATTTACGTCCTTGCTCAAGCGTCGGTGGTACAAAATGGGCCTCGACGTTTTCGATTGCCTTAAAACCGCAATTTAGAATGTCCGAAAGGTTTCAAACGAGCGCCGCAAAAGCATGCCTCCGCAGCAGCGGCTGCCTCAGTGTTTCGTGCAACTGACACGGTGGCGCTGACGGCTGAGCCGATCGCCGCGCTGCCTGACCATTGCACGGAGCTCATAGGCACTTTCTGAAACTTCGCAACTCTCGACGATATTTGCTCGGCCAGACATGCAATGCCGACCAGACTCCCGTATACTTTGAAATGACCAGTAACGTGACAGTGAGCGTTAAGGGAGCGCGCGATGTAAACCTACTAACAACGGGCAACGAAAAGCTGCGTTTTATGGTCATGTTGTCATGCTTGGCGGATGGCACCAAGCTTCGCCCGTACATAGTGTTTAAGAGGAAGACAATGCCTAAAGAAGTACTTCCCAAAGGAGTTGTGGCACGGGCGAATGCAAAGGGATTTATGACGGATGATATGGTAGTGGAATGGTACTGTCTGGTGTGGCTCCTGAGGCGGGGGCATCCCTCAAGAGAGACATCCCCAACCTGCTAGTGTTGGACTTTACGGGGCCACCTCACCGACAAGGTGAAAGCGGTGCTTCACAAGGAGTGCACCGACATGCTTTTAATCCCCGGTGGCTTGACGGGGCAGCTTCAGCCTCTCGACGTGGGGGTCAACAAGCCTTTTATGGACCTGCCGCGCCGTGAATGTGACTGGATATCCAGAGGAAACCCCGACCTTACCCTAAGCTGGCGTGTGACGAGGGCCTCCTTGGCTACTGTGTGCGGTTGGGTCCTCTCTGCGTGGGCGGCGGTACCGCACGATGTTGTGGTGTGGTCGTTCGCCAGATGTGGACTCGCACTTGATGACGACGTGCTGTGGGACAGCAGCAGAACCAGTGAGGACGACTCCAGTGACGATGAGTGGTCATCCACCGCGTCAATAAATTTCTCGTGTAAAATGCGCTCACACTTTTTTTTTTTTTTTTGAGGCATGGTGATTTTGGGGGGGTCAACCTACATTCGAGTCGACTTGCAGTCATGTAAATACGGTATTTCCGGCCATTTGGCACTTTCAGCACCAGCAAGTATGGCCTCTGAGACTGGTGCATGCTGGTGGTGCGATTTGGACACCCGCTAGTGCCACCCGATCTTATGTACCTCACGTGCCTGTGAGCTCAGTGAACAGATTAAATTAACCGAAGTATGACCAAATAAGTCCGAATTAATGAGAGTTTCGTGCCATAGGTTTATGACCATATTTTACAAGGCCAGACAGTGGGTGCAAATTTCCAAATTAACTGGGGCTGACTTAATGATGTGTACTGAAGGCAGTGGGCATGGTGCTGGTGTGCTGGTGCAAGAGAAGACAAGAAGTGCTTGCTTCCCCGTTCCAATATAGCGCCGACCTGTTTAAGCCTAGCTCTACGACCTATAACTAGTGACCCTTCTGCTAGCGAACACCCCCGTTGCATTTGGTGGAGGTGCTGGGTTTCTCTTCGACATACTGGAACTCCGCAGCCGAACGCTACCACCAGCTGTTGCAATGGATAAACCGGGACCGTCCCAGGCTGCTGCTCCCATGCCCCCCGCCATCGTCTGTTCTGGCGTCATCCGGCAGCGCGATCCGGCTATATTTAGCGGCACAGATGACCACGACGTGGAAGACTGGCTTGCCGAATATGAACGTGTAAGCGCCTGTAATAAGTGGGACTGCGCCAAGCTCACAAATGTCATCTTTTACTTTACTGACGTGGCAAACCTATGGTTCCGCAATCATGAAGCCGATTTTACCACCTGCCCGGCTTTCACGGCAACTTTGGCAGAGGTCTTCGGCCATCCCGCCTTTCGCCGGCTTCGCGCTGAGGAGCGCTTGCGTGGTCGAGCTCAACGCCAGGAGGAGACCTTCACCAGTTATATTGAAGACGTGCTCTCGCTATGCAAGCGCGTCAACTCATCTAAGGACGAAGCTGACAAGATCAAGCACGTCATGAAAGGCATCAATGACCATACCTTCCAGATGCTCGTCGCGAAGAGTCCGCAGACGATTGCCGAGGTCATACAGCTCTGTCAGCAGTATGACGAGCTGCGCAAGCAGCGTGCATCAACTCGCGCTGCTCAGCAGGACACCACGGATCTATCTCCGTTGGATTTCGGCCGCGACGCTGCCGACACCTCTGCTTTAATGCCGGAGATAAAGCAGTTCATCCGTCAGGAAGTGGCACGCCAACTCTCTCTGGCGAACAGCACACCCGAGCCGTCGACAACCTTGGCTCCTTCGCTTCGCCACGTCATTCAGACCCAAGTTGCCGTGGCGCTGCCATCTGCCCCTCCTCCGCAGCCTGCAGCTGGACCGCTAACTTACGCTGACGTTGTCGCCCGGCCTTACGCTCCTCCGGCTCCTGATGCCTACCGGGCCACTGGCACGTTCCGTGTGCCGCCGCCACCTTCACGCCCGATGGTCGTCCCTTACTCGGCCGCTGGAGCCCCTGTCGTTAACCCGTGGCATACATCTGACAACCGGCCAGTATGCTATTTCTGCCATTTTCCGGGCCACGTAGCACGATTCTGCCGCCGTCACAGCCCCCGTTTACCTGACAGTGGGGGCACCTCAAGCTACAGGCCTGCTCGACTTCCGCGGCAGGACCCATCTAGCCTTCCTCCGGACTCATCTTACAGTCGCCTCCCTTTCGATGCACGCCGGTCACCTTCCCCATGTCGCCGATCCATTTCCACGATGGTTCGCCGACCCAGCCCAGCCTGAGACGAAAACTAACAGTCGCAGTTCCAAAGGCAAGAACTGCGTTTACGTAGAACATTTCAAGGCCTCATTCTAACCCGGCGAACGAAATTTAACTGTCTGTAGACGGCGTCACCGTACACGCACTTATCAACATCAGAGCCGCCGTTTCTATTATTAGTGAGAAGCTTTGCCGCAATTTGAACAAAGTGACCATTCCCCTTACCTCTCTTTCTCTGCGTACGGCAACCTCGCATCGCATTCAGCCTTCAGCGTCGTGCACAGCCCGGGTTGTCATTCAAAGCGTTAAGTATGTTGTAGAATTTGTCGTCCTACCTCGTTCCTCACACGACGTTATTCTTGGATGGAATTTCCTATCTGTCAATCAAGCTCTTATCGACTGCGCTCGTGCCGAACTTACGTTATCAGTGCCGTGCTTCGACCCTGACGACCATTCTTCTCCTAAAGTTGTTGCCGCCTCTGACATCGATATCGCACCTTTCTCCGCCGCTCTGGTTCCTGTGTTATGTAACTCTGCTGCGAACTCATCTGTTCTGTTTACACCGTCGGCCACTTGTGCGCGCCGCTGGAACTTTCCGCTTCCGTTTGCTGTCGTCACTTTTTGCGACGGTTCTGCTACCCTTTACGCGTGCAATCCGTTCGCCTGCCCATCATCCCTACTCTGCGGCGAGTGCCTGGGTACCGCTGAAGCTTTCGATAGCGTTCTCCCGGCCACCATGTTTGGTGATACGGCATCACTTCCGCATTGTTCCGTCACTAATCCCGCCGCGACTGATGCCCCATAGACGTCTTCGCTCGTGCCGTCGACGCAGAACTCACACCTGCGCAGCAAACAGAAATCATCAAGCTCCTCCAACATTTTCGTTCCTCATTTGACATTGACCAACCAGCCTTGGGTCGAGCGTCTGCAGTCGTTCACCGTATCGACAGCAGTCAACAAACACCACTGCGCCAGCGTCCCTATCGTGTGTCGGCTGCTAAACGCCGTATCATCGACCAGCACGTTGATGAAATGCTGAAGCGTGGCATCATCCAGCCCTCTAACAGTCCCTGGGCATCTCCGGTTGTCCTCGTTAAAAAAAGAGATGGCTCCATTCGGTTCTGCGTCGACTATCGCCGCCTTAACCGAATAACACGCAAAGATGTCTATCCTCTGCCGCGCATCGACAATGCCTTGGACTGTCTGCAGGGAGCGGAATTCTTTTCGTCGCTGGCTTTGCGCTCCGGGTACTGGCAAGTGCCAATGGCAGAGGCCGATCGTCAAAAGACAGCCTTCGTAATGCCTGATGGGCTATATGAATTTACTGTCATGCCATTCGGCCTTTGTAACGCGCCTGCCACTTTCGAGCGAATGATGGACACCATTCTTCGAGGGCTGAAGTGGAAAACGTGCCTCTGTTATTTAGATGACATTGTGGTTTTTTCTACCGACTTTGTGTCGCACCTCAACCGCCTCGAGCAAGTACTTGCGTGCGTCTCCACTGCAGGACTGCAACTAAATTTGAAGAAATGCCACTTCGGCGCTCGTACACTTACTATTCTCGGCCATGTAGTTTCAAAAGACGGTATCCTTCCGGACCCCACAAAACTTAGCGCCGTGTCCGAGTTCCCTAAACCAACCACCATGAAAGAGCTTCGCAGCTTCATTGGCCTGTGCTCATATTTCTGACGCTTCGTCCGTAACTTTGCCTCTATCATTGCCCCCTTGATGCAGCTTCTCACCGGCAGTTCTGACCTATCAGCCTGGTCCTCGGCGTGCGACGATGCATTCCAAGAACTACAATGCGTTCTCACCTCGCCTCCAGTACTGCGACACTTCGATCCCTCTGCTCCAACTGAGATCCATACGGACGCTAGTGGTGTCGGGCTCGGCGCTGTTCTTGCACAACGCAAGGATGGCTTCGAAGAGTACGTCGTCACGTATGCCAGCCACATCCTTACCAAAGTCGAGGCGAACTACTCGGTTAGTGAGAAGGAATATCTGGCCATCATTTGGGCTATCGTCAAATTTCGTCCTTATGTGTACGGGCGTCCATTTGACATCGTGACCGACCATGATGCCCTGTGCTGGTTATCTTCACCAAAATATCCAACTGGTCGGCTTGCCCGTTGGGCATTGCGCCTACAAGAGTATGGCATCCGCGTTGTTTATCGCTCAGGCCGAAAGCATTCAGACGCAGACGCTCTATCCCGGTCACCCCTGCCCTCTGGTCCTGTCCACTCGTCTATTTCTCCCTGCGGTGCCTTCGCCCTCAACATTTCCGACATGCCATCAGAGCAGCGCAAAGACCCATAGATCTCTTCGCTTATTGACTTTCTGTCCAGCCGGTTGCCAGCACCGATCTCTCGGACGCTTCGTCGCCAAGCCACGCACTTCATCATTCAGGATAGCCTGCTGTATCGCCGCAACTACAATTCCAGCGGCCGTAAGTGGTTGCTTGTTATACCCCGACACCTCCGCTCCGACATCTGCGCCACATTCCACGACGACCCACAATGCGGCCACGCTGGTGTATTAAAGACATACTCTCGCCTCCAGCTTCAGAACTACTGGCGCGGTATGTACCATTTCATTCGCCAGTATGTCCGGTCATGCCACATATGCCAACGACGCGAGACGCCACCTCAACATGCCACCGGCCCCTTGCAACCTTTACCATGCCCCGCGCGCATTCGACCGCGTCGGCATTGACCTATACGGTCCGCTTTCCAACACTCCAAGCGGCAACCGCTGGGTTATTGTTGCTATCGACCACCTCACGTGGTACGCTGAAACTTCAGCCCTAGCATCTGCCACAGCAAAAGACGTCGCCAGTTTTATCCTTCAAAATCTGATTTTACGCCATGGAGCACCTCGAGAATTACTGAGCGACCGCGGTCGCGTTTTCCTCTCTGACGTCCTTTCAGCATTGCTAAAGGAGTGTCGCATCATTCACCGCCCTACCACAGCATATCATCCACAAACTAATGGGATGACAGAACGTTTCAACCGCACCCTTGGTGACATGATGGCCATGTATGCTTCATCTGACCACTCGAATTGGGATCGCATTCTACCTTTCGTCACCTACGCTTACAATACCGCCACGCAAAGCACCACTGGGTTCTCCCCCTTTCTTTCTCCTTTATGGACACAAACCTTCATGCACTATGGACACGATTCTACCTTACCGGCCAGGTGCTTCAGAGTGGACGACTGTTTCTAGAGCGGCTGCTTACGCCGAAGAATGTCGCCAGCTCGCTCATTCGTTCACATCCCAAGACCAGTGCCGCCAAAAGCTTTGCCACGATTCATCCACTACGGCTACGTGCTTTGCGCCTGGCTCGCTGGTCTGGTTGTGGGTGCCCTCTACTCCTCCAGGCCTTTCCTCCAAGCTGCTCTCCAAGTACCACGGTCCTTATCGGGTACTGAAACAAACATCCGCGGTCAACTACCTCATCGAGCCACTCGAAACGCCTTCTGACCGGCGTCGTCGGGGCTAGGAAATTGTCCACGTCTCCTGGCTCAAGCAGTGCCATGACCCCCCTGTGTTCTCCTGTCCTTAAGTCGCCAGGATGGCTACTCTTTCGGTGGGGAGCCATTGTACTGAAGGCACTGGGCAGTGGGCATGGTGCTGGTGTGCTGGTGCAAGAGAAGAAGACGACGAGAAGTGCTTGCTTCCCCGTTACGATATAGCGCCGACCTGTTTAAGCAGCGCTACAACCGATAACTAGTGACCCTTCTACTAGGCAAACACCCCCTTTGCAGATGCTTTACTGTATTAGTAAGAAAATTAGACCATTGGCCAGCTCTGCAGCTTTGCTGAAGTTTCATCAATAGTAGTTAAATAGCCCCCAGAATATTACTACAAAGCGAGATGTTGCAGTTGGCGATGCACTGTTCTCATGGAATATGTTTTTTTGCAGTCGAGGCCATTTGGCAGACCATGCAAGTGCCGGAACACCAAGAGGTGAGTACCATACCTTAGCAAGCACACGCAGCATTAACCCTTTAGCTGTCGGACCTTTCTGGCCGTGACGCACTCCCAGTGTCGGCTTGGTTTCAGGGAACGAGCGTAACAGGGAATGAACATAGCAATTTATTTTTGATTATGATCGGTATAAAAATAACATAGTCAATGCAATATGCACATTTTAGTGTTCTGCAGTTGTTGTTAGTAAACATCATCATCATCAGCCTGACTATAAAATCCGTTCATCATCCGAATCTGATGATGCGGAATCCTCTTCCTCGCATGAGACTCTGTCTGAGTCCGAATCCGAGCTTGGCTGACATTCTAAATCGGAATTGAGCCACTGCTTCAATGAGCAGATGAAGGTCCCACGCGCTCAGCCATCCGAAAGTAACTGCGTGCAGGGAGGATGCGCTTTCAGTCGCCCGCACAACGGAGAGAAATGGAACGTTGCGTGATCAAGAAGACAGAGGGAGATGGAAAAAGGCTAAAACAAAGTTCGAAGGGCTTTACGTTTACTGCTGTAAGTCGGAAGCGAGGGCGTGGCGAGAGAGCGAAAGCAGCAATCGAGTCACTCTTTTTGGAGAGGCAACGGTGCGTGCCCCTGAACTTGACGCGCTGTAGCAGACACACCAACAGAATAAAAATAAAAACCTTCAAACCAGCGGAGATGACAGAACAACCCTTGAACCCACAACTGTAACTTGTAAATTATGTAATAAATTACTTTTAAGGCAATAGGGGTACAATGTACAATGTGCAATGTACGGATGTGCCTCATTATTATGACTGGTAATGTGGACAGCTGTAATTATAAGCAAATCTTGCGGTCATCAACCTTTATCAATGCATTTGCACATCATTAATTATATAACCTGCAGTCTGCACAGTGGACAGAAATGTGCCGTGTTTGTAGAAAGAAAGTCCATGCATGTTTTCGTCTGCTTAATGTGGACAGCTTGCTCAGTTCTAGCATCACATGTGCCTTCCAGCCCCTCTGACCGGGACGCTGACGACGAGGACAACCAGGAGTACGACAGTGCTGTGAACCAGTCGGACGGCGGAAACCTAAGCTCCCAGGGGACTGCATTGGCCCCGCTGCCGTCTTCCTCGTTATCTCGAGGGGTGGCCGACTGGGAGGACTCCACGGGGGGGAACCAGGAGGCCCTGCAGAGGGCGCTTGGGGTGCGCATCCTTTCTACGCTTCTCATTCTCTTGCCTATGTATTGGTTGTTGAGTGTACGTCATCACAACACTGGAGCCCAGCACTCTGCTTATAATGTCACTGCCACCCCAGTAGCGTATCTCAGCGATTCCAGAGCTGAATGTTTGTTATCGTACACAATCTGTTTGCTGAACTAACTTGCAAGTTTGTAAATATTTAAGGCATGATTCTGCCGCGCAGCAATAATTGTCAATATTGTGTGCATTTCCTCTATTCAACTGTCTGAGGTCACCAGCTACTGAACAGCAAAAAAAAAAGACACCCTTTTCGGAACCTAGCGCCATCTACCATTGTTTTGTAGGTGCCGTAACCTTCTGTGACTTTCAGAAAAAAAAAAATTATTGTGCTGTCATCCCTCGACATCTGCAAAATCAGATTTTTTTTTTTACTCTATGATGGGCTGCCACCGTGGTGGTTTGAGAGTACTGCCACGTGCTCACGCCCATGTTTGTGCACTTTGTAATTGGAATTGTTGCGTGTTTCATTTCGAATTGCAGGCGTACAGAAAACAGATTTGTTCCTCTTTACTTATCACTCAAAAGCATTACCGCGAGATGCTTGCCCACATGGCTCGTGGGCAACTCATACTTACGTATTCCAAGACAAAGCCAAAAGCCAAGTCAGTTTAGTGCACCGTTTTGGCCAGTGAAATAAACTCGCAACCCTACACCAACCCTCAACAACGAGGTACACAAGGTGAGGGCACCACTCAACACATTTGCTGCGATACGCTGAAACCTCGAAGAGACCACAGATATTGTCCCCACAGCGCGGTCCAAGAAAGAGCATTACTCGGAGGTCCTGAAGCTGGGCCTGTGCGAACCTAGAGAATGTCTGTGTAAAGGTTCATGCAGCATTTATTTACTTCGCACGACAAAACGTGTTATTTTCGTTTGATGCCGCCGCGGCCTAGCAGCGACGACAGCGGTCTCAAACTTGCTGAAGCTGTGAGCCAGCTTTTCAGCTAGCCCTTTCTTCTCGGCAGACACTCGCATGGCAGATTCCTCGTTGGCGTTGCATATTCTCCGTGCACAGGCACGGTAGTGCTGCAGAAGTCGCGGGGCACCTTTTCATTGCAGGGTACTGTTCTCGTCGCGACGATTGCATTCATGAGGCTGACGTAACGTGCAGGTTCGACCACTGTCGGGCCTGGATCGCCCATGCTGTTGCTTTCCATGTCATCCTTATCAATGTCGCTAGGCAACACTTCGGCAACAACAGAGGCAACGATGCTGAAAAGTCGAACCTCTTAGCTGACATCTCTTCGCGGTCGCAGCGGCGCTGCTGAGCAACTTCGCATTCCTAATGCCACACACCGTAGTCAACAGCAGACCCCTGTCGCGTGCCAGTGCCAACTTTTCGTGTCATGTTCGATAGCACGAACAATGTCTAATTTTGCTTCTATGCTGAGCACCCGGTGTCTTTTTTTTTCGGCATGACGTGAGTTCTCGCTTGCACGACGCCACAACACTCTGGCATGGCGCCGAAATGATATTGATATTGATGAGGCTTCACGCGCAAATGCACAGGACGCTTGGAGGTCGTTGTGCCGATCTATGAGACTTGTTGTTCTGCCAAGCCGCCCGATGGAGACAACGCACCATTGTGTCTGCGTGACAAAAAATGGAAACACTACGTGTTAACCGATACATACGCAATAAGCTCGTATGGTTTATGCAGATACAGAACACATTATGTTCAATGGCCGCTAAGTCGGGGATTCGACTTTACTACATTTAAGGGGGGAAGCGGGGATCAGATCGCGATTATCACAAAAAAATCTATTTTTGAAAAGTACGCTTTTTAGAATTTACAGCATCATTCCTATCTTGTACTGAAATATATTTTTCACCGAGAAACAAACTCTAAGCACCAAAACTAAATATATTTGTCGGTGCCGGCGTCCACACATCCGCCCGAAATCGCGAAAAAGCCGCGAAGTTCAAGGCACGACTGCTTGGCTTTCCCGCCACGGAGCACCGCCATTTTGGTATCGTTGGAAAGCCCGACTCTTTGACTCTTTGTCCCAGCCCTTCCCTTCCTCCCCTGCCAGCCAGCAAGCGCACAAAAAAAGAAAAACTGGAGGGTGGCAGCACAGAACAGCCAATGGCTGCCGCGCCCCAATTGGCTCTGCGCCGCGGCGCGTTGTAAGGCGCCTCCTCATTGGCTGACACCGCGGCATAATGGCAGCTGAGGCAAGGAGCGTCTGCTTTTGTCCGCTGCTGGGAAGCCTTTCTGGCCTTTCCTTCTCTTGTGTTTCGAGAACTTCGATCACGTGCAATGATCCGCGCACGTTCGAAAAGAAGTACCGGACGAAGCATGCCTACGGGAAGCGGAAACGCAAGCCCATCACAGCAAGAAAGAAGCGGCGATTGTCAGCAGGTAGTTTAGTCGCCATTGGACATAATGTGTTTTGTATCCAAATAAACCGTAGCAGCTTATTGCATATGTATCGGTTAACACATAGTGTTTCCACTTTTTGTCACGAAACGAAATCACGGTGGTGGGGCGGCTTAGCAGAACAACGAGCCTCGGAGATCAGAACAACTTCGAAGCGCAACGCAGAGGGCAATTGGAAGAGTGAAACCACATCATTTCGGCGCTTTGCCAGAATTGGAGTGTTGTGGCTCATGTTTTGGTGTCGTGCAAGCTGGGACAGAAACTTGGTGCTCAGCATAAAAAAAAAGAATCAAACATTGTTTGTGCTGTTGAACATGGCACGAAGAAGTTGGTGCTGGCACGCAAGAGGGATCTACCATTGATTACGGTGTGTGGAAGTTGGTCGGCAACTACGCTGCTGCGACCACGAAAATACGTCGGCTAGGAGGTTAGACTTTTCAGCATCGTTGCCTCTGTTGTTGTCGCCTAACGCCAGGGATGAGGACGACACGGAAAGCGACATCACGGGCGATTCGGGCCCGACAGTGGCAGATGCTGCGGGTTACGTCAGCCTCATGCGGGTGTTTGCCGCGAAGAGGGGGCTGGAGGAAAAGCTGGCTCGTAGCTTGAGTGAATTTGAGGCCACCATCGTCGCTACTACCCGGCTGAAATAACTTACTTATCTGGTGCGAAGTGAATAAATACTGCTTGTTTTCTGCCCTTTCATTGCATTCTCTCATAATTCTGTTTTGGCAGGTAAGTGGGCGATCTCGCGCTATTTCGGTTAAGCAGTACTACCGTTTAGTATGTACTCTTCCTGAGCTCCTGTCAACTACAGTTTAATGAGGTTTCACTGTAAAAGGTTGCCTCACACTGCTTGCACCAGGGGCAGAGATCCCTGGTTACCACGACAGCCACAGCACGAGGACACTGTTGTTCTTAATTGTAGAGTTTAACCCCTTGGCTGCCAAAGCCAGTGATTTGGCAAGTGATCGGTATTTTTCGTATAGAAGGCTATTCGTAGATGGTGGGACAACCAATATATGCTGGACAAGTTTAGAAGTGCTGTCAGTAGATTGTGAAGGTGTCCACTTCGGATAAAGTAAATTGAAAGAACAAGGACAGAGACAGAATGAACACCACAAGTGTTTGAGTGACCATTAATGGAGGGTGCAGCTTTTGTACTATAGAAAATGGTTAAAACATCTATTTTTTAAGAATCATATTTTCAGTTTCTGTGACTCTTTTTCTGATTCCAAAATATCTTCACTGGAAAGCATGCAGAACTGCTCCAAAAAATTTGTTGCATTAGCCAAAGTGGCGAAACATTTGATAAATATCACGATCAAAATTGCATTTTTCAAGCTATAATATCTCCGGAACGGCACAACGGAGCGCTATCACCTTGGTTTGGTCAGAAAGAATATTTGTCAGTCTTCATATTTGCCGCTGCAACTATCTCCTCCACACAAAACAAAGCACACACACACAAAAGAACCAAAAATGAATGATTGAAGGTTGTTCTGAAGTCTCCGATTGGCTGCATTCACCATGTGATTCCAGCGCATTTCGCCATTGGTCCAGCACTCGCTCGGTAGGGGTGTCGTCTGCTCTTGGCACCTCGCGAGCTCTCGACCACTGTTATGACTGTGATCTCTGATCCGTGGCTAAGCGTTCTGAGCATCAGCGCCGCAGACGTCGTGCACGGATTTCTTAAGACATTTAAGCCTTTCGATCATCGGTGCTTCGGACGATAGGGATTCTGACCATTCAGCAAATATCCTTTCGAACAATGAAAGTTCTTCTCTCCCTCTCGCAATTCAGGACCAAGCACATTGTGCACATAAAAGTTTATGCAGCATGCACTGAGGGTATAATACAGGTCAGGAACCCCAGAAAACAGCTGGGGTTTCTGAAACACAAATTAGGCAGTTCCTCCAGCGCATTACGTCTAAATGCCTACCAATCTATTGTTAGATCTTCACCTAAATATGCCAGCATGGTGTGGAACCCGCGCACAGAAGCCAATATAAATGAGTAGAGAAAGTGCAACGTCAAGGCACTCACTTTATGTGTACTGTAGAACCTCCTTCCTACTCCTATGTTTCCGAAAAAAATGTAACAAAAATGTACTAACCGAGAAGACTTACAATCCAAAGTTGCAAAAAAATTTCGGCCAACTCAAGTTTAGTTGACAGGCACGTAATGTGAAGCATTGTGCGTATCTTTTCAGCATAACATGCTGACACGCTCCGAGCCAGTGAGGCCCCCGAGCAGTATCAAGACGCATTGTGCTGTTATGGCTTCGGCAATCTTAAGTTTGCGCTTCCGAAATTCGGCCTGGGTGTTCAGCAGCTTCTTCGGGCGAGGCATTTTGGCGAGAAGTTTTTACGTGCCCACACGGCGGGAATCGTTGCTGCACAAATGCCCAAGACAGCCTCTATTGTTTTCGTGTTGTGCACTGTTTGTAGCTGGGGACGACAAACCTAAACAGAACCGAGTTGGCGAGTGACACCGTAACACGATGCAGCACCTGATGCCCACTTTGCATCGCATGCAGCAGGGAAGGGCGGTACATTAGGGTTACCGTGTAATTGAAGCATGCAGTATGCTTCCAACAGCGCCGATGGCACTATGCCACTCACGCTGTCAAACGGATGCGTACCACGGTAGGGTTGGCGACAAAGCTGTGAATGGCGCTGTGCGATGGCTCGCAAGATTTGCTGGTATTACTGGAATAGGAAACTGAGCACTCGCCAGTGTTTCCACGTAACACGGGCGGGCAAGTACTGTGGGGAAGCTGCTGCAGTGAGAGGCCGCTGTTCTTGATGCCGTGCACCTAGCAACGTTCCATTTTGATGTGATATCTAGCAGGGGCAAAATTTATCGTTCGATCGAGGTTTGGCAGTGTACTGAACATTGATGTCGAAAGATCATGTTTTTCGGGAACATATTAATTGGTAAAAAAGAAGCGTAACTGTATTAGGTTGCCTTTAGTGTGCTGGATCACGAATGTTGGCACCAGGAAATCGTACGAAATGGTATCGTATCAACAAGGTTCTACTGTAATCATTTTAAACGTCGAGATCCTCTGAACTCCATTTTGGCATTGGCAAAACTTGAGCATTTGTCGGAGCGAAGCAAAGCAAAGCTGCCAGGTTAAATTTTTTTCCACTCATTTCTCAAAATTAGGCATTGATCGAGAATGTTTTATAGTTGGAGACACAACCGGTTCCTCCCACCACAAACACAGTCTGAGTGTTAAGCCTGTATTTGTGCACACAAATGCGTGCAAACACTAATTTTTGCCTAGAGCAGTAGGTAATTGGAATTACTTATCACACAATTGATCCCTTCTCAGTTCTGTCTTTTAGGTTATGTGTATCCGCATAATATTACTCCGTTTGTTTTGTATCCTTACCTGAAATTATTAACCTTATTGAATTTCTTGTCTGAAGTTCTCATTTTTGTTGTATCAATTTAATGTATGACTTCGCACATTATTGTTCTTGTTTGTGTGCTCCTGCAATCCTTTTATGCCTTTTCTCTTGGGACATTCGAGGTTTTCAGTATTGAATAAATAAATGAAATTAGATAAAAATAAATGAGTGAAACAATATCATTGGAATGGAGGTCCACGCGTTGTGCGTAATATCTTTTTCATCCAAGGGGTAATGGGACCTGTTAAAACTGAGAAACCCCTTGTTACCGACATCACGGAAGACATCTTTGGTGTGCATCTCGCGAACTAGCAAGTCGTTGAGCACTGGTATTAGTGGTGCAATTAACTATTTGTTCACTAGAGCGGTGGTTCTCAGCCGTGGATGTGCTGGGGACCCCTCGTAAACCGGCGAAAGTGATGGGGGAGGGGGTGTAAATGAACGCAACATGTGACGTGAAACAGATGCCTTTTATCGCCACCTAGCAAAGAATGGTCAAACAAATGTGCGACGTCAATTCAATCTGTACATCTAGCCAATACACGGCAACTTTTTTTTTCTTCTTTCTTCTTAATATATGCATCGGTTTTGTGGATCCCCATTTGAGAACCACTGCGCTAGAGGGTTATGGAGGCAAGTGGGCTCTCATTATGTCTTGTATTTCTCAACGCACACACAGCTTGTCGTCATTATGCTAAGTGAACACCACCACGAAATATAAGAAACGGATTTGAGAAGATGCAAAGCAAGAGTTTGTTCTGTGTATTGCTTCTGCTGTGACACAATTCCCATGCAGCTGCATGAAATGTTGCTAGTCAAACTTGCATTGACACTTATGACGACGTGCATCCTAAAGAACTGTGCCTTGTGAGTGGTTGTTATGTGATCTATCATATATCTATCTAATCTATATAAAGTACATTTGTGTTGCTTTGAAACGGACAGAACACATACATCAAAACATTTGTGTCATTGCCTTACACTTACACATAGACGTTGCATTAGATTTGCTTTATGTTGCATAAACATTTGTTTTCCTCGAATAAATCAAGTTTAGAGTACAGCACATGTTTCTTCTCTGCTCATGTCGTGCCGCCCGTTCTATATGCATGTACAGGAAGGGGTAGGTGTTGCCAACCTGACTGGGGTGCTGCGTACCTGCACCAAATGCGCCATATGCACAAACACACATGGGTTTCTTTGAAGGGTCGACAAGTCGGACACATCTGGTGGACTGGATCGCTGATCGACAGCTGTCTCTGTGCAGGAGGCGGAGCGTGTTCAGGAGGAGGTCCGTCGGTTGGTGCAGCTGCTCAAGGAGAAGGAGCTGCGCATCCACTCACTCGAGCGGAGGGTGCTTGCCATGGCCAAGGTGCGTTTGCAGTGCCCACTCCGTGATGGCACGAAGTATTCCATTTTTCGTTACAGTCGCCGCCCCATTCAGACACCAGCAATTTGGACGTGCTCGATTATTTGGACTGCTTCGTGGCACCGGCACTGGCCACATAAACTAAATGTATGACAGTCGAAATTTCGGATGACTTCCAGCGTGCCATTCGATATTTCGGATTCCCCTTGCAGACTGTGTGCTAAGCTGACGCCTGAGTCACGCAGCGAATTTCGTAGGGCTGTGTGAATACTGCAATATTGCCAAATCAAATTGAATATTGAGCATTCAAATAATTCAGTTCGTGAATCGAACATCTAATATTAAATTTTTCAAAATTTCGGTATATTTGGTGTGGCGATCCACGCAGTGCTAAATGTCGCGTGCGCCACGGAGCCCCTCGTGCTGAATGCCACGCGAGTGAGTGTCTCACTTCATTGCTTCCTGCACAAAAGATGCATCAAGCACGCTGTGGTTGGCCCACACCAGCTGAGGTGGTAGTGGACTTTGTCTCTGCGGGCACCTCTGCCCTGTTGCATGCATTCCCCAATGTTGGCCCTATGCGGGGATTGTAAGTGCACTGCCCGAACTGCGAAATTTGCAGAATGGCTTTCAGGCACTGTGTGTGAAAGTACGAAAGTATGTGCAAAGATCAGGCTGATTATAGCTGCCAGATTGTGTTGGACGCAGAGTCGAATTTCACGCCGCTTCAATAGCTGTTGATATAACCTGTACACGTGGTCTCAAGACCAATCACTGATGAGCCACCCGTACAAACCTGTTAGCGGCAAACATTTCATGACGGATTGCAGGCTGTTACAACATTGGCCATGCTGCCTAGGCCATTAGGTCTAATTGGCACTGCTTTGTTGGGCATCATCAGCTAAGGTTACAGTTGGGTGCTAACTCGATGCACATCTATTTGCAGCAGCGACACGACATAAGGGAAGCCAACAAACTGCCTTGCAACAAACTTGTTTACGACTGCCATCTTTGCAACCCACCGTATGGCGGCCTCGTTCCCGACACTGATCGTAGACGCACATTGGTCTCTTTTTGTAGCTTCGAGTAACCCATCACAAGACGGGCTTTGGATTCATAAGACAGGCACGAAAGTGTCATGTGCTCATAGTGCGCTGGCTGCCGGGTTGGATGCATTGCACGGACGACAGATGGATGATGAATGGAGGGATGCATCGTGTGAGCTCGCTGTAACCTTCCCAATTTCAGAATCTTTGTTAGGTTTGGCGTGATCTGCTACCTGTCGATGAGACGGCGCGTGCTCTTTACTGTTGCTCTGTACCTGGTCAACTGCACGGTGCCATGGATGGCGGAGCGGTGAATGAGTCTTGTGATGTATGGTGTGCGCTTTTCTCTGTTGCACAGATTGACCTTACGATAACGCACCGGCCGTAAGGGTGGGAAAGCCTTTCTGTATTTCGGAGGAAAACTGCAAACCAAAACTTTCTTTGCAATAAAAAATTGCCATAAAATGCAGGTCTTCTGTTAGACTGAAAACCTCATTGGTACTCAGTACGACATAAGGTCACCAATTCTTAGCTTCAGATAAAAAAATTGCACTTCGTTCTGTTCGACATTCTGTTGATAAAATAATATTTTCCAGACCGTCATATACTATAACTGAGCTGTAATCAGTGCTGCCGTGCTTATTTAGTGTTCCCTTTAATAAGAGTATACTGTACTGCACTACTATTTTGATTTATATGTGCCTAAGTTACTGACAGCATGCTACCATATTTACTTGAATGCAACGTGACTGCATTTGTAACACGAGGGTCAACTTTTAGTCACACAAAATTTTAAAAATTAACCCGCTAACATAGTGCGAGATGAACGCAAAAGGTAATAATATCTTTATTCAAGGAATCGCAATTCGGAAACAATTTCTCTTCACTCACCATCATCGTCCGAGGAGGAGGCAGAGCTTTTTCTGGTGCAAAATTCTTGTGCGATGACTTTCTGAGATAGTTTCACTTTCGTGAAATTTTGCGTGAGTCGGCATCGAAGGAATCCCCAACAAGTGTTTCTGGCTCTGTGCCATGCTCGCTGTCGGCCATTTACTTTGAGGGGGTCGGTGCCATCACGGGCTGATTCTCGCGAAAGCGAAACTACTTTCATTGTTAAAGTTGTTGAATAAAGTAATCGCCTTAGAATCAAGTCATCATCTATGCCTTTGAGCTCGTTTGCGATTAAGGGGGGTCATGGGTTGTGGAGATTATTTCCTGCATCTTATAGCCAAATCTGATGAAAATAAACAAGCTTACTTAGCTTTTCGGGCTGATTTCCAATATACAATAACTTTTCTTGTAGGTCCATTAGTTCAGGAGATTGACACTGCTGCCGCTCTATTGTTTCCAGAGACAATAGAAAAGAAAACTGCTCAGCAGAAAGCGAATATTATTGCATAGCTAGATGCTATTATGTGCAATAACTGCAATGCTGCAAAAAGGTTTCAAATGAAATTCTAATTAGCCATTCTGCAGGTGATCAAAATTCTTTCCTTGACCTAAGGCTACCACACCAAAAGAAAATTAATAAAATAGAAATATAAATGCGCACAAATTTGACATTCTGCTCTCAGCACTTTGTAATATGCAGATAAGGCTTTCTGCTAAAGAAAGAATTAGTGCTCTAGCTGTTCTAGGTCATGAGATATCACTCCGACAGTCTAGTGAAGTGATCCAAAGACATGTTTTGAGGAAAGTGAGAAAACGTGCAAAACCCTATTTTATTTACAAATTTACAGCTGGAACAGCTCAGTAGGCACCAGGCATGTAGTCCTGCTGACTCCCAACCCCTGTGTGCCACTTTTGAGTGACCGGCGCAAGTTTTCTGATGCTTTGCGCTTCTTGGCTGATGCTGCCATTCGATGCCTATCTTTCTCGGCCATGCGGGTGCGACTTTGCTCGCTTGGATTTAGACATAGTTCTTTCATTATGTCCTTTCAAGCCCTTGCATTGCCTGCATTGAACTTTAATACTGCCTCTGCCACAGCAGCCTTGACCATGAATAAAGAAGCGTGCCGGTCTTTTAGCGCCCGTGCCCAGATCATCGAATGCAGGCTTTCGTTGTTATTTTGCGTTTTACCACGCTGGCAACGGTGCAGCAGTTTCTTGTCTGAAAGACGTTCATATATGGGACGTAAAGCCTGACACACATGAGGAGGAAGCTTTCAAGGATGTTTTGGAACCAGCTCACCCTTGGCCACTGCAGCATTTTGCTTGCGCCAGGAGTTTGGGCCTGATGGACAAAGAGTGTCATTAGCCACATCATCGTTTGATGTAATGAGATATGTGGCCATCACTGCATTTTTAGTGGCATCTACATCTCCCTTGTGGGTCTTCAGAGCCCATCCATAGTATGAGGTTAACTTGGAGATCAAGTCTGCTGTCAAGCGGCCCTTTTCACCAAGAGTCCAGGGCCTCTGTGTTTTGCCACGAAGTTGCGCAAAGCCGTCCCCATGCGCTTTTGCATGTGATTCACGCAGTCCTCTTTTTCAGTTGGGATATACCCACACACTTCATCATTTTGTAAAGCGGGATAACTGCGGCTGTCCCCATCACAAAGCACCATTGTATACTGCAGATTGTGCCGCTCCAATGATCGCCTGAAAAGGATGAGGGCAGCTTCCACCTCAATCTCCCCAGCTTTCTTATTAGTGTTGTGACACTTGTGGCTATTCTTCCAGGCTCCATAGGAAGGGTCACTCTCCTTAGGCCCCGACTCGCACCCAGCACAGAAATTGCTCAATACAACAAAGCCGAGCACAAATCCGCTGAACAACTCGATCACAGTGCTGATGCCGATATGGGACGTATGACCGTGGGTCATCCATGACCCATCATACGACACCGCGATGTTCCAATATGACCCACGTTCATTTTGGCGTAAAGTTTGCGAACCGACCGCGCGCATTCGCTCATCAGATTACGCGCCGCGCAATCGGCCGCTGGTGTCAACTTCGTCTTCACGTAGCTCTGCCGCGTTTTCTTGTGAAGAGCCTTACGGCTAATGCCCATCAACGAGAAAACGTCATTAAACGCGATCTGTCAGTTTCCTGTTGCCTGCATGGCACGCGCAGCCAAAAGGTTCCCAGCAAAAGGTTTCATTCGTTCAGCACTGTAAACGCGCGGCGAGCTCCACACCGATGCAATCTCTCCACAGTTTGCGCACATAAAACGCAACTTCACAGTGAGTCCGTATTCCCGCTCGTCTCTGATGATTTCTAAGGCACCATTGCAGATGTTGCAGTTCGAAAACGTTAATAAAGCGTTCACGGCACTCAAATCCACAATCGTAAACGTAGTCCCATCAGGCAGGCGAAATGCATCGTCGGTACTGGTCACCCACGAACTCGTGTTTCCTCTCCGTCGCTGGAGCGGAAAACAACTCCGATAGCTTTGCTTTGGCTTTCGCTTCCTCCTCCTCCAGCTCGGAGGGTTGCCGGTAGATCGTATCTTGCCGTACGCAAGCGCTGGTCGAAGGGTCCGCAGCAGACGGACTTGTCACAGTATCCGCAGCAGCCGATGCGGTCGTTAGGCCTGCCATTGCTGCATCGACGATTTCGGCATCGGACGCTGAGGTTGTGGCGTTCTGGGCGTTTTGCAGTGTTTTTCTGTGAGCTTCCATCGCACTTTTTTCGCACCAAACTTGCGCCGCATTCGAAATTTTCGCTCTGTTTCAGACATCGCGTTGACACTGGGGCAAGATGGCGCACCTCAATACGCAGCTCCAAGCGCGGAGCAGACGATGGCCATGCAGTTCCGCCAATCGGGAGGCAAGCTCAAGTCACGTGCACAGATTACCATTTTTTGCCGCGCATTTTTTAAGTGGCCAATGGCTGAATGGGGCCCGTTCTGGCAGGAATTTGAAGTTAAAAGTCGCGTCTTTCAAATGAGATGAAGATGCCCGCGCTAGCACACGTGGAAGAGCAGGCGCGCGTTTTGGAAAATTTGCTGTTTCAGCGCAAGTTCCGCCTGAAATTCAGCTAGTACATGTCGTATAAGGCGTCACTGCGGCTAAAATACTGATGTTATCAATATGAAATTAACAATGTAGATGCAATAAAAATAAATCGAGTTTTCTCGCTATTTTTGGTTGCCACAACTCGTGTCCCCCCTTGAGGGGGGACGCGACTTTCGCATCACGAAAAATGACCAAGAATTCAATTCTTGGCAATTTGGTGGCAATAGGTAATCGCACCCCGTCAGAATATGGTATAGAAGTGCTCAAAAAAAATTTTGTAGCAGCCAACATAACGAAAAAAATTCCGCATAAATCGCAAAAAAGCGACGTTTTTCAAGCCACGATATCTCCGCAACCGAGCGCCGCCATTTTGCCCGTGTTGGAAAGCACATTTGTCCGTCTTTAAAATTTACTGCGCCAGGCACCTCCTCCATTCAGAAGCAAGCACACAAAAAGCAAATGATTCAAGGCCATTCCAAGGCCTCCAATTGGTCACGCCCGTCCCGTGGCCAATTGGAGCTTCGCCATTGGTCTCGTTGGTGGTGCGCGTCTTCTGCTACCACGTCGCCACGCCTCTTGGTGTGTAATGTTCGTCTGCATGTGCGGTGCATAGTTCGGAAGCTTACATCTCATATCGCCCGTGACTCGCGCATCTGACAATTGCCTCGCATTGTTCGTGAGCACATACAGAGCGTAGTTTCAGCAACGGACTCCACAAGTGATAAGTGCCTCCTCGCATCTCGGCTCGCCAGTGCTTGTGGAACGTAGCTGACTTGTGTTGTGATATGCACCTGTGTACAATCGGCTCGCTGTTAGTGCGTCAGGAGCAGAGTTTTGGCAGCTGGTTTGTGTTGTGATACGCTACCCTGGACATATCAGCTCGACACATTCATCAGCGCTTGCGGGGCGTAGTTTCGGAAGTTTTCTGGTGACCATGGGTCGACGACCGCTGAAGTACAAGACTGCTCATGCGGCACTCGTAAGCAAAAGTCGCCAACGGTGAAAAAGACTGCTTCAAGGGCGCGTGGCAGTACTGTGCAGCGTAGCGCAGAAGTCACAGAGGCGCAGCCGAGGACTCCACATGCAGGCAGGATGTGTACGCGTGCCGATAATGCCATTCAGGAGCCACCGTCAAGCACTTCACACCTGGGCGGAATACCTACTTGTGTCGACGATGCTGAGGAGTCGCTCTCTGGCACTTAATTCTTACGCGGGCAAAACATCTCGTGCGAGCAGCTGTGGCACCGTTGAGCTTGTCTTGCCACATTCCACATCGTTGAATGCTTCCAGCGATCGCACCTCGGATGTGTCTGATTATCATCTCGGCATTTCGCACGATGTTGCTATGCCGTCTACAAGTACGAGGGGCACCATTCAGGCACGCCTGGAGTCGCGTTTTGTATCGACCGAAGCATCCCGGGAGGTCGCCGCGAAAGTGTAAGCAAAACAAAGTTCGATGTCGGTGACCGTGCGGAAAATGGAACTGACAAGTGAAGGCGAGGTGCCTGCCGGTACGGAACAAGCGGAGGAGTTTCTCATCTTTCAAATGACTGCCCTGAACGCGATTCTCGGCAAATCTAAGTGCCAGCAGTGCTCCCAACCAGGACTTTCAGCTCAGCTGGGAAAAAGACATGGATTAGCAGCGCGAATGATACTGACAAGCGCATTTTGCGGCGCTGTCGCGAAGGGGCGGCCATCGCCGCAAAAGGAAGGTCGCAAAATTTTTGATGCGACTATGAGAGCTGTACATACCGTTAAAAGTATTGGCAAAGGGGCAACAGCTTTGATCAATTTCTGGTCAATAATGAATGTCTCCCATAGAGGGTTGCATCACAAAACATTCCAGAAACATCTCAAGGCTGAGTTCAGACCTGCCAGTGAGATAGCTGCTGCCAATATTGTTTCTGATGCTGTGGTGGCAGTGCACAATGTTTACAGGGAGATGGACCCTACCTTTAATAACAACATAACAGTGATTTATGATGGGACATGGTTAACACATGGCTATACATCCCACATAGGTGTCGGCACTGTAATATACTTTTTCACAGGACTGATACTCGACTGTGCGCTCCTATCACACCGATGCCATGGTTGCACGCTTGGCCCCAAAGAAGGTGAAGGCTATGATGATTGGAAAGCATCACACGTCTGCCAAAAAAACACAGATGTTAACTCTGGCAGAATGGAGGTTGAAGCAGCATTGACTTTATTCAGGAGGTCCCCTAGCAAACATGGTTTTCGATATACAAACATTGTTTGTGATGGTGACAGTAGAACCTTTGTAGCACTCTGTCAGGACAGGACTTATGGATTTACCGTATTTACTTGCATAATGATCGCACCCCTGAATTTTGTCGTCAGAATTCGTTTTCTTTTTTTTTTATTTCCTGTGTAATGATCGCACCCTGAACTTGCCGCAGCGATATGTCGTGTGCCAAGTCTAGCTAATATTGATCGCGCTTACCATCTGTCGAATGCTATGCGAACGGCTCTTCAAGACAAACCAAGCAATCTGCACGCACCAAACATTCTTAAGTAGATGCCTCATTTCATTACTTTCGTCACTTTCCACACTTCCATGACTAAAAAAGAAGCTGCAACCAAACTTAAATTTGCCTTTATTATGTGTAGGCTTTATAATGATTGTGGTCAAAACAAACAACAACAACAAAAAAAGGCGCCTTTTGATTCTTCTCATTTGCACTCGTGCGCATGCAACAAATCGCGAGCGGCAACGAGAGCAGCCACGTTTACACTGATACGTTAGAAGTGTACCCTATTCATACGCCGACGCTTGTAACACAGCTAAGATATTCGCCCACCCTTAGTAGAAACATGCTGTATTAGGATAGCAGTGAAGACAAATGCCCCAGTTTCCGCAGCATGCCCGCCATGTGTTCCTATGTCACTGGCAGCTAAGCGCACCCATCTGTTTCTGTCCCCTCAAAGTGGGCAGGGCCACGTTATTGCCGCAAACTTGCCAATACAGTCGAACCCGACTATATCGAACCCGTTTACATCGAATTATTCTGTATATCGAACAATTTCTGGTCACGGTATAGTTACAATGAGTATATATAGCAAAAATTACGCTTACATCGAACAAATATTGCAGTGACTCCCGATATATCGAACCGTCAAGCGGCGGAAAAGTGCCCCCAGAAGTTGGCTTTCCCTCGCGGTAGCGGGGAAACCCGGCGGCGCGGCTCCATCCAACCGCTCTCCCTACCGTGACCGCGCTGCCTCGGGCTGTTCGGGCGAGCCGTCGACACTCCCCCTGTCGCGCATAGTGGAGTCTATTAGGCCACATCCTCCCTCTTTCTCTCTCTCATCTTTCACTTCCCACTCTCTCCCCTGACGACGCTTCGCCGTGTTCCCTCACGGGTTGTAGAATCAAGCGTCCTTCCTTTCTTTAGATCACTATCTATCGACACTCCCCAGCAAAAAAATGATCCTGGCCCGCCTACAGCGCTTGCTCAGACAGCCAATCAGAGGCTCTTGTGCTCTCTTCGTGCAAGATGGCGAAAGCGCGAGTTGTCAGGCTGGTTGTCCGGTTTATCGTGTTTGCGCCTTGTGGGACTTCTCCCGCAGTGTTGCCGTGATGAAGCAGCAGGATTCGCCTTTCGTCGTGAAGCTCGAAATCATAAATCGCGTCGAACGCGATGAGAAGTTGGATGGCCCCGCAACGTGCAAGATTCCGAGGAGCACTCTCGGCACGGTTAGGGCTAAAGTGACCCGACTCGCAACCCGGTGCCCGTGGCGCCCGACGCGTACGCACGGCCGTGTACGAGGGGTTCTTCATACGTGCCGGTTTCCGCGTGCTCGGTGATGACTGTAAATTCTGATGAATGCGACAAAGCCGTTGCCGGTGTTGCCGAAGTTTGGAGCGAGCTGTCAAAATTTCCGGAACATTCGAATCAACGGCGGACGACTTTGTCAGGGCAGATAGATGATGGTGTCGCGACCACGGGAGAGCCCGGAAACGAAGACTACATCGCCGACATCGTACCGAGCACAAATGAAAGTAGGCACGTTGAGGAAAGCAACTACGGTCCTTTGCCCACATCCTCCGAACTGATTGGTAATTAGTCCGGTGCTTCTGCGCGAATGCGGAAGGTTGCGGCCTCAGCTGCTCCGACTCTTTAGACAACGTGGGGAAGTACGTGCGTCGCAGGCAGCGAAATTGCCCGAGCAGAAGAAAATGCAGGACTAATTTAAGCGAAACTAAGCTAGTTTCTTCAATAAAGTGATTTTATAAATGGTATGTGCTTTTATGACATCCAATTATTTAGCAGGCTTATATCGAATTATGCTCTATGTCGAACTGATGGGCATTTTTTTGCGAGTTCGATATAGCCGGGTTTGACTGTATGACAATGTTATTCATTACTGATATGGAAGAAACTGTTTCAACGCACGTAATGTACTCGCGAGAAGAAAAAAAATCGCATTCGGCGCGTTCGGCTTGCTCCACCGGCCGCCATTTTCGTTATGGTGTCCCACACCCGCATCTCGCAGTAAACGCGGGACGAAAAAAAAATTTTGTTCTTTTCGCGGGAAATTTAACTCTCATAATAATCGCACCCCTGAATTTACCTGACAAAGAAGTGCGATCATTATGCGAGTAAATATGGTAAACTATCTGCAACACTACATCCACTGCATTGTGAAGCTGTATGGGTTCTGAAACATAAAATAGGAGTTTCGATTTAGTTTGTGAGGGACCTCATCTCTTTTTCTTGTTCTAACATGCTGCCTGACAAGATGTGCCTTTGTCGAACTCTTGATTGTTGATTGCCACGGTGCGTGAGGTGATCATAAATTTCCCGTTGCAGTAATATTAACGAGTGGCACTGTGCGTGCAGGAGTTGAGCGAGGTGACAGCCGAGAATCGGGAACTGCGCGAGATGAACAGCGCCCTCTTGGACGGAGTGCCGCTGGCCATGCAGCCGCCCGCCAAGGAGTAAGGCCTGCGCTCACAGACAATGGCAGCCGCTCCCGGGAAGCTCTTCGTTCTGCAACAGAGCCCCGACAAGCATCCACACGTGCGTGCGTGTGCCGGCCGCGCCTGTTTGTGCGCTCTCGGCGGCGGTCGCTTTGAGGCAGCTTTTCTTGCGTTTCTGCGCTGTGGACAATCCGGAGCCGGCGACTGGCTGCCCAGGTGGGCCCTCTGCGCAGACGGCACCCGAAGACAGTTTACCGCAATTGTATGCATTCGGTGAGACGGGCAGTCGCAGATGCTGTCGCGACGTCCGCCCGGCTCTGATTGTACATGCATGACACTTGCATCTGGGGCTAGGGCTATGCGACGATTCTGCCCCAGTTTGCTTCGAGGCCGGTTGCTTTTGCTTGTTTGTCGGCACTCTGAGCTGTGTTTCGTCTGCCTAGTGACAATTTGTGGGGATGACCAGAGAGTTTCCTACAAAAGTCCTGGGGGCACTAGTGTTTACGTGGGCTGCAGTGGCGGCAGTTCAGCCAGAATGCAAATGATGTGTTTGCCTAAATGTCATCGTTCTGGCTTCAAAACGGCTTTGTAACCTTGCAAATTGGCCATTTTCAAAAGAATACTGTGCTGCAATGCAACAACTGTAAGTGCAAGTGCAAAAATTGCAATTATGCATGTGCACAGAAACTCGTTGCATGGTGCATCTAGAAAACTTGGATTTTTTTGAAATTTAGAAAACTAAAAGTCTAATGAATACCGTATTTACTCGCATAATGATCGCACTCGCGTAATGATCGCACCGCTGAATTTTGTCATCAAAATTCATTTTTATTTCCCGTGTAATGATTGCACCCCGAACTTACCGGAGCGATATGTCGTGTGCCAAGTCTAGCTAATATTGATCGCACTTACCATCTGTCGAATGCTACGTGAACGACTCTTCAAGACAAACCAAGCGGTCTGCACGCACCAAACATTCTTAAGCAGATGCCCCATTTCACTGCTTTCATCACTTTCCGCACTTCCATGACAAAAAAAAAAACTACCACCACACTTGCCTTTATTATGTGTAGGCTTTATAATGGTTGTGGTCAACAACAACAAAAAAGGCACCTTTCGATGCTTCTCATCTGTACTTGTGGGCACGCAACAAATCGCGAGCAGCAACGATAGTAGCCACTTACACTGATACGTTAAAAGTGTGCCCTATTCATACGCCGACGCTTGTAACACAGCTAAGGACTTCACCCACCCTTAGCGGAAACGTGCCGTATTAGGATAATAGTGAAGATAGATGCCGCAGTTTCCGCAGCATGCCGGCCATGTGTTTCAGTGTCACTGGCAGCTAAGCGCGCCCATCTGTTTCTGTCCCCTCAAAGTGGACATGGCTACGTTATTGCTGCAAAATTGCCGATATTAACGATGTTATTCATTACTGATACGGAAGAAACTGTTCCAATGCACGTAATGTACTCACGAGAAGAAAAAAATACTCACGAGAAGAAAAAAAAATCACGTTTGGCTGGCTTCGCTGGCCGCCAATTTTGTTTTGGTGTCCCGCAGCAAACGCGGGACGAAAAAAGTTTTTTTTTTTTCTTTTCGCGGGAAATTTAACCCGCGTAATTATCGCACACCTGATTTTGCGTCAATTTTTCTGACCAAGAAGTGCGATCATTATGCGAGTAAATACGGTAACACCACCAGGACATGTGAAGCCAGAAGCATGGTGATTACACGAAGCCATGTATAGTATGCATCATTTTCATGGCGGGTCAACGATGGAAGCACCAGAGTTCCTTCTTGTAACTTTTTTGCAGGAAACTTTATATGGACGACGATGACACTTCTGGAACGTGCTTGTTTGGACGTTCTGCCGTTGGTGACGGACTGCATCATGTCCTTCTGTCGGTCATTTTGAGGCAGCTTTCTTTGTGCACCCTAGACTTTTTGCTGGAGTATCCAGAGCTAGCCATTGTCAGCCGGTTACGTAGGAAAGTTCGCAGCAGTGTTAGTTGGTTTTTGATCGGCACGACAAACAAGCGTGGGCAGGGCAAGAGAGAAGTGCCGAGAGTGAGTGCACTTCTCTTGCTCTTGTCCAATTGCCTTGCACCGTTCACCCTGTTGCTTATGTATTGCCGCCACACACATGGCCAAATCTTCGATGATGACTCCCAGGTCCGAGTTTTGATGGGTCTAGTAGGCATAGGTGTTTGAGCCTTGCGTGAATATAGATTTTGCTGGAACGCTTTGGTGGGCTAGTTGGGTGCACATGTGCTAGCATAGTTGTATGCGCGAAAAATTAACGCGGAGCCAGATAAGGACACACTGATAGATCGAGTGCAAAATCTTGCGCACATCCTGGCAGTGTGTTAAAAAAATCGCACAACTACACAAAAAACAGACATTTATGCTGGCGGACTTATTGAACATGTGGCCATTTTCGACCAGTGCTGATATCATCCAGGTTTAGGCCAGTGACCTTCTATTTAAGCTTCATTCCACACTTAACGTTTTCAGCCTTCATCATAGGCATGAGCTACATGATAGATGATTATACATAGGCTTAACTGAAAGAAAATAATTATGATGATCTAGATTCAGTTTGGGAGACTGCGAGAAATCCCTGGAAGACATTGACTATATTTAATACATCACAGCACTTGCGTAACGTGATTGGAAGGCAGAGCTGCCAATCTCTGCCATGCTGGTATGCAATTTAAAGATAATGTTTCACGATCTTCATCTTATGCCCGAACTGAGCTCGCAAAAGGTAGAGCACACACAGGTAAACTTCAATGTAACAATGTCGTAAAGTATGGCACTCCACTTTCTTATACCAGAATTATTTTTTTTTGCATTGAGATACTGTGTGTATGTGCTGCACCCCTAAATTTTGTTGATTATGTTGAACATTTTCCGGAAGTTATCCGTGCCAGGGCCGTATCTTGCAAAGTGTGTTGCATCCAGAAACAACCACAATCAGTTCAGTCGTGTGACCACTGGCACCTGTGATGCACTTTCCATTCAATGCCCCCCATCTTCCTTAGCAGCAGGTGTGAAATTTTGTTACGTTCAAATCAAGGATAAACACACTTTGCTACATCGAGGCTAAAAATATGTGTGTCTTGAATCTTATGATGCAGATGTCTGACTGTTCTGAGGTGATGGTTGAGTAGGTTTAGTGTTGTCTGATTGCACCTGAATTTTCCCCTACATGGTGATGAGGGTAGAGCTTGGCTTGTGGTTTCGTGGATGTTTCAGTTCCTGCCACGTCTTCAAATAATATTGCCGAAACAAACATTGGAATTTCTATTTGGTATGACCATTTGTTCAAATCCCCAACGAAAGTGAGCTGCTCTTAATGGCCAAATGCAGCATATGCTACGCCCAGAATGGGCTTTTTCACGCAGTTCGAGGGGTGGTTTGGGACCCCTTTATGGCTCTTAATAACCCTGTAGCTTTCCTGAAATTGTTTCAGTAGTATCTACAATTCATTTATAACCAGTTTAGCCAAAGGAAAAATTTTTGCTGCATTGGGCCTTTAAACAGTTGTTAGCTAAAGTTGGAACCATAGCCCCAATGTTGACTAAAAAAATGTGCCGTCCACTGTTTATGATTTCTTTTGTTAATTTTCTGCAGTTTGGAGAAACGCCTATATATGCAGTAGAACTCCGTTGATGCAATCCCGTTACGTATGATTTTCTGGCGCCAACATTCACGGTGGAGAACACAAAAAATGACCCAAGGGAGTTATGCTTATTTTTCACCGGTTCATACGTTCCCAGAAAACGCAAATCTTATGGCACCAACATTCAGTACATCACCAAACTGCGATCGTGTGATATGTTTTCTGGCCGCTAGATCCCGTGTAAACAAAAAAAAATGTGCAAGGTGTGTGCGGCTGAGCACGGTAGCCGCCCGCCGTGGGCGCTTCATCCGAGTACGTACTTGCGCGCCCGGGTCGCGTGAGAACATCGGCGTGCACTGTTTCCTATTTCGGTACTGTACCAGCAAATCTCCTCCCAAGTCATCGCATGCCGCAATCGCAGCTATCACAGCCAGTCCCATTGCGATAAGCATCTATCTGTTTTACAATGCGTGGGGCATAATGCCATTGGAAGCGTACTGCACGGTTTTAGTAGGAGATAACCCAAACGCTCGGCCGTTGCCTACTGTGGGCGGCACAATGTAAGTGCCATGTTTCGCTCCAGCGGCATCCGGCATTGACCACAAACTCGTTCTCGTATTGGTTTCCCATCGTCGGCTGAAAGCACCACACAATAGGAAAACAATAAAACACGTCTCGGGCTGCCGAAGCCCCACCAGCTCCACGTGCGTCGGCAGCTTGTGCCTTGTGCCGCAACGATTCCCGCAGCGCTTCGCATTATGTAGGTATCAACTGCAGTAAAGTCTGTCAAATTTTTTACTTGCTTCGGATCATATGTTTTTCGAGATGGTACATTTTCCTCGCCTTTGCTTCCAGAACATACGAACGAGGGTCTACTGTACATGACTATACAACAAATAAACAAGAAAGACATTCAAAAGGAATCTAAATACAGAGAAATGTATGTAGTATTTCATGTATGTATATCCATGTATGTATAGGCATCTCCGCTTTTTCACCTTTTGTTTATATTATTGTAACTTTCCTCTCCACTACCTTTTTTGTTCACCTTCATCTTTCTCACCGCCACGGGACAGTTCAGGTGCCCTTAATTTACTACCTCCTTTTGTCCTTTTTATAACAAACTACTACTACTGCTACTACTTCTACAACATAGGTTGGCACTGGTCACAGCTCTGTTGGCATGATTGTGCGAATCTTGCATGGACTGGTTAAGCTCTGGAAATTCTAGGCACCCATTAGAGAAATCTTCATGCGCTCTGCTCAACTTCAAGCTCGGGAATCAGCTTAGTGCCCTTGTACATATAATTTTCACTCGAGCCACTTGAAAGTGCTTTGTGCATGAGGAATAGATGGCAGTAGAAGACAAAGCATAGTAGGCTGATATAGTACGCTGATACAGGGTTTGTAGTGTTCCTTGAAACCCTTGAATGGTGAAAATGCCTTTAAGTTTTATGGACTGCAGCTTAAAAGGTCCCTCACTGGGTTTGGCCATTTTTGACAAACAAGCGTAGCATATACATGACACACTGGCAAATTGTGCCTGCAGAGTATTGCGGCACTGTGAAAACGAGATTTGAGAGCACATTCCGCACTCCTTCATTCTCGAGGCAGTGCGAACCCAGCCAGAGTGCCAGGGTAACATGCACAAATGTCTCTTTGCAGTGCATGTTTCTTCACACACCAGGACTAATCATCCAATGCGGAAGAAGCAACGGTACAAGAAAGGAGGCAGAGCTTATGTTACAGTAAGTCTCTCGGCTAAGACTGGGAGGGAACACTACTAGAGGGAAAGAGCGTCTTCATCGACAGTGAGGCTCTGCTCAGGGTGGAATGGTAACAGGACAGCTAATTCTATCTGCTTTCTATCTTAATTTGAAAAATTCTTGTGATAGAACGCTTGTTAAACGGCGCTTTACAGCTTTCAATCTATAGCCTAAATTTGCAATAGGGCCTGGTGAGGGGCACTTTCATAATCCTTGAATTTCATTTTCAGCTGAGCTTCGTAGATTTTATAAGCGTAACTGACCACAAGGTTTGTGCAAGCGAACAGTCAAGGCTTTAATGAGCACGTTCAGCAGTCAAGGTTTAATAAGCACGGAGCTAACATTGTACTGACTGGCGATGCAGAAAAGGCTTAACAAGTGTTTTTTTGTTATTGGTATTGTTTGCTCATTAAGGCAAGTGTTTTCATTTCACGCTATCAGTTGTCATGGTGCTCCAATCCTTGAAAATGCTTTCTCAAGGCCTTGATAGTCTGAAAACCTAGGAACTTTTTCTGCAAAAGCTACTATAGAAGCCCTGTTCACAGCTTGCTATATTCTAGGTTGTCCAGCCTTGCAGTCTTTTCATATGCAAGGCATTGTCTTGCCGCTCTTGTGCAGCAGCTTCAAAGCAGCAAATATTTGTGCGCTGTGTTGCATAATTTCCAGGGCAACATCTAATGTCGGCCCACATTTGCTAAGCATGGCTAGTGGCATAACTAGTAGCATGTTTATGCTTTGATGTCGCCTAAAGTGACACTAACAAGAAAAAGTACTTTAGCTATATTAGCAACTTACGCTTCTACGACACCAAGAAAGTGACTGTTATTATAAAAAGGGTTTTGGCCAACGAGAAAAAGGTGCAAGTACGAAAGGTGGGTGGCGATGCCACCTAGGCGTTTATGCACCAGCTCGTCATGATGTGATGGATATTGGTGGCATTTGCTCGGGCCTAGGCGATTTTTTTTATTGGAAAAGATGGAATATATTCTGCCCTAAAATACCAGAGGGCAAATGAAGCGAGTGTTGAAAAGTTTTACAATTCCACAGCAGCCCAAATATGCATCTATATCGGCAAAAAATTTTTAAATATGGAACTCTAACCTTTGTTTTACCTTCTAATCTGTATTAGCACAAAATTAATGGAAGTGGACTTCTCAGAAAAAATTTATCAGCATAAACTGATTGTTTCTCTTGATAGTGTCGCTTTAAGACTGGAGCGTTAAGGAATGTCTTCAAGTAGTAGCCTGATGCTTTTTAGCAGTTGAGTGACAGCAGAAGTAACACAGTAATACCTCAAGGGAGTACCCACGCTGTCAACATGGGTGCGTCAGAGAGTGTTCTAGAGTGAAGAAATGTAGCACCTATGCTAATGGCCAAGAAAGCAGTTTTGAAACAACATCCTCTCAACATGATGAGATATTGATAGCAGATTCGTTTCAAGGAATCACAAAGGTAGTTCCGAAGCGAACATCAAACGGCATTTCATGAGCAGCTAGATACAGCCGACTTGGGCAAGCATAATGATGTTTAAATGGGGAGCGTGCTATGCGTAGTACCGCAACACCTTTGCTGCCCGAAACAGTGAGACTCGGGTGCACAAGAGGCTAGTCATCGGTGTTCATTAAAGCTCGTTCCTGCAAGCACGGGCATGCCAAGAAAAAGTGCATCGTGCTAAGGAAGAGAAGCTGTGCTCCTTGGTGTGCCTTTGTTTGATCGCTTTACAGAATACGCGAACCGCATCTGAAGAAATGCGAGAACGTAAAGCGCAGGTGTCTTACTTGTGTTGCCGGAGAAGGCAAAAGTCGCCCCACTTTTTCTCAAGGACATCACAAATCGGAACCACTCATTCAGCCTGAACGGTGCTCCAACCTCGGCTCCATTGTTGCAACTCGTACTGAATGCGATATGACACATTGGTGCAGACTGATATACAAAAAGCCGGCACTTTTAAGGAGGTTTTTTGCCATAGTGGTGCAAGTGAAATTTACAGTCGCAGATTTATGCCCTACAGCCGGGAGGAAAACCTGGCATATGCCAACCGAAGGAATGGTGTGCCCGTTTTACAGATTTGGGTAATTTATTAGTATTCGTAAGATGGCAGCACTGCCCTCCAAACTCCAGGGCACAGAGGGTGCCACACTATTGCAAACAGTGTGGATAGAGTGAACAGGCTTTATCAGGCATGAACCTTCAGAAAGCTGTGAAAGTGAACTGGTTCACTGCAAAATCAGTTTATTAAATTACAATATGTTAATTATTCTCAGTTATCTGGTACCATATTCTCACAGTGGCTGCGCCAGTCCTGTCTTACATTTGTCATTTTCTCGCTTACATATTCTCCTTCCTCGGTAAAGGTGACAATGTGGCCAGCTTGAAGCACTATCGTTACTTTAGCGTAACATGATATTTGCCTCTAGTATTCCTTGCTTAAGTCTGTTTTTAGTGGTTGAACCTCATGATTTGGTTTGTCATAGTCAGGTCTGGAAGTAATATTTCAGACAATGTTTTGAGAGCAGAGAGTTAAACACCTGTGGGGTTAGATAACCGGTGGACCATTAGGGTTACAGAATGGGTGCCAAGAGAAGGGAAGCGCAGTCGAGGACGGCTGAAGGCACTAGTTGGAATCGGTTGGCGCAGGACAGGGGTAATAGGAGATCACAGGGAGAAGCCTTCGTCTTGCAGTGGACATAAAATTGTTAATGATGGTGATGATGAGAACCTTGCTTCCTTGCTTCGGCTTTGCCACTGCTGCTGCTGTCACTAACTTGCATACCACTTTAGGAGAGGGTTCAGAGAAGCGTGGCACAGAGGAAAGATGATGTGAGAAACTCGTTTGGATCTTTGCTCCGTGTTGCATGTGCACAATGCCCTCCCGACTGCTCTATTTACCCGTGACCCCCCGCAATAGCATTGCAGAAACTGCAGCGCTTGCCGTTCTACTAATGTGCCAAGTCCATAGGGGTAGAACCGATGCAGTCGCGAAACAAGTGAATAGCGGCGTTTACATTCTGTTTTACAGTCTCTCAGTATGAATCCACTGCTATGTTCAGTTTTGGAGACTGAAACCTGTTTTGGCTCTTTTAATTGGTCAAGCAACTTCACTGCCCATTTACAAGCAGTGGCTGTTTGGGCATCCAGGTGCTACTCTAAATGCCCATTATTCTTGCGCAATCTTGCCGGCTTTCCAGCATGTTTATCTACTGTGCCCCTCAAAGATTTGACAAGTCTTATCCCATAGCAGTGGTTTGATTTCAAGGCATGTGACTGCCTTCTAGCACTGCTATTCTTGCTTATATTGAGTTGTCTGGATTGCTTGTTCCAATGATGTTGTGGTGATGTTATCTCAGACGCACTGGCTATGGCCCTGGGCAGTGTTACATTACTGGGGGTGAACCCATACTTGTATTTATTATTTTTCACGTGTAGAAAAACAGTGTGCAAAGAACAAAGATGCACTCTTAGCAGCACTTGCACAAATAGTTCCTTCATTCTTTCTAAGTGAAGTTACTGGAAGGCGGATGTGCAAACACAGACACGCAGGAAGGAATGAACATGCGAAACAAGTAGCATCAATTAGAAACTAACTCAGTCTAACTGTTTGTTGACCGGTTTAGTGGCTAACACTTCATTACATTGTTGTGATCGCAAGCGTGCTCCGAAGTTTGCGCACAGTATAGTTTTATTTAGGCACGAGGACGAAGTTATGATCATGGCTTCGCATATCGTTAATAGCGGTAGTTTGTGCATAAGTCAGCCCTCAGTTATCTTGCTCGAACAAGAAATGTCATGCGTAAATAGTTAGTCTTAGCAACTGACCACACATGTCCATGATTGACAGGTTGACACTGCTTCAACGTGAGTATGTGCAGATACCGTATTTATGTGATTATAAGGCCAGGGCACATTTGGGGTACCTAAGAAAAAGAACCTAGGTATGCACACTGATATAAGGCAATATAGAGTAGCTGACAGATTACTGAGGTAAAAGCCTTAAGTGGCTCATTATGGCACCAAATGTGGGGGTCGAACCCTCGACCTTCGGTGGGAAAAAGCAATAGGAAGTAACAACACATTACAATGAAAATGTCGAGTAATGTAATGAATGTCTTGTGTGCGGGCAGGCTTTCACCTTCATCCTCTTTAGGGTATACTAATGTGACTGTCACCTTTTCAGGCTTGACGGAGATCACCTGAAATACCAAATAATTGTTAGCCCCTGGAATAATTCTTGCCAATCATATACAAATTTTACCTTGAGACGCAACTTCATGGTAACCTCATTTTTGCCTTATGGTGTGGCTTTACGGCTGTGCACGACGTGCTTCCATAAAGGCATCATCAGGCGAAATTCATGTTGCCGTGATGTTACACCTCGAGGCAGAATTTATATATAACCCACACCCATGCTTTGCTGCTAAATTTTTCTAATTCTTGGTGCAGGCTACATGTACAAAAGTATGGTGCTGCCTCACCTAGCAAGGCTTATTGCTAAAATTTTAGCTACTGGCACCATATTGACATAGTAACTGAATCTATCAGCCTTGCACATGAGGTGGGGCATGACTTTAAGGCTAAGGACTCTGGAGGAAAAGAATACCTCACCTTATATTGGAGTAAATGTGCTAACTTTTGTGTCTTCCTTCTTTTTCCTCCACTGTGCAACTCTACAACAGTTGATAGTCTGTGTTCGTGTTGCCCGTGTTGTTCCTTCTTTTGTGCGTGTTTGCACATCTGAATTTTCAGTACGATGAAAGATGTAAATAAATATTATTTATTTTTCGCTTATGGATTGTTGGAAGGCTGATGCACATAACTTGGTTTATGCAAAAACGGCATACTTTGATGATGAGTTGTTTATTCATCTTGTGTCTAGTTGAACTGTTTCTGCGAATAATGCATCTCCACCAGCTACCCGAAATGTCAGCTGTCATTGAAACATGTGCTTTCACAAAGGTGAGGTGGCACGCTTTGTAAAGAATGTGAAAAAATTGTGAGATGCAATGTTTCCTCCTGTAACATGCTGGCTTGCAATGCTTTTCATGACCGTCTTTAACATGCCAAGATAGGAGAAAAAAGACATGTGCTGCATCATGTGTACTCATCTTCCATCAGCTGTGTTTGACATTGCATGATCGTGACTCGGGCAGCACCACCAAGCAGTGGCAGCATTACTTGTAATGTTTTTTTTAATGTCAGCATTTATTCATGTGGCTGCTATTGTCAAGTTTTCCTGGTCAATTTGGAACAGCTTTCTGTTTTATGGATCGAAACACATGCTTCTTATGTTGATTTAGGGTGTGCATGCAGGTTATAGTGGCATATGACAATTGGTCTGTGTGGCATTGAGAAGACCATTACATTATGTATAGGACCAGCCGTTTGATCAGGCTTCCTGAGCAGTGGAGCAAAGAAAGGCGTACGAATTGACAAGTGTAATTCACCTTTGGTCATTGGACACACTTGCAAATTTGTGTTGGTACTTTTTTGAAGTATGTCGCTCTACCTTAGCACAGTAAAAGATCGAATCGAAATTGGCCTGTAAAAGGTGGCTGAGATAGCATGACCTGACTGTGCATATGTTTATGAAGTTTAAAACTAGGTACAAGGTTAAGGTTGTGGTCACCTTTTATTCCTATTTTTGTTCTTGCATTTTAGTTTTGAAGACCTTTCTATAGCACTCACAGTGGTCTTTTGTTTTGTGTGTGTGTGTGTCGGTTGCCTGTATGGCATTGATTTGCCAATTTCTCGGACTACACTGAGTATGCACTGTTCCTGGTGCATCACTGCTGTTTCTTTTTTTCTGCACGTTTAAACTTGATAAGATGGGACTTTCATAACATGTGATTCTGTGGGAGGCTAGTTCCTTCTATTTTGCAACAGTCTGAACGTGTTTCCATCAGCTGGAATACTGATGCTAAGTACCTCGCTCTCTTAGAAGCGCTATATCAAAGTACGCACTCCACCTTTTCTCTGCTGTGCCTCATATATCGAGGTGCGTGCACATTTCGGTTGTGCTGAAGAACTCTGTACAGTGACTGCTTGCAAAACACTGGGAGTGCAAATGTGGCGAGTCACTATTTTTTGGCAGCTTAATTATGAAAGTCATTGCTGCCAAAGTGCGCACATGTGTCTGTGTGCTGTGTTCTGCTTGGATTCTTGAGGAATAAAGCCATAGCATGCCAGTATGTGGTGTGTTTTCTCTTTGGGCACTAGCGACTCCCAAAAAGTCAGTCTCGCCCTAAAGACGAAGCATTTGATAGCCATAGCCAAGTACGGCACAACTACACGAAGTAAGGTTCATAGTCCTATTGGACATACTGGTAAATAGCAAGATGTGTAAATGTGTGGGCAACTACTTCGCCGTCCACCTGAAAGCAAAAGCAAAAATAAACATTGGCTTTTAAACCGGGTATGCATTTTTGCAGGTACAGGTTCTCCCCAATGAAACATAAATGCAAAGGTTATTAAATGAAACCCAAAGCGTAAAATTTGGTAATAAAAGCCAATGTGAAAAATAATAATTGGGCAATGGTAACGCATCGGTGTCCCATGGTGTCTCGGCGAGCTCGGAAGCCCTCGCACCGGGCTTTTAATGAGAATGAAATGATGAGTCGGAGACGAGTTGGCAGGGGCATGCCATAAAGAAAGGTGAAAGAAATCCCCCTTCCCGGCGCAAACTAATGTAAACACACAAAAAAAAAGGAAAGAAGAGAAAGAAAAATGAACTAAAAGTACAGGGGGTGAAGTACATAGGTAAATGACCCATCGGTAGGTCCATAAAGCTGGTTTTAGATGAGAAAGAAAAATACCAAAAAAAGAGGAGAATCAAAAGGTAAGAAGGAAAAACGGGAAAAAGAAAATGGAAACACTGGCTGGCGCACACACTGTCACACACTGTGCAGGCTTGGTGACAGGTTCCACTGGCAAGTCCAAAGCACAGCTCGACGAATCCACGTGGAGCTTCTTCTTGCCTGGCCATCATTGTCGACGGCTTGAAACGTCAGCTTGCCGGTACAGTCTGACGCATTCTCTCCCAAGTGTGTATTAATAGGTGTACGCCACTTGTCCCCATCATGCGGGCGAGGCATGCTTGGTCAAAAGGCCCGCATGAGGTAGAGACAAGATCGCATTTGAATCTATTGCGTGTAGTTACCTGAAGTATTGTATGAAACAGGAATTGTATACAAAAATGTGAAGAAAAAAAAAGAAAGAAACACCTTTACACAGTGGGATTCGAACCACCGACATTTGGTTCCGCGCAGTGAACTGCCGCGGTCCTGCTTTCCTGATGTCATATTGGTATGACAGCGGCCTGGTCAGTCGATGGGACGCGAGGCGACTTGCCGGACAGCTCTCCACCAGTCTACGACACACTGCCCCTGTCTTGGCGGGAATGCGCGCCTCCACTACGTTCTAGCGTCCGTTTCACTGCAATCAGGCTGTTCTGTCCACCACCCGGGCGACGCATATGTCACGGCGGGCAACAAGACTTGCCTGTATAATTGGCGTTTGTTCTTCCGGGTGAGCGCCACCACATCCATGTACAGAAATGAAATGGATCTCATCGCCAGCGTTTCGGCCTTGCGCTGAAGATGCTCGGTGTGGTCAAAGAAAGATAGACGCCGGTCAATCATCACGCCCAATAGCTTTGCCACGTTGTGAAATTTCAAGCCTTTTTTGTCGCAGTCAATTTTGATTGTGGGCAGGCTCTTCTCCATGCCAGCTTTGCCAAAAGAGAAAACACAGATGGTCCTATCGTGGTTCAACTTCACTTTGCTGAGACGCGACCATTCTTTAATGCGGTCTATTGCGCCAGTGGCCGTTGCGATCGTTTGTTGTCTGCTCTTGGCCGGTACTAGTACGACAGTGTCATCTGCGTATGCCTGCACGCGAATGCCCTCCGGCATCGGCAGGCGCAGACCATCCACCACCGCGTTCCAGAACATGGGTGACAGCGGAGGTCCCCGAGGGCTCCCCAGTGACACCTCCGCCGTGACCATTCGGTGGGTCAGGAACACGTGCAACAATTGCACCAAGTTGGTCGGGCATCCGCGCCGCTGAACTATTGCATCACCAAGGGCTGCCACATGCTGTCAAAAGCTCCTTGGAAGTCCAAGGAGATTAGCTTCACCGGTGTTCTGGAACTGGTACATGCGGATAAACTGGCATAGATATTGTAGCGCCGTCACGGAGCTCCTGCCGTGTGTAAATCCGTACTGGTAAGGGTGAATGAGGCCTCGCATTACCAGGAAATGATATAGGCTGCCATGTAGTAATCTCTCTAATACTTTCCCCAAAATAGATGACATGCATACCGGGCGATATGCACTTGGCAATTCCAGTGGTCGGCCTGGTTTTTGAATAAAAATTACCTTACTTTGTCGCAAGGCCTGCGGGAAAGGTCCGAGAGCAAGTGCAGTAATAAAGGTCATGAGAACGAACTGAGGATGTTGGCGACACATGGCAGCAACAATGTCGGTCGTGAGGCTGTCCAGTCCGGGTGCTGAGCTCGCCGGCATTTCGCCCAATACTGCATCTAATTCTCCTTTCGTGAATCCGCAGTCTTCGATAGCAGTGTGGTAAGGCTGCTGCATCCGTTCACGGATGCCACTGTGACTTGGTGCATCGTGATCTTCATTGTCTCGGGCAAATGGCATGTCCAATAAAAGTTGCGCTGGTTGCAGCACGCTCTCCAACAGACTACCGTCGGGTAATCGTAGCGGTGGCAAAACGGTTCTTACGTTTGTTTTACCGAACGCCACTTTAAACGGTTCTGCAAACAAAGACTGCTTGCTATACGCGGTGCATTTTTCTTTCGCACCGCATTCTTTCTTTCTTTCAATGTTTCATCAGAATTTAGCTAGTGCCAAACTATAAGATGTCCTGTGCATGGCCCTGAGTGCAGTGTCTCGGCATCTTTGAAATCAGCGACGCATGGCATTCACTTGCTTTTTCTGCATCCTTAGTTCCGGCATCCACCAGCTCTTTCCTTTATTGTTGTATCCAACCGGTCTCATTTGCTTCTTGCGTTCCTTTCCAATGATTTCGTACATGTTTTTAATGAGCATGTCGAATGCCTGATTTGACCCGACAACCGGACCGCTCACTTTTTGAAACCATGCCTCCTCTTGTAATATTGTGATGAGCTTTCGTCTACCACACCGCGTGAGACGCTTCTCCCGCCGCTGCGTGCTGGTGCCTATAACGATGTCAGTGATTTGGTGTTCTGAAAAGGGATCATCATCAGCGCCGGTACATTCGTATCCATGCTTAAGTGCGGGGTCGTCAAGGTCGCATCTATCGAACTTTGTGTATATTTATTCATGTATGTCGGCGGCGATGCTGCATCATTGAGCACTATCAACTCATCTGCCACTGAAAATTCAATGAGGCGTGAACCTCTGTTGTTTACACTTGGGCCCCACATTTCATGATGAGCATTGAAGTCTCCCATTATGATCGCACTCTCTGATTGGCATTTTGCAAGGCTGGTCACGATTCCGTCTAGTGTTGCGTCCATCGGCTTGTGTGGGGATGCATATGCCGAAATGACCGTCCGCTCATAGTAAGTCCCACTGCAATGTATCGCGACCACTAGCTTGGAGATGTAAATTGGGAACATGGCAAATGGCGGTCTGTTCGCCACGACAGCGCTGAGAGCGCCTTCCCTTTTGCCAAAATATGTGAATTGCCGCGGCAGCTGTTGTGTGCTTCCTTTCAGTGCAAATGGATCGCATATGGCCGCCACCGAAATCTCACATTCTTCCATTCTGCGTCTAATCGCCGCAGTCGTGCGTTTGGTATGATCTAGACTGACTTGAACAAGTTTTACTTAAGCGGTCATTACAGCTCTGATATCTGTTCAAGTACCAACGGCCCCATATCTTGCAGATCATTCACCAAACGCATGACGTGCTACCTGTCTGGTTGCAATTCTGTCCAGCCCATTCCCCTCCCCACGGAGCTCGCACGCTCTGCGTTGCGCTCCATATTGGTGCGCGCCCGGAGTTGCGCCACTCTCTCCAGAAGGACCGGGCAACTTGGAAAGCCCGTCGGGTGATTTGTTGCGTGACCCACCTTTTTACACTCTGAGCAGTATACCGCTTCACCGCCCATTTGAACTCTGCACGATACCGCCAAGTGGTTTTTATCACACTTCATACATGTCGCTTTAGTTAGTTCGGCTTTATGTGGGCACGTCGTGCGATCATGTCCATTCATCGCGCAGTATGTGCACATGGGTATGTGTACATCCTCTGAGGCCAATACTGACGTCCATCCGACAGATTGGCGGGGCCGTATCATAATGTGCTTTAGCGCCGGGGCATAACGGAAGAGAAGGAATGATTCGAACCTTGTAGCAAATTATACAAAGCATCAATGCGAGCCATGGTTTGGTAACAGAATAATTTTAGACAGGCATAGTGAGATGATTAGAGGCCTACTTTAGCAGGTACATGGAACTGTGTATCGGCCAGCCTTCTCTCTCCTTAACGGGACACTAAAGGCAAATACAAAGTTGACGTGGACTGTTTAAATACTATTCCAGAAACCTCGCAAAGCTTGTCTTGCACCAAGAAGACACTTAGTTTATGATGAAATTGCATCTGAAGAGTCCGAATGCCTTTTTCGAAATTCACGGTTCACGGTTTGAAACGTCAGCGAGATATTGAATGTAATGTTCTGCTCGCCGGGAAGAAAAATCCTGAGTGAAGTATTTTCGAACAAACCGGTATAGTATCAGTCGTGATGTTTTTGCAATGTGAAGTTTCTTATCGAAGTCGCTCTCCGATGCACATCTATTTTTGCGAAAAGCTGAAATCATACATTGCTGTCTTTCCACCTTGATCACATGCATAATGGTACGCAAGTCTTTCGACATCTGTATTTTACAATGGAGCTGTATATGTATACCCTTTCATACATTTTTTAATGTTTGTGCCTGAAAACTCCCGTACCTTTTACAAGGAGGCAAAGCAAACCAGTAAGGCATGTGCTGACACCTGGTGTAGCAAGAGGAAAGCTCAGAAACCACCCAATACATAGTTTCATACAATTACTAGAGGGAACACGGGTGCTAGTGTCTACGGGAGCTGCAATCGGGGCAGTTCTGCTAGAGTGTACTAGAATAAGGTCGAGGGGGACAGATGGCGCTCTCCCGCTGAGGCACCGCCTGTGGAAAAATTGTGCGAGGGCGCTGCGAGCAAATTGGATTGGGGCGGAGACGCGCTCCGCGGCATATTCAATAGGCTTTTGCTGCGGGTGCGAGGCTGTTTGTGCATTGTACGCTCGTAAAATAGTGCTTTAATTTCAACTGCAAATTTGTTTACACGGTTTTGCCAAACGTATATTTTGAGGCGTGGATTATACAACTTGACGTTTTCAATTTTGTTGTCATTGCCAAATGCGTCGTCTGCTAGTGAGCGTGCATTGGTTGCGCGGATGCCCTGTTTTTTTGTTGTAGAGAGCTTGTACAGTGCATTCTTTAAATGTCTTTATTTGCATTGGTGCCCCATGGCTCTTGTTGGTTCTTACCAATTGTAATTTTAGCCCGGTGAACTGCTGTCTTCAACACGTTTTTAAAAGTAACACCTAAGTTTCTTGCAGCAGACACCGATCTGCAACATGAAGCTACCTAAGAAAATTTCGTCGTGTTGTTTCACGCCTGCTTGTTGTTGGTGGAATTATATAAAGCACAGACAATAATCGAAGACAACAATATTATAGCGAAATAAACCAGGTTTCCTAAGCACATGGCACGAAGAAGAGAAGCGGATGACTAAACTTCTTGGTAAATCAAATGGTACACAGACATATTCACGACATATATGTAATAGAATAATTACTAGATACTCTAAATGCACAAACTGAAAAACTGATAACTCTTGACCGGAATATGCGTGTTTGCAGTAACAAACGTCGCACCGCCATAACTTTCTTCATGGTGGTTCTCTATTCATGGGAGTGCAAGGGTGCCTCGATGCGCGCGCTCCCCTCCGCCGCCGTGCGCGCATCGAGGCACCCTACACTCTAAGAACAGTTTACACCCTTTGGCTTGCCCCTTCTGCCACACAAAAATAATCGTCATCTGCCTTGATGCGTTTCCTTTATCGCTGCAAGCCCGGAACTTTCCAGTGACGAACGGCACGCGCGTTATCAGAAGGGGCACTCCAAAGGGTGTAAACTGTTCTGTGCTGATCGTAGACAGTGACGATGCAGGGATCCCAAATGCCTTTGCAATGTCAAGTTGACGCTGCCCTGAGTCCAGCCAAGGTGGCGCCCCCTATAGGCCGTGAAAGTTGCGAATTTCGCAACTTTTACGGCCTATAGGGGGCGCCACCTTAAATCCAACATGGCTGTCCGAGAGATTAAGAACTACAGCAGTCGGTGCAGTGCTGCGGTCGTCTAGCTCAGTGACATGTTGTTTCGCGTTGTCATGTTCAAATGTCTCTTCAGTTTACACGCCCGCAGTCTTTAGCCTGCGTAATGGCTCACATTGGGCGAGCAGAACGCAAAATTCGAAGCCTGCTTGAAGGCGAAGAAGTCCTAAACGCTGGTCATCTTGTGTGCGGCGGTATAAAAGCGTGCACGTCGACCTCCGTGACTGTTGAAGGCCTTTGCGTGTAAACTTCGCGGCTTCGAAGCAAACCACATGAGCTGTGGTTTCAGTTTCACCGCGACGGTGTTATAAAGAGAAGTGACCGTGCTTTCTCTTTGCTATTATATTAATTAGACCGCTTTGAACGGGTAGCATGACCTTTCTTACGGTGCGGTGCTCTCTGCAAGTTGTTACTTGGGCCGCTTGAATAAGCCGCCGTGTCGAGAAAAAAAATCTCCCTGGTGTTGCGCGACCCAAGTTCTTTACATCGAGGGCGTGAAAAGCATCCTTAAAGCAGCGCTTTGGGAGCTAAAATTGTCTGGTTATCCCTGCCTGTGTTCACAAAGCTGGATGTTGAGCACGAGTAGTAAACAAAAACCCATATATGACCGCTTTTGCGAGCTAATACGATGACCGTTCACCATTGTAATTTAGTTATTGCGCTTTATGCGTGCTGTGCAAGTTAGTCTTGCGGTAGTTCAACAGCTTGCGTCAGTCCTACCGCGTCTTGCATATGGACAGATCGAGCAATACATAGCCGATATTTACCGGTCCGCGCCAATGCTCGCTTCGTTCTTCCAGTTATCTTTATAAAATATACACGCAAATCAGCTGAGGGTTCGCTACACGAACACTGCACAGTAGTTTAACGTTTGTTGGACTAGGATTTGTTACCTACGAGTACAGTCATGCGCGCCTGTGCAGACATTGCAGCCTTGCATCGAAGTGGCAGACGATGACAAGCACGAGTTCCAGGTCCGTCTACGCCTGCGTCACTTTAGTTCCTTGCACAAATGAGAAACTCATCTCTTGTTCGAAAATGGTGGAATGTCAAGCCGGCGTTGCAGAGCACGAACTCATGAGCGACAAGAAATTTTGGAGCATGTACAAGGCTTCACGGAGAATTTTTGCGCTCCAACGTAGCCGCAAATGCATGGGTGGCAAAAACGCAAGCACCAATCATCCTACAACACATTTGAGTTAAGATTGCGCATTATTTCTTTCCCTGCACATAATAGTGTTTTGCCAGCGTCTTTATGGAGGTGCGTCTATGCGTGATTTCAAGTGCTCGGAATCGTCGCTCATCTGCCGTATTAAAAAAAAAAAAAAAGACCTCCCACATGAAGCGCGCCCTGCAAACCTTCATCGCTTCTGTGACAGCTTTGTCGATCCGAAGCTTAATAATCAACTTCTTCCTCATGGACGCAGCCGGTGGGAATGAGTAAAGGCTCACATAACCTACCGCATAACTTGTGCATTGTGGCACAAAGCAAATACGCTTACTCTTTGCTCATTCTGAGCACGTTAAGTGTCCTTCAGGATCCCACTGGAGCTATGAACTCGTTAAAACGTCAACCACAAGTGAAGGAAAAGCGTAAGCAACACCAATACGCTACGCGAACGGGGGGCAGGCAGCGGCGAGTATAATCTTTCGATTGTTTCCGGCCGCCGCCGCACGACGGCGCCACCGTCCGTGAAAGTTGCGAATCGCGGCCGCATCGGAAAGTGCGCAGCTCGGCCCCTCCCACAAAAGACTGTGCACTGGATATTTCATGAAAGTCGACGACGCTGTTGCCACATGGGTAAAGGATTTACGATCCAGGAACATTCCAGTTTCAGGACCCATGATTCAAGAGAAGGCCATGGAATTCGCCGCGCTTTTCGTCGTCAGTGGATTTGACGCAAGCTGTGGGTGGTTGCATCGCTTTCGGACGCGCTACGGAATCGTATGGAAGCAAGTCTGCAGTGAAGCCAGCAGCGCGGACACCGCTGCTGCGAGCACATGACGGGAAGAAAAACTACGCGACGTCATCAGAGACTATAGCCTGGACGATTTATACAATGCGGACGAAACCGGGGTATTTTACCAACTGCTCCCGAACAAAACCATGTTCTGCAAAGACGACACGTGCAAAGGTGGAAAGCACTCGAAGGTCAGGATCACAGCATTGTTTTGCTGCAACGCATCGGGTACGCATAAGATGAAAGCTTTAATCATCGGTCGCTACGCCCGCCCAAGGTAGTTTAAAGGGCTTGCATCGCTCCCATGCGATTACACCCACAACTCATAGGCTTGGATGTCGCGTGATGTGTTCGCAAATTGGATCGTGGGCGTGAACGACGAGATGGCGAGAAAGAATCGCAAGATTTTGTTAATTTTGGACAATTGTTCAGCACACTTAGTGGACACACGTCTCAGTAACATTAGAGTCGAGTTTCTGCCGCCCAACTGCACGTCAAGCCTGCAGCCTCTTGATCTAGGCATCATAAAGAATGTAAAAGTACACTACAGGAAGCGGCTTGTGCAGCGCATTCTGGTAAATTTAAGAATGCAGAAGCCTGACGCGGTTAATGTGCGGAAGGCAGCAGAAATGCTCACAGGAGCTTGGTGGAGTGTGAAACCAGCAACGATAGTGAATTGCTGGCAAAAAGCAGGTCTGCATGCAGCAAACTGGACTGCTGTGGACACCAATCTCGAAGCAGAGGACCATGACACTGATGAAGAGAACAGTGAGCCAGGTGGCTGGCCGGATTTGTCAGAAAGGCTAGGTGCAGATAGCCCTTTGTCTTTTGAGGTGTATGCCGCCTGTGACACCATGTTGGAAACATGCGCTGCACTCACTACGGAAGATATTGTATCAAGTGTATTACCTGAAGAACGCGAAGACAAGGAAGATTCTACCAGTGATGACGAAGCGCCAAATATATCTGCCAAAGAGGCACTAATCGCCCTGGAAAAAGTTAAAGCCTTTGCTGCCCAGCAGCCTGCTCTGCTAGAGAAGGTTCTCGAGTGCTTAGACACAGTGACTCAGTTCACAACTGCTGCAGTGCTAAGTGCTAAAGTGCAGCAGAAGATCACAGTGTTCTTTGCAAAGTGCTAATTAGCGGAACTTGAGCAGAGTGACAAATAAATGCGTTGATAAACAATTTGACCACCAGTTCTTTTGTTTTTACATAACGGCAACAAGCTGTCGCACGCTTGCTTATTTCAGTTTAGTGAACTTTCACTTTAACAAACTTTTCCCTGGGGTCCCATGAAGTTCAGTCAAGTTTCACTGTAATTGCTTTTTAGTGTTTTGATTTCCATATATTTTTCACAACTGACAACACTGCACAGGCTTGAGCCGTAACGATAATTATTTCCGGATGCAGTGTATCGGATTCCAAGAAGAATGGACCGACAGCTGCATAGGACACCCTGGCCTCAAAGCATCTGTGTGGAACTCTGTGCAAGAGTGCTTGTACTGGAATTCTAGGAAATGCATTCGGACTTCGAGCTCTGGAGCATGCTTTGTAAATTCTAGAAAACGTATGTCACATTTTACCACCGGCCCCTCCCAAGTAAGGACGGCTTGGTTGGATGCATTAAGCGATGTTCGAGGAGTAGGACGTGCTTTCATCGCTGTGTTCCCTCACTCGCAGATAGAAAGGCTATCTTGCAGAGGGCCGATAACAAAAAAGTGTAGCACACGTCATATCGTTTACGGTAGTAGAACACGGATAATCATGTTTTGAGTTAATTTTGAGAAAATATATAAGGCTGACTCTCGCTCAGCCGTTACTAACTTCAGCAAAGGCCGTATTTCTCCCCAAGCTCTTCGCATCCTCTGCCAGGCACCACACTCTAAAGACAGCATAATCTCCCTAACATGGATCCCGGCCCATGCGGGCCCTGTCCACCCACACCTCCCCAATCTCAACGAGGTCACCCACTCCATTGCGCGAGGTCTAGTCAACCGCGCCGGAGTCACTGGAGATGAGTTGGACACCAGGGACAGTCTGACAACTTATAACGATCTCGTTAAGGCCTTTCACCTCAGTCGCCGAATCTTCCCCCCGCCTCATCCAAAGTTCAGCCGGGCGCAGGCTACCACCCTGCGTCTACTACAAACAAACACGCACCCTTCACCCGCCCGCCTCCACCTTATATTTCCGGACGTCTACACTACCCCCAACTGCCGGTGCTGTGGAATTCACCCGGCTACGCTTCCGCATATGCTATGGGAGTGCCCAGCGCAGTACACCCAGACTAACACCACGACTCTCTCGTCGAGGTTGCATGAGGCTCTGCGGAGCTCCGCCCTCGACGACCAAACCTGGGCGACCCAGCACGCCCGCGAGGCGGCGGCGAGGCAAGCCCTCGACGTCCCTTCGTGGGAGGCTTAGGCCCGGCCATCATAAAGTGCTGGTTCTACAATAAAAGTTTATTCCTCCTCCATGCATGTTCTCTGCAGAGGGAGTGAGCACTCATTTGCTTCTACGTATTAGTTTTCAATAGGGCTTGTTCTGAAAGCGACAGTGGCTAGGCTGATACCTAGTTGGTAGACGGGATCTAGCATCTTTAGCGATCTTGGGGCCGCAGAGTTGTTACGATAGCACCATAGTCCAAGATCGAATGCGGCTCTTGTAAAAATTTATTAAACATTTCCTGTCGCTACCCAATGTTGTGCGAGATAGAATTTTCACTAAGTTCATCGTTTTTAGACATTTTGCTTTAAGATATTTTATGTGTGGAATGAAAGTGAGCCGGGAGTCAAGTATGATACTTAGAAATTTGTGCTCTTTGTTAACAGGTATTTCTTGTCCACACAGTTCTACACAAGGATCTCGAACCAGGCCTGTCTTTCTTGTGAAAAGAACACTATAAGTTTTGTGGGGGTTGACTTTAAATCCGTTTTTGTCTGCCCCTTAGACTCCGTGTTCAAACTCTGCTGCATGTTTCTCTTGCAGTCTGCGAGGTTACAGGATTTGAATCCTATTTGTATGCCGCCTTGTAGAAGAATAAAAAATAGCCGGTGCTAATAAGGTGTGGAATGTGTTCATCCTAACGAACAGTGTGCAGCTGAGCACGCCTTCCCAGGGAGCACCAGTTTCCTGTATAAATAGATGTCACAATACATTGACAATTTTGGTGCAGAAGGTACGATTTGACAAATAGTTTTCTATTAGGTTTAGCAGATTCCCACAGATGCCCATTCCCGACAAGTCTCTCAAGATTCCGTAGCGCCACATTGTGTCGTTAGGCTTCTCCATATCGAGGAATATGGATAAGAAAAACTATTTGTGTACAAATGCGTCACGGATATTTCCTTCAATGCGCACACGATGACAGGTTGTGGACCGCCCTTCTCTGACACCACACTGCTAGGGTTCAAGCATTTTGTTCAGATCAAGGAAATGTATGAGTCGCCGACTAATCAGTTTTTCAAATACAGTCGAACCTACTTATAACGATACCGGTTTTAATAATATATCGGTTATAACAATGAGAAGCTGCTGCACCGTCCATGTGTTACGTTTTCCATGGCGAAATACTACCTCCTTTATTACAATGCCCCGATGCCGCATTATCGGTTATAACGACGAAGTCTGGCTGCTGGGTGTCCAAGCCGAAAGGTAGTGAAATGAGAAATCCTGGAAAAGTAAAAAGGAAAACGAGAAATTCGAGCCGCTGCACAATGAGCCGCTGCTCCAACAGCCGCCGCGTGCTCATTTTCCATCCATCTCAGCGCGGCTCTCTCTCGTCGCCCTTCCACCCCTCCGAACACGAATGGACCGCATCAACTGCGTCGCTCGCATGTTGCTCACTGGCACCTCATGGGCATGACGGGTTGCCCAGGCGGCACTGCAGTAACGCCGGTTAACAGAGCCCTCTATGCCGTGCTATTAGGTTTCGGGTTGTACAAAACCCGATGCCCTGCTGGTGAATGTATGGACCCGCGGTATATCTGGTCATCTCAGCTGCGCCGCGGTGGTAATTTCAGAGAATTTCGTGCATGGGAGGCTTTGTAGCGTGCCTTCCGTCGCCAAGGGGGTAAAGCGCTGTGCCGAGTGCATGCACTGCGCATGAGAAGTCGCAGATGCCGGTTCGGTGCATTGCCGCTTTCATGCGTCCGCTGCTCAAACCGCGCGATGCCAAGCTGCAATGGCAGACTGCTGCAATATGTGTCTATTCGCTTAAGCACGTGCACCAATTCAGAACCGTTGCCCACTAACAATGAATTAGCTATCTAATCAAACTAATATAATATTAGAAACTTTTAGCGTGTCCGCTATTATGGCAAACGGAGGTGGTTTGGCCGGATGGTCGGGGCGTAAACGTGAGCGTCCGGAGCAATGCAGCCACCTGGTGGTGTAGAGCTCAACCAGACAAACAGAGAGCTAAAATTTCAGTAACCTGCTGCTTTCTGCTTCGCTGCTGGGGCAAATTTTCGGCAGCGGCGTCATTGTGAACACGATTACGCCGCTGTCAAAAATTTACACCAGCAGCTAAGAAGAATGTAGTAATTGGTTCCGTGTTTATGTGGTTGAACTTTGCACCACCAGCTGGCGCCGCCAATCTGGCCACTCACGTTTACGCCCCCGCTCATTCGGCTAACCGCCTGCACTTGCTGGAAGACGGGAGGCACTAAAATTCTCTAATCTGCCAGCGTTAGCACCGTAACTCAGCTCGATCAGCTCTGGCATGGGATGACGCTGATACTTCTGCCGGCCACATGCATGCTTAGCAACAAAAGCGCATTTCCAGACATGGTAATCAGTAAATACTGCGATTGAGTGTCTGTAGCCTTAGCGCTGACGTGCAGTAGCATTTTTTTCCCGGATGAAGAACGATGCCACAGCAACAGTTCCGTTTGCTGTCATTCATTTCTTTACAGTAACGCATAATGTGACAATGGCTGTTCAACACTACTTTTTATGCATACTTCCCTATCTTATTGCCACAACTGACTCTCTGTGGCACGTCGGTTGATTCATTTTCTTTCGCCTGTTCTCGCAGCAACGCGTTCTTAAATAGTTTCAACTGCCGTATGAACTTTGGCTTACTTTGGTGGGCCGTTTCACCGTATGAAATTGCTTTAGGTCCTGTAAATTCCTGTGCAGGGGGTTTTCTAATAAAAAGAAATCATCCGCATGCACCTTTAGAGACGACTGCACTTTTCATGGTTAGGCTAAAATGTGGCGCACTCTCGACGAGATGATCCTACTCTCAGCGAATGGATGTGCCTTTTCCGATAGCTGAACACCAAAATAAAACCACAAATGAACCCTGAACACACACACAAAGCAAGCAAGACCGGCTGAGTACAGCCCGGTGACAGCGTAACTTAATGCTGAAAGCTGCGACTTGTATACTACCCAGCCAATTTTGTCGCTCGCCACCAACTCATCGCACAGTCTGTGGAAAATCCCGGCGTGCCAGGGCCACGACCCTCATGACAGTTCACCATGCATCAATAACGGCGGCGACGATGCTTGGGGACAGCGCGCTGCTCGGCGTAGTCTGGCGTATTATTCTAGAGTTTGATACCAACACGTCGGGTCTGCCCGCCTTCAGCACGGTTTGTCAGACGTGGGGCACCTGTGGCTGCCTTGGAGAAGGATGTAGGCATGCTTCACGTAAAGCAAGCAAGGCTGACGGACATGCGGTTTTCTCGTGCAAGCTTCTGGGAAGTACGTGGCGAAATCCTTGTGGTGATCTCGCTCCAGTGTTTCTTCTGGATTTCTCAAGCTGGGATGTTGCCGCGGCAACCTTCCCGCATTTTTTAAAAGGCGTCTTTTGGGGCCACCAAAACAATGCCTCAGCGGGGCTCGTATGTCACTTGCCGCCCGTGACCTTTCTTTGCAGTTGTTATAGTAGTGCTATTCTTTAACACCGAAAGCCGCGGCTTGTTACACGCGATGGGGCGCCCAGGAAGCAGTTAAATGAGAGAACACAATCAGCAGCCGGACGGAGGAAGGTGGTGGTGAAGGGCACTGGCCTCCCCGCCATTATAGTTTTCTCACATCAGCTTTGCCATCCCCCTATTTCGATTTTTTCATGCAAACCGGTTATAACAATTATCGGTTATAAAAATGATATTTTCATGGTGCTTGAATATTGTTATAAGTGGGTTCGACTAGCCTGCAAATGCAACTTGTGAGAGCTATCGGGCGGGAACATGCCACCGAGGAAGGGTCTTTTAACGTGCTTCAAAATGGGGACCACAATCGCTTCTTTCCATGCGGATGGAAGGTATCCGGCAGCCCAAATAGTATTGAAAAGCGCGAGTAAAGTAATTTGCGTGTCAGTGTGTAAGTTTTTGATCATGTCATACATGACTCTGTCAGGTCCTGGTGCAGCGCTCCTGCATGCTATCAAGGCAGCTCTCAACTCGGCAGTACTGAAAGGCCGGTTATATGGTTTGTTCTGTCGGTGTTTGCGTACGACTGGCTTACATTCTTCTATTTGTATTTAAGGAAGGATTGTGAATAACAGATTGAGCTTGATACACACTGCAGTGTGTATCATGACTTTCATGAAAGTGCGCCCCAAGAGAGTTCGCCTGATCTTTCAAGGCATTCTCTTGGTCGTTCACCAGACGCAATGGATATATTTGTTGCTCTTTAGGCTTTCTTAAGCCATTCCACACTTTCGCCTCCTGTGTGTATGAATTTATGCCGGAGCGGTACCTCACACAGCTTTCTCTCTTTGCCTGACGCTGTGTTTGCCTCCCCTGTGATTTAATGTTTTTAAATTGAATGAGATTTGCTGCAAAATTTGGCGATCTATGCAATACGTGCCGTGCCTTATTCTACCTTTTTCGCATCTCTCTAAAGTCTTCATTCCACCAGGCAACACGTCTTCTAAGTGAACCACCATTTGTTTGTGGTATAAACTTTTCGGCTGGATCAATAATAAAATTAGTAAAATTTGCGACAGCATCATCCATGGTAAAATCATTTATAAAATGTCATGGTAAACAAGCTGATTCGTTAAAATGCTCCCAGTCAGCCGATGCTGATTTTCATCGAAGAATATGGGGACGGTACTCATGCAGTTAGAGCGAAGGGGTGACTTCGAAAAGGTTCGTTGACATTCCATTCCAGGTGAATCAGAAGAGAAGAAGAGCCAATTGCTAGATCTATCGATGAATAGGAGCTGTCTTGGACGCTGTAATAGGTCAGCTCCTTAAACAGGCAGGCATTAGAGGTTAGTTGGCAATAACTTTATTTATAATTATGCAGAGCTTTCGGCGACGGGGCCTTAGGTCTCTCAAGTGGGGACGTCGAGGTGTTGCCTCGCCACCGCCTCGCGGACCTGCTGGACGGCCCACAGTTGGTCGCCGAGGCTGGGGCTGCGCAAGGCAGCGGCCCACCGCGGCGGAAGGGTTCCGGAATTAACACCGCGCGGGTTTTTGTTATAGTCCCAGAGCATGTGAGTTAGGGTATGTACTGGGGTAGGCCCTGTGGTATTGTGCCGGGTTAAGGGACATGCGCGTCTGCGGTTGTCTGGGGGCGACCGCCTGGACAGGGTGTCCAGTTTGTCACTGGGCAGAAGAAAAGGTTCGGCGGGCCAGGCAGAGGGCCTTGGTAATTTTGTTGTAACTCGTCAAGCAGTCTTTGGTGCTGTCCCATGGACAACGGTCGCCGGCGCGGTTCGCAAGCTCGCGCACCTTGGCGTGTGCCGTCTCGTTTTGGTTGCGATGCGTCTTCGATACTTCTCCCACGTGCGCCGGGAACCACTGGATTCTGGATTGAAAATCTACCTCTCGCTGGACTTGTCGCTCGCTCACGACTCGGGCCGCTCTCCTTTGTAGAAGTTTCTGACCGCTTGTCGCGAGTCACAGAGAACCGTCTTGCACGTCGGATCCACGAGGGCGAGTGCCACCGCCGCGCCCTCCGCTTCTTCTGCGCGCTCGCACGCTACACTTGCCGATATGCGCGTTTTGCTTCTCGAATCGACGACTGCAACCGCGAATCGCGAGCGTTCTGCGTATTCGGCAGCGTCAACGAACCGTGTCCCCGTTTCGTCTCCGTGGGTGTGGAGGAGAGCTCTGGCTCTGGCCACTCTTCTTCCCCGGTTGTGTTCCGGGTGGATGTTCCATGGAATCGGGTCAACCCTTAGCGTTTTTTAGATCGCGTCTGGAACGGCGACTTTCTGGCTTTGTTGTTTCCCTCTGGCGTCCCGCTCTCATGCCCCGCTAATCTTTCTAGTTGTGAAGTGCGCTACGTCACCTCGGCGATTTCGCTAAGCGTGTTGTGAAGCCCGAGCTGGAGCAAGCGGTACGTGCTGGTGGACTCGGACAGACCCAGGGCTATCTTGTACACTTTGCGGATGAGGACGTTGATCTTGGCTTCTGCTCCCTTGTACGAGTTGTGGAATGCCGCGACGTAAGCAATATGGCACATGACGGAAGAGTGTACGAGTCCTGTGAGACTCGCCTCCCTCATTCCGTTTCTTCTGCTAGTGACCCTCTTGAGGATTCTCATGGCGTTAGCCGTCTTGTGCTTTAATTTACTAATCGTTTCGCCGTTGACGCTGCTGGCCTCGATTATCATGCCGAGGACCTTAATTCTCTGCACTATCGGGATGGTTGCTCCGTTTTTCATTCGTAGCCTCATCTTTTCCTATTATAGCCTGGTCGTCACTGCATTCCCACCACACGCGGGTGGCCTGCCCCTCTGCGTGGGGCGGTAGAGTAGGAGTTCCGACTTCTTCGGTGAACATCGTAACCCGGTACACACGAGATATTCCTGTATTGTGTCGATTGCTAGTTGCAGTGCCGTTTCGATGTGACCGTCGCTGCCGTCGTGCACCCAGATGGTAATGTTTTAGTGGTAGGGGACCTCCAGCTAGAGGAGCAGACGCTGGGAAGCACAGGCACCCGGCAGGGCTCCGTCATCTCGACCACGCTCTTCAACCTGGTTATGGTCGGGCTACCAGAAAAGCTACAAGAACTGAAAGACGTTGGGCACACCATATACGTTGGCATTAGAGGTGAGAAGAAAATTTTCAATAAATCGACCTCTCGTCGCATTGCAACTGCCCCCACATCGTGTTGCGGGCATTAAAGTAGCCAACGAGTATGTAGGGGTCCGGAAGCTGATCAAGTAGGTTGTATAAATCGCTTTTTATGAGATGACTGTTAGGGAATATGTACATAAAACACACTGTGACCAGCTTTTTTTTTTAATATTACCTGTACTTGCACTGCCTCAGAAGCGTATGAAGGGCGACTTGTTGACAAGCTAAAGGCTTGGCAGCTATTGCTACCCCGCCGGAGGCGTTAGCATCGTCACAGTGTTTACGGAAAACGGTGTAATCAGGTAAACAAATTTAATGTTTGTAGGTTTCAGATGTGCCTCTTAAACACTCATCAACTTTGGATTACGTTTGTGTCATCATCATAATCAGCAGCAGCAGCCTGGCTACGGCCACTGCAGGGCAAAGGCCTCTCCGGTCATGTGCTAATTGTGGTGTCGCCACGTTGTTCTTCCAAGCTTCTTAATATCATCCGCCTACCTAACTTTCTGCCACCCCCTTCTAAGCTTCCCTTCCCTTGGAATCCAGTCCGTCACCCTTAATGACCGTCGGTTATCTTCCTTCATTACATGCCCTGCCCATGCCTATGTCTTTTTCTTGATTTCAACTAATATGTGATTAAATCGCGTTTAATCGCTCACCCAATCTGCTCTCTTCTTATCCCTTAACGTTACACCCATCATTCTTCTTTCCATAGCTCGTCATGTCGTCCTCAATTTAAGTAGAACCATTTTCGTAAGCCTCCAGGTTTCTGCCCCGTAGGTGAGTACTGGTAAGACACACTTTTCTCTTGAGGGATAAGGCAACCTGCTGTTCATGATCTGAGAATGCCTACCAAACACACCCCAGCCCGTTCTTATTCTTTTGATTACTTCAGTCTGATCATCCTGATTCGCGGTCACTATCTGCCCTAAGTAGATGTATTCCCTTACCACTTCCAGTGCCTCGCTACCTATTGTAAACTGCCGTTCTCTTCCGAGACTGTTAAACATTACTTTAGTTTTCCGCAGAATAATTTTTAGACCCACCCTCCTGCTTTGCCTGTCCAGGACATGCATTTGTCCAGGTCAGGTGAGCTCGTATTGCAATTGGTCCCCTGAGTTACTAAGCATGGCAATATCATCAGCAAATCGGAAGTTATTAAGGTATTCTCCGTTAACTCTTATCCTCAATTTTTCCCAATGCAGATCTCTGAATACTTCCTGTAAACACGCTGTGAATAGCGTTGGAGAGATCGTCCTGCCTGACGCCGTTCTCTATTGGGATTTTGTTGCTTACTTTATGGAGGACTACGGTGGCTGTGGAACCACTGTAGATATCTTTCAGTATTTTTACATACGGCTCATCTACACCCTGATTCCGTAATGCCTGCATGATTGCTGAGGTTCCGACTGAATCAAAGGCTTTCTCGTAATCAATATAAGCTATATATAAGGGTTGGTTATATTCCGCACATTTCTCTATCACCTGATTGATAGTGTTAATATGGTCTATTGTTTAGTAGCCTTTACGAAATCCTGCCTGGTCCTTTGGTTTACAGAAGTCTAAGGTGTTCCTGGTTCTATTTGCGATTAACGGACAGTAAGCTGATCGGTCTATAATTTTTTCTAGTCTTCGGCGTCCCTTTTTAGAGCGCAGCTCTTTGGCGTCCGTTCCTGGGTTTCGCGTCGTCGTCGGCCTCGTAACCAGCTCCGCCCCCCTTTCATCCCCCCAGCGCTAGCAGCGACCGACTGATACCGCTGGATGCCGCTGACGCCGCTAGAGAGTCAAGATAACGTGACTGCATAGAACACCGTCGCCGCCATGCAGAAAGAGGAGGAAAGGGTCCCCCCCCCCCTGTTCTTGTGTGGCGGATAGGGTGGTGTTCAGTTGCCGACGCGCCGGTTATTCGTTGTCCCTGAAACCAACTCCGCAGCTGGGGTTGACTCACTATCGGCGTCAGCGGCATCAGTCAGTCGCTGCTATCTCTTCCCTCCTCCCTTTATCGTGTTGTCCGCTTGCTGCGCGCGCTTCTGCCCCCATCGTTTGCCGCTGGGTGTACACGCCGCCCCCCTCCCCCCTCTTCCTGCGAGTCTCCGGTTGTCAAAGCGCCGGCTCGAACTTCATTCCTTTCTTCGCTCCTCCTCCAATGCAACCCCTGTGCGGTGGCAATCAGAGAGCCAGATCGGTGGCGGCGGATCTGTATATGTGCACCGCCCGAGCCGAAATTGCCGCTGCCGTTCGCCCTGTGCGGTGGCAATCAGAGAGCCAGATCGGTGGCGGCTTGACATAAAGACAAACAGCAATTTCCTAACACTTATGCGGGAGAACATCCCGTTCCTCTCGCTCGTAACACGTCCCACGGCTGTGACAACCTCGCGAGGCACTTGTATAGATCTCGTCTTTGAGAATCAAGCATTGGTGTACCAAGTCGAACATATATCAGTCTATTTCTTCGACCACAAAGCTTCCTTCATGACTGTCAAGAACTGTTAGTGGAGTCTTTGTTAAAGGAATACGTGTGAAAAATAAAAAAAAAATTCTGTGATAGCGCATACATGTGTTGCTCGATTTCTTTGCCTCAATCTATCGAAAAGGTGAAACAGCTTATTTGCTGCGCTCAAATTTCGCATTAGGAAGTAACGTAATCGTCGGTAAATTTTTTTATGGATTAAGTTAATGTTAGCGTTCTTCCAAGATTCCGGTACGCTCGAGGTCATGAGGCATTGCGTATACAGGGTGGCCAGTTTCTCTAGAACAATCTGTCCACCATCCTTCAACAAATCTGCTGTTACCTGATCCTCCCCAGCTGCCTTCCCCCTTTGCATATCTCCTAAGGCTTTCTTTACTTCTTCCGGCGTTACTTGTGGGATGAATTCCTCCTGATTATTCCCCGTTCCATTATCGTCGTGGGTGCCACTGGTACTGTGTAAATCTCTATAGAACTCCTCAGCCACTTTAACTATCTTATCCATATTAGAAATGATATTGCCGGCTTTGCCTCTTAACACATACATCTGATTCTTGCGTATTCCTAGTTCCTTCTCCACTGCTTTTAGGCTTCCTCCGTTGCGGAGAGCATGCTGAATTCTACCCATATTATACTTCCTTATGTCAGCTGTCTTACGCTTGTTGATTCCTTAATGATGCCCATAAGATTGTCGTTCATATCTTCAACACTAAGGTCCTCTTCTTGAGATAAGGCCGAATACCCGATCTGTAGCTTGGTCCGGAATTCCTCTATTTTCCCTCTTACCGCTAACTCATTGATCGGCTTCTTATGTACCAGTTTATTCCGTTCCATCCTCAAGTCTAGGCTAATTCGAGATCTTGCCATCCTATAATCACTGCAGCGCACCTTGCTTCACATCTTGTATGATGCCAAGGTTAGCGCAGAGTATGAGGTCTATTTCATTTCTAGTCTCGCCATTCGGGCTCCTCCACGTCCACTTTCCTTTATCCCGCTTGCGGAAGAAGGTATTCATTATCCGCAAATTATTCCGTTCTGTAAACTCAACTACTAATAACTCTCCCCTGCTACTCCTAGAACTTATGCCATATTCCCCCACTGACTTGCCTCCTTCTTGCCTACTCTGGCATTGAACTCGCCCATCAGTATAGTGTATTTTGTTTTGACTTTACCCATCACCGGTTCCACGTCGTCATAGAAGCTTTCGACTTGCTGGTCATCATAATTGGATGTAGTCGCCTAGACCTGTACGACCTTCAATTTGTACCTCTTAATAAGTTTCACAAAAAGACCTGGTACCCTCTCGTTAATGCTACAGAGTTCCTTTATGTTACCAACTATATTCTTATTCATCAGGAATGCCACTCCCAGTTCTCGTCTCTCCGCTAAGCCCCGGTATCACAGTACGTGCCCGCTTTTATGCGAAACATACTAGCCGCACAACCACGCTCTTCCTTGCTGCGCCGCGCGCGGCCGCGTAGATACCATATGACGTCATAACAGCTGCAAAAGCGGAGGCTCAACTCGTGCGCTCGCTTGCGGCCGCGTAGCTACATAGCCGGGTCTCAGCTCGTGCGCTCGCCTGCATGAGTTGTTTCTTCGTCTAGCCGAACCAAATATAGCCAAGCAACAGCAGTTCACCAGGCTAAACAGTGGTTCAACAACTAAAAGGCTAGTATGCTTCGCATCCTGGGCTTAACCTTAGCTAAGCCACAGCCATTTTTAGAACTGTATATGCTTCATTTGTCCTCCTAACTTCACTGAGAGCTATTATATCCCATTTAATGCCCGCTAATTCCTCCAATAGAACTGCTAGACACGCCTCACTAGATAACGTTCTAGCGTTAAACGCTGCCAGGTTCAGATTCCAATGGCAGCGTGTCCGGATCCAGAGATTCTTAAGCACCCTCTGCTGCGTCACATGTCTGACCGCCGCCGTGGTCAGTTGCTTCGCAGTTGCTGGGGACTGAGGGCCGGGGTTCGACTGATGTATTCATATAGGAGATTATGGCCAAGTACTGCACCAGGTTGGCCAATCCTGCTCTGGTGAGAGAGTGCGTTACCGGTTCTGGTCACCGGGGTGAGGCCGCACTCCAGGCCTATTTATGCAATTTTATCAAAACGCATATTTTTTTAATTCGGTAGAATATTGCGCGGCACCAGCATTTGAACCAGGGTCCTTTTGCACGCGAGGCGGTTGATGTACCTATACGCCATCGTTGCACCGTCGCTTCGCCATCGTGCGAACGTACAACCTCTAAAGCACGAGCGTTTACATCACGGCCTTCAAGCTTCTCTACTTTCAGAAGAACTTCACTTTGGCCTAGTTGGTATACATAAACATAAACAGCCCGTGCTGTTTATGTCTTCTCTCCCTGTGTCCCCGTCTTATTTGCGGTCAATATGATATACAGTTCTCTACTTTCATTAGCGATTGAGGTCAATCGCTAATGATTATATTTGAAGATCATGTGTAGGATAAGGACGTTTTTGTAGGAGTTCTGTAATATCGATTGATCGTGGTTATGAAGAACTCCTCAAACATTCCACTGTAGTATTGGTGTCACCATTACGATAAATGTGTTTTGTGCTCTTTGTTTAAGAGGCGAAGATTAGCTCACGGAGCCCTTTCCGGGCACCCTGACGTGAGGTATCTTTTTTTTTTTTTCAGTGATCGCGAGAATCTCGCAGCTCCTTAGGCGCTGGCGACGCCGTCTGGTTGGTCGTTGTGTCCATCGCGTCTTCCAAAAAGCTGGACACGTGCTTAATGTGAAGGCCTCGACACATGGGACCAGACCTTTGAGGCCACTGGCCCGGGAGTCGATGGCTCCTTCTGCTGGGGTGGCGGAGCAGCGCTAGCTACAACCGCAGATGCGGAGGGGTGGGGGGGTGGGGGGGCAGATGGCGTCACCGCCGGCTGACTGCATGAGGGCCGGACAGCCGCCGGAAACCATTGTGTCGCCGCCCCCTGACGCGTCACATCGGCAAAGTTTTTCTTGGGCAGGTAGCATACGAGCCTGAGTGCCTACTTGAAACTTATATTTTCCTATAATTGTTACTATTTCCTTTTCTTTGTTCCAGGATGGGCACGACCGCAAGTATGCGGCGTGCTCCTCATCACAGTTCATACAGTGTAGCGAGTTTTCACAAGACTCAGATGAGTGTTCATGAACACTGCATTTAGTACAATTGGCGGCCTCAGCAGTTCTGTGAGCTGTGGCCGAATCGCTGGTATTTAAAACATCTTAGAGGTTTTGGGGACGTATGCTCTGAAAGGAAGTTTGATGTTCCCGGCCTCGATGGGCTCGGGCAGTACTCCTGAGCGGAAAGTGAACACCAGGTGCTTAGCCTGGATTTTTTTTGCCGTCGCGCCTCATCTTAACCCATTTAATGTTTATGACATTCCTTTCACTGAAGCCCTCCAAGAGTACAGCCTGAGTCAGCCCCAGCAGATCATCGTCTGAGATAATGCCATGGGTGGCTTTCCTAGTACGGTGCGGGGTTTTGGTTACTTGAACGTCCCCAGAGGAGAATAGATTGAGCAGCTTTTCCTATTGTTTTTGATCACGGCGCTCTAAGAGGAGATCGCCACTTGCTATGCTTGATGCATTATAACCTGGTCCAAGAACCTCAGTTAGAGATTTAGAAACAAGAAAAGGGGAGATGGCTCGTAGTTGTGCTTTATTCCGAGTGACTCACATGGAATCGTGGGAAGTTCTCTCTTTGAGGTCCAAGAAACTGAGACACATCTTCGGTGCGTCTTCTTTTTTGATAGCGATCAGGTAGTGGTGGGAGTGAACTGGCCATAGGGATATCTGGAGTATTAGGCAGCAACGCCAACCACCCACAATGGAGCCCAACAAGGGGACGCTGTAGAAAGTGTAAACAGGCCCTGCGAGCGCCAGCTGTACGTTGTTGCTATAACCGAATGTGGCGTACCAAAGGTTGGCTACCCACACAAAGTGAAGTTTTGCCGTCCAGAAAATTAGAAGTAAAAGAAAGTGAGTAGAAGACAGGAAAGATTCAAAGTGAAAGGGGAAGACGAAGATTGAAGAGGAGGACAGGAAAAGGCGAATGCCGTTTTCCTCCGGGTAGGTCAGTCTGGAGGCGCCGTTAATGTGAAGCAGAGGCTATGGAAGAGGTGTGTTGCCTCCGATGGGGGGACTTAAAGGTCCGAACACCTGGCATCGGATCAACACCCAGGATCTCCCTTTCCCCAGACACGGCTAAGCCGCGCACAGCTACACGCAGGGGGGGTCAAAACCCTCATGTGGTTGGGTACATGGTGTCGCAAAACACCAAACGCCTGCTCACGCAGCCGTCCCTGCGGGGACGCTATTATGAACAAGTATTAAGAGAAAGGATATTACCTAGGAATACTCAGACGGAATCGGGGTGACTGGGAAGTTAAGACCAATGTAATCTCCATGGCTGGTATGGCAATCTTGTTCAATGTTGCCAGCATGTGAATGAAGTAAAAACAGAAGTTTCTAAAAGATTGTGAGGCTTTATTTGCCAAAACGACGAGCTGATTATGAGACACGCCGTAGTGGGCGGCTCCGGAAATTTGGACCACCTGGGCTTCCTTAACGTGCACCTAAATATCAGGCACGGGTGCTTTCGCCCCATCGGAATGCGGCCGCCGTGGCCGGGATTTGGTCCCGCGACCTCGTGCTCAGCAACCCAACACCATAGCCACGATGCAATCACGGCGTGTCAAAAACATACAAGTCTCATTCAATGCTATTTGCTATTCAGATCGTATGCGATTCCTGAATTCACTATTAGATGTGATCGAATAGTCGTTTCTGTTCGCATGTAATCCATAACATTACCATAAATTCTTGAGGGCGTGTCCGATGCGACCTAGTACCATTGGCGCAGCCAGGGAAAGTGGCTTGGGGGTCGATCCCACCCTCCCCCCGAAATTTTCTGGTGAACACCCCTCCCGTTTTCCCACGGAAGAAAGTTTCAGGATAGGCGGGCTCCGAAAGAGCGACATGGGTGAAAGGGTAAGCTTGAATGTGGAAGCAAAGCGAGGGCTAGTGGCGGTCTGAAGGGCGGCGAGGGGAAGTGTCATGGGGGCGATCCCCTCTCCCGTGCACAGAACATTGTGGCCCCACTCATGGCGCGCCTCTACATGATCCCAGATTTTGTTAGCCGTAACTGCTGAGGGGGGGATCAGCGCTAAATATTCCACGCCCACATAAATATCTGACTAGAATATGCATAAAACTTGGGGGAGTTGATGCTCCCCACCAGCTCTTCGTGTCGTCGAAGAGCTTCTTATTTCTGGTACACGGCAGAGTCGTTGACGACACTTCGCAGAATTCAGAAAATAATAACGACTTGCTGGCCTAGGAAATGCATAATCAGCACGCCCCCGCCCTATTTTTATATCGAAGCGTTCTTTGCCTCTTCCTTAGACTTTCCCACTGATGCTGCTGTCTGGCAAACCGCGATGGTGGGTGGTTCAGAGTGTGTGTTATATGATAGGAGCGCAGCAGAAAGGGAAGCCGACGCGAAAAACTCGTTTGGACCTTTGCACCATGTTGAATATGCACAATGCCCTCTGGAGCTCCTCGGGCGTCGCCTGATTAGCCTCTTAACAGCTGTAATTATCCGTGACCCCCCTGCCCCCCCTGCAGAAGCATTGCAGAAATGGCAGCGCATACCATTCTACTAACGCGCAAATCCAAAGGGAAGCTAAATATAATAAACACTCTATGGTTCTCGTGCTGTCGGGTGAACTGGCCAGCGCTGCAGTTATCCTTTGTAAATATACCTTGCATATAGTCTCCAGTACTTAATCCTTCGTTCGCGTAACATTTTGTTGGAGGGTGCCGTCCTCGCCACGGAGCTCCGCAGCGGCCGCACCGTCCTGCTTTCCGCCATGGCTCCCGGTGACGACAATTCGTCCTCTTGTACTCCTGGGACCCCGAAAACAACGTACGTTACGGTTACCAATCCCCGCAATCCTGGCATATTCTCCGGCCAAGATAAAGTCGACGTTGAGGACTGGCTCAGCCTGTATGAGGGTGTTAGCCGAAACAACCTCTGGTAGCCTACCATTATGCTAGCGAGTGTCCTATTCTACTTGGCGGAACTCCTCGTGTCTGCTTCCGGACACACGAGGACGAGATCTTTAGCTGGGATGCTTTCAAAGAGAAGCTCAGCGACCTTTTTGTAAATCCCACTGGTCTGCAGCTGGCTGCTAAAAAAACAGCTTGCTATCCGAGTTAACTCTAATACTGAATCGTATGTCTCGTACATACAATACGTGTTCGCTCTTTGCCGGAAAGCCGACGAGAAAATGTCCGAGGCTCACAAAGTCGGCCGCGTGCTCAAAAGCATCGCGGACGACGCGTTCAACTTGTTGGTCTTCAACAATGTGTGCACCATCGACATCAATGTCAAGGAATGCCGTCGCTTTGAGCTCGCCAAAAGGCGCTGCGTCATTCCACAGTTCTCCCGGCTCCCTAACACGGCTGCGACGTCGTCTTGCGTGGACCTTACCGCTTCACCACCCTTAAATGAGCACGTCACACGCATTGTTCGCCGCGAGCTCGAGGCTACAAGTCCTGTGCCGTTCCATCCATGCCAACTTGACCCCACCATTGACCAACCAGACCAACCCAGTGATCTCTCTCATTCAGGCAGTTGTGCAGCAAGAATTTGCACACCTCGGTTTTCCTGCTGCCTGCTCCGTCTCCCGACCTGACGCTCGACCGGTGCCGACAGCTACGCCTCACAGCGATCTGTATTCCCCTTCCAGATACCGTAACCCTGCCCAGTGGAGAACTCCGGATGACAAGCCCATTTGCTTCCGTTGCCTCCGCATTGGCCGCATCGCTCGCCATTGGCGCACCTCCTGGACGTCACCGTATTCGAGCTCCTTTTCCCCGTCTCCTCGCCCATATGCCGGCCCGCGCCGTTACTCGCCTCGCCTTATGCCTCCTCCCTCTGACGTATCCGTCGATGACAATTGTCCTGATCGCGGACGGAAAACTAGGCCATGCAGCTCCTGGAGTTAGTGCTGCATTATCTTCGTCGTGTCGAAATCCTCCATTGACGCTCTCAACGAACCAGGACTTGATGTTACGTGGACGGTGTCCCTTTGACGGCGTTAATAATAGATACTGGAGCCCAGGTGTCCATAATAAGTTCTAACCTCCGTCGTCGACTGAGGAAGGTCCTCAAGCCTGTTACTACAGATGGCAGCACTGCTGACGTCACTGGAATAAGTACTTCCCGTATAAGTATCGCCGGCCGCCACGTTCCTATTCTTTTTACAGTGCTGACCAATTGTCCCCATCACCTAATCCTCTAACTCGACTTTCTTACGGCGCATTCAGCCTTGATCGACTGTTCTGCCGGGACCCCTTGCCTCGAACGTCCTCTATTCGCGCATATTCATGCCGAACTGCCAAGCAACTTTAGTACGACCGCCTTCATCCGTCTGCCACCTAAGCCTTGACTTTCGCGGATTTGCTATCATCTTTCCCTGTGCCCGATGGTGATTACACCGCCACACCTGTTCCTGGTGTCCTTTTGATGCGCAATATCACTGTGCCCCATTCCGTCGTCACCGTCGCCGATAACCAGACATGCCTCCCCGTCGTCAATTTTGGCCTCACAAAGGAAGTTATACCTTAACCTTAAGGCATATAGGTTGCAACGCTGCGTGCTATCGGAGATGTCCACGTCACGGCGTTTTCCGTAGACGTCTGCTCAGATTCTTCGCCATGTCCACTGGACGCTATTTGCCCTGACGAAGCATTTTGTCCCATGATTGCTGCGGACATATTGCCTGAACAAACGGCACCTCTGCGTCGCCTTTTGGTTTCCTACCACGACATCTTCGACCTCAACAATCGCCAATTGGCCCAGACTTCAATTCTTAAGCATCACATAAATACTGGTGATGCCAGTCCTATTCGTCGCCGGCCATAGCGAGTTTCTGCTTCAGAGCGTAAGGTTATTCATGATGAAGTGAACCAGATGCTTGCCAAAGGCATTGCTGAGCCTTCGTCAAGCCCTTAGGCGTTGCCCGTGGTGCTTGTTCAAAAGAAAGATGGCACATGGCGTTTCTGCGTAGATTATCGTCATCTAAACCGCATTACCAAAAAAGACGTCTACCCCTTGCCTCGCACTGACGACGCCCTCGATTGTCTCCACGGTGCGAAAAACTTTTCATCAATAGACCTTCGGTCTGGTTATTGGCAAATTTCTGTGGATGAAAAGGACCAAGAAGCGCGTTCGTCACCCCTGATGGTCCATACCAATTCAAAGTCATGCCATTCGGTCTATGCAACGCCCCAGCAACATTCGAACGTATGATGGACTCTTTGCTTCAAGGGTTCAAATGGTCAACGTGCCTCTGCTACCTAGACGAGGTTCTAGTATTTTCGCCTACATTTGAGACACACCTTGAACGCTCATCAGCTGTTCTTCAAGTCTTCCACGAGGCTGGGCTCCAACTAAATTAATCGAAGTGTCACTTCGGTTGCTGGCAGATTACAGTGCTGGACCACCTCGTCGGCGCTTCCGGTATTCAACCGGACCCGGAGAAAATTCGTGCTGTCACGTCTGTTCCTGCACCTCAGTCTGTCAAAGACGTCCGAAGTTTTGTAGGACCCTGCTTCTACTTCCGACGCTTCGTTAAAGACTTCGCAACGATTGGCCGGCCTCCTGCTGATCTTCTGAAGGACGTGCCGTTTACGTGTGGCCCCGCCAAAACTGCTGTGTTTTACAACCTAACCAACATTATGACCATGCCACCTATTCTGACCCACTTTGACCCGTCCTCTCCTACAGAGGTGCGTACAGATGCCAGTGGTCACGGTATCGGAGCCGTCTTAGGCCAGCGGTAACAGGGTCAAGATCGTGTTATTGCATACGCTAGCTGGCTCTCGTCTGGGCGGTTTCGAAATTGCGCCCCTACTTGTATGGCAGGCACTGCTCTGTAATCACGGACCACTACGCGCTCTGCTGGCTTTCCTCACTCAAGGATCTTACCGGCCGGCTTGGTCGCTGGGCTCTGTGGCTGCAAGAATATTCCTATGCAGTAGTGTACAAGTCGGGCCGACTACATCAAGGCACAGACTCTTTATCACGCAATCCAGTGGACGAACCACCCGCCGACCCTGACCCCGATACCGACGCTTGCGTTTTCTCCGTTTCTCAGCTGCTACACGTTACCGACGAGCAACGCCGTGATGCCACTTTGCGCCCTATGATTGACGGCTTGGAATCTTCGCCTTCCGATTCATCCCTTCACCTCTTTGTTCTCCGGGATGGTGTATTATATCGCCACAATGTACGCCCCGACGGCACTGCCCTACTCCTAGTCATTCCTAAGCACCTCCGGTCAGCTGCTCTCCAAGAACTTCACGATTTACCAACGGCAGGTCACCTTGGCGTCTCCCGCACATACGACCGGATTCGCCGACGCTTTTGCCCAGGTCTTGCCCGCTGTGTCCCCAAATACGTTGCGGCGTGTGAAAAATGCCAGCGCCGAAAAACACCATAGACGCTCCCTGTCGGGTGCCTTCAACCCCTCGACATTCTTTCGGAGCCGTTATTTCGCGTTGACTTGAACTTACTTGGCTCTTTCCCTCTATATGCATGTATGGCAACAAGTGGGTCGCTGTGGCGACAGATTACGCCACGCGCTACGACATCACCAGAGCGCTTCCAATTGCACCACAGATGTAGCCGATTTTCTTTTACGCGACGTGATTCTGCAGCATGGTGCTCCACACCAACTGCTCACAGACCGTGGTCGGACATTTCTTTCTCAAGTCATCGCCGAAATCCTGCAGTCCTGCTCAACCAAGCACAAGCTGACTACGTCTTCCCATTCACAGACTAATGGTCTCACGGAGCGTCTGAATCGCACCCTAACATAGATGCTTGCGAAAAAACGTCTCCTCCGACCATACTAATTGGGACCTTGCCCTACCCTATGTCACTTTTGCATATATATCTTGTTGTTGTTGTTGTTGTTGTTGTTGTTGTTGTTTTATTTCTATTCTTGCCATACAAATTATCAGACACTGACTGAACCCATAGCCAGAGGCTAGTGTGGGGTTCAGATACAAAAATGCACGATGGCAATGACACAACACTTGTGTAAAATAGAAAGCCCAAAGTCACGGCGAAAGACCAGAGTACACTATACAATGAGGAGAAAATAATACAATATGCATTTTACAGGAGAATGAATAAAGATCTGTAATGAACAACACTGTACAACAAACACAAACCGCGAACGACTGTCACATAGATCAAATAAGGCTCAAAAAGTATGTTCTTAATGCTTTATTAGTTTCGTGGGACTGTTTTATTTCTGGGGGTAAAGCATTCCAAACCTTGGCTCCTGAAAACTGCACCAATCTTTCACTGTAGATGTTATTATTCGGTGGCAGATTAAAGTTACTATGTGTGAGGTTTCTCGTGAGTCGAGAAGGAGAGCGAAACAGGGAGGCATTGAAAGGTTGGTTATATTTTACTATGTTGTTTACACACAGCGCTATCTTTAAAGACCGCAAAAGATCGAAAGGAAGGATATTTAATAACTGGAAAATTGGTTTACTTGGTTCAGTATACTTGCTTTGTGTTATAATTCGGACAGCCCGTTTTTGTAATCGCCGGATAGGATCAAGGTAAGTGTTGTATGTTAAACCCCATGATTCTACACAGTATGTTAGATGACTGTTAATAAGGGTAAAATAAAGGGTACGCAGTGTATGTGTGTTAAAATAATCACGGGCCTGTAATAAGGCATAACAGCCAGAAGCCAACTTTGAACAGACTGCGCTAATCTGATTTTTCCAGTGAAGATGATCATCTAGAATGACACCAAGATACTTAAATGAGTGTGTTCGCTCTAGTGAGTGGCCGTTAATGAAAATGTCAATTTGGAAGCTGTCAATGACTTTTGCTCGTGAACTAAATACCATATATTTGGTTTTGCTTGAATTAATCGTTAGCTTGTTGGTAAAAAACCAGCGTGTAATTTTTTTCAATTCAGCGTTTGTCTTTGCTTCTAGATCCTCATGGTTGTCTGCTGTCACTATGATCGCAGTGTCATCAGCATACATTAAAATATCACAGCAACTTAGGACCTTCGGCAAATCATTCAGGTATAACGAAAATAACATGGGCCCTAAAACGGATCCTTGAGGAACCCCGGTCTGTAAATATTTAAGTGATGATATGATGTTATTGATAACTACAGCTTGTTGACGGTTTTCGATGTAACTGGAAAGTAAGCTGTAGGCTTCACCGCGAAATCCATATTGGTTTAATTTGTTGAGCATAATAGCGTGATCCACAGTATCAAACGCTTTCTTTAAATCAACAAATACAACAGCGGCCAGTTTGTTTTCATGTAATGCTGTGTTAATTAATTGAGTCAGGGTTAGGACTGCAGATGCCGTTGAATGATGTTTTCGAAATCCATGTTGCTGTTGACAGAGTAGGTTATATTTTTCTAAGAATTTGCAAATATTACTGGATAAAATATTTTCGTAAATATTATTAATAACACTTAGGACAGAAATGGGTCTGTAGCTTGACGGGTTGGATCGGTCTCCATCTTTGTATACTGGGACAACTTTGGCAATCTTTAGTACAGAGGGGTACTTTGCACATTTTAGTGAATGATTAAAAAGTTTGCATAAGATGGGGACCAAGATATCAGTGTTTTCCTTAAGTATGCGTGGGTAAATACCGTCCAGTCCGGCAGATTTATTGCCTGGTAAGCTAAGAATAATGGATGTAATTTCCTGGGGTTCGATTTCAAACATTACAAAAGTATTGAGAACTGTATTGGATGCAGCATTTTGTTGTGATTCGGGAAGTTGAGCAGCTAATGATGGGCCGATATTGGTGAAAAAGGAATTAAATCTTTCTGTAGTATTGTGATCTATTTCTTCTGGGAGAACACGGCGGAAACTGGCTTTGCCAGCAACTTCGTTTATTATTTTCCAGACCTTGTGTGAATTGCCAGAAGCCTGTTCAACGAGACGCATGTAATATGCTTTTTTTCGTGCCCTCATCATCGACACGGATCTATTGCGCAGATTCTTAAATTGTTTGGAATAGTAAACATTATCCTTGTGTTGCTTCCACTTACGGTACCATGAATCCTTCTCTTTTAGAACGGCGAGGATTGGCTCAGTCATCCAAGGGCATAGTGGTGCTTCGTAAGAGCGAACACTAATATTTCTGCTGCAGGTAGTAACCATTTGCGAAAGCGTGTCTATTAGGTTACTAAACTCTGTATCGACGTCATCATGGTATATTACACTGGGGTCAATGGCCAATAGATTTTCTCGCAGTAGGGCATAATCTATTTTAGATACATACTTCTTAATCTCACGCTCTGGTTTTATGTCAATGTCAGCAGCAACAAAAAGTGGGAGGTGATCGGAGATGGGTTCGCTGTAAACCCCAGCGCGTATCCCAGTCGGTATATTTGTTAATGCATGATCAATAATAGATGAAGAAGAGGTAGTTACACGCGTCGGTGTATTAATCATATTTCGGAAATTGTACGATGTTAAGAGGTTCATGTAATCTTTGTGGCACTCAGCACTTGTATCAATGTTAAAATCGCCAACAATAATTATGCCTTCCGAGTGTGTAGAAAGAGTTTCAAGAATTCCTTCAAGTTTATCAAGAAAGGAGGAAAGGCACGAGTTTGGTGGACGGTAAATAACTCCAACAGTGAATGAATGGGGCAGTTTTATGAACAGTGTTTCTATGTCTGCATGACCGAGGGTGACTGGCGCCAAAGACGAGAAAGGTAGACCATTTTTGAGAAAAAAGGCAACACCACCACCGCGGTTTTTTGATTCTCTCGGATGAGATATCATAACATAGCCAGGAAGCATAACTTTCTCATCTTTTTGCAGCCAGGTTTCTGTAAGTGCTACAATATCAAAAGATTGGGAATATCTTGTCAAGGAAGCCACTAGAAGGTTCAGGTTCTTCCTCAGACTGCGGATATTAGAGTAAAATATTGATGTGTTTTTGTCGCTGCTTAACAGGTCATCTTCATCTATGGCCAAAGACATTGTAAGAGTGTACAAGTACTAAAACACAAGAGCATTGGTAATCAAACAATTTTTCCCAGGTCATCTTCACAGGTTATGTGCATTACCCTCGAGCTTTCCGTTTTTCTCATCAAGATTTTGCCTTCAGAGACCCATGCGAACTTCCAGCCTCTGGCACGCTTTATGCCAATAGCTTTGCCGAGCAAAACCTTTTTTTCTGGACATAAATGTTCGTTGACAAAAACGGGATCGTTCTCTGGGAAGCCAAGCACGGAAGTATTTAGCCTGTTCTTTTTCGCAGCTTGCAATATTTTGTCACGTGGGGACCTTGACTTAAACTTCACAATTACATTGGGAGGTCCCTTCGACTTGGTTGGAACACGATGTACAGCGTCGATTTCCTCAGGAGAAAGCTTAACTTGTAGGTAAGAAGTTATCTGTGTCATCATGCTACCGAGGTCCTCGTTATCAGATTCAGGGATACCTTTCAATTCAATGTTATTCCTTCTGCTGTATTGCTTCAGTTCAACCAATTCTGTTTTTAATTCCTTCACTTCATTCGTCAGCTTCTTATTTTCTTGCTGAATTTCCAGATTGTTCTTCTTTACTTCTGCGAGTTCAATCCTCATCGTTTTAACTTCTGTTCTGAAGCCCTCAAAGGCAGTGTTCATGAAACCCATTGATTCCTTTACTGCTGCTATTTCAGTCTGTACAGCGTCGCTAGATGAGTTCAACTTGTTTACGGTAACCTTAATTTCAGTCATGGCCTCCATAAATTTGGAAGTCATTTCTATCAGAACCTTAGTAACTTCTTTAATGCTTTTGGGAGCCTCGTCTGCGAGTGTCTTGGCAAAATTGTCAAGTTGCGTAGCCTCGTCGTCCCCCATTTTAAGAAGTTTTCCACAAACGCGTCACAGGCAACAAGAGGTACCAGAGCAGTGCAGCAACCGTAAAATGCAAGGAAATAAACTTTCACACGAATGTGTGTGCGCCCACCTGCATAGGTGCAACAATACGGTTAGCAGTCGCACAGACGGCTGCCAGCACCGCTCTGATGTGTCCGTGGCTGTCGCTGGCTCCTTTTATAGGGTTGCTTGAGGGGCGTCGATAGCCTTCCGCGCAGGCGCGAATTTCTTGGCTGATTGCTTGCACAGATCACTCTGCGGCCACGCTCCGGAATGTATCGTTGGGGCTGCGTTGGATAAGATGGTCCTGCGCCGCTCGATGGAACCGCGTCAAAATGCCTGCATAGGTGCAACAATACGGTTAGCAGTCGCACAGACGACTGCGAGCACCGCTCTTCGCGTCAAGACACTGCCGGTTATTTCCCGTTCTGACTGTTGTTCGGTCGAGAACCCACTTGCCACTGGACGCATCCCGTGCATCCGCCGCAGCAAAGCGCAGCGAGTATACACTTGACGCCATCACCAGGGCAGCCTAAGCACGCGAAATTGCCCATGCTCGCCTCCTGACATCCCAAGTGAAGCAACGGCGCTTGTACGATCGCCAACACAAAGACGTCTACTTTTCGCCTGGATCTCTGGTACTCCTGTGGTCCCCGTATCGTCATGTTGGCCTGTCATAAAAACTCCTGTCTCGGTACACAGGCCCATATCGAGTGATGCGTGCCGTGACTCCAGTTACGTGCGAAATCGGCCCAGTCAGTACCAGTGCCTCATCTGCCCCGTATGCCACTGACGCTGTGCATGTAGCATGCCTCAAACCATACTATTCTCCTGTTATCACCGATATTTATATGCCCCGGGATGGTGCTTCCGCCGCCGCCGGGGATAATGATACATGCATGTTCCGTGTTTCTTGCCGACGACGCACGCAGGCGACCCGACGAAGACGAAGAACGCTCTCTGGCTCTCGAGTTGTCGGCTGAACTGCCCAGCGTTGCAGTTATCCTTTGTAAATATGCCTTGTAAATAGTCTCCAGTCCTTAATCCTTCGTTCGCATAACAATATTATCTATCATTTGTTCTATACGTTACCGCAATCTGACATGCCTTTTTGTGTTCAAGACTGCGTCGATAGGTTTGGAAACGTAGCTTTTCAGAACGCAAGCGGAACGTCAAGCAGTGGATTTTTGGAACTTCTGTCTTTTCCTTCGATCTACATTGATGCAGTGGTATGCGCGGTCATATCTAGAAAAAGAGGGAATATGTATAGGATCCGGTGTCGTCCCTATTCTCAGTGATTTGTTTTTACCAAAACTTCACAGGGGCCTTAGCTGCCACCTTGCCGAATTCAATGTAACTAATGCTTTTATGTGCGTATAGATGACCAACTTTCCTGACTGCGGCTCAATCTCATTTTAATCACTAGCCAATAACACACTAAGCTTCCTAAGTGCAGGCTTAGCGCCGCTAGAAATTACCCACGAGATGCCATCAGATGACAGTATTAGATGTATTGGCATTAGACTTATCCCAGGACGAACAGGTTTACTGGAAGCACGTAACACGTGCCAATGTGCCACTGCTCCCGTACGACTCTGCCCATTCAAAACTGGCTAAGAGGGGCATCGCGAAATCATGCCTTTCTAGCGCATTGCATTAATGGCTGCCAGCTTCAATGAACAAACTCTCCGGCTGACGCTTCTGGGTACCCCACTGATGTTATGGGCAATGTCGCTGTGGGCATCCCAAAACGGAAGTCGTTAAAACTGCCTGAATCCATGCGGGCTCTCGCTGGGAAGCAGAAGTTTGCGGTCATTCCGTACGTTCACGGCTTGTCGCATTGACTTTTTAGTCAATGCGACAAGATTGGGCATAAGGCGAATTGACAAGCTTCAAAAAATGTGCACAATGACCAGTCCTTACGCCCCTCACAAGCTTGGGTGCAATTAAGGAGCACAAGGATAAGTTCGAGAATTGGAACGCGTGTCACAATATGAGTTTCTAGGAGTATAATTTCATGAAAACTTATGATGGACGTCTCATGTAGCATTTCGTGTAACATAGCCAAATCAATAGGAATGTTAGATATCGGAGCTTATTGCCCAAACCCTTATTATGTCAGCTCTACTATTCTTTAATTCCTTCCCCTCTGCACTATTGTGTTCTTATCTGGGGAGTTACATCTCAGTTCAATCTAAACAACCTTTATCTAATGCAAAAAAGAGCTCTTCGTTTCATTCATAACTTATGATGAACACGTGTCATCTTATCTTACATCAGAGCATATTCTTAGCATTCGCGAACTGTATAACCAACGTCTCTGTGAACTTATATATGCAGAATACTCCAATGACTGTCAACTATTTAGTATTACTTATTCTAACAGCATTCCATATTATGACTCCAGACATTGCACCTTCTCGAAAGCCAAAGCTGGAGCTATCGACAGCAACTGTTAAAATGGCAAATCTCTCATCTGCTCAATTCTCATCCACAAGTACTGACCTTCATAAAGCGATCTCCTTCCATTTCATCATACAGAAAACAATCAAAATATACTTTCCTGAATGCGCTTAGATATTTCATTTGGATATATATGTGTGTATACAAGTATTTTATACACGTGCCTATTCGCTTATGCTCAGGTTTATTGTGTACGTTGCAACAGTATACTGATTTATTCTTGCTCTCCTTTATTTTTAGGGTATATCTGTTTTCAATTAATATGTTTTTCATGTGATCCATTTGTTTCTTTTGCCTTGCTACTATTTGGTGCAGTCAGTCAGTCAGTCAAGAACTTTATTGAAGTCCTGAGGAGTTTCAAGCCGTTGGAGATCCCACGCGGGGAACTCCTCCGGCAGAAACCGTAGGCGACGCCCAAGTCGGGACGGGAACGTGGTGCCGCTCCGCCAGTTCTTGGGCCCTCTAGACGGCCTTGAGTTGGAGTTTGAGCTCCGGGCTTTTGAGGGCTTCTTCCCATTCGGGCTCACTGGAGACAGGGCCCTTTGGTAACGCGGTACATTGCCATAGCATGTGCGAGAGTGAGCAATAAAGTTCTGGGCAGTCTGGGCAATTTGCCCGGATTTCTGAGTTATAGTGACTTAGTAGGCCTCGTGATGGATACGAGTCCGTTTGTAGCATTCGAAACGCGGCCGCCTGCGCGCGTTCGAGTTTGGCGTGTGGGAGCGGGAATTTGGTTCTGCCTTTCCGATAGTGGAAGGTGATTTCTTGGTAAGTGAGCAGCGGGTCATTAAACTGAATGTCCAGCCCCTCGGTGGCCGTGGGACCGTCGCGGCGGGCAAGTTCTCGCGCAGGGTCGTGGGCCGTTTCACAGCAACATGGTTTTCGGCCAAACCATTCAACCTCATCAGCGGTGCAGTCTTTAGCCCACATTATAAACAGTGCTTTAAATGACAACAAACTTGTAGCTGTAGTCTTTCTAGATTTAAAGAAGGCTTTCGATACGGTCAACCATTCCATCCTTTTGTACAAGCTAAAGCACTACGGTTTTCGGGAACGGATTTTCGATTTGTTTTCTAGCTACTTCAATGAACGTCATCAGATAGTCGTCATAAATGATGTCTCATCGTCACCACAACGTATTCATGCAGGCGTGCCCCAAGGGTCTGTCTTGGGACCCATACTTTTTTCTATATACGTTTCCGACCTTCCACGTGTCTTAAAATTCGGAGAAATGCTGATGTATGCAGACGTCACTGCTATAATAATTACAGGCAATAGCATCGAAGAAATACAGCCCAAAGCAAACGTAGATTTGGCAAACCTCTCTAAATGGTTTACAGCCAACAAGCTTACTGTAAATGTCCAGAAAACAAAATATACTATATTTCACTCCCGCCGAAAACAAGTAGATGCCAACTCTGTAAACATTAGTATTGACAACTCTCTACTAGAATATACCCCATGTTTTAAATATCTTGGCGTAATCTTTGATAGTAACCTTCACTGGCAAGACCATTTATTAGCAGTTGGGGCGAAGGTGGCATCGGGGTGTTATAAACTGCTTCAAGCACGTGACGTTTTTGACACAAGCACATTACGTATTTTATATTTCTCCTTTATCCACAGTCACCTATCATACTGTCTGGAATCATGGGGATGGACCTACAATAGTTATCTCCAGCCAATCAGAAATTTGCAGAAACGATCATTACGAATAATAACGCAATCTAAGCAGGATCACCCCAGCAACCCATTATTCCACGATCTACGCATATTACCCTTCGATTCACTACGCCTCTTAAAAACAGCAACTGTCGTAAACAGTATCGTAAGAAACAACCACCCCTTCCATATGTCCCTCTTTCATACATCATCGCGTACTACCAGAAATGTATTATTAGGCAACTTTAATCTACCTCCCACGCACAACGTTTATGGAGAACGACGGCTATCATTCACTGGTGTTCAGATATGGAACACTCTTCCACAAGAAATAAAATACGCTCAAAATTTTGCACTTACAGCTAAAAAATTCTTTCAGCGCATGCTTTAAACAAGTTACAAGACATCTATCTGCTGTTTACATTTCATTTATTATATATAGCGTGCACGATGTTTTTGAATTGAATCAACTGTTTCTTGTTATGCCTTGTTTTTGTCATATGTATTATGTATATATTCCCCTCTCCACTTTTCCAAGTTATTATTGTTTATGTGACGAAGTGTCTGCATTAGATAATTTCATTTCTTGGACCCATAACTAGCCTACGGCTACGGGTCCAAACAGTACTGGACACACTTTTATTGTATTTTCATTGAAAAATAAAAAAATTTGAATTTGAATTTGAATTGATGTTAGCTTTTTGCGGGTGAATGTCTTTCCCCATGTGAGCGGGGAACCAGGAGAGGCACCGTTTGCTCTCTTTTGAGCTCGCTAGTAGTATACGCGCTGCTTCTTTGGATACGTTGCCGCATTCGTAGGCCCGAATTGCGGCACGCGAGTCGGTGAAGACATATGAGTAAATGTGGGGTCTGCCATGGCGATGGCTACGGCTATTTGTTCCGCTTTAGCGCTGGTGCTCGTTTTAACCGATGCGGCTGATCGTAGCGTTCCGTTGCCGTCCACGACCGCTATTGCGAAAGTGGATGTGCTGCCCTACTGGGCCGCGTCCACAAATGCGGTAGCTTCACGATCCGCGTCGATGCGGTCAAGAATCGCGCGGGCCCGGCGCCTACCCACGTTGTGTTGTGGGTGGACGTTTCTGGGAAACGGTGCATATATATATATATTTTTCTTTTTAGCTGTTTACAGTGTTAATTTGATTTTGTTTTTCCTTTCTTTTTCCAATATCGTGGTTTGGTGATTGAAGGAATGGGGTGCTAGAGGCCTAGTTAGGTGACCCTTAACGTCGCCTTTAGTCTCCTGCATCACGACAATCATGTATCGTCGAGCAGATAAAGCGGGCTGACAAAACATTTGACTGTATGTTTTATGTTGTAATAAAAAAAGAAAGAAAGAAAGAAATGAAATATGCGGAATCGATGGTATATAATATACTGATTGCTTGTGTTAAGACATATAGGTAAGAGCGACAGGTGTGTAAATGACCGCCTCCGTGAACAACGTAGAAATGCGAGGGAAAAGTGTGGAGGGTTCCTTGATGTGCACTGTAAGAAGTGTAAACCTGGTAATAATCCTAGTGCTGTTTCCCGTTCAGACCAAAGCGCGGACTCCGGTGAAAAATCGATCTGAGTGCCAATCTATCACGAATGCGCCGTCGTCACGAGAAGCAGCTGCCATGTGACGCGTGAAATTATCGAGGCAGAGGTGATTGATTGATTGAATGTTCTGGCTCTTCTGATGCGGTTACCAGTATGCTTGAGAAACGCGATAACATTCATCCAGAAGAAAGCGGAATCCTCGCAGGCCTGAGACAATTCTGGTCTATCACTGTTTAATCTGTGTTGGTGCACATATTGCAGATCTATGCTACGAAGCTACTGGGCGCTATAGACGAACCTTCGTGAGAACGTCTATACGCCAGCCGATGATTGTGCTGCGAACATCATGGTTCTGGCAACTCACCTCGCTGAAGAAAAGAGCAAAGGCTCCTGGGCATGCACGGCAGGTGTTGATGTGGAAAACGCCTTTCGCCGTGTGAACCTGGCAGCTATCAAAAGAGTAATGAAATGCAAAGGGCTATCTCCGTAATTCTTGGAATACGTTCAGCAGAACTTTCACGAGACCTCTCTCTACTACGGTGCTGACGACAGACAATGAAACCTTGCGGGTCCAACTGAGGAATGGGTGGCGATTTGTGATAAGGACATCAAGTTTGAAAGCGGCGGCTTCTCATTCGACTACATGGCATTTGCCGACGACGATGGCATCTACGTCAAGGATGCTGCAAAAACAACTGTGCCCCCTCAAACAGTTATTGGCCAATGCGAATAAGTAGCTCACGCTCACAATGTCCGGTCGTGACAAAGTCACTAAAATAAATAAAAGCGCTCGAATTTCTGAGTGGCAATCTCTGTAGTGAATGTCTCCGCTTGCTGGCGCTACCTTAGAAATCGGTTGCAAGCGGGTGTGAAAAAACTGCTGTGGACGCAGTACGTACCTTGCTTAACAGAAGTAAGACGCATCTGAAACCACGAGAGAGATAGGCCAGTCATAAGTACTACATGATCCCGCCGTTGTAGCACAGTTCCATGCCGCGTTACAGCAGAGCTGCTAATAAATATCGACTCGTTCTTTCGTGCACGAATCTGGCCCTGGCTGGCGCTCCCTCACGACGCCCCGCTTGGATTTTTTCTACGCGAGGGCTGAGCATAGGGAACTTGGGATTTCCGTGTGTGTGTGCGTGCGTGTGTTTGTGAGTGCGTGCGTGCGCGCATGGGGCTCCCGGAACGCGAAAGCGATGCCTGGCGGGTTCCCGTGAATCGAAAAGTGCAATCTGCCGTGGTGCTGCAGCGATGAAATATGCCACGTCGCCAACACAGCCAGCACAGAAGTTTCTTGCTGTAACCGAGGCCAAACTATCTGAACGACCGAAGGCAGCAAGCGATTCCGGCATAAACAGTACACTAGTGCAGATGTATATAGCCCTGAAGAGACGCTACCAGGCACCATACAGTACGAACTGGCTCGGAAAGGAGACATCACTCCTACGGGAACGGCACTTCATCAACTTGGTGAAGACCCACATAAGTGCGCTGCGTAACCTTACTGGGCTGAAGCGTTGGCGCCAAGTTCTAACCCAGTATCGTGGGGGTAGTCAAGAGCGAGAATCACTGGGGCACATTTACCAGGAGTGAGAGAACGCAGCATGAGTAGATTCGCCGTCATGACGTTCTTGTGCCACACATCGATCGACGTGGACGATCTGGATGGGCAGTGAAGAAGCCTCACTAACGCACGCCAGACGGCACCCAGATAGCGGACTCGGTCCTCACAAGGGAGGGTGAGGTAGTATTCGTGTACGTTCAGCTTGTCAGAAGGAGAATTCTCCTATCAAGTGGGCACCACGTTAAATGTGAGTACATGATCGCCGCTCTCTTAGAGAAAGCCGCTTTCAACATCCTGCATCACGACAAGCATGTCTCCGGCATCATGACAATCATGTATTGTCAAGCGAATAAAGAAATGAAAAATTAGTAGTGGTCTCAAGTGTCAACTGTCTCATCCCAGGGTCTTGGCCATCCAAAGCTTTAAAATGCTAATAGGGCTTGATTTAACAGCATATGACATAAAAATGCTGCCTCTCGGATGTCTACAGAGTGTGGGCTGCGAGCCTTCTTGACCCACCAAAGGATTGCGCTGAGGCGATTCCACGGCTAATGCTGCAAAGTTTAAACGTGTACTGGGCGCTTCTTCGCGCCGCAGCAGCAATCGAATGTGTATCTCTCCTCCTAAAAATACCAGTATCCTTTGTAAGCGCTCGCTGTTGCCCGTGAATGGAATAAGCAAGTGCCGTTTCATTTAGCCCTCGCCCTCATACGCGCACATTTATTTCTCGCCAATCTGCGTTAATTGTAAATAACTAAACGTCATGCATAAATAAGGAGTAGTAATTCAGAATCTACGACCTGGATTTATTACAGAAAAAAACATTATTTCAGCATATTCAGTAACGTGGGCAGCCATATTGAGCTACAAAGATCCAGAACTTCATTCACGCGAATCGGTTCTAAAATCAGACAGCAACTCATTTCTTTTAGATCATGAAGGAAGAGGCATATTAAGTTTAGATTTACTTGTGTTTATAATCAAATAGCCTGTTTTCCACAATGAAAGGTCGCCAATAATCTAGCTTTCACACACATTGCAACTAACTTTTAGCTTGAGACAGCACAAACCCATTCTTCCCACAACTAACCTAAGCGCATCTGCAGATCGATGATGATGATGTGTGGTGTTTTGTGGCGCAAGGGCCAGGTTTCGCCAAAGAGCGCCATGACAAATGGTGGTCTTAACGATGTAGTATGGACGATGTGACTTGGCTGTAAGGTGGCCTAAAAATAGTCGCTGTAAAGTGCGTAAAATCTACGTGCTATAAAATTATGGCGATGACTAATGACGAAGACTGTGAAGATTAAAATCTATCGTAAAAGAATAATGCATTGTTTAAAATATGCGAGACGTTAAATTGCTTACAGCACTACTGCCTCGCCAGAGCCCTTGAACCACAAGGGCCTAGAGGCATGTGCTATTCAAAATAATTATCGCAGCGGCATCCTCTGAAGAGAGGAAGCGCTACGAACGTGTGGGGCTAATAACATGCAACACAACATCTTTCAAGAAACCTAAGATGGCGTTGGTGTCAAAGAGTGGTTCTGGACCAAGTAACATAACAGAATGAAGGGGGATGTGGTGCCTGTATGCTAAGAGAAAATGTTTTTTTCTTTCGGGTTCGGCTTCCCGACACTCCAGTAGGACGTGGAGGACGGTCAGCCTCTCCCCGCATCTACCACAGGTTGGAGGCTCGTTTCCCGTGAGTAAGAAGTTATGTGTGCCAAAAGTGTGTCCTATTCTTAGACAGCAGAATAGGACATCTGTCCGGCGGGATTTTGTTACAGGAGGCCAGAAACCTAATTGTGGCTTTATTACATGCAGTTTATTATTTGTTTCCATGTCCCACGAGCGTTGCCAGTAGTTCCGCAGTTTTCTGCGCAAGTAGGGCCTCAGATCTGTGACAGGGACTGCTGCGGTAGGATTTACAGAATACGATGCAATTGATGTGGCCATCTGGTCCACCAGAACATTGCCTTCGATGCCCCTATGACCGGGCACCCAGCATATGATGACATGCTGGTTACATATATACGTTTTACATAGGACGGAATAGAGTTCGTTGATGACTGGGTTTTTGTGCTTAGAAAATGACATTAAGGCCTTCACAGCACTTAGTGAGTCCGTATATATAACTGATTTCTCGAATTTTGATTTCTTTATATACTTTACAGCCGACAGCAGTGCGTAGGCCTCAGCCGTAAAGATGCTTGTTTCCGGATGCAGTACATCGGATTCCGAGAAGGATGGGCCGACGGCTGCATAGGACACCCCGTCGCGTGACTTCGATGCGTCTGTGTAGAACTCCGCGCAGGAGTGTTTGTATTGGAGTTCCCGGAAATGCATTTGTATTTCAATCTCTGGAGCGTGTTTTGTGACTTGCATGAAAGATATATCGCATTGTATCATCTGCCACTCCCAAGGAGGTAGCAGCTTAGCTGGAGGCATTAGGCGAAGCTCGAGGAGTGGAACATGCATTTCATGACTAAGCTCCTTAACACGCAGCGAGAAAGGCTGTCTTATGGAGGGACGATTATGAAAGAGTGTAGCATATGTATTCTCGTTAACGGTAATAAAACACGGATGTTGAGGATTAGAGTGCACTTTCAGAAAATATGTGTGGCTGATGTATGTTCTCTGGAGATGAAGTGACCACTCGTTCGATTCTGCGTATAAACTTTCAGCGGGACTTGTCCTGAAAGCGCCCGTGGCTAAGCGGATACCTAGATGGTGGACAGGGTCTAGCATCTTTAACGCACTCGGGGCGGCAGAGTGATAGACCACGGCGCCATAGTCTAATCGTGATCGAATGAGGCTTTTATAGAGTTTTATTAAAGAATTCCTGTCACTACCCCATCTAGTCTGGGATAGGAGTTTCATTATGTTCATCGTTTTTAGACATCTTTCTTTAAGATGTTTTATGTTGGAAACGAAAGTGAGTCTGTAGTCAAGTGTAACACCTAGAAATTTGTGCTCTTTGTTTACGGGTATTTGTTGTCCACCCAGTTCTAAGCTAGAATCTGGGATCATTCCTCTCTTTCTTGTAAAAAGAACGCAAGAGCTTTTGTTAGGATTGATCTTAAATCTATTCTTGTCTGCCCATATCGACACTTTGTTCAGGCCATGCTGTACCTGTCTCTCGCACACTGCGAGGTTACAGGATTTGAAAGCTATTTGTATGTCGTCCACGTAGACAGAATAAAAAATTGCCGGTGGTAATGAAGCGCGAAGCGTGTTCATCTTCACGATGAAGAGTGTGCAGCTGAGCACGCCTCCTTGCGGTACACCCGTTTCTTACGTAAAAGGACGCGAAAGTACGTTACCGACTTTTACGCGGAAGGTACGACTGGACAAATAGCTTTTTATTATATTTAGCATGTTACCGTGAATGCCCATTTCTGACAAATCTCTCAAGATTCCGTAGCGCCATGCTGTATCGTACGCCTTCTCCATATCAAGGAATATCGATAAGAAAAACTGTTTGTGTACAAACGCGTCACGAATATGTCCTTCAATACGTACAAGATGGTCAGTTGTGGAGCGCCCTTCTCGGAAGCCACACTGATAGGGATCAAGCATTTTGCTCATTTCAAGGAAATGGATGAGTCGCCGATTAATCATTTTTTTAAATACCTTACAAAGGCAACTCGTGAGGGCGATCGGGCGGTAACTTGCCACTAAGGAAGGATCTTTGCCCTGTTTCAAAACAGGAACCACAATGGCTTCTTTCCATGTAGTTGGGAGACATCCTGCAGCCCAAATAGTGTTGAAAAGTGTGAGTAATGTAACTTGGGTGTTATTGTGTAGGTTTTTGATCATTTCATACATGATTATGTCAGCTCCCGGTGCAGAGCTCTTGCATGAGCTCAAGGCAGCTCTCAACTCGGCAATACTGAAAGGGCAGTTGTACGATTCATTCTGTAGACATTTTCTTTTGAGTGGCTTACATTCTTCTATTTGCTTATATTTCAGAAAGGATTCCGAATAATGTTTTGAACTTGACACACTCTCAAAGTGCTCCCCAAGTGAGTCTGCCTGATGTTGCAGCGTATCACCCTGTGTGTTTACCAGAGGGAGTGAATATGTTTGTCTCCCTCTAATTCTATTTACGCGGTTCCAGACTTTCGCCTCATCTGTAAACGAGTTGATGTTCGATAAAAACTTTTGCCAACTATCTCTTCTGGCCTGTCGGCGGGTTCTCCTGCCTTCAGACTTAACTTTCTTAAAGTTAACAAGGTTCTCTGCAGTGGGCGAGGCGCGTAGCAACCCCCACGCTTTGTTTTGATTCCTACGTGCGACTCTACATTCATCGTTCCACCACGGGACATGCCGTTTGCATGCCGAGCCACTTACTTCACGTATGCATTTAGATGCGGCATCTATAATGAAAGCTGTAAAGTAATCCACAGCAGCATCTATTTCTAACGAGGACATGTCATCCCATGATATGCTAGTTAAGGTTCGGAATTTCTCCCAGTCAGCTGTATCGATTTTCCACCTAGGAGCCTGTGGTACACATTCGTTTTCTTTATATGTTCTTAGTAGTATAGGCAAGTGGTCGCTCCCGTAAGGATTGTCGTTAACTTCCCATTCAAGTTCAGACACTAGTGACGGGGAGACTAGGCTAAGATCTATTGAAGAAAATGTTCTGTTTGCAAGAGAATAGTATGTCGCTTCCTTCTTATTCAGTAGACAAGCACCAGAAGAGAAAAGGAACTGTTCAACAAGACGTCCTCGCGCATCTATACGAGGGTCGCCCCACAGGTAGTTGTGTGCATTGAAGTCGCCAAGAACCAGATAAGGTTCTGGCAATTCATCTATAAAGGATTGAAATTCATGTTTAGTTAAGTTGTGATGTGGGGGTATATAAAGCGAGCAAATAGTGATGAGTTTGTTTAGCAGAACAGCTCGCACCGCCACTGCCTCAAGGGGCGTTCGTAGCTGTAAAGGTTGACATGCTATACTTTTATGAGTGAGAATCGCCACACCACCCGATGATGCGACGGCATCATCGCGATCTTTGCGAAACGTAACATACGTATGGAGAAAGTTTGTGTGTTTGGATTTTAAGTGTGTTTCCTGTAAACACAGCACTTTTGGATTATGTTTGTGGATGAGTTCTTGCAAATCATCAAGGTTTCTAAGAAGACCTCGGACATTCCACTGAATAATTTGTGTATCCATTTTTAAGGTAAATTGGTGCTGTGTTTACGGAAACGGAAGTGATGCCTTAGATTACAGAGCTCTTTCGAGGCCCTGTAACCGGGGTTTTGCTTTTTCTGAAGCGTTCGAGGGAGCCTCGCCGCTCCTTAGGCGCTTGGTGCGCCTTGAGGGTTGGTGTAGTGTCCATTGCCTCTAGTGAGGCGCCGGACACGTGCTCTTGCGAGCGAGATGTCAGGGAGGGTGCCGCCTTGGAGGGCAAGACCCCTGCGCCCACCAGCGCGGAGGTCGATGGGGCACCCTGAGGAATTTGGGTGCGCCGGCTGTTGCCAGCGCTAGAAGGGGCGGGGGAGGATGAGGCAGCCTCGGCTGCGTCCACCTTCGGGGTCGGTGGCCCCGTCTGCTGGGTAGACGGAGCAGCGCTAGCTGCAACCGCCGCGGGGGCAGATGGCGTAACTGCCGACTCACGGCTTGTGGCTCGGACAGCCGCCGGAGGCCGTTGTGACGCTGCCCCCTGACGCGCCACTACGGCAAAGCTGGCCTTAGGAAGGTATGCAACCTGCCTGCGTGCCTCTTTGAATGATATGTTTTCTTTTACTTTGATTGTTACTATTTCTTTTTCTTTCTTCCAAGACGGGCATGACCGCGAGTATGCGGCATGCTCGCCATCACAATTTACACAATGGAAAGCATTCTCACACGCTTCAGAGGAGTGTTCGTGCGCGCTGCATTTCGCACAAGTTTGGCGGCCTCGGCAGCTCTGCGAACTGTGGCCAAAACGCTGGCACTTGAAACATCGGAGGGGATTTGGCACGTATGGTCTTACACGGAGCTTGATGTACCCGGCCTCGATTGACTCGGGCAAGACACTTGAATTGAAGGTGAGTATTAGATGTTTGGTCGCAAGTTCTTTACCATCTCGCCTCATCTTGATTCTTTTGACATTTATAACATTTTGTTCACTGAAGCCCTCCAAGAGCTCAGCCTCAGTGAGCTCCAGCAAATCATCGTCCGAGACAACGCCGCGGGAGGTATTCATCGTGCGGTGTGGGGTTACTACTACTTGGGTCTCCCCAAATGATACTAGCTGAGGCAGTTTCTCAAATTGCTTCTGGTCGCGGAGCTCCAAGAGGAGGTCACCGCTAGCCATCCTCGACACCTTATATCCTGGCCCAAAAACTTCGGTAAGAGACTTAGATACAAGGAACGGGGAGATTGTTCGTACTTGTTTAGCTGGTTTTTCTGCGTGGATGACATGAGAACGAGGAAAATTGTGGACTTGTCGTCCGAAAAACTTCTTCGGTGCGCCCTCGTTTCTGAGGGCGATCAGGTGGTTTAGGAAAAGCATGTTCCATAAGTAATGTTGGGTTTCCGGCCACGATGCCGACCACCCACCATGGAGCCCAACAGGGGGACGTGACAGAAGTTCCTGGTAGAGAAACCCTGCCAACGCCAGCCGTACATCGCTGCTATAACCAAATACAGCATAACCAAGGCTGGCTAGCTACACAAGGTTAACCCTTGCCGCCGGGAAACTAGGAAGTGAGGAGAAGTGATGAGAAGACAGGAAAGATGAAAAAGGCAAGAGAGAAAGACGAAGATTGGAGAGGAGGACAGGAAAAGGCGACTGCCGATTTCCCCCGGGTGGGTCAGTCCGGGGTTGCCGTCTACGTGAAGCAGAGGCCAAAGAGGTGTGTTGCCTCCGCCGGGGGGCCTTAACGGTCCAAACACCCGACATCGGCTCAACCCCCAGGATCCCCTTTTCCCCGGACACGGCTAAGCCGCGCACGGCTACACGCGGGAGGGTCCAACCCTCGCGTGCTCGGGTACGTGGTGTCGCAACACACCAAACGCCTGCTTACGCAGATGCCCCTGCGGGGATCTGCAGATCGAACAAGCTTCTGACTGGTGGGACGGATATTCAGATATGTCAAAGAAGGGCCAGAAGACTCAAATCGTAGGTCAGGTCAGCGAATCAGATGTAAATCACCGCAATGAACTGCATTTGCACGAGCGGCTCGTGCAACTGCTCGGTTGGGCCGGCGGATCGCTCTCCTGCATTTTGATCGAAAAATCGGGTATTTTGATTCGGCTTCTCGAAATTTTAGCTGGGGGTTGTTTTTAAACGTGTAGGGAACCGATTCGACGCAAAAACCGAGGAAAAAAGGGCTTATTTCTTATTTTTTCGAGAGCTCTCTTTGCCACCGGCCGCCGGGCCCAATATGGCCATCGCTCATACCTTTTGAACCTGGCCATGCCGACCACGCGCAAGGCGCATAACGTTTCGCAGTCCCCGTCCCCCACGCGGCCTCCGGCCGCCGAGGATTCGCCCCGCTCGCGGGGATCGGACATCTCGGAGGACGGGGACGCGGCGATCGCGCATTTCTTCGACCTAGTTGATCAGTTCCCGATGACGACGGACGACCAGCCCCCCGCCGGCGGCCAGGAGGAGGAGGTGCTATCTTTCGTCTCGGAGGCCACGGCCGTGGCTGTCGCGCTTCCGTCGGACCTCGGGAGCCGGACCCAGAGAGGCGTGGGCGAGCTCGAGGAGGAGGTCCTCACTTTCTGCACGCTGCCGGCGAACGAGGTCTCGGTGGAGGCGCGCAAGTTCGTGATGGCCAAGGTGTTCGACCTGGTGGCCCTCTGCTCCGACCTGAGGGCGGAGGCGGCCACGGAGCGCGGCGCGGCCCTTGCCTTACAGGGCCCGCTGGTCGAGGCGCGCGGGGAGGCCGCGGAATTGCAGAGGCGAGTCGTGATTGCGGAGGGCAGGCTGGACGGGCCCGCCGTCGCGACGACTGGCCCTGGACGTGCCGATCGCGGTCCTGATGCGCCTGCGGGTGAGGTTGCCGCGCCCTCGGGTGATGGTGGCACGGATGGCTCAGGGCGTGCGTCCGCAAGGCGAATGGATTACGCGGCCGCGTTGAAGGTGGGCATCGCGCCCGCTGCCGGCGCGGTTCGCGACGGCCCTGGTGGTGTGGCGGCGAGCGCCGAGGCGGGGAGGCCTGGTGCGACGCACGCGCACGTCGCCTTCCTGACGCCGGTGGCGGCGACCGCGACGCCGGCGCGGGATGTCCTCCGGTTGCTGAAGAGCAACGTCGACCCAAGCGCCAAGGACATCAAGGACGTGTCGCTGCGCCACACTCGGTACTGGCTGACCGTGTTCACCGATAGTAAACAGTCGCTAGACACGCCATGTGGGGTCCCAGAGTAAACGACAGCCGTGGCTCTCGCTTAATCGTGTTTGCGGCGGCGCACACGTTGGTGGTGCTCAACGACGCGGCAACGACGAGCAGAACGCTCAACCCTACGAATCGCACGGACAGGACCGTCATTTCACCGCCGGCGAGGTTGAAGCGACGCTGGGCAAACTGGTGGCCGGATCGGCGCCGGGACCGGACGGCCTAACTGCGGACGTACACTCTAAGAACAGTTTACACCCTTTGGCTTGCCCCTTCTGCCACACAAAAATAATCGTCATCTGCCTTGATGTGTTTCCTTTCTTTATCGCTGCAAGCCCGGAACTTTCCAGTGACGAACTGCACGCGCGTTATCAAAAGGGGCACTCCAAAGGGTGTAAACTGTTCTATGCTGATAACGCGCGTGCCATTCGTTATTGGAAAGTTCTGGGCTCGCAGCGATAAAGAAAGGAAACGCATCAAGGCAGATGACGATTATTTTTGTGTGGCAGAAGGGGCAAGTCAAAGGGTGTAAACTGTTCTTAGAGTGTAGTGGCTGCGCTCTGCACGACCCACCAGCGGTTCATGCTCAACGTCTTCAACACAGCGCTCGCCATGGGCTATTTCCCTAAGACATGGAGAAAAAGAGGAGGAATTTTCATCCGTAAACCCGGGAAACCACCTGACGCGCCTCAAGCATACCGACCCATATGCATGACATCCATACTCGGCAAAGTATTAGAAAGATTACTGTATAGGCGGGGCGCCGGGCGCACGCCGGCGCCTCCGTTCGCGCGGCGGAGCCAATCAAGGGCACGAGAAGACGCCGAGAGACATCCCCAACGGCCGGACCAGCACACACCTCTACCACTGGGTTCCAAGTGTACACACTATACCCGATTGGTTTCCGCCAAATAAACTTCTCGGACACTTATTTACCGGGCACGGACATTTTGTATCATACATACACAGGTTCAACCTCCGCGCTTCTAACTTGTGCACGTGAGGCGCTGTGTGCGATGACGTGTCGCAATATCTTACCATCTGGCCCCACACTGCGCACTTCGTTCGAGAACTATGTGACGAAGCCCACGTGCAGTCATTGACTCCGGACGCTGGTCTTCTAAATTCTAGACGCTCGCGGGCCTTACTTCTGTTACTAGCGCGTCTCACCTTCCTTTCTGTATCCCCTTCCTCTCCTCCTTCCCGACGCCTCATAACTAGACTCTATCATTCCTATAGTCTCTTCATTCTTTTAATTCATGTTACTTTTGCATGTTTGCTTGTGCCAAATGCACTGCTTCAGCCTACCATTGGCGGGGCTTCCCCGTGTCAGCTTGCCCTAGCTGCATGCGTCATCATTCATTTTTCTCACTTCCTTACTTCTGCCTTTCGTGGCTACGCCCTATCTTCCCTGCCTGCGTGGCCATCCCTTGCTCCTCGTCTGCTCTTTGGCCGTCTCTCATTATATAAGACGGTCACGCACATTTTGCAAAACATTCCTTCGCTTCCCACCAGGTGACTATCACGTGTGTACCTGGGCATGAGTGTGTCCCCGGGAACGAGCGCGTTAATGCGCATGTCCGAGGTCTTTCCCTCCGGACCCTGGACGACCACTCACCCAACCCCATGGAAAAGCCAGGAGAGGGGGATCTGCACCTACCACCAGATTACCACGTATTACAGCGATGGCAGACGAGATTTACCTCCCCCTCACCATTCCCTTACCGCCCATCAGAGTTCAATCTGGCGCCAGATCCAGACCAAAGCATTTATTTCTCCCTATCTGGTACATTTATTTCACCCTGGTCTCCATAATCCACAATGTACCACCTGCCGAGCGCCCCGGGCAGATCTTTTCCACTGTCTGTGGAGCTGCCCCACGCCCATGGCGGTAGAGCTTATTCCCAACCCTTCCTTTTCCTCGTGGGAGGCCGCTCTTCGGGCCACTTGCTCGGATGACCAGCTCTGGCTGGTGGACCGTGCTTGCCTAGAGATGTCGGCCAGGGGGCTGCCGGACGTCTAGGAGCCCAACCACATTCAAATAGATTCAATAAAGTTTTATCCATCCATCCATGCATCCTTTAGCCACATGTGCAGCCAATGGCATCGGCTCCACCTGCCCGGCCATCTCTTTTGGACGCCTGGGCTGATCTCGAGCTCTGCTGACACCAACTACCTACCTATGGCCTACCCGGGCCCAAAACATTGGTTCCACCGGCCTGGTCACTTCTCGACGCCTGATCTGGCAGTCTTGCTAACGTCAATTGTCCGGCATCAACTGCCTACCACTCGGCGTCATCGACCACTGCACGAACATCAAGTTCACATGAAGAGAACTCTACGTCTCTGACTTGACCGGGGTGCAGCCCAAGCCATTGGCTCTACCTGCTAGGCCGCCTGATCCCGACGCCTGGTGTGGCCGTCTTGCTGGGTTATGCTAGGACCAACTGGCTACCCCTGGCTTACCCCGAGGAGCTACCGCCGGCTAAGACCTGCAGCATCTACGACCTGCAATGTAGGCTACACTGGCCTACCATGGGACAGGCACACGGAAAAGCGCTTTGCACACTCGGCATGCTTTGAATCAATAAACATCGCCCGTGCTGCGGATGGCAGCCGGAGCGGTGGGTTGGAGGCTGGGGGGGGGGGGGGTTGCAGGATCTTTATTAGGAGCTCATATATACAAAACGCGATGAAATACCTGTTATTTCTACGATACTCACCTTTTTCTTTTCAAAACTTATTCAGGCTTGCCTCCGATTTTTCATTTCACAGATTGGCTTTTCTATAAAGTTTAATTGGGATAGCATAGGCTTCCCCTGTTCATTTATTTTTTATTGGTTTTATGCCTGCTATACCTAAATGGTGGTGCGGGCTTCCCCACTTTGTTTTTATTTATATTTACTTTTTGGGGACACAAAGCAATGAAGCATTTCTTTTAGACTCGCGCGAGCACTCGCGTAAGTGCTCGGCGGCTCGTGTCTAGAGACTACATTCGACGCGTCGGTTTGGGCTAAACGGGGTTCTTTTTCTATTTTTTCGACCTTTCGGCGAGGCTGGCTGCGGCGTTCGCGCTGTATACCCGCTAGTGGGTCATGGCGGAAAGTCTTGTCCCCACTGCCGACACCAGCCGTGAATAGTTCTGATTCGGCAGGCAGCTCCCCGCGGTCAGATGGCTCCCGTTTTTTCTGTGGATGGCGATCGTCTACTGGCGGACGTTCACCTCGGCCAGCGTGAGAACGGTGTGCCCGCGTCTCCAGGGTCGGTGCCTGCTGATCACCGGCTGGGGGGAGGGGGCAGGTGACTGCGAAATCTGGTTTAGAGCGCGGCGTCGTGCATGCCGCCCTCTCGGCCTCTTTTCACCGAGCCGTCGACTTTGATAAGCAAATCTGGGACACAATGTTTGACAACAATTGCAAGATTGCCAATAACTATAGATCTCAGATCTTGGGTCTCTTGAGACTTATGTTGCAGGAATGTGCCGACTTGCGTGCAGTCGCGGCGCGACAGTGCGGCAGGGCTGATGAGTTGTGGGACCAGCTGGCGCGGGCTTCTGCGATCGGTCCTGTGCTGTGCCCGGCCGCTGCTCCTTCGGCGGCCCCGGCGCGCTCTTATGCCGCTGTGGCCCGTGTTGGGTGATCGGTGCCGCCTGTGGAAGTGCCTGGCATGCCCGCTCCTGTCGCCTCTGTCTGGCCCGGTGCTTCCAACCGTTGATGCCGCCGCCTTGGAGGACGAGTTGTCGAGGCGAGAGCATGCACATGTCATGTTTCTGTCGCGGCTCGCACCTACTAATACTCCCGCACAAGATTTATCTAAACTTCTGAAAACTAACATTGACCCCGCCAAAGAACAGATTGATGACGTAACTATAGGCAAGACGTCCCGCGGGCTTACTGTTCTTTCCAATGATTTTGCGTCAGTCCAGAGGCTCAAAACGGTGATTTAACAAAACACGATCACGAAAACGACAATGTCGGTGCGGCTCGTTGAACGACGCAAATTGCACGTTAAGATTACCGGCGTCGATCCTGATGTCCCGGCGCTCAACGTCATCGTGCCGATCAACTCGCGTAATGCCGACCTCAACCTCGACCCTTCATTTCGACGAAGTTTAGGCAACGTTACGCATGTCGTCGCGGTGAGCCCCGCCGCGTTCCGAACGCTCGTGGGTCGCGGGCGCGTCACAGTGGGGTCGACGTCCGCCACCGTGACGGAGGACATGCACGTCTCTACGCGCACGTTCTGCGCCACGTACGGCCATCCCCGGCGCCCCTGTCCTCTTCGCGAACAACGTAAACGGGCAGTTTGCACCCGCTGCGCGGGACAACGTCTCATGACGTCTCGGCGAGCAGAGCACCGTGCGCATGGGCGATGCCGCGGTGTGCTGCAGCGAGCGCCGTCGAGCGCGCACCCGACGGGCGACAGAGGCTGCCCTCTTCTGATTGGCCGGATAGCTCATCTGTGTGTGCGCACAGTCTATGGATAGTCTCGGTACAGTGGCTAGAATAGGGAAGTGTGACGACCAGCACGGAGCGCCTACGAGACGCAGTGAAGTTGCCCACAGGGGAGCCGCGAGGGGGCGCGCGCTGACGTTTACACGTCGCCCGGTGCGAGCTGCGCCGGCTCTGCTGCTTCAGCAACGCCACGCGCCCTGACCTCTGGGAAGTAGTGCTCGTTTCTTTTTCTGCTGCAGCAATTTGAAAACGTAGAAGAGCGCACGTAGAAGCCACTTGCCGGCTCAAAGCCTAGCTGTCACTTTACGCTCAAACTATTGAGAAACTGAAGAGACAAAAATGCAGAACTTGAAAAGGGCATCCTCGCAGACCGGTTACACGCCCTTCCACCGAAGCAAAGACTTGCTGTTATGCAATGCTTTCAAGCTGCTCGCCAAAAATCAACGAAAGGTATGTAGTACAATCCGGACTGGTTGCTGGATTGCGTGATAATGCTAATGAAAAACTCGAGGCTCGACGAGCATGTCGGGCGGGAAGGCATACTCATCCTCCCAAGCGGAAGCTGTTTGAAGGTGCACATGCGGAAATACAAGGATGGGTTTGGCCTCAACCCTGCTATTATCACAGGCATTGAAAGATAAACCAAATCTATGGAGGAATTCAAGTGCCATGGTGGCCTGATTGTGGACGCAATGAAGCTGTCAAGAGTTCTTGAATGTTGGCGCAGGAGGGAAAGTAGAAGGAGTGGTGGACTTGGGGGAAATTCACATTGGAAAATGACAAACATCTTCCCTGCAATCACGGTCTTGTGATCATGTTTCAACCTTTCACTGGTTCCTAGCTGACACCAGATATTCGGCGTTTTCGCTTCCAGGGGAGATGTGAAGGCTGCTTTTGTGCAAGATCTTAACAGAAGCCGTGTAGCTCGCAGAAAAGGCTGGGCTGAAGGTAGATTATATCACGGCGGACGGAGCTTCATGGAACCGTTCAATGTGGCGGCTTTTTGTGATTTCTGGCTCCTCGACGTCCATAAAACCATCTGCACCATATCCTGTTGACACTGGAAGACGCCTCTTCATTTCGAATTTTCCGAGCCTGATAAAATGTGTTCGAAATGGCTTTCTTAAAGCAAGGTGCAAAAGGTCTTAAGGGTCTGTTTATACTGAGCACATCAGAGCAGCACACATAGAGGATAAGTGTCCACTTACCCTTAAAGTGATGCCGAAGATCACTCTTGCTCACGTGAGACCTAACAACTTTGAAAAGATGAAGGTAAACCTGGCATTGCACCTTTTCATTCCTCAGGTGCTTCGGGGCCTGTTTTTCTACAAGAAGCAATTAAAGGAGCACTGGGGTGACCCCGCACCAAGTCAAGCCTTTGTTCTGCTAATGTGGAAGCTAGTAAAGGCAATGACAGCACGGATTCCACCTGAGGGATTGAAACCTGACTCTGAACATGAAAGGCACGTCAAGGATGTATGAGACTGCTTAAACCGATGGGAGGCTCACGCGGGAACGTCACCAGCAGGATTTCTTTCAGCAAGCACTGCCACTAAGGGTCACCCTTCAGGCCACGCTTGATCTAATGAAGTACCTTCGTGAGACACTTGGCTTTAAGTAGCTGCTGACGTGCCGGCTGAGGCAAGACTGCCTAGAGAAATTGTTTGGTATCATTAGACGATTTTCTGGTGGCAACGACCATCCCTCTTCTGCCCAATTCTTGCTCGTTGTGAACTGTTTGAGTTTTTACGAATTGGTCAAAGCGCCCAGGAGTGGCAACTGTGAAGGGGGCGATCTGACCTTTCTCCTCAGTGGTTAGGATGCAAGCCATAGCGGGAAGGTAGAAGAAGCTTCTCACGTGATAAAGAAGTCCGCAGTGCTTCCATACCATGAGTACCTTGAAACGATGAGCGATCCGCGGCTAGTCTTCTACATGGCAGGGTATGTTGTAAACGAAACAATCCTGAAGACTGCGTGCAAGGAATGCTTTGACGAGCTCCTTGTTTTTGCCGACGAAGCCAAAGAATAGCTGGCGATGTTCATCAAGTTCTGCGGGGCCTCATATACCCTTCTGAGAAGCTCTTCTCATATGTAGACGCCCTTGAAACTACTTGTTTCGGTGTGGTTCAGTTACAACGAGCTGCACAGTGACTTCTTGGAAAAGCTTGCCTTCTGCCTGCAAAAAAAAAAAGGAAAAAAAAGACGCCATGCTAGGCTGTGCACAGCATGGCCCCAAATTCACCAACCAGGTTACAAAATTTATTTTGGTCACCCGTTCGCACATTTCTGCACGAAGGCACTCAACAAAGAGAGCGCGTTTTCCTGTGAAAAGAAGCACCTGAAGCTCAGGCGCGTCACTTAGCAGAGGCTGACAACGTTCTGTTTGAACTGCTTGTAAACTACTTAAACAAAATGTTTTTTTTTGTTCTCGTGAAAAAAAAAAAAGAGCACCAGCTCTGGCGTGTCGCGTATCAAAATATCGTCGATGACTGAGAATGGTTTGCTTTCTACAGATTCTAAGCAATTCTTCAAAATACGAGTTGTTTGTGCAAGCAATGTGTTGAAAATAAAATGTTTGCTTCCGAGTTACCACTGGGAATTTTCTTGCTTTGCGTTCGATAACCAGATAAAACAAGGTGCATTCTACCATCGATGTGCGCTCAATCGGATTGTTACCTTGGCGCCCTGTGATTCGTAAGGAGCTATGCTACTATATAGCAATTTGCAGCCATGAACGAGCGAGCATATACGTAGTCTGAAGCTCTCTTATTTGTTATTGCATTCCTGACCGCGCGCGGATGATCGCATTCCGCGCAGGGCCCCTGCACTGCGGCTGCTAGCCACCGTCGCTGCCGACGTGTATGCGTGCGGCAGCGCCCCCTGGAAGTTTCCTTCCAAAGCGCCACGCGCGAGCCGGCGCGTTCATCACACTTCCCTATTCTAGCCACTGTAGTCTCGGTCCCATGGTCCCTCTGTCGCAGCCCAGTGGCTCCGCTCCGTCGGCGGCGGCCAGCGGCTTTTGCGTGCGCGGGAGGCAGCGCATGCGGCTGTCCAGGCGGGTGCGGAGCCGCCGTGCCTTTGTCACCGATTTAAGCACGTCGTCCTTTCACCAGCCTAACTTTCGTTTCTCCGTTCCGCCATGTTTCCTGGCACTTCCTGCACGTGTACCGATTTCTCTTTCTTCTGTGTGTCCCTCTTTTTCTCTATACTTTTCTGCGTCCTTTTTTCTTTCGCCTCACCTTTTCTTCGAACGCATGTTGCGCCGAACAGTTGCAGGGGCAGGGACAAATAGTGCGGGTGGCCGGTTTCCGGCGGATTACTCCGGCTCGTCTGCGCTACCCTCCTCTACTACTTTATTTCCGTTGCCGGTGGTGTTTTCGCGTGCGAGGTTTTGGTCCGTCCGACGGCGCTCCATGTTGCGCCTGCGGGGCGCAGTTAAAATTCTCGCCGACAGACGTCAGCACATCGGCCATGGCTAGCGAAACGCCTATAAAATTCGTCCAGGCGAATCTCGCCGGCCCACGCGATGCCACCAAGTTGCTCGTGGAGCGTATGATAGCGGGCGACTTCAGTTTCGCGCTGGTGTCTGACCCACATAAGGGCGACAATCACATCACGAATTTGCCCTGCTCCATCGTTCCATTGCATGTTTCGGAGCACCCGCGCGCTGTCTTGCTGGCGCGGGCCCCGGACTTAGACCCAGTTGATCGTCACACTCCGCCGCGAACGTGCCGGATGCCCGTTCGTGATTGTGGCAGTCTATGCGCCACCCCATCGTCCGCTCGATCCATTTTTGGACGAATTGAGTCATGTATTCTCTCGGCACTTCAACCAAGCTTCGTTTTACGTGGCCATTTTAATGCCAAGCATGCACTTTGGGGGCCCGATGTGCGGTGGGCGCAACTAATGCAACTCGCGTGCTCGAATCGATTACACATCCTAAATCATTCCGCTTCGCTCCCCATTTTCGAGACGCCTTATGCTCGATCGTGGATGGACGTTTCGCTCGCATTCTTTCCCTTAACAGAGAGGGGACATCGTTGGTCCGTATACGAGGAGGAGACGTCGGATCATAGATATATAGAATTCACCCTTTTCGCCGCCACGACGCCGCCGTCACGTCGTCTAACGATTTCTGCGTGTGGACAAATGTTAGAGTGTCTCCGGGACCATCACTGGTTCCACAGAGTCCCCCGCTGTCGTTATTCATCGCCTGCCATGCTCGAAATGGTGAAAAGGTTTCTGCTATGTATCACCTTATGCAGGAGCCACCTTAGAAGGGTCCGTCCGCGCGGCGAAAGGGCGATGTCTTGGTGGCCACCTCAATCGCGGGACGCGCGCTCGTGCAACAGCTCGGACGGGCCGGCAGGTCGCTCTCCTGGATTTTCTCCCAAAAATCAGGTATTTTGATTCGACCTTTCCAAATTTTAGCTAGAGGCTGTTTTTAAAGGTGTAGGGTGTGGTATAGTGTCTCCCTCTGAGAGATCTCCGGGTTACCATTCATTTATGTTCCGGTCTAGTTTAGCTAGATGGCGCACCCCCCTTCGGTCATGTGTAGAGTATGGGCCAATCAGGAGGTGCCACTGGCGAGTGAAGTCTACGTGTATTAAACGGCCGCTAGCCGGCCGAGTCCTTTGTTCGGTTTCACCAGGAGCAGTTGTCTCCGCGTCGGGCGCTCGCCGCGCGCTCGCCGGACGCCGGGGCCCCCATCGCCTGCCGCTGCGACACATCTTTTTAGCGACGAGGATGGGATTCCCGCTCCGGTTCCATCCGAAGCCCCGGGAAATCAACGACCTTCATAAGTGAAGCGTCCCTTCCTGTCTCAGCACGGCATGGAAACGCCGCCGACGCACTTGGCGTCACGAGGCTCCAGAGCCTAAGCCTTCCTCGACCCCGCTGCTCTTGCCTGCTGCTACTTGAAGCCCCGGCTTCTCCTACCTGGCATGGCTTCCTTTACTGCGAACCTGCCAGTTTTCCTTGAATTGCCTGGCCCGCCGTCAATTCCGTGGTACAGATGAAAAAAAAATTTCCAGGCCCACCTTGATGCGGCCGGCGGTGGCGACTGGACGGACGCGCGACGAGCGTCCGCGCTCGTCAGCGCTCTCGGGCGAGAAGGACAACGAAGGTATTTTGCAGACGAGGAGCAGGAAGCAGCGAGGCAGTTGACCGGAGCAGCGTCAGCGTCAATCGATACGGTCCCGGCAGCGTCGGAGTTCCAGAAACTTTTGCAGCAGCTTGACCGGTTGTTCGCCGCGTCAACAAATGTTCTGGCGGAGAGGCACGAATTCACCAGCCGAAGGCAGTTTGAGGGAGAAGGATTCCTTGAATTCGTGACCGCACTGAAGGAAAAGGCAGTCCAGTGCAATTTCGTTACGACCTACAATGAACGCGTCCGAGATCAGATAATACATGGAGTAGCGAACGCCAACGTTCGCGAAAGGTTATTAGCCCATGGCGAAAACCTTTCCCTGGACAAGGCGGAAGAAATTGGACGCTCTTTAGAAGCTCTGCATCGAGCGAACCGCGCGTTCGGCTCCGAAAATGTACGAAGGATCGAGGCATCCCAACATGGCGTTCCGTCGACGGGCCAAGATGACAGACTTCTTCCGGAAAGCTGCCAAGATGGCCGACTTCGTCCGGGAGGCTGCCAAGATGGCCGACTTCTTCCGAGAAGCCGCCAAGATTCCCGACTTCGTCCCGGAGGCCGCCAAGATGGCCGATTTCGTCCGGGAGGCTGCCAAGATGGCCGACTTCTTCCGAGAGGCCGCCAAAATGGCCGACCTCTTCCTAGAAGCCGCCAAGATGGTCGACATTTCGCACATGGCTCCTCCGGGAACCGTGGTGCATGCGATCGGTGCGGCAGCAGGAACCATATCGCGTCTTACAGGAATTGTCCAGCAAGAAATCGGGGATGCAACGCCTGCCACACGTTGGGCCATTTCGCTTCGGTATGCCGAAAGACCCGAACAGTGGTGCAACGCGTCTCTTCCGCAGAGACGCTGTCTTCGTCAACTTCTGCAGGGCAGCCGTCCGCGTCTGTCTTGACGGTAAGCGCTTTTGAAACTAAAAAAGATTTGGAAGTTCCGGTCGTAGTTAGCGGCCTCTCCATGCGACTGCTGGTGGATACGGGAGCGTCTGCGTCATTGATGACGGCCGAATATTTTAGAAACCACTTTGGTAGACGGCACAGGTTGTCACAAACAGTGGACTTGAGAAATTTCTCCAAGCAACGCATCGACATTCAAGGCCTGTTTCAAGCCACTGTCCAGTTTTTCCAAAGGTCATGCTCCGTCACGTTCCACGTAACGACTACAGGAACATCACTGCTGGGTTTAGACGCCATCCAACGCTTGGGTATACAGATCGACGGTACGTCGCTGACATGTCGTCTAGCATCGCTTACTTCAGTACAGAGCCCCACAGGTGTACCTCCGGGTTTTGATCACCTCTTCAGTGGCGAGTTGGCTCTCGTCAAAAATTTTGTGCACCGAATTCACTGGCAGCAAGGTGTGAAACCAGGTGAAACCAGTATCTTCAAAGTCGCGCCGACTACCCCTGGCGGCTCTCCGTGACCAGGTCGCAAATGAACTGCGACGTCTCGAGGACTGCGACGTCATCGAGCGCGTCGGGGCTTCTGAGTGGGTGTCTCCACTCGTGGTGGTGCGCAAGGATGGAACCATGCCGCTCTGTGTAGACCTACGGGAACAGGACAGTTTTGTGCCTCAAGTTCAAGAAAGAGTCTCGCAGAAACAGTGGCAAACTATGCAGTATGTAGACAAACGTAGAGGTGCTCAGGCAACTCGTATCAAGGTGGGAGGCACCGTCAAAATAAGATTTAACAGGAAAGGATTTTTTAAGTACAGTAAGTAAGTGACGGCGGATCCGGATCATGAGACGGAAATAATCAGAAGAATAAGAATGGGCTGGGGTGCGTTTGGCAGGCATTCTCAGATCATGAACAGCAGGTTGCCATTATCCCTCAAGAGAAAAGTATATAACAGCTGTGTCTTACCAGTACTCACCTACGGGGCAGAAACCTGGAGGCTTACGAAAAGGGTTCTACTCAAATTGAGGACGATGCAACGAGCTATGGAAAGAAGAATGATAGGTGTAACGTTAAGGGATAAGAAAAGAGCAGATTGGGTGAGGGAACAAACGCGAGTTAATGACATCTTGGTTGAAATGAAGAAAATGAAATGGGCATGGGCAGGACATGTAATGAGGAGGGAAGATAACCGATGGTCATTAAGGGTTACGGACTGGATCCCAAGGGAAGGGAAGCGTAGCAGGGGGCGGCAGAAAGTTAGGTGGGCGGAATAGATTAAGAAGTTTGCAGGCACGGCATGGCCACAATTAGTACACGACCGGGGTTGTTGGAGAAGTATGGGAGAGGCCTTTGCCCTGCAGTGGGCGTAACCAGGCTGATGATGATGATGAAACCTCGTACAGTTAAGGCCCAGATAGGACCATATCTACTCTTGTACTCAGTGATGGGAAGATGTGGAATGTGTCTAAGTTAACCCTAGTGATAAAGGTTTCAGCAGATAGTACATTGTATACAAGTGCTAGAGACGTTTTGTGCTCATATTCAAACCTGGATAGTCATTTCGATGACTCGTCTGTCGTTACATCGGACTTTTCATAGTAATAAGCATCAGCTAAGTAGTTCGCCTGACTGTATCACTTCCGAGTCCACACAGTCAGCAGTCGTCTCTGATTCAGTGGGGGAATCGGTAGCCTCCCAGGACTTGTGGGGACGTCGAGAGGAGCTTCCTGGGCAACCCTCTTCAGCTTTGAGCGACACCCACATTCAGTTGTGAAACCAGGGGGAGGGAAATACTTAGTGGGACGACTGGGTCTACGAAGTCGACCGATACGCGTCGCAAACCCCAAAGTTCTTCTGAGGTACGCCCACGTCCTCATCGTAACAGGAAACGGCCTCCGTGGCCACGGCTAGGGGCCTCGCTGTGACATTACAGAGACAGGTCACATGTTGCTTCGTTTAACACAGGTGTAAAATGTGTTTTCTTTGGTGAATTGCAATGAGACTTCTGCCCCCCCCGCAGGGGCGTCTGCGTCAGCAGGCGTTTGGTGTGTTGCGACACCACGGACCCGAGCACACGAGGGTTGGACCCTCCCGCGTGTAGCCGTGCGCGGCTTAGCCGTGTCTGGGGAAAGGGGGATCCTGGAGGCTGAGCCGATGCTGGGTGTTTGGACCTTTAAGGCCCCCCGGCGGAGGCAACACCCCTCTTCGGCCTCGGCTTCACATAGACGGCACCCCCGGACTGACCCACCCGGGGGAAATCGGTAGTCGCCTCTTCCTGTCCTCCTCTCCAATCTTCGACTTTCTCTCCCACTTTTACATCTTTCCTGTCTTCTCTTCACTTCTTATTACTTCCCTTCTCCACGGCGGCAAGGGTTAACCTTGTGTATCTGCCCTCCCTTGGGTATAATATATTGGGTTATAGTAGCAATGTACGGCTGGCGCCTGCAGCCTTATGCGTTAAGGCCCGCAGCGTCCCCATGTTGGGCTCCGTGGTGGGTGGCCGCCATTGCTGCCGAACACAAACCAAAATACCATGGGAACGCCCGCATTTCCCCGCCTACTTGATCGTCACCCTCAGAAGAGGGGACGCACCGAAGAATTCAGCACATGTTTGACCCGCACTAAAGAGAACTACCCGAAATACCATGTTGTACATAGTGAGAATGCTGCAAAACAGGCCAGACTCATTTCACCATTCATAGTTTCAAAATCTTTGACCGAAGCCTTAGGGTCAGGTTACAAGGTGACGAAAATGGCAAGTGGAGATCTTCTTCTTGAGATCCCACAGAAAAATCAATACGAAAAGCTAGACAGACTGGTGACCTTTGGCAACATTCCAGTTTCTGTTACGCCACACCGATCAATGAACAGCTCACGAGGAGTCGTCTCAGAGGCAGACCTTGAGGATTTGACAGAAGCTGAACTGCTGGAAGGATGGAAAGATCAAAATGTGACCGATGTAAAGCGTATTATAATTAGACGGGACAATAAGGAAATCCCCACAAAGCATCTTATCCTAACATTTGCATCCAGCGTACTGCCAGAAACGATTGAAACAGGATACATCAGATTAAACGTTCGACCATATATCCCCAACCCTAGAAGGTGTTTCAAATGTCAGAGGTTCGGCCATGGCTCGCAGAGCTGCCGTGGTCAGACAACTTGTGCAAAGTGTGGAGTGCAGGGCCACCCCTCCGAGAACTGCAGTGGCACACCTCACTGTGTGAACTGCAGTGGCGACCATCCAGCTTACTCACGCTCCTGTCCGAACTGGAAGAAAGAAAAAGATATAATCACCCTTAAAGTCAAAGAAAATATTTCGTTTAAGGAAGCCCGTAAACGGTGCTCACCTTTCCACAGCACACCTTATGCTGATGCGGCGCGTCGGGGGGCAGCGTCGCAGCGGCAATCGCCGAGTGCCCTGCCCGCGTGCAGCGAGCAGGCACCTTTGGCTCCTGCCCCCAGGGTGGAAGTATTTAAGCCTACTCCATCCAACCAGCAACCAGGCCCGGCTACCCTTGGGTTGCCGGTCCCACAAGAGTTATCTGCGGAAACCTGCGCTGCACGCAGCGTTCCGCAGGACCGATAGCGGCCACGAAGGTAGGCGCAGCTGAGGCTGCCTCGACCTCCCCGGCCCCTCCCAGCGCTGGCAACAGCCGGCGCAGCCAAATCCCACAGGGAGCCCCATCGACCTCAGGGCTGGTGGGCGCAGGGGTCTTGCCTTCCGAGGTGAGACTCACGAAAAACTTCTCGCTCGCAAGAGCGCGTGTCCGGCGCCTCACAAGAGGCAATGGACACAACACCTATACCTACGGCGCAGCAAGCGCCTAAGGAGCGGCGAGGTTCCCTCGAGCGCTCCAGAAAAAACAAAACCCCGGTTACAGGGCCTCGAAAGAGCTCTGTAACCTAAGGCATCACCTCCCTTTCCGTAGACACAGTACTTATTTAAAATAAATATGGATACACAAATTATCCAATGGAACGTCAGAGGTCTTCTTAGAAACCTGGATGACGTACAAGAACTCATACACAAACACAATCCAAAAGTGCTGTGTTTACAGGAAACACACCTAAAATCAAAACACACAAACTTTCTCCGACAGTATATAACTTTTCGCAAAGATCGCGATGATGCTATCGCATCATCGGGAGGTGTAGCTATAGTTATCCACAAAAGCATTGCGTGTCAACATTTACAGCTCCAAACGCCTCTTGAAGCAGTGGCAGTTCGAGCGGTCCTCCTAAACAAACTCATCACCATTAGCTCGCTTTACGTACCCCCACACTACAAATTAAACAAACATGAATTCCAGACATTTATAGACGAATTGCCAGAACCTTATGTTGTTCTTGGCGATCTCAATGCGCACAGCTCCCTGTGGGGTGACTGTCGTATAGATGCGCGAGGTCGTCTTGTTGAACAGTTCCTTTTTTCTTCTGGTGCGTGCCTTTTGAATAAGAAGAAACCCACTTATTACTGTCTTGCAAATAATACCTTTTCTTCAATTGATCTCAGCATAGTTTCCACGTCTATACTGCCTGAACTGGAGTGGGAAGTTGCGAACAATCCTTACGGAAGCGACCACTTCCCCATACTATTAAGAACACTTAAAGAAAACGAATATCTAGCACAGGCTCCTAGGTGGCAGGTCGACACAGCCGACTGGGAGAAATTCCGAACCATAACTAGCATATCATGGGATGACATGTCCTCGTTACAAATTGATGCTGCTGTGGATTACCTGACAGCTTTTATTATAGATGCCGCATCTAAATGCATACGTGAAGTAAGTGGCTCGGCATGCAAACGGCATGTCCCGTGGTGGAACGATGAATGTAGAGTCGCACGTAGGAATCAAAACAAAGCGTGGGGGTTGCTACGCGCTTCGCCCACTGCAGAGAATCTCGTTAACTTTAAGAAAGTTAAGTCTCAAGGCAGGAGAACCCGCCGACAGGCCAGAAGAGAGAGCTGGCAAAAGTTTTTATCGAACATCAACTCGTTTACAGATGAGGCGAAAGTCTGGAACCGCGTAAATAGAATTAGAGGGAGACAAACATATTCACTCCCTCTGGTAAACACACAGGGTAATACGCTGCAACATCAGGCAGACTCACTTGGGGAGCACTTTGAGAGTGTGTCAAGTTCAAAACATTATTCGAAATCCTTCCTGAAATATAAGCAAATAGAAGAATGTAAGCCACTCAAAAGAAAATGTCCACAGAGTGAATCCTACAACTGCCCATTCAGTATTGCTGAGTTGAAAGCTGCCTTGAGCTCATGCAAGAGCTCTGCACCCGGATCTGACAGAATCATGTATGAAATGCTCAAAAACTTACACGATGACACGCAAGTTACACTACTCACACTTTTCAACACCATCTGGGATGCAGGGTACCTTCCAACCGCATGGAAGGAAGCTATTGTGGTCCCTGTTTTGAAACAAGGTAAAGACCCTTCCTCAGTGGCAAGTTACCGCCCGATAGCCCTCAAAAGTTGCCTTTGTAAGGTATTTGAAAAAATGATTAATCGGCGACTGATCCATTTCCTTGAAATGAGCAAAATGCTTGATCCTTATCAGTGCGGCTTTCGAGAAGGGCGGTCCACAACCGATCATCTCGTACGTGTTGAAGCAAATATTCGGGAGGCATTCATACATAAACAGTTCTTCCTATCGATATTTCTCGATATGGAAAAGGCCTATGACACAACGTGGCGTTACGGAATCTTAAGAGACCTGTCAGAAATGGGCATCCACGGTAATATGCTTAACATAATGGAAAGCTATCTGTCAAATCGTACGTTCCGGGTAAAAGTAGGCAATGCACTCTCACGTCCTTTTACGCAAGAAACGGGTGTACCCCAAGGAGGCGTGCTCAGCTGCACGCTCTTCATCGTGAAGATGAACACGCTTCGCGCTTCATTACCTCAGGCCATCTTTTACTCTGTCTACGTAGACGACATTCAGATAGCTTTCAAATCCTGTAACCTCGCAGTGTGCGAGAGACAGGTACAGCATGGCCTGAACAAAGTCTCAATGTGGGCAGACAGGAATGGCTTTAAGATCAATCCTAACAAAAGCACTTGCGTTCTTTTTACAAGAAAGAGAGGAATGATCCCAGACCCTTGCTTAGAACTGGGTGGACAACAAATACCTGTAAACAAAGAACACAAATTTCTAGGTGTCATACTTGACTACAGACTCACTTTCGTCCCCCACATTAAACATCTTAAAGAAAAATGTCTAAAAACGATGAACATAATGAAACTCCTATCCCAGAGTACATGGGGTAGTGACAGGATGTCTTTATTGAAACTCTATAAAAGCCTCATTCGTTCACGCCTAGACTATGGTGCCGTGATTTATCACTCTGCCGCCCCGAGCGCGCTAAAGATGCTAGACCCTGTTCACCATCTGGGTATCCGTTTAGCCACAGGAGCTTTCAGAACGAGTACCGTACAAAGCTTATATGGAGAATCGAATGAGTGGTCACTTCATATCCAGAGAACATACATCAGCCAAACATATTTTTTGAAAGTCCACTCTAATCCTGAACATCCCTGTTTTAACACCATTAACGACATGACATATGCTACACTGTTTCGTAATCGTCCTTCCGTAAGACAGCCTTTCTCGCTGCGTGTGAGGGAGCTTAGTCATGAAATGCATGTTCCACTTCTCGAACTTCGCCTAATGCATCCAGCCAAGCTGCTACCTCCTTGGGAGTGGCAGTTGATACAATGCGATACATCTTTCATGGAAGTTACAAAAAACGCCCCAGAGATTGCAATCCAAATGCATTTCCGGGAACTCCAGCACAAATACTCCTGTACGGAGTTCTACACAGACGCATCGAAGTCACACGACGGGGTGTCCTATGCAGCCGTCGGTTCATCCTTCTCGGAATCCGACGTACTGCATCCGGAAACTAGTATCTTTACGGCTGAGGCCTACGCAATATTGTCGACCGTGAAGCATATAAGGAAAACAAAACTCAGAAAATCAGTTATTTTTACGGACTCCCTAAGTGTTGTGAAGGCTTTGATATCGTTCTGTAAGCGCAAAAATCCTGTTTTAATTGAACTCTATTCCGTGTTATGTAAAGCATATGTATCTAACCAGCATGTGATTATATGCTGGGTGCCTGGCCATAGGGGCATCCAGGGTAACGTTCTAGTGGACCAGATGGCCACATCAATTTCATTACATGCAGTTAGTCCTACTGCTTCGGTCCCTGTCAAAGACCTGAAGCCTTTCTTAAGAAGGAAACTACGAAACCACTGGCAACGCATGTGGGACGAAGAAATAAATAATAAGCTCCACGTGATAAAGCCACAGTTAGGATTCTGGCCTTCCGTAACAAAATCACGCCGGACAGATGTCCTATTCTGTCGTATAAGAATAGGTCACACATTCGGCACACATAACTATTTACTCACCGGAAACGAGCCTCCAACCTGCGGTAGATGCGGGGAGAGGCTCACCGTCCTCCACGTCCTTCTGGAGTGTCGGAAAGCCGAATATGAAAGAAAGAAACATTTTGCCATAGCATACCAGCAGCAGATCCCCCTTCATCCAGTAATGTTACTCGGCCCAGAACCGCTATTTGACACCGTCGCAGTTCTAAGTTATCTGAAAGATGTTGTGTTTCATGTTTTTAGCCCCACATGTTCGTAGCGTCTCCTCTCTTCAGAGGATGGCGCTATGATAATTATTTTTGAATAGCACATGCCTCTAGGCCCTTGTGGTTCAAGGGCTCTGGCGAGGCAGCAGTGCTCCAAGTAATTTTACCATCTTATATATTTTATAATTTGCATCATCCTTCTACGATGGATTTTAATGTTCATAGTACTCGTCATTAATCATCGCCATAATTTTATAGCACATAGATTTTACGCACTTTACAGCGACTATTTTTAGGCCACTTTACAGCCAAGGCACATCTCCATAATACATCGTCAACATCACCACTTGTCATGGCGCTCTTTGGCCACACCTGGCCCTTGCGCCATTAAACACCACAAATCATCATAATTTTATTACACAGATTTTACGCACTGTAGAGCGTATATTTTAAGGCCCCTTTACAGCCACGTCACACCAATTTCATAGTAATCATAGTTACACTGCACACCCACTACCACAGACATGGCGCTCTTTGGCCATTCCTGGCCCTTGCGCCATAAAACCCCACACATCATCATCACTTCTGCCCCGTGTTTCTTGTCGGATTTTGTATTGAGTTGTTGTAGTGCAGCATGATAACAGTATATTTTTTGTCAAGTGCTAAACGCACCGGAAGTTCCTCAATGACTGCCTGTGTTATGGTGCCCCAAGACTGGTGCGCGTGTGTGTGAACTTGGGGGGGAAGGACTGAAACTGTTCTTGGACTTAAGTGCGTGCCTTGTGTGCGCGTTTCGCTGTATGGTTACTTTGTTTTCCAGGGGGGATGATGTGGTATAGTGTCTTCCTCTGAGAGATCTCCGGGTTACCATTCATTTATGTTCCGGTGTAGTTTAGCTAGATGGCGCACCCCCCTTCGGTCATGTGTCGAGTATGGACCAATCAGGAGGTGCCATCTGGCGAGTGAAGTCTACGTGTCTACGACCAGCCCCCATCCGGCGGTGGCGAGGAGGAGGAGGCGCTCTCCTCCGTCTCGGAGGGCACGGCCGTGGCGGTGGCGCTTCCGGGGGAGCTTGGAAGCCGGACGCAGAGGCGTGTGAGGGAACTCGAGGAGGAGGTCCTCACGTTCTGCACCTTGCCGGCAAGCAATGGCTCCGTGGAGGCGCGCAAGTTTGTCATGTCCAAGGTTTTTGAGATGGTGGCCCTCTGCTCCGATTTGAGGGCGGAGGCGGCTACGGAGCGCGGCGCGGCCCTCGCATTGCAGGGCCAGCTCATCGAGGCGCGCAGGGAGGCCGCCGGGTTGCGGAGACGTCTGGTGTTCACGGAGAGCAGGCTGGAGGGACCCGCGGTCGGGGCGACTGGCCCTGGACTCGCCGGTCGCGGTCCTGCCGCGCCTGAAGGCGGGGTCGTCGTGCCATCGGGCGCTTGCGGCGCGGATGGCCCGGTGCGAGCACCGCCTGGGCGAATGGATTACGCGGCCGCGCTGAAGGCGGGCATCGCGCCCACTGCCGGCGCGGTCTGCGGTGGACCCGGAGGTGCTGCGGCGGCGAGCGCCGAGGCGGGGAGGCCCGGCGCGCCGCACAAGCACGTCGCCTTCCTGACGCCGGTGGCGACGACCGCGACGCCGGTGCGGGACATCCTCAGGCTCCTAAAGACCAACGTCGACCCGAGCGCCAAGGACATCAGAGACGTCACGCTACGCCACACTCGGTACGGGCTGACCGTGTTTACTGACAACCGAAAATCAATCGAAAACCTCGCACAGGCGATAGGCGCGAATTCGGTCACGCGCGCGGCCATCATCATGCCCGTCGCGCAACAGCGCAGTCCGCACGTGAAGTTCTCGGGAGTAGATCCCGACATCGGCCCCGACGAATTCCTCAGAACGTTAAACGAACGTAATCAGGGGCTCGAGCTAGACCTTGAGAAGTGCAGCGTCCGAGTAGCGTTCAGAGAGAGGGAGAGGGCGGGCACGCGCGCGTACGTGGCCGAGGTCGACCTCGAGGGCTTTCGCAAGATTATGTCACGACCGCGCTTGTCGGTAGGCTGTACGTCGGTGCGCGCGAGAGAAGACTTGCATGCGCCAACGTGCACGTTTTGCGCGACGTACGGGCACGGGCGCACGACGTGCCCGCACAAGGCGGACCCGGCCAAGGCGCAGTGCATGAAGTGCGGCGGCAACCACCTGGCCGTGACGTGCAAAGTGAAGATGGGGGACGTCGCAGTTTGCTGTTCGGAGTGCGGCAGGGCGGGCCGAAGCGACACGAACCACCCCACCGGATTCCCCGAATGTCCAGTTCTCATGGAAAAGGTGGCCCGCCTCAAGGCGCGCACCCACTACGGCGAGCCAAAGTAGAAAGAGCGCCGCCGGGAGGGTGGAACGAGGACGGAGACACGACGGAGAACCGGCGAGCGTTGTGGGAACGCCCGCTCGAACGGCGAAACGCGTCATCCGGAGGCGACGAACATCATGCAGCTCAACATGGATCACGCCAAGCGCGCACTGGCGCCCGCGACGCGTTGGATGGAGGAGCTCAACATATCCATCGCGGCAATAAACGACCCACCATGCACGAAGAAAGCGAGGCCGCAACTGCCGCCGGACTTTACGTATTTGGAGAGCAAGAGGAGCCCCTAAGCGCCGTCTTGGTCCGCCGACCGGACTTCGATGTGTTTCCGATATACGTCTCCCGGCGAGTGGTTGCGGTGCGGCGCACCAAAAGGGAGCGCGAGTGGCTGTTGGTCGCGGCGTACGCGCCGCACAGCTCGATAGACCCGACTTTGGACGAGATTTCGGCGTGTCTAGACGGAGAAAGGACACAAGAAGTTCTAGTCATGGGCGACCTGAACGCCAAGCACGCCATGTGGGGTCCGAGAGCCAATGACAACCGCGGCTCTCGCCTAATCGAGTTTGCGGCGGCGCGCGTTGGTGGTCCTGAACGACGCGGCGTCACCGCGCCCCCCCCCCCCCCCCCCACCTACTCCAACATGTATACGGACAGTTGGATCGACGTGACGCTGGCGACTCCCGCGCTCGTCCGGCGAAGGTACAAGTGGCGCGTGTCGCCGGAAGAGACGTTCTCGGAGCACAGGGCGATAGACCTGGTGCTGCACAACGACAACGTGCGAGGATAACGTCGGACAAAGTGCGGCAGGCAAAACTTCGTCGCGGAACTGAGAGAGCTCCGGTGGTTCGAGCGGGCGGGCGGTGCGGACATCAGATCGACGCAGGCGCTCGACATGCTGCTCGCCAAAACGTACGACGTCATCGGAAAAACGCGCAGCAAATATCTCAGGCCGGTCCTCCCGCGCAAACCGGGAAAAAAGTTGGTGGACTCCGGAGCTGCAGATCGAAAAGAGGAGAACGCGGGCCTTGCGGCGCAGGTTCCAGAGGTGCCGTGACGACGCGCTCCGGCCGATCCACCGGCAACGATACAGCGAGGCGCTCGCAAAATTCCGCCGCAAAATCGAAAACGCGAAAGAGAAAGACGCGCGCGAGCGGTGCGACGACTACAGCCGAAAATCCCTGTTTTGCGAACCGTTCCGGGCGGCGTTCGGCAAATCCAAAGGACGAACGGTTTTGCCGCCGTTAAAAAGACCAGACGGCGGTCATACGGAAAGCGTCCTGCAGTCTGCCGAGCTGCTTTTAACAACGTTGATCGCCAAGGACGACGCCGAAACGGACCTGCCCATACACAGGGAAATCCGCGAGCAGAACGCGCCGCCCTACGCATCGCACGGACAGGACTGTCAATTCACCGCCGGCGAAGTCGAGGCGACGTTGGGCAAACTGATGATCGGATCGGCGCCGGGTCTGGCGGCCTGACTGCGGACGTAGTGGCTGCGCTTTGCACGACCCACCGGCGGTTCATGCTGAACGTCTTCAACGCGCCGCTCACCTTGGGCTACTTCCTCAAGACGTGGCGGAAAGGCACCGGCATTTTCATAGCCAAACCCGGCAAGCAACGCAACACGCCGCAAGCATACCTCCCCTTTCCGAAGTCTGCTCCCTCATATAATAAAAAAGAAATTAAATGAATGGAGGGCCAGCCACGGCTCCGATACCGGGCGCTCCGCAGCGTTCGGCTGTCCGAGTCGCTGGATTGCCCATCTGTTCATCAGTGGCTCCTGCGACAAAATTTCAGTGGCCTCATGGCTGTGCGAAAAGCAGTCACCAGGCATCCACTGGAGGCACATCCCGCGGGCAGTCCCGCACCGCCGCACTCACCAATCTTTCTATTCGGATAAGAATGGCTCTGTTGCGTTTTGTTTTCAACAGCGCAGGGTAATCTGCCATCCGATTGGCCCCGTCTGAGGCACCAGCCAGTCGGCCCACTAGCTTCTTCGTCAGAGGACAATCATTCAAGTAATGTTGGAAGGTTTCGGCAGGCATACCGCACGGACAGAGCTCGGTGCGCGCCAGGCCAAACCTGAACAGATAGAATGGGAAGCGTCCGTGTTCCGTGATAATATGGATTAAATATCGGGATGGCTGGAAGAACCCAGGAATCTGCACGACACTGGGCACCCAGTGATATAAAGCCGTGTCCACATTTGCAGGTCCGCCCCATATGTATGTCGTCGATACTTGGGAAAGTGCTGGAGCTTTTACTGTACGGGCGGCTGTATTACTTCCTGCTCGCGGGGAACCACGTCCACCCGAATCAGTTCGGTTTCACGCACGGGAGAAGTGCGGTCATGGCGCTTCAGACCCTATGCAAATTCATCGGCGAACACAGAGCGAGGGGCACGCCGGTCACGATGATCTTCCTGGATTTCCAGGGGGCCTTCGACAGCGTGAGGCACTCTGTTGTCTTGAGTTACTTCAGAGAGCGCCGGTGCCCCAGCAACCTCCGGACTGATGCGGACGTTTCTCAGCTACCGGACGGTAGAGTTCGAATGTTACTCGGGTGTCGTAACGACGGAAGCGACCCTGGACAGTCCCCAGGGGTCGCCTCTATCCCCCTTGTTGTGGAACGCAATCGTTGACGGCCTGCTGCGTCTGAAGTTGCCGGAGGGCGTACGCATCCAGGCCACGGAGTAAGACATATAGGAGGTGAAACTCCCGTCAGCGCGCGCGAGCGACCAGATAAAGTCACAATTGTTGCATGCGCCGACGCTACCGTATACAGTGGCGGCACCATGCAACGCGTCGTAGAAGCCGCAGCGGAAAAAAAAAAGCAGCGCCCGGCAGGCCGCTCAGCGGCTCCGGCAGCTCCGGCCACTCCGTCGTAGAAGTCTGGCGCGCGCGGCCGAACGGGAGCAACACGCTCAACCGGTTGCCCTGGCAACCGAAACGGCGGTAATTTCTTCCCATGCCGCCAGGTGCCGCCAGCATGAAAATATATCCGCGGGCTTGTGACCTTTACTGGTCGCCGCAAACAGCGGAGTTTCCACTCCTAAATATTTCTTGCTCCGTGATCCAGGCGTACGCGGACGACGCCGTGGTGTTGATCCCCGGAAGAAATCGCCTCGACACCGTGGAGCGAGCCACGGCCGCACTGAACAAAATAAAGGAACGGACGAATGCCACTAAGGTCAGCCTCAACCACGACAAGACCGCGTGCAGTCTGTTTTCATTTGGCAAGGGGGGGATGGAAAAAAGCAAACCCACCATCAAGATCGACAGCAAGAGGGGCCTGACGTTTAAGAATTCGATTAAAATACTCGGGGTCGTGATAGATCGGCGTCTCTCATTCTTCGACCACGGCGAACATTTACAACGAAAGGCGGAGACGCTCGCGATGAAATCGATCACGTTTATTCGCCTGCACGCGACCCTCGACTCCAAGATCCGAAAGCAGCTGTATCGTCAGGTGCTGCTGCCGGCCATCGCGTACGCTTAGCCCGTGTGGTGGAATGAGAAACCTGACTGCAGGCTCCGAGCGAATGCGAATTGACTCGCCAAGTGGCGGACGAGATAAAACAGCGTGCGACGAAACAAATCACACCGCAAATGTACCCATCGCTGCTAGAAAGCGCGCGAACGCGGGCATTGTTGGCGAAGATGGTGGACATCATCAACACCAGCATGCCAGACGTCACACGACGACGACGAGTGTAAACACGGTGCAGCGAACGCTCTTACTGGCGCTCACCGGAGCACATCGCACCACGCGCACGGAGGCGTTACAAGTATTACTTGACCAGCCGCCACTCGAACTCGATCGTCTGAACGTAGAGTTCGACCTATTGCAATGGCGACGATCGGTCACTTTCGGGAGATATAGCTACGCAGCCACCTACAGACACATACAGACACCAGGATCAATGAAATTAAAAAGCCATTACAACATCACCGCGTCCGCGCCCCGCATCGGACGCGGTGAGCGTCGAGCAACGCAGCGTTCGGCGCGACAACGAAATGTGCGCCTGAGCAAGCGACGCACGCCTGAGCCTTAGAAACAGCTCGTATCTAAGGCAACACCGCGTTCACTAGAGGCGCTTTTGTACCGCTTTGAAGCATCGAACTCATAGCTCAGTGGTAACGTCTCCGTCTCACACTCCGGAGGCCCTGGTTCGATTCCCACCCAGCCCATCTTGGAAGTTGCTTTTTATTTATGAAGTGCCTACCGTGATTTATCGCTCACGGCCAACGCCGCGGCCGCCGACACCGACTTTTCTGCGACACGAGCTCCTTAACGCTATCGCGTTAAAAAGCAACTTCCAAGATGGGCTGGGTGGGAATCGAACCAGGGTCTCCGGAGTGTGAGACGGAGACGTTACCACTGAACCACGGGTTCGATGCTTCAAAGCAGTACAAAAGCGCTTCTAGTGAACGCGGTGTTGCCTTAGAAACGAGCTGTTTCTAAGGCTCAGGCGTGCGTCGCTTGCTCAGGCGCACATTTCGTTGCCGCGCCGAACGCTGTTACTTCGCACGGTTTGGACTGCAGAGTGAGCCGAAATGTCCCTGCGGGATGACGTGCGAAAGCGCCGCTCACTTCCTGAACGAATGCGAATTGACTCGCCAAGTGGCGGACGAGATTAAACAGCGTGCGACGAAACAAATCACACCGCAAATGTACCCTTCGCTGCTAGAAAGCGCGCGAACGCGGGCATTGTTGGCGAAGATGGTGGACATCATCAGCACCAGCATGCCAGACGTCACACGACGATGACGAGTGTAAACTGAGACGCTTGCACGCCGCTGCGCCGCACTTCTCACTCGTCTGAGCCGCTAGGGCTGTGCGAAACCCTTCCCGGAGTCTTACTGCGCTGCTGATTGGCCCCACCTAACTACAGGCAGCGTCGGGACGCGCCTATCACGGTGACAAGCGTGTAATGGCTCGTTTGAGTTGCTCGGGTTTTGGGAAACGCCTCCTAGCATCTTCTCGCGCTGCTGGTTGGCTCTGCTGCGCCACAGGCAGCGTTGGGGCGCGCCAAACACGGTGAAAAGCGTGTGTTCGCTCATCTGGGGCGCTATTGACATTCCGCCATTTTCTTCGATGCGTGACGTAGGCGCGACGCAAACAAAATGGCGCTGGTGGCCCCATTTTGCTTACGTAACGTGACGCCAACTTGACGTTTCGCCTAAGAAACTGTAATGAAGGCACTGAATGTAGCGTTATCGGTAAAGCAAAACAGTTTTCCTCCGCAGTAAAAATAAAGCAGCTATCTCAAAGCGTATGATTATTCCGTCGAAAAGGCTTCTCGCTTCCGTCGTCTGCTGCGTACAAGCCGTCGTCTGCTTCAATAGCTAGGATGCGTGTCCCCGGAAAATGGAATGAGTCATCGTATGTTGGCGCCAACGCGCTTGCTTTCTTGCTTGACAAAACATACGCGACCTACCAGTGGTGATGCGCGCACGTTCTAGGCCACGTTATCGCTATCTCGTGAAACGCAAGTGCCCGACTCGACTGGCTGAGAAACGGCTGAATATCACCGATAGCGTTGCGCGCGCCAGAGATATCCACTAGCGCGACGCAAGCGCCGGCGCTGCCATCTCTTGTTCATTTCGCTGGTTACTCGCACCGCAGGAGGAAACTTCAAGGCGCAGCCTTGCGTACATTTCTTTTTATAAACTAGAAAGAGGCCGCTGTCATAACCTTTAATTGTGCGAAAAGGCATTAATCTTGATTACAATACAAATGCAGCAGTGAAAAGTGGACAACATTGCCGAAAGTTTGCTATGTTCAACCAATATTATTTCGTACAAAGGCGTTCATTTAAAAAAATGATCGCCCCAAACACAAATGCCAACACCACCGAAGAGCGATGCAAATACTATGAGCACGCGTTATGAACAAAAGATTTTCGTGCTGCCAAACCACGAGGAAAAAGTGGCGATACGCATTCCTCTCGGCTGCCATTGCATATGGCTGCTCATTTGCATAATTCGCGCGGCTCGTCGCAGCCAAAATTATGGCGGAAAATCTCAGCAATGGCGGCCCAGCGCAACGTCACGCATCGTCAAAATGACGTTTACTAAACAGCCCTTCCTGTGACGCTCCTCACGACATATTCCTTCAGCCAATCAGCAAGCTGGCATGGCGCATATCTCGGATCGCCACCACACATTCGCGCAATTGCAGATGCATTGCACTGGCTTCTGCACGCTACCGCTCACATTCTTTTTGAAGCGCTAACATCACTATATATCTGCCAAGGACCAAAAAATGTATTAGTCCATAAAATTCGCAGTCCACGTCACGTTTCGTCATCTTGATAAAAACGCAAAATGACATTTCGCAAAACTTCTGTTTCCCGGCACAAATTTCAAGGCACGTGAGCTCTCCACAGCCAATCAGAGTGTAAATATGACGGATAATGGCGGCCGTGCAGCCGTCATGCGTGTCGAGAATAGCACTACTGAGACGCTCGGGCCTTGGAAAACGCCCCTAGCGTCTTATCGTGCTGCTAATTGGTTCCGCTGCGCTGCGGGCGGCGTCGGGCGGTTACGAAGCCGGCTCCAGACACTGCTGGTCCGTTGGCTGCATCGCTCCTCGGAGATCCCTTCTAAAGGTCGGTTCCATCGCTCCTTATTGCAATGTTCTCTATTCAGGCTCTCCTTAAAGGCATCGTGCCTTCTCTAGACGCGACAGCTGGGCAAAAGAGGCCTTTAATTTGTTTTTCTGGCCCTTCGTAGCGGCTGGCGGTTCGGGCCCTTCGGCCCATGAATCATACCCACTAGCGGGGTATGGCTGACACGAAGATGCCCGGCGCAGAATTACCGCCCGGAAATCGCGATGACACATCGTCCACAGGCGACTCGACGCGGTCGGATGTTTCTGTATTTGACGCGGATGGAGATCGCTTAATCGCAGATCTCCATATCGGTTCGCAGGATGCCGGGGCTCCTGCGGCAGTGGGGCGCGGGCCAGCAGCTGGCTCTGGCGGATTGCAGGGCGCGGCGGTGTCGATCCTGCGCTCACGGCTGCCTACCACCGCGCGGTGGGATTTCAACAGGAAATTACAGACGTCCTGTTTGACACTAATTGTAACGTGGCCAACTGCCACAGGTCGCACATCTTGGGCCTACTGAGGCAGATGATGCAAGAATGCGCCGATATGCGAGCACAGTAGCGGCGCGGCAGTGCGGCCGCGCTGACGAGCTCAGCGACCAGCTGGACCGGATGCGCGGTGCCGGCCCGGTGATGCGCCCGGAGGCTGCCCCCCTGGTGACGCCGGGGCTGACATACGCGGCGGTTGCCCGGACCGGTGCGCTGACTAGTGGCCTGGCGACCGGTGCAGGCGCGTCAGGCCTCGTCCGTGTGGGGCCGGCGTCTGCCCCGGTGATCGTTTCTGAGATGGTTCCATCGGCAGCTCCAGCAACCAAACGTGAGCATGCTCACATAATGTTTTTAACACCGCTGGTGCCGTCGCCCTCTGCTGCGCAGGACGTATCCCGTCTACTTAAAAGCAAAATTGACCCTGTTCAGGCGAACCTAACTGATTTGACGCTCCGCAGAATACCTCGCGGAGTCACGGTATTGTCAGACGACCTTGCTACCATGCAGCGTTTACAACAGGCTATAGAGAATAACACCATAATCAAAATGGCTATGTCTGTTCGCCTGATTAATCGACGCAAGCCACAAGGAAAACTTACAGGGGTCGACTCCGACGTTCAGGCTGAAATCAATCTACGCAACACAGACCTTAACCTTGACCCATAGTCATGTGAGGTGCGGGTCTCGTTCCGTGAGCGTTCGGGGAATTTCTCCCACGTAATCGCGGTAGATCCATCGGCGTTTCGGACGCTAATGAGCCGCGGGCGTGTCGCTGTAGGATGGACGCCTGCGAGCGCGGTGGAAGACCTTCACGTGCCTACTTGCACCTTTTGTTCCACCTACGGTCACCCCCGGCGCGCATGTCCCGTTCGATCACTGCCTGAGCGCTGTAAGATTCGTCGGACGATCTCGCCGCTGCCACCATTTCTTAGAGTTGTCGGACGATCTACGAGCTGTAGGCCGATCTCACCGCTGCCATTCAGATGTAAGATTTGGCAGTCGTAGCTGTAGGAAGGAGCTTGACTCTTCATCGGGACTTAGGAGAGCAGGATTTATTTACGTGTTATTTACAGTTGAACATGAGATACATTGACAGTCTAGCGTGACTCCCAAATGCAGCCCGCAAGACAAAGCATACAGCAAACGAGCACACAGCTCACGAGTACATTTCGAGCACAGACATGACGACGAGCACGCTCTAGCAGCCGACAATAGCTGCTTATAAGCACTCTGCTCGACGTCATAGTTCGACGTCATTGAAGATGACCCACCCTTTTGGAGGAGGAGGGCTCACACACACACACACACACAGGTGCAATCGTCCGGAGCCGACGTCAGAAGGGCTTCGTAGAACTCGGAGCCTATCCGGGTAGCGTCCGGGTAGCACATTGTCTTGCGTCTTGGTCGGCGCGTGGGAAGGAGCCCCCGTCGGCGTTCCCGCGGCAACTCCCCCACTCATAGCAGAACAGGGCGGCGTTGTCGTGTTGCGCACAAAGCCTGCTTCGTCGAACTCGGAGCCGTCCCGGGTGGCGCGCCGGGGTAGCACATTGTCTGGTGTCTCGAAAAGCGCATGGGGAGGTACCGCCAATTACCTCCCCTCGAGAACTCCCCTGAGCTGACCCCTCGCCACGTGGCTGCCGGTTATCCGCAGTTCTCTGAAGTCCGCCACCGTCCCGGTTGGATCGGAACACGTGCAGCGGGCTGAAATAGCTGCAGGTCGATTCTAACAGCGCGCGGTATGCACGCGATGCGCGGGGCCGCATCGGCGAGCGGTGCACCGTTCGCTTGGGGGATGCGGCCGTCTGCTGCGGCGAGTGTAAGCTCGCGGGACGACCGAGCGCTCACCCTGCGGGCTCTCAGGCCTGCCCCATTCTACAGGGCAGGATAGCCCGCTTGCGGGCCCGCACCGACTATGGATAACCAAGGTTTCTCCATCTCTGCGTTCCAGTTCGGCAGTCCCCTGTCGCTCGCGGTCGCCGATGGCGCTTGGAGCTGCGCACCCTGTTGGAGCGTGCGGCCTTCGGCGTGGCGAGCTGGCGGGGGATCGCCGTGTGGCTTTCGACTGCCTTCCTTGCTTCTTTCTATGCTTTTCCATCTCCTTGATCACAGTCTCTTTCTTTGGAGCCTCTTCATATTTACCCCTTTCCTGTTCACCGTGTCTGCGATCGTGCGGCTGCCTGCGGGGGTGGGGGAGGTCCCGTGGTACGTTTGGCGTCCGTCTCTGTGCGGTGACATTGGGCCACCGTGTCCTGGCGTCATCGGCGTGAGCTGGCCTTTGGTTGCGCGTACGATATGTGGACTGGACTTACCGTGTCCCAGACCTTGGATACGTCTGGCTGGTCTGTGCCTGTTGCTACGCCACTCCTGTATTGGACATGGCTGATCCGTTCAAATTTATTCAGGCTAACCTTGCCAGCAGCCGTACGCCACAAAGGTTTTAATTCACCGCATGCTCGAGCAGGACATATCGTTTGCTATGATATCCGACCCGCACACGCGCGACCACAGAGTGATCAATGTGCCCCACGCACTCCATACTTTCCATGCCAATGAACATCCACGTCTGGTCCTCCTGGCGCGGGCTCCGTGCCTACAGTATTTCCCCATTTACGTATCGCAATTGGTTGTGGCGGTACATTGCAAGGGTGCGGGCGTTTCTCTTGAGGTCGTTGCTGTGTATGCACCGCCCCATCGTCCCTTTGGGCCCGTACTAGACGAACTCAACCAAGTGCTCACGCAATATCCATCCTCCAGTTTTTTCTTGGGCGGCGATCTCAACGCGAAGCACGCGTTATGGGGACCCGTCTCAGGGGATGAGCGCGGCGCGCAGCTTGTTCAATTTGCGAGCGGTAACAACCTGCACATACTTAATCTCCCCGACTCCCTCCCAACATTTGAGACGCCCTATGCCCGCTCGTGGATAGACGTGACCTTGGCGTCTGTCTCAATTGTAGGCGTTGGGTACCGTTGGTCCGTCTTGGACAAGGACACCTTATCAGACCACCGATACATTGAGTTTACGCTGAGAGATGCCGCGAGCGCGCCCGAGAGGCGGCTCACCAACTACGCTCGGGCGCAGATCTTGGACGAGACTCAGCCGCGATCCCTGGTTCCATCATATATGCCGCTGCCGCTTCTCGTCGGCTTGGATGCTCGACGCCGCGGTTGAGCGATTCTATAGCACATATACCACCTTATGCCAGCGGTACGCGCGCAGGCCAAGGCCCCGTAGTGAGGGCGCTAAGACGTGGTGGACGCCTCAGTTGACCGCGGAACGGTCGCGCGTGCGCGCGATGCGCAGGCGTTATGAGCGCGTACGTGACCCCGACTTGCGCGAGGTGTTTAGAGTACAGTACGCACAGGCGTCCGCGGTATATAAGCGCAGCCTCCGTCGCGCGAAAGATGCCGCCGACCGAGCGCTGTGCTCGGACATCACGTCGCGCAACCTCTTCGGCCGGCCTTTCCAGTCAGCGTTTGCCAAGCCGCGCCCTATAACCTGCATTCCCTCGCTCGAGACCTCGGACGGCGCCCTTACCACCTCGATCCAGTCGTCAGCAGCGCTTTTATTGAGCACGCACGTTGCGGTTGACGATCCCGCGGCGGACAACGACTACCACAGCCGCATTGGCGCGATCGCGGGCTCTCCTTATCCAGAGGTGCCCAACGATCATCCTTTCACCCTACCGGAGATCGAGCACTCCCTAATTCTGGGCAACCTGCGCGCGGCGCCGGGGCTAGATGGGCTGACGGGCATGTTTGTGCAAAATCTTTTTCATATCCACCCTCACTTCTTCGTACACATCTTTAACGCCGCTCTTCGATTAGGACACTTTCCCTCTAACTGGAAGACGGGTTGAATAATTTTTATTCTCAAGCCTGGCCGCGCCCCCCCCCCATCTTCCGCCAGCCTATCGTCTGCTTGTAATGAATTCACTTTTCGGTAAAATTCTGGACCACCTACTTAATTCTCGCCTCTGTGAAGAAGACGCGCCTCGCGGCACAGACACATCGCCAACGCGCGGCTCGGCCCCGCTCGCGCTGTTGATTACTGTCGCCTTTTTTGGACAGTGCTTCGGGCTGTCTCGCCGTTCCCGGTCGCCGCGCTTTTGCCTTAGGAGCCGCCAATAAACCTCTTCTCTGGGACTCAAACCCCGTCGCTTGTAACCCTGGAGCTGCGATCAAGAACGCTATCGCCCGCCATGACCGACAGCTCATCCCAAACGGCGCCGACGCCACAGTCCGTCACTTGCACCGGCGTTGCACGACAATGCGACCCCAAGATCTTCAGCGTTGCAGACGACGACGACGTAGAAGACTGGTTGGCGTCATATGAACGGGTGAGCGCGCACAACAAGTGGGATGATCCAGCGAAGTTAACCCACGTCATCTTTTATCTGGCTGGTGTTGCCCAACTCTGGTTTCACAACCACGAAAGTGACTTACCCACATGGTCAATCTTCAAGACAACCTTTACAGAAGTGTTCGGCCGACCCGCTGTTCGCAAACTGCGCGCTGAACAACGCTTGCGCGCCCGAGCACAGCAGACGGCAGAAACATTCACGAGCTACATTGAAGACGTCGTGGACCTGTGTAAACGAGTCAACGCGGCAATGCCCGAAGCTGAGCGAATTCACCATATACTGAAGGGCATCGATGACGGCGCTTTCCAGATGCTTCTAGCCAGGAATCCGCGCACTGTGTCCGAAGTCGTCAGCCTATGCCAAAGTTATGATGAGTTACGGAAGCAACGCGCTTCGACTCGGCGTGCTCTGGGCAACGACGACTTGGTGGCAAGCCTTGACAGCATGTACGACTCATGCTCATTACTTCAACGGGTCAAGGACTTCGTGCGTGAGGAAGTTGCCCGCCAACTTTCTTTAGTCCCCTTCACTCAGGAGCCCACCTCCCGTCTTCCAAACACGCTCCGCACTCTCATCTCCGAAGAGGTCGCTCAAGTTGTCCCTTCCGCACACCATCAGCCGCCTGCAGCCACGAATCTCAACTCTGCTCTGGCAGTGCAGCCTGTCGCGACTCCTCCCACCTATGCGCAGCCAGTCTTGCCTGTGGGTGCGCCTCTTACGTACGCGCAGGCAGTACGCAGGCCTCCGCCTGCGTCTTTCGCGACCCATTCCCAACCGGCACCACCGGAAGCCCATGCTTCATCTTGGACCGCACCGAGAGCTAATCCTTGGAGGACGCCTGATAATCGTCCCATCTGCTATTCTTGCTGCACTCCTGGACACGTCGCCCGATATTGCCGACGTCGGCCTCAAGCGTTCGGCGACGCCTCTCGGCCCTTCCAGTACGGCAGCCAGCCCTTTCGCCAATACGCCACTCCTTCCCACCAACCGTATGCTCGTGCTGACATCCCAGAATTTCCTTCGCGTCGCTCGCCATCCCCTCGCCGACGCTCGCTCTCCCCAATGCGTCGGCGACCCGCACCACCTGACCAGGAAAACTGAGCGTCGCAGTTCAAGAGGCAAGAACTGCGCCACATTCGAACTGCCTAAGTCCTCGCGCCTGTCCTGCTAACGTGGTCGAAATTAGTGTAGAAGGTGTTCCTGCATTCGCTCTTGTGGATACCGGCGCAGCCGTTTCTGTGATAGCCGCCAAACTGTGCCGTTCGCTGCGCAAGGTGACCACGCCGCTTTCTGGACTGTCGCTTCGTACGACAAGCGCTCAGCACGTCACTCCGCACGCAGCCTGTACTGTACGTGTGCTTATTCACGGCATTGTTTACATCGTCGAGTGTATTGTTCTTCCCACCTGCTCGCATGACGTCATCCTCGGATGGGACTTCTTATCCCGTCATAAAGCCGTGATCGACTGCGCACGCGCCGAAGTTGAATTTTCCCCTTGTGACGCACCCTTGCACGAAGATTGTGACCGCCCTTCTAAACTTACCGTGCGCGAGGACACAGATATTCCACCTGGCTCCTTCGCTCTCGTACCCGTCTCTTGCGATGCCATCACTGATGCAACGGTCCTCTTCACACCTTCCGACCTCTTCATGAGCCGTAAATCTCTGCGACTACCCTTTGCAACACTTGACATGGCTGGCGGCTGTAGCAATATATACTTTTGCAATCCCCTCTGTGCGCCTATTACATTGCTCGTTGGTGAATGCCTTGGCATCGTGGAACTCCTCGACTCTTCGTCTTTGGTTGACGTCCCCGGAGACTCTTTTGATGTCGACTCCGGCCAGTCGTCTTCGATTTCCGCGCTTGAAGAGACGTCCAAGGATGCTTTCTCGCGTGCCATCGCCGATACCCTCACACCTGCCGAACGCGCCGACCTTCTTGATCTCCTGCACCACTTTAGAAGTTCATTCGACGTTTCACAACCTCACTTGGGCCGCACGTCGGAAGTGCAGCACTACATTGACACCGGTTCACATCAGCCGTTACGTCAACGACCCTACCGCGTCTCGGCCGAAGAGCGTCGTGTCATTACCACCCACGTGGAAGATATGCTGCGCCGTGACGTTATTCAACCTTCGCACAGTCCCTGGGCATCGCCTGTCGTTCTAGTTCGCAAGAAGGACGGGTCTATTCGCTTTTGCGTCGTCTACCGTCGGCTAAATAAGGCAACGCGCAAAGACGTCTATCCTTTGCCGCGCATCGACGACGCCCTCGACAGTCTTCAGGGAGCAGAATTCTTCTCGTCCCTTGACTTGCGTTCGGGGTACTGGCAGGTACCGATGGCTGCAGCCGATCGCCAGAAAACCGCATTCATTACGCCCGACGGCTTATATGAATTTAACGTAATGCCGTTCGGGCTTTGTAACGCCCCTGCCACCTTTGAACGACTCATGGACAACACGCTGCGTGGCCTCAAGTGGTCCATATGCCTGTTTTACCTCGACGATGTCGTGGTTTTCTCGCCTGATTTTCCGACTCACCTGCTCCGCCTCAGACTTGTTTTGACCTGTCTAACGAACGCTGGCCTCCAACTCAACCTCAAGAAGTGCCGCTTCGCCGCGCGAGAGCTCACCATTTTAGGCCACGTTGTGTCCAAGCACGGCGTTCTACCCGATCCTGCTAAACTTCGAGCTGTCGCTGAGTTTCCGAAGCCTCAGACCATCAAAGAACTTCGGAGCTTTGTGGGCCTATGCTCATATTTCCGGCGCTTTGCTCGGAATTTCGCATCGATCATGGCGCCATTGACTCAGCTTCTGCGCGGTGACACCACCCTCTCCTCCTGGTCCCCTGCATGTGACTCCGCCTTCGCTACGCTGCGTCGTCTTCTCACCTCCCCACCTATTCTTCGCCATTTCGACCCGTCGGCTGCAACTGAGGTACACACAGATGCCAGCGGGGTCGGTCTCGGCGCCGTCCTCGCCCAACGAAAGCCAGGCTACCCCGAATACGTAGTCGCCTATGCGAGTCGCACGCTGACGAAGCCTGAGGCCAATTACAGCGTGACCGAAAAAGAGTGCTTGGCCTTAGTATGGGCACTTGGCAAGTTCCGAGCATACCTGTACGGGCGCCCATTCGACTTGGTCACAGATCACCACGCGCTTTGTTGGCTTGCCAACTTGAAAGATCCCACTGGCCGCCTAGCCCGTTGGGCATTACGCATCCAGGAGTACGATATTCGCGTCGTATACCGCAGTGGGCGAACACACTCCGACGCCGACGCCCTGTCTCGTTCACCTTTACCTCCAGACTCGGCCTGCGGAACAACTTCCGCACACTCCATCTCATCTCTCGACATGGACTCCTTTGCCACCGCACAACGTCGTGACCCGTGGATCGCTTCTCTTTTCGACTATCTTTCTGGATCATCGACTATCCCTGTATCCCGAACCCTCCGACGCCAAGCAGTTCATTTTGCCATTCGTGACCAGCTGCTCCACCGACGCAATTACTCTCCTGAAGGCCGTCGGTGGCTTCTGGTGATTCCCCGCAGCTTAAGGTCACAAATATGTGCCGCTTTCTACAACGATCCACAGTGCGGCCACGCCGGAGTCTTCAAGACGTACGAACGAATTCGCCACCGCTACTACTGGCGCGGCATGTACAATTTTGTACAAAAGTTTGTTCGGTGCTGTCTTGACTGTCAACGCCGCAAATCGCCGCCTTTACGCCCGTCTGGTGCCTTCCAGCCGCTCCCGTGCCCTACCACACCCTTCGATCGCGTCGGCATCGACCTATACGGCCCGCTTCCTATGACTCCAGACGGCAATCGGTGGATCGTAGTTGCTGTTGACCACTTGACACGCTACGCCGAAACTGCCGCTTTACCAAGTGCTACGGCACGGGATGTAGCCTTTTTCGTTCTACATCGCTTCGTGCTTCGACACGGCGCACCTCGAGAACTCCTCAGCGATCGAGGTCGCGCCTTCCTCTCCGAAGTCGTCAAAAGTTTGCTCTCGGAATGCCGTATTATTCATCGGACAAGCACGGCATACCATCCCCAGACTAACGGACTCACAGAGCGATTTAACCGCACACTTGGTGACATGCTGTCGATGTACGTGGCATCTGATCATGGTAACTGGGACCGCATCCTTCCATTCATCAAGTTCGCGTACAACACCTCGATCCAGGCCACTACGGGATTTTCACCTTTCTTCCTCCTGTATGGCCGCCAGCCTACGCATACCATCGACACGCTCCTTCCATACCGTTCTGACGCCTCCGAGTGTCTACCTGTGTCCGACGTCGCCCGACAGGCCGAAGAATGCCGCCAGCTAGCGCGCTCCTTTACGGCCGAGCAACAGGAGCGCCAGAAAGAAAACCGCAGCGACACGCTTCCGAACACCACCTACGCTCCAGGCGTTCTTGTGTGGTTGTCTGTGCCTTTCCAGACTCCCGGGCTTTCCTCGAAACTCGTCCCAAAATTCGAAGGGCCTTACCGAGTCTTGGAGCAAACATCTCCGGTGAATTTTCTGATCGAGCCACTGTCACCACCTGAAGACTTGCGCCGGCGTGGACGTGACATTGTCCACGTCTCGCGTCTCAAGCCCTACCACGACCCTCTGCCTCCTGATTCTTAAGGCGCCAGGATGGCTCTTTTTGTCCGGGGGGAGATTGTGAAGAAGAAGACGCGCCTCGCGGCACAGACACATCGCCAACGCGCGGCTCGGCCCCGCTCGCGCTGTTGATCACTGTCGCCTTTTTTGGAAAGTGCTTCGGGCTGTCTCGCCGTTCCCGGTCGCCGCGCTTTTGCCTTAGGAGCCGCCAATAAACCTCTTCTCACCTCTATTATTTTCTTCACTCTCGTCACCTCGTCCACGGAAACCAATTTGGCTTTACCAATGCCCGGAGTTCACCACTGGCCCTAAACGCCCTAAAGCACCGGCTCAGTGCACTTAAGGCCGCCAAGACGCCCGCAGTGTTAATTTCACTGGATTTTACGGGCGCCTTTGACAGTCTTTGGCACGATGGCGTGTTGTTTTTTCTGCGCAAGCACCGTTGCCCGACGAACTTATATCGCCTCCTCCAATCATTTCTTACCGATCGGACGGTCGTCCTCCGAAGTAAGACTAGGGATATATCGGCTCGCCCTTCCATCGGCAGTCCGCAGAGATCGCCTCTTAGCCCTCTGGTATGGAATTTGATCATTTATTCCTTACTAAGTCTCCCGCTACCAGAGGGCGTGCATATACAGACCTACGCTGATGACACCGTCGTATTACTCTCTGGCTCGTCGCGATTGCAATTGCAGGCTTTGGCAGAATCGGTCTTAACCTTGATTTGCGATTGGGCCAGGCAAAACAAGGTCAAAATCAGCGAATCAAAATCTTTCTTTGTCTTTTTCGACAACGGGCACATTGGTACATCTAAGCGCCGTCCGTCTATCCGATTGGATGGCGCTTTTCTAAAACATCAGGACCACATTAAACTCCTCGGCGTGGTCTTCGATGACAAACTGAACTTTCACGCCTACGTTGATTTTCTAAAGGCTAAAGCCGAGATGTTGGTTACTCGATTGCTAAATTTCATTCGCATGCATTTCATGCTGCGCCCAGTACTTCTACGTCGTTTACATAGACAGGTTCTGCTGCCTGCGATTGCATACGCGTCCCCGGTATGGTGGCCGCCTTTCCCGACGACGCATCTCCAGACGCGCGTCCTGTCGGTGCAACGGTCGTCGTTGATCGCGTTAACAGGCGCATACCACACAACCAGGACTTCCGCCCTACAGATATTGGCCCACTGTCCGCCTTTTACGGTAGAGTTAGAACGCCTCAACGCGGAGTTCTCCTTATTTACGCTCCGTCAGATCACGCACTACGGGTCTGACACGTTTCACCCAAGCGACATTGACTCTCCATTTAATCGATGGTCTCACCATCCGCGTGAAACATGTCGTTACATGTTCACGCGCCTCACCCCAACAGACGCTGCTAGAATCGCTGCCTGCTCAGCTTTCCATGTGCATACTGACGGCGCGTTCACGAGTGTCTTGGCGGGTGCGGCATTTGTTGCGTTTAACCCTAACGGACGCTTCACAGCTGTACGAAAATTCAGGGTAATCAACGCCACAAGCGCGTATAGCGTCGAGGCTGTCGCCTTCGCCGAGGCGCTCAGGTACATAGCTTCGCTGCCGGCCAGAGCTCCAGTCCATATCTACACAGACCGTTTCGTCTGTCACAATGATTCATTTTCTACTAGAACAGCACGTGAAAAGCTGTTTTAGCTTTATTATTACGCGAAAACATGTTTTGTTTAAACTTGTTATTGTGTGTACGACTACATGTTACGTAAAAAGTATCAGCGGGCCGCTAAAGTTGGAGGACAGACGACAAGGTTCGCGCTCGCTTTGAAACAGTTGGTCGTCTGTTCTTGCTTTTCTTCGCTTGGTCATGCATCGTGGGTGAGTAAAGATGTAATATGCGTGAATGGAAACATTTTATGAAGATTTTACTTTGAGAACGCGTTATTTGCGTAGCCATATCCACGTTTCAGACGAAGCCTCTTACACCAGCCAACACGAGCCTCGCAGACACATATACCGTCATTCCCATGACGGCACGGTGACCCCTTAAGAAACTCCCATAGACGGTGACGCCAGATTACCCTCTAGGTGTTATAGTAAGAAACTCTATGAAAAAAATGAACCACTCACCCCAAGGTTGAAAACTTCTGCCACATAGTTGCCATCCTACTTCGTCGAAATCGACTAAAACTGGCGGAATTGGTTCTTTTTTGCTGAAAACGCTGCTACTACTTTTCTGCGACCACTTGAAGCCTCAGCTGTTATATTGAGGCACTTTTCCCACCAAATTTCGCCCACTGAGAGCAAGTCAGCTGACTTTGTGCGCAAAAACCCCAGAGTGACCAGACTAACAGACGGTTAGTCTGAAACGGAACGAAACGACGCAATGATTTAAACACAACCTCAAGACTCCCACAAGAAGAACAACTCAAAAAAGAAGGCACATCAGGAGTCAGCTGAGAAAGCAAAGCCCAAAGAGGGGACAACAAACTTCAACCAAGAACAGCCACCTACGAAGAACACTCAGGATTCGGAGATACCATTCTGGGATCCTAAAGTGGATGAATGGGAACGACACAGTACCCAAAAGACACAGGGGAAGAATCTGAGAAGACTGACAAGGAGGACGAAGAAAGGAAAGAAGGAAAAAGGAACATCAGAGATAATGCTTCAGACAGGGAAGACTTCCCCCCAATCCGCGAAAAGGGACCAGCTGTGTCACGAATGGCAAAATGCGACAAAACAATGATGAAAGCCCTAACGAAAATCTCCGCCGCAGTAGGAGGAGATGAGATAATGAACCAACTTGACAACATCATGTCTGAGTACACCAAACTCAAAGCAATCACTCTAGAACTCAGTCATGACAAGTACCAGCAAGGGCGACTGAAAGAAATGGAGGAGAAAGCAAAGACGGCCAGAACTTCTGCAGACGTCATCAGATCCAATGCCGACGACACCCCGCTACAACCTCCAGTGGAGGACAGGAAGCAGACTTCGGCATTGATCATCACTTCCGAATCTCTCCCAACAAAAAAAAATTGAGTCTCTCCTAAAAAGGAAAATTGACCCATCCAAACTGGGACTAACAGACACATTAATGAGGCTAGGCAGAGACGGAGTGGTTGTCACAACGACTTCGAAAGGAGCACTGGAGAAACTGAAGGAGGCTATCCAGGGCGACAGGGAGACACAAAACATTTTCAGGACTCCAAAACCAAGGAAGATTGAGATGAAGGTGGTTGGCATCGACCCAGACACTCACATTGAGGCTCTGACCAACCGGATCGTCTCCCAGAACCATTTAGAATGCAACGAAGAAGGCGTTGAGATATCCAGGCATTGGGAAGGCAAGATTGGAACTACAGCAATTATTGCCCTAAACAAGAAGGCGATTTCTGCACTGGGTAGCAGGAAGACGCTGAACGTGAACTGGAACAGATGTCCTCTATATGACATCTTCATCCCAAGATGTACCAAGTGTTCATCCTATGGCCACTTGAGGAATGAATGCAGAGAACAACCAAGATGTTTCAACTGTTAAGGAGAAGACCACCAAGGTAACGACTGTGAAGAGGCGTCCAGTTGTCCAGCATGTATGGAAGACGAGTCTCCACCCGAAGATGCCAGGCATTCGATGATGTTCGACCCTTGAGGCAGAAAAAAGGAGACTAGTATCGCTCATTGACTAACAAAACCTTACGTAGCAATCATGGCTTCACCGGCAAGACCTAACTCTACTCACAACACACGCACAAATACAGATTAGTGAGGAACATAAGAATTCCTTCCACATAATTCAAGTTAACCTAGGTAGAGCGTACAAAGCAACACAGTCACTACGTAACTACTATGATGAAGAGAAACATTATATCTCTGTAGTTCAGGAGCCCTATGTTTTAGATAATAAGATAATTGGCTTTCCTGTTCAGCACAGAATCATTTTGCACACTGACAAACCTAAAGTTGCCATTATAATCCTAATCTCCATCCTAGAGCTATAATCTCCAGCGCCCTGGCAGAGCACCACGAAAAGACTGGACACAGTATTAACTGGGATTCGGCTTCTATCATCGACAGAGAGAAAAAATTATCATCCCGATTGCTCCTTGAATCATTCTGCATACAATCTACTACTAACACGATAAACCGGACACGGGGACCCCTCCCTGAGTTGTACGCAAGCGCATTACGTCTTCCGACGCATATATAATAAAGACCACCATGCATTAGCTCATTGTGAACAAGGCACCCGTATTGGGCGCCGAAACGTCAATCCGTGTTTTGAATATTATTTTTTCAGTTGGCGAGTGTACGTTTATTCAGCCATGTTATTTCCTCGCCAGACGAGTTTTCGTCAAACCCTAGACTTAATAATCCAGGAATAGCAATCTTCCCCGTATTAATCGAAGATCAAGTTATTGCAGCGAGAATTGGCAGTGATGAAAAAGAAATCCTAATCATTAATTGGTATTGTCCACCTCAGAAAGATATTAAACCGCTGTTATTGAAATTGGACAACCTAATACAAAAGCTTTCTTACAAAAACATTATGATTATGGGTGATTTTAATGCCAAAAATACCCTTTGTGGAAGCCGAAATACTGATAATAAAGGAGAAGACCTTCTAGAATTGGTAATTCGACAAAATCTCCACATAGTAAACGACCCTAACTCACCACCAACTTTCAAAACTAAACGGGCAAAAGGCTGGATAGATCTCACTATAGCAAATAATGAACTGGCTCAAAATATTTCCGAATGGCAAGTTCTTAAAACCTTCAATAACAGTGATCACAGATTTATCAAAGTTAACATATCAAACATAAAACCACAACAAAAGATGGGACTAACACTCAAAGGAGAACAAAAATTGATGGAAGAAATGATCAGGGATACTTGGTTCGAAGTGCAGGAACTAATGGCTACTGAGGAAGACATTAATACTATCCTCTACACATTTTACCAAAAACTCACAACTTTAGAGAAGAAGTACACGAAGAAGAAAAACCCATCGAAACATCAAACTAATGCTTGGTGGACAACAGATCTCGAGATAGAAAGAAAGAAAGAAAGTACGGGCAATGCGTAGGGGATATCAAAGAGCAAAAGATGAATTAAGAGTAAAATTCAAGAAAGAATATTACCAAGAGCATGACGTTTACAACAACATGCTCGAAAATGCGAAAAACAAAAGCTGGGAAGGATTATGCACAAAAATAACTAAAAACCCCTTTTCTTTGCCTTATACGATAGCACGACAGCAGCTAAAAAGCAAAATACTCCTTACCAGCATTACAAAAGAGAATGGCGAAAATACCACAACGCTCCAAGAAACTGTACAGTATGTATTAGAACAATTATTTCCCACATTCTCAGTGGACAGAGAAAATTTGCACCTTGATAACGGAAATTCACACTCAACTGGAGACGTGAGAGAAACTAGTAGTGCCGAAGAACAAGATGCATACAACAGTAATGTATACGACCAATATATTGGAGAGGATGACACAAGTAATGATAAACCATTCACACAAATCGAAGTTGATTGCATTGTTAAACATTCAAGAACAAACGTTGCCCCTGGACCCGATAAGCTTAAAACTGTTATTGTACAAAAATTATGCAATAAACATAAGACATTCTTTATCAATCTATTTAATAGATGTTTGAGAATAGGATACTTTCCACAGGAATGGAAACAATCTAGAATAATTTTAATACACAAAGGGAAAACTACCCAATCGGTTGGAGAAATCAATATCCGTCCTATAGCAATCAACTCTACTTTAGGTAAGATTTTAAAGAAATTAATAAAAGATAGAATTTACCACTTCTTGTATGTTAACCTTTTTCATAGGCATCAATATGGTTTTACACACCGAACATCGACCACACTCGCTTTAGAAAAAATTAAGAAGATACAGCAAGCGAAACTAGACGGTCTGAATTCATTATTTCACTAGATATTGAAAATGCCTTTAACTCCATACAGTCTTCTTTCGTTACGCAGAAACTAAAACAATACAACTGTCATAAAAATCTAATAGTAATAACAGAAGACATCTTAACAAACAGAGAAATAACGTTACAGATGACAATTTATGCATTACCAAAACATTGAGAACAGGATCACCACAAGCCTCCCCATTGAGTCCAATCTATTGGAACATAATAATATAAGAGGTTCTAGAAATAAGGACATCTCCAGAGGTTCATATACAAGCTTTTGCAGATGATGTTATTATTATAGTAAAATTTAAATCGATAAATGATGCGGAAAAAAAAGCGAACAAAGCCCTTGCAAAAATACACCGATGGTCACAAACCAAAGGTATAACATTTAATTCGAATAAATCGTCTTTCATGTTAATTGGTAAGAAATACAGAAGTCATCCTCCACAGCTACTCCTGGGAAAGGATAAAATTAAAGAGGCTAAAGAAATAAAAATACTAGGAATTACTTTTGATTCTCACCTCACGTTTCTTCCTCACCTAGAATATACCAAGCAAAAAGTGTATGATGTTACATACAAAGTGGGAAGAATCATGGGTTTAGCAAAATATAACAATCAACACAGGCTGAGGAAATTATATAAACAGGGAATAGAAAGGATGATTGTTTGTGGATCACACGTTTGGTATAGTTATATATCTATCATTATTAGGAAACTGAAATCAATTCAAAGAATCCCCTTGCTAATGATTTCAAAAACGTTTAAGACAACATGGAATCTAGCTTTAAATATATTGTGTGATATCCCTCCAATTCACCTCACAATAGAAAAAGAAAAGGAAGTTCACGATATTCTGTTTCATGGGAAAAACTTTATGTGGAAAAATGTACCTTTCAATTCAAATCAAATCACAAATAAGGTCAATGATTGGCAAACACAGCCCGCTGAAAAGATATTTTTTCAATTTCAAACAGAAGCAAAAGAAACATCGGATTATAAGGTATATACAGATGGGTCCAAAATGGAAGAAAAAATTGATGATGATGTGTGGAGTTTTATGGCGCAAGGGCCAGGTGTGGCCAAAGAGCGCCATGTCTGTGGTAATGAGTTTGCGGTGTAATTATGATTGCTATGAAGTTGGTGTGAGGTGGCTGTAAAGAGGCCTTAAAATATACGCTCTAAAGTGCGTAAAATTTGTATGATAAAATTATGGCGATGACGTATGACTTGTACTATGAAAATTTAGATGCACATAAAAAGAATGATACGATAGGTAAAATATATCACCATTATAAGAAATGCCAGAGCACTACTGCCTCCTTAGAGCCCTTGAAGCACAAGGGCCTGGAGGCATGTGCTACGCAAAGCAATTATCGCAGTGGCATCCTCTCGAGAGAGGAGGCGCTACGAATTCATGGGACTAATAACATGTAAGACGACATCTCTGAGGAAACCTAGGACACTGTTTGTATTAAAAAGCGGTTCTGGACCGAGAAATATTAGAGGATGAAGAGGGATGTGCCGGCGGTACGAATGGAAGAAAAAATTGGGGCAGCTTTTCTGGTAATGAATACAATGGGCAAAATACTACATGTTAAACAATATAAATTACCCGAATACAGTAATAACTTTGAGGCAGAAGCCATTGCAATATTGAAAGCTTTAGGATACCTACAAAGCATAAACATAAAGGGTTCAATACAACTTCATTCAGATAGTCTTTCCACATTGCAGGGGTTAAGAAACGCGTTAAATAACAACCCAATAATTCAAGATATAAAATACAAACTCTCAATTATGAAAGAAACAACGCTAACATTATATTACATAAAGGGCCATAGTGGAGATTGGGGGAACACTTTGGCAGATGACTTCACCAAGGAGGCAACGAAGACAGGATAGGGAGTTAACATACCAATTACAAAAGATTTATCAAAAAGAATGGTACTTTAACACTTAAAGAAAAATGGAACAGACTGTGGAATGAAGATGGTTGACTAAGCTATACATACCAATGGATCAAAAATGTAAATAACATACCGCGACATTTCCCCCCAAACTTTTACTTGTCTCAAGCAATATCTGGTCATGGGAGGTTCCCATTATATTTCCAAAGATTTAAACTGAAATCAAACTGCATCTGCACATGTGGAAGAGAAAGTGAAAGCTTTGACCACTACTTAAAAGACTGTCAAATAGTAACCACAGAACGGAAAAAGTTAGAGAAATTATTAGGGAAAGAAATATATAAACGCTAACCAGAAATAATAAAAGAAAAGAATACGACAGAAATCTTGGAAGAAATGGTAGTCAATATTAATGTGAAAATTTCCCATGCGTAAATGTGCCATACTTTAACTATAACCACAGTAACAATAACATAAGTCTAACACATACATTAGGTTTTAGCTATAAACAAAGAACAATATCATACATGTAACATCCCCAACCATCTGATGTAGCACGAGAGGCAGAACGACCATTGTGGAGGGGTTTTTCCCCAGCCTACTCGTCTTCACCAAATGGATATTAACATTAACATTGCAAACAACATCCCAAAACTTTACTAACATCAAGTTATCAACCTGATCAGAAGAATCAAGATAATCGACAACCATCCCAAGTCAAGATGAAACTACCTGACAACAAATAACACCTTGGAAGAATCTATCTTCAAGGAAATTTTTGTAAGTCAAGATGAAGAAATCCTATGTAAAATCTTTTGATTTATTTTTGTTTTTGTTACTTCAATAAATGCCCGCTCCCTGGCCCGTTCCCTTGGCCGTGGTCGCTGATGATGATGATGGTAGACTTTTCCTCTTTCTCCTCCCTTAACTTTCTCCCATTCATTTCTCACTCTCCTTTTCTATTCTACATTCCACCCTTCTTTTCTCCTTCTAAATACTTTTCCTATCTAATTCTTTTCTTCCCGCTTTCCCATTTCATCTTCCACCTCCTGCGATACACTAGTGGTGCAGGGAGGCACTCCTAGCCTCACCCACATTCTGTCCCTATCTTTGGGATAGAGGGAATCGAACCAATCACTCCTCCAGACTCTGACCTTCCTGTCATTGGCATCGTGGTATAGATTATTGGCATTCTATTTGAGTATTTCACTTATCTTTAACTCCGATTAGAAATAGTGTATAGAGAAAAGAAGAAGGACATACGCGGAAAATAAAGGGAAAAAACATAATACCAATTAAACAAACTGAAAAAGAATACAAAAGGAAAGGCAGAAAGGAATCAGGTTTAAAAAGAAAAGAAAGCGAGATAACGGAAATTCAGCATTCACACACTGGAATGAAGGAAAAAGAAAGACGCAGTGTGTTTCCGGTCAGCAATATATACAGTTTGGTCAGTTACGCGAAGCCAGGGTATGTTATTGTGAGCTTCTGCAGGCTGTGGAGACTAGTAGAGAGGAAGGGATTATACATTACCTTGAAAAGAAGACGTCATGAAGTACAGAAGACAGCACCAGCTTAAGAAGACAAGAGCTGGCAAGACAAGACATCAACAGAAGACATCAAAATTAAATGACTAAGTCAAAAAAAGTGCAAGACAGTAATTAAATATTGCATAAGTATGCATGCAAAGAAGGAAAACGAACTTTGTAAGTCAAGACATGACTCGTTGTTGTATTGTGTTTATCATAACGTTCAATAAATCCCGCAACCATCCGTTCCCTTGGCTTTGGTTTCCCTGGTGGTAGACGTGCCCCCCCCCCCCCACCTTTTTTTTTGCTACAAAATTATTTGACTACGTCCTCTTCATTTATCTTTTGAATTTGGCAGCCTGCAATACTTAGGTGCAGCAGGCATGGCTTAGCTTTTATTTTAGTTATCGTCATCTTTCATTAAATTTTTGCCCAACACAATCTTTATGTCCCTATCCTGACAGCAAAAGTGGACGACGTGTAACCACAACCACTGCAAGAAACAAAGAGAGAAGAGAGACATTCTGTCCTGTCTAAGCTAGGAAAAGCAGACAAGGCCATCATGAGAGCCCTAATCAATATTTCCACAATCAGTGGCGGAAACGAAGAGGGCGAGACAGATTTCATCTTGTCAGAACACTCGAAGATAAAGAATATCATCATGGAACAAGGACAAGAAACCTCCTATCAAGAAGGGTGAGTCAAAGAACAGGAGAAAACAATGGAAGATGAGAAGAAAGTCGAGACTCACCAATCAGCCCAGGAAGACATCCAAAAAGGGGAAGCAACCAAACCCTCGTATGCACTAGTTGTGACTTCAGACAGCATGGGGAAGAAGGAGGTTGCAACACTGATCAAAAAGAAGATAGACCCACTACAATTGGGCATACGAGATGCAACAATGAAAGCAGGTAGAGAGGGTTGATTCTCACCACAACCTCTAAAGAATCTTCGACTAAACTACAAGCTCACATGCAAGGTAAGGTCGAACTGAAGAACCTTCAAATAAAAACTTACACCGAAAGAAAGCAGATACCACATCAAGGTGATTGGTATCGATGAGGACATGGAGACCGACGGGCTGGAAATAAACAATTATTGAACAGAAACCACCTGCAATGCAACCCCGGGGACATGACAATGAAAAAGAGATGGAAAGGACGACAAGGAGAGACAATCGTGCTAGGCTTAAACAGGTAGGAACTAGCAGCAATTAAGGGCAAGAACTTCCTCAACGTAGCATGGAATAGGTGCCCTATATTTGACCACATCTTCATGCCAAGATGCACAAGGTGCGCCAAACATGGACAAAATTCCGGCGACTGTCAAGCAGTAAGACTTTGCATGAACTGCGGACAAGAAGGACATCACCAGCATGAATGTGAGAAGGATCCCTACTGTAATGTATGTGAATTGGAGAAAACAGAAGATGAAAGGGATCATTCAATGAAGTCATGGGAATTCCCGGTGTACCGGGACAAACTCGAAGCAGAAAAGCGAAGACTTCTAGCCCGTTTGCCCTAAAGGCAGAACAACGCTACTTACAACATAACAATGGCTAAAGTTAAGGAAATCCAAATAATCGAGGTAAACTTGGCAAGAGCTTATAAAGCGAATCAGTCATTGAACAACTTTCAGCAAGAAGAGCACGTAGATATATAAATCATTCGGAGCCGTATGCTCTAAATAACAAGATTATCTAATTTCCAATAAAACATAATATAATCGCATACGGGAAAGAACCCAAAACAGCAATAATTATACATCAAGGGGACATTAGTATATTTTCAATAGTAATAGAACAGAAAATGATAGCAGCAAAAGTTGCGAAAGCAACTAGAGAACTGCTCATCATCAATTGCTACTGTCCTCCACATGAAAATATAGGTCAAGTACTATCAAAGTTAGGGAAGGTAATAAATACCATTAGTTCTGCAGAAATTTTAATTACAAGAGACATTAACTAAAAAAAACTAAATATGGGGCAGCCAAACCAACGACGAAAAGGGGGAAGAAATGCTAGAATTCATAATAAAACAAAACCTAATAATTCTTAATGAAGAAGACTCGCCACCTAGCTTTAGGATAGAAAGAGCGAAAGGGTGGATCGATCTTAGTATAACCAATGACGACCTATATACAAACGTAGCACAATGGGAAGTTCTAAAAAATCATAATAGTGATCATCGGTATATAAGAAAAGCAATAAAAATGTAGAACCGTTGGAAGAATATGGAATAACATTGAAAGGTCAAACAAAAATAATTGAACATTTGCAAGATGATCAATGGTTTAAGGAAATACAAGGCCGGAATAATAATGTTAATGACATTCAAAATGTAGTAACACGCTGTACGAAAAAATTGAAAAACTAGAAAATAGACACCGAAAGAAAAAAAGAACCATCAAAACAGAAAACTAACCCATCGTGGACAAATGAGTTAGAAGTTGAAAGGAAGAGGGTTAGAGCATACACAAGGAGATACCAAAGATCCAAAGGCAATATAAGGCAACAATTTAAAGAATATTATAAAGAACACGATTATATAACAAAAGTTGGAAGAAGCTAAAAACAATAGCTAGAAAATACTATGTACCAAAACAACAAAAAACCCATTCTACCTACCATACAAAATAGCAAGAAATCAAATAAACACTAGTGTTGTATTCAGGAGCATCAAGAAAGAAAATGGAGAACTTACAACGTCAATAAAAGAAACGGTAGAGTAGTTTTAGATAGTCTATACGCTAACTGAATAGGGAATGTCATAGAAGACTGTATACAATACGGAGAACTAAACGGCGTCAGAGAGGAAATTGAGGAAAACAGAATTGAAGGAAGAACAATTAACAAGGGAGATGCTATCATATTCAATGATGATCTTCCCTTTACAGAAGCGGCAGTTACCAACATTGTAAAAAATCTTACAAAAGATCTAAGGCCAGGCCCCGACAGCCTGAAAACTACGTTTATTCAAGCAATATACGACAAACACAAACTATTTTTCGCAAATCTGTTCAATGCGTGCCTAAGAGTCGGACATTTTCCCGAAATGTGGAAACAATCAAAAGTTATTCTGATACCGAAAGCAATATGTGAAGGTAAAACAGAAGAAAATAAGTATCGACCGATTGCTCTTAACTCAATTTTAGGGAAAATTCTAGAAAAGTTACTGAAGGACAGACTTTATCACTTTTTATATAAAAATCAACACTTCCAAGAATATCAGTTTGGATTTACACATAATACTTCAACAACCAGGGCTTTATAGTAAATAACGAAAAGAATACAACAGGCTAAACTAGACAAAATGAACTGTCGAATAATTTCATTAGATATCAAGAATGCATTCAATTCAATAAAACCATCGATTGTCGTAGAAAAACTAAAGAAATATAAATGCCACGATAACCTAATCAACTAAGCAGATAACATGCTAAATAAAACGCATATATACGAAAACGATAATATCAAAATAAGTAAAACATTAACCATTGGATCACCGCAAGGCTCACCCTTAATCAACTCTATTGGAACCTAACAATCTCAGATTTGCTTCAGAAGAAATTTCCTAATAATACCCACGTACAAGCATTCGCAGATTATGTGGTCATAGTTATAAAATTCAAGTCTAGAAAGGATGCAGAGGAAAAAGCTGACAAAACGGTAGCAACAATCGAGGAATGGTCGAAACAAAAAGGAATTACATTTAATAAAGACAAATATAACTACATGATAGTAGGAAAACAATATACAAGCCATCAACCACAAATTAGGATAGGAATGGAAAAAAATCAAATCGGTGCAGGAGATGAAAATATTAGGAGTCATCATTGACAATAAACTAACGTTCTTAGCACACTAGCAGTATCTAAAAGAAAAAGTAGACGTAACCTACAAATTAAGCACAACCATAAAAGACGACAACAACACAAACAGGAACACACTACAGTTAATTTATAAAAGGGGAATAGAAAGAATGATAACATACGCTTCACCTGTTTGGTACACAAGAAAAGTTATCATAATGAAGAAACTGAGAGCAATTCAAAGATTACCACTAATAATGATATCTAAATCGTTCAAAACAACATAAGATCTTTCACTTAATATTCTATCAAGAATCCCACCTACATATTTAACTCTTGAAAAAGAAAACGAACAATATAAAATACTTAACGAAGGTAAAAACTTCACTTCGAACGACACTGCATATACTGAAGATCAAATAATGCGGAAATATGACCACTGGCATAACCACCCGTCTAAGAAAATTAGTATACCTTTTGTACAAACTGAAAAACAGGTAGATTACAGAATATATACCGATGGATCAAAGAAAGAAAAAGAAACTGGTGCAGCCTTTATAGTACTATACAAAGAAAATAAAATTCAAAACCAAAGAAAATACAAACTACCAGGATACAGCTCCAATTACGATGCCGAAGTGTTGGCCATTTCAAAAGCAATCGACCACATCAGATCATCACAAAAAACAGTTTAAATATCAACTATTCGCAGACAGCTTATCAGCACTTCAAGCTTTAAAAAATCCGAATAATTCAAGTCCACTGATATGCGAAATTAAAGACATACTAGATCAATCAAAAGAACTTAATATAAAATTAACGTATGTGAAAGGCCACAGTGGTATATTAGGAAACACATTAGCTGATGAACGAGCAAAAGAAGCCACAAAAGAAGGAAAAGAAACTTTCTGCCCAATTACAAAAGCATTTAAATCAAAGCAATTGCAAGCAAATCTATATATACAATGGAATAAAATATGGAACAGACAAGGAACAAATAGTTACACATACAAATAGATAAAGAACGTCAACTACATCCCCACACACTTTCCTACAAATGTTTATACCTCTCAGGCACTGACTGGACCTGGGAGGTTTCCCTTTTACTTTTCAAGATTTAACATAACATCAGATTCAAAATGTCAATGCGGGAAAACCATTGAAGATTTCGACCACTATCTGGAAGACTGCCAAATTGTAGCTAAACAACGAAACGAACTTACTAAAAAATTAGGAGATAAACTACAGAATAGAAAACCAGAAATTAAGACTAAATAAACAATGGAAATTCAAGAAAATATAGTAAAGCAAATTTACGAGAACACTATACAGTGCTAAAACAATACAGAGTTAACTAAACTAGTGAAATGAAGTAAAACAACATCTTCAAACATAACAAACACGGTTATGAGGAAGAAATAGTGCATAAAAACCATTATTGGTGAGGATTCCTCAACCACTATTTCTCATCAAGCCATTGACATCACAACAAAACAATGAAACAACAGATACATAAACAATAACGCAATGGATAGAACCATCAAAGCAAAGAGCGAATTCCCAGCCTCACAAAAGCAAGCAATGGACGCAACCACTACTACAAGACCAACAACGGACCCAACAAGACAAATGGGAGCCAAGAAGAATCGAAGCTTTCAAGAAGAAAAGCAAAATATCTAAGAACACAAGATCCCCTCAAGACGGAGGAAAAAAATCATTTAATCATTTTATTTCAATAAATGCCCACTGTGCTGAGCCCGTCCCCTTGGCGGTGGATGCTGATGGTAGCTTTCTCTCTCTGTCTCTGCTTTACTCTCTCTCACCCACACCTCTGCTATAACCTTCACTTTAACTTTTTCCACTCACCTACCCCCTCCCCCTCTTCCCCTTTCTTCCATACTCCCTCTTATTTCTTACCCTTATTTCAACAATCTTCCAATCCAATCCTCTATTTCCGATTTCAAACCTGCGATACTTTAGTGGTGCAGGCGGGGTACACCAAACCTCTCTCACATTCTGCCCCTATCCTCAAATGGATAATAGACGAAAATCTTTCGTTTATACCACATTTAGATTATATAAAAGCGAAAGTAATTGACCTAACAATTAGTCTAAATAAGTTTACAGGAAATAACAGAGGACACCAAAAACAGCCAATTGTCTGTTTTTGGTGTCCGTGTAATCTGGGTGAATTGTCGGCTTAGCCCGAGATAAATACCTTGCCGCTATCTCAGCGAGAAAAGCTGCTTCAGTGTTCTCATATGCATTAAAGATATTCTTTATGTTTAGAGATTAGCGAGATGGAATTGAGAGCAGCTCTACAAAAGCTTAACACTACATCCGCGCAGGGACTGGACGGAATAACAAACAAGACGATCCGAAATCTCGATGATGCCTCTCTAGAACAACTTGCCGAGTATATGAACGGATGCTGAAAATCCGGTACAATACCACAACAATGGAAAACGGCCCATATTATTCTAATACCTAAACCAGGCAAGCCGCTACAGTTGAAGAACCTGAGACCCATGTCACTCATGTCCTGTGTGGGCAAGCTCATGGAGCACGTTGTCCGAACGAGACTGACCAACTATCTCGAGGATAACGACGTTCTCCCCCCTACAATGTTGGGCTTCCGGAGAAATCTGTCGACACAGGATGCAATGCTCCAACTTAAGCATCAAATTATAGATAACACAAGTTGGAACACCAAAGCTATCCTAGGATTGGACCTAAAGAAAGCTTTTGGCAGTGTTACCCACGAAACAATACTAAACAGAATGAATGAGCTAGGCCTAGGCCTGCGAGTATACAGTTATATACGAGACTTCCTTACCAACAGAAAGGCACACATTAAAATAGGAGACCTTAACTCCGAAGAACTACAGATCGGAAGCGCAGGTACGCCCCAAGGTTCAGTAATATTCCCGATGCTGTTTAACCTGGCGCTTATTGGATTATCAGCAAAGCTACAGGAAATCGATGGCCTCAATCATATCATCTACGCTGACGATATCATCCTCTGGGTGAACGATGGCAACGATGAACACGTTGAAAACAAATTACAACTTGCCATAGAAAGAGTTAAACAATACCTAGCAGGAACCGGACAGGCGTGTTTGGCGGAGAAATCTGAGCTCCTCATTTATGTACCGTCGCTACGTGGCCGAAAACCACGGAACGAAACAATCCGGAAATTCACCTAGCTACGGCAGAAGGTGCGCCCATACCAAAGGTTGACAAGAGCAGAGTATTGGGCCTCACCGTTGAAAGTAACGGCTACAATGGAGAGATCATACGCAAGTTAGACACTATAACATCTCAAATCATGCGGCTAATTAAACGAATAGCCAACAAACAGTGGAATGAAAGAAGGCAATCTGATTCAACTAGTCCAAGCGTTCGTAATAAGCAGAATAGTATACGTGGCACCGTACCTACGATGGTACTCATCAGAAAAATAGAAATTAGACTGCTCAATCAGAAAAATCTACAAGCAAGCAATCGGACTCTCCATCACCACCGGCAACGATAGACTACTGCAGCTAGGTCTCCACAATACACTGGATGAGCTAATCGAGGCACAACGAATAGCAAAATACGAATGCCTGTCCAAAACTAAAAGAGGCAGGCAAATATTGGATCGCCTAGGTATAAGGTATCATACCCAACATGGCGTCAAAGTAGATATGGCCAGGCACATCAGGGACGTGATAACCATCCCTCCAGTATCCAAGAATATGCATCCTACCCACCATCAGGGTAGACGGGAAAGCAGAGCACGCAATCTACAGAAGAAATTCGGCAACAGCAAGGACACTACGTTTGTAGACGCAGCTAGATACAGACAGACACAAGCGCGCCTACACAGCAGTGGTAATAAATTACGAGGGAAAATGCACGACGAGCGCTACAGTCAACACGCTACATGCAGAAACCGCACAGTTTTGAAATAGCTATTGCGCTAGACATAGCACAAACACCAGCGGGCGTAAACATCAGTGATTCCCAGACGGCCATACGAAACTTCGCCAACGGTCGAATCTCCCCAGAGGCACTACGACTCCTAAAACTAGCTAATAACAGCGACAAAAATGTCGATCTCATCTGGACACCTGCTCACACACTACCAGACGGTAACAATGAGGTGGCGCACCGCATGGCTCGAGAGCTTACGGACCGAGCCTCGCTTAGCCCCGACTCACCGACTACCGATGACTGGGAGTGGGAAGATCGAATGACCAGATTTCACGAAATTACACAGTACGATAGATTGCGGAGGCGTACATTCCCGCCTCCGCACCCAAAATTAGGCAAAAACCAGTCTGTAGAATGGCGGCGGTTACAGACCCTATCCGAGTCCAGCTATTACGCACCTAATATACCCAGATTTCTACCTAACAGACAAGTGCAGACATTGCAACTCTAGAGCCACCCTGGAGTACATCCTATGAGAATGTACGGCTGTAATCCAGGGTAACGGTGATGCAGCCTCAAACAGCGACAGCCTCCGCGCGCGCTGGGAGTCTGCGTTGCTCAGCTCGGACCTACAGCACCAATTCTAGGCCGTCCAGCGAGCCGAGGAAGCTGCCAAGGGCCAACAACCCTTGGCTGAAAGCTAGGCGGGGTCCAGGCCTACCCCACCAAATCGCAGGGCACTGAATAAAGTTATTTGAATGAACTTCGTGAAATATGTCAGAGGAACTGAAAGAATAATAACTTACGCAGCACCAGTTTGGTACAAAGGCACCAATATTCTCGCTAAACGATTAATATCAATCCGAAGGAAACCCATATTAACAATAACAAAGGCATATAAAACTGTATCTAATAATGCATTAAACGTTCTAGCAAACTTGCCACCAGCGCATTTAAAAATAGAAATAGAAATGCACAATATCATCAACAACGGAAAAGAATTTCTTTGGAATGACAAAGTTTTCGATCTTGATAAAATAGCACACAAGATTGATAAACGGGAAACTCATCCCACAAATAAATATAAATTCAGTTTTAATAAGGATCTAACTAAGCATGCAGATTATGATATTGTTACAGATGGCTCTTGCAATGAAAACGGAGCTGGATCAGCTTTTGTAATCATAAAATCACAAGAAATTATAGAACCTAAGCAATACTCCTTGCCGAACCATAATAATAATTTTGAAGGAGAAGCAATAGCAATAACAAAAGCATTAGAATATATTATTTCCCAGAATAACTCAGCCAGTTACCAAATATTAACGGAGAGTTTATCAGTACTGCAAGGCGTAAATAATCCAGAAAACCTTAACCCCTATATCCATAAAATGAAGCAATTACTGCAGGAAATAACAACAAATAATAGCCTGATTTTAACATACGTAAAAGGACATAGTGGAAATATAGGCAACGAGATCGCGGACGAACTGGCAAAAAAAGCCATAAAACATGGCGATGAAATAAATCTCCCTATTTCAAAGAAATTTCTAAATAAAGAATCAAAAATGGGATAATGATAAATTAGTACATAAAAGTTGTATCCACAATTGGTTTAAAAATATAAATCAGATTCCACGGCAATTTATAGCCAACCATCAAATATCCCAAATTTCGACAGGTCATGGACGGTTTCTGCATTATCTGTTCAGGTTCGGAATAAGGCGACATAGAACTTGTCCCTGCAATACAGAAGCGCTTGATTTAGATCATTATCTTAACAACTGTAAAATAACAGAAAAATACCGGTCACAATTGAAAAAGTATGGCACACATCCCACACAAAAACTACGTGAACTTATAAATGATGCAAAGGCTATGGCTATTCTCAACGAGATGGTAGACACCATAAATAGCAAAATATGAAATTGCCATTTCACCTATCAGAAAAAACTGTTCCCAGGTACGATTCTGTGCCCCTGATAGCCAAACGACTCGTAGAATGAGCCACATCTGGATAAAAAAAAAAGAGAAATAAAAAAGAGCAAGAAACTACCATTCTCCAGACATCTCAAAAGTCTCATAGAAATAGGAATTCCCATTCCACAACCGTGTGGCGTCCATGGGCTACCCCGCATCTACGCCCCGCAGACTCGGAACTGTCATTTCCAGACAGAATGGTGCCAATCATGACCCAAACTGCCGCAACGGCGCATCACGGTCTTCTTCACGAGTCACCTACTTAATGCGGGCAGAAACATACCCAGTGGGTTGACCCACACCATTGCCCCGATAAACTCGGCAGCTAAACCCGGGAGAAAGAGACTGAGATGGAGCCCCTGCTCTCACGGCGCCTACAGAAACTGGACTACACGATCGAGACTTGCCCTGAACAGGGGCTTACCGCCCTCAAATGAAACACATAACCAAGCACATTTTTGGGTGCATTCAAAGCTCATCCATGAGCCGTGGCATCATGGGGGGCATGTTCGCCACTGGGAGGACACACCAAAAAGAAAAAATAAATAAATTAATGCTTCCTTCTCTGGAGGCTATGGTCAAAATAAGTAATTAGCAAATGTATTGTAATAATTATTGTAATTATTAAACTGTGAATACAGGGAAAAAGAAAAAAGAGGTTGAAAAAAAACTGGAAATAAGAAAGAACAAGAATGAAACCAAAAGAAAAAAGAGAAAGACAAATTGAAAAGAAAAAAGAGAGAACAAAAAAAAAGAACAAATTGAAAAAAAAAGAAAAGAAAGGAGCAAAAAAATGAAATAAAAAATGAAATATCTTTGCATATAGAAAAAGGGGGAAAATTCTCAGCAGTAATATTTCATCCTTCTGTATTTATTGTAGACCAATAATCTCAAGTTTACTAATAGTCGCCAAATGTAAGGGCGTGAGAGGGTGCGAAACCGAGAAAATAAAATAAATGAAGAAACATCAAGTACGAACAACCTGCAAGACGACCCCAGGAAGTCCTGGCCCCGGAAAGAAGCTGAAGATAAAGCTCAAGAACAAACTTCGAGACGAAGAAAGCAAGCGGGAGCCAGAAGAAACGTTCTTAGTCAAGACGAAGCCATGTTATGTTCATTTCATATCTATTTACTCCTTTGATGAACAAATCCCGCATTGCTGTCCCGTTCCCTTCGCCGTGGTTCCCTGGTGGTAGAGCTCTCCCCCCCTTTCTTTTTCATTTTGTTTTTTTCTCATGTCCTATTCATTTCTTTTTAATTCGGCAGCCTGCAATACTTAGGTGCCGCAGGCAGGGCTTAAACCTTTTTTTTCTTTTATGTAATTTTACTTGCCCACCACCATTTTTTGTCCCTATCCTCACAAATATTGGAAGCCAACCTCGAAGAAGACAGAGCTTCCCAGATCTCAACGGTAACCAGCAAAGGTGACAAAAACACCGCTGTTTTAAGTCTGTCAAAGGTAGACAAAGCTACAATGAATCTGATAAAGATTTGCACCTTAATGGGGGGAGACGAAAAGGTCAAGCAAATGATTGAAGTAATCTGACAGAACAGTCAAAAATGAAAACTATTATCATGGAGCACGCATAAGAGATTGCTTACCAAAAGGGAGAATTGAAGAGCTCGAGCCCAGGTCCTCGGATGAAAGAACTTCAAGAAATGAGGATTCATTAACAAGAAGAGAAGAAAGAGTACCGACAGAAGCAAGTCCAATACCGACCTACGCCCTTGTCGTCTCATCTGGGTCACTACAGAAAAATGAAGTGGTCGCCCTCATCAGGAAGAAGGTTGATCCTGTGACGCTTGGATTGCAGGATGCAGCGATAAGAAATGGGCGAGAAGGTGTCGTGGTCACGACCTCATCAAAAGAAGCGTCCAAGAAACTTCTTAACCACTTTCAAAAGGACAATGATCTCAAAAATCTGACAACAATGTTGCCAAAATCAACTTCAAATCAAGGTTTTCGGACTCGGGGAAGAAACAGACATAGAAACTCTCGCAGAAAGAGTACTCACGCGAAACCATCTGTCCTGTACTCCAGAAGACACGGAAATAAAAAAGACCTGGAAAGGAAGAGAGGGAACGACTGCAGTCTTCGCCCTAAATCGCAGTGGTATTGCCGCAGTCGGAAAGAGGAAGTTTTTGAACATCGGTTGGTCAAGATGCCCTATCTTCGACCACATCTTCCCAAGGTGCACCAGGTGTGCCTCCCATGGGCACACGGCTTTTGAATGTGACCGGCCTTTTCATTGCACCAACTGTGGGAAAAGAGGACACCAACAGAACGACTGTGAGGACGACCCCCAATGCAGAATCTGCGAAAGTGAGGGAATCCAGGAATTTGATCATTCTATGATGTCTTGGGAGTGTCCTTGTTATGTCTCGAAAATTGAACTAGAGAAAAAGAGAATCATGGCACGCCTTAACTAAAACTTCGGACCGCAAACACGGCTTCTAACGCTTTGAACACCAAACTTCCAACACATCCTAGGTCAGACACATTAGACATCACACAAGTAAATTTAGCAAGGTCATATAAAGCATAAGAATCACAAAAATTTTATCAAGAAGAATATAGACAAGACATTTCTGCAGTACAGGAACCACATGCACTCGCAAATAAAATAATTGGATTCCCTATAAAACACAAGATTATAGCACATAAGGTTAATCCGAAAGTAACAATAATTATGCACACTCAAGAAATAATTAGCTTTCCAATTTTAGTAGAACATAACATAATAGTAATGGGAATAACGTATAAAAGCAACGACATTCTGTTACTTAATTGTTATTGGCCACGTAATGAGGATAATTCGCGATATTTATCAAAACTAGAGAATTTTTTAAATTCAATTTATTACACAGAACTTTTAATAACCGGTGACATCAATGCGAAAAACACCACATGGGGAAGTAAAATTATCGATACAAGGGGTGATAATATTCTAGAATTATCAATTAGGAACAACCTAACAGTCTTAAATGATAAGAACTCTCCTCCAACGTTTAAAACACCAAGGGCAAAAGGATGGATTGACCTATCAAACAGCCCCTACGAGTCCGATATCACTAACTGGGAAGTCCTAAAAGACTTCAACAATAGTGACCACAAGTATTTAAAAATTGAAATCCATGTAGGACACAAACCGGAAGAGGAAAAACACGGAATTACTCTTAAAGGAACGAAAAAGACCTTGGACGCAGTATTAGAAGATCAATAGTTTGCAGACAATAACGAATTTAATAGTATTCAAGTAGAGGACAGCCTCGGTATATTTAACTCCAAATTATCTAGAAGCAAGATATACTAAAAAATTGAAAGCTCCTAAAAACAAGACGAACGCATGGTGGACAATGGAGTTTGAAATCGAAAGGAAAAGAGTTCGAGCGATGAGAAGAAAGTATCAGAGAGCTAAAGGCGAGATAAGAGAATCATATAAAAAAAATACTACACAGAACATGACATATACAATAACTTTTGCTTTGCTTAGCAAAGCAAAACAATCAAACTGGGAAACTTTCTGCTCAGCTAGTTCAAAGAATCCTTTTAACCTCCCTTACAAAATAGCTAATAATAAACTTAAGAAGAAAATTATTATATCCAGCATTAAAAAAAAAGACGGTGAACAAACTCAAACACTATAAGAAACTGTAGAGTATATTCTAGGAACACTTTATCCAATAGAAGAAAGTACCCTTGTTACGAATGCAGATCAAACCGAAGACACACTCGAGCACCAATTAAAAGGTAATCACCAGTTAAATGACTATCCCTCAAAGGGATCAGACGAGAACACATACTACAAAGCGGAAGCATTGAACTGCCCTTCACCACCTTAGAATTGGACTCTATTATTAAAAATTTGCGCAAGGATGTTGCACCAGGACCTGACAATTTACAAAGTGAACTTGTAATACGAATGTACGAGAAACACAAAACACATTTTGTCAATTTGTTTAATGCTTGTTTAATATTTGGTCACTTCCCTACACATTGGAAAACATCCAGAGTAATTTTAATTAATAATGCAAATAATGAAAAAACAGGAGTAGGAAAGTATAGACCCTCTGATATTAATTCTATCTTAGGAAATGTTTTAGAAAAGCTACTTAAAGACATACTATACTTCTTCCTGTTTAAAAATAATCATTTACACAAGAAACAATTTGGGTTTCGCCACAACACCTCGACAACAACAGCCCTTCTTGAAATAAAAAGGAGAGTAATCAGGAATAAAATAGATAACAACAGTAGGTTAAGCATTTCAATAGACATCAAAAATGCTTTCAACAGTATTAGAGCGGACATTGTAACTAAAATTCTTCAAGAATACAATTGCCCCAAGAACTTAAGATTAATGGTAAACTCTATACTAATCAACAGAAAATTAAGATACGATCAATATAATGTAAAAGTAGATAAAATTCTGGCGACAGGATTCCTACAGGGTACAAGCTTTGAGCCCTCTCTTGTGGAACTTGTTGATAGCAAAATTATTAGAAGCACAAAATATTCAGGACACGTACGTGTCCTGAATATTTGCAGACGATATTTAGTTTGTAGTTAAGGCAAAAGCAAGGAAAACTCTAGAGGACAAAGCCAATCAAACATTAAACCAAATTAATAACTGGGCGCGAAAAATGAGACTCGAATTCAATACAGAAAAATCAAACTATGTAATTATAGGTAAACAATGTGACAGTCATGCACCCCATTTAAATGTAGGTGGAAAAAGAATAAAATGATCAAGGAATTAAAAATATCAGGCGTTATCTCCGATTCAAGAATGTCATTTATCCCTCACATGCAATACATACAAGATAAAGTTGCTCTTTCAACTTACCAATTAAGTAAATTTACCGCAGGACGAAAGGGGATTGAACAGAAGCAATTAAAGACTTTATATTAGAGTGATTGAGAGGATGATTGTTTATGCTTGTCCAGTTTGGTATAGTAAAAAGATTGAGATTAATAAAAAAACTCAAAACAATTCAAAGAATACCTTCTCTTCCACGTCCCTGGCCACCGGGGAGTGGTGCGTAATGAACTGACAGACGCGGCCGCGTCGTCAGCGGTGACTGACGGTCTCGTTCGCTCCTGCCTCGCTTTCATACGATCGGTCAGGACCAGATTACTTAACACCTCCATTTCACCAATGGCACTGCTACTGGCAGCGCGAGGGCAAAGACACCACCCTCTGTAACTGGGTCTGTAGTGTATATGCCATCCCGTCCTGGTTCCCCCCGAACCGTCTGTTAACTCATTCTTTTTCACGGGGCATGGATATTTTCCACACTATCTTCATCGTTGCCATCTTAGCGCCTCCGATCGATGCGCGTGCGGGGGCTGCCGGTGTCGATGAGACGCATTGCGTGACCTCCTGCACGCGTACTGCGCCCGTTGCGTCCGGTTACGAGCTCTCCTGCAACTCGATTTTCTTTATCCAGGTGTATACTCTCTTTTTATATAGGAGGTTGTATAGGAGGTTGTGGCCAAGTACTGCACCAGGGTGGCCAATCCTGCTCTGGTGAGGGAGTGCGTTACCGGTTCTGGTCACCGGGATCAGGCCACACTCCGGGCCTGTTTGTGCAATTTTGTTAACACGCGGATTTTTTTTTAATCCGGTGGAAAATTGGCGGCACCGGGATTCGAACCACGGACCTCTTGCACGCGAGGCGGGTTTTCTACCTCTACACCACCGCTGCAGACCGGGGTTGTTGGAGAAGTATGGGAGAGGCCTTTGCCCTGCAGTGGGCGTAACCAGGCTGATGATGATGATGATGATGATACACTCTTTCCATTCCTTCCTCTTCCGTTCCTCTCTCTCCAATGCTTCCCGATGACCACTAGCGCCCTCCTCCGTATCACTCTTGTGCCATTCGTTCATATTACTTTTGCATGACTGTTCTTCGCCATCCGCACTGTATAAGCCAACTATGGCGGGGTTTCCCCGTGCTGTATGGCTTTAGCCGCATGCTTCATTCTCGTTCTTCTCCGCGTCCTCTTCACCTTTTTGTTATCCATCCCCTTGTGTCACGATCATTGTGCGGACTTTGCAGTGCCACACCCTGATGTGCCTGCCCGTCACCTTCAACAACGAATTACACCCTGTCTACCTGAACACTGGCGTCAATTCGACGCGGCAGGAGTCCGGCCAAGAGGACGGACGCACAGGCCCCTTCGTTTTTTGCAACAAAACAGGCATATATTGCGGGTCCCTGCGCGGGCGTCGGCAGGTTGCCCTGGGGCGGCGGTATGGGCTTGAGTGTGTTTTGTGTTGCTTGCAGACGGTAATTTCTTCGGAGGCAGTTATCAATGTGCCTTCTACTCTTGCATTCTCATAAACAAACTTCTTGTTCAACTTATTCTTATCTGATTTAAGAAGCTTACCCCCGCCTTCATTTTTAGTTATCTATTGCTTTTTTTCTCTAAATTTATTCTAGGTTGCCTTCGCCGCCCCTTTTCATTCATATTCTATTCGACTTTATACTCGTTGTACCTCAACGGAGGTGCGGGTTTCCCCCAACTTTTTCTTTTTTGTTCAATCGAGGGACAAAAAGCAATGAAGGAGAACAAGGCACAAATCATAGAGGCTGCAACGGACGCAATCCAAAGAGTAGAAAAATGGACCACGGCAAACAAAGTAAAGCCTAATCAAGAGAAGACGTTCTGCGTCCTCTTTTCCTTAGGGAAAGGAGGAATGGAAAAGGGCAGCCCCACCATCAGAATGACGGGAAGCAAGAAGGGGCTTAAGTTCCAGACATCAATCAAGCTTCTGGCAGTGGTGGTGGACAGGTGTCTATCGTTCTTTGAGCACGCCGAATACTTGCAGCGGAAAGCGGAGACGCTTGCCATGAAGTCGCTGACGTTCCTGAGATTGCACACTTCAGTGGGCTCGGCGATGAGGCGCCGTCTCTATAGCCAAGAGCTATGGCCGGTGTCCAGTGTTGCTCATTTCTCTGGATTTTCAGGGGGCGTTCGACAGGGTCTGGCATCCTTTGGTCTTGAAATATTTGAGAGACCGCGAACGCCCGGAAATCTGGTGAAACTGATCGCCACTTCCCTGGCGATTACCGCGATTCGTGTGTTCTGATACCGTCTACTACATTACTTGCTTCGCCTGTGTTGTTTTCGAGTGCGATGTTTCAGTCCCTGTGCCAGCGCTCCTTGATGCGCCTGCGGGGTGCACGCGACATTCTAGCGGACAGGTATCATGTTCTCAGCCATGGCTAGCGAAACGGCCTATCAAATTCATCCAGACAAATCTTGCCGGCACACGCGATGCCACCAAGTTTCTCGTGGAGCGTATGATAGCGGGCGACTTCAATTTCGCACTGGTGTCCGACCCTCATACGCGCGCCAATAAAATCCCCCCGAATTTGGCCCGCTCCATCGTTCCCTTTCATGCTTCGGAGCACCCACGCGTCGTCTTGCTGGCGCGAGCCCCTGACTTCGACATCTTTCCCGTGTACGTGTCCCAGAGGGCATATCGTTGTTCGGCCTCCGAGGACAAGACGCTGTCGGGCTATAGACATATCGAGTTCACCCTTTTCGCGGCCATGGCGGTGCCGTTACGTCGCCTTGACGAATTTTCCGCGTGGACAGATGCTAGAGATTCTTCGGGACCATCACTGTCTCCCGCTGTCGATTTTCATCCGCTGTCCTGCTTGAATTGGTGTTGGAGGGTTTTTACTCTCTTATAGCGCCTTATGCAGGCGCCACCTTCGAAGGGTTCCACCGCGCGGCGAGAGGGCGAAGTCGTGCTGGTCGCCTCAATTGCGGCACGAACGTCTCATCGCGAGCGCGCGATGAGACGCCGGTTCCAGCGCGCGCGTGATCTCGCCATGCACGAGATCTTTCGTGTCCAGTATGTCGCCGCTTTCGCTGCTAAACATGCGAAACATCGGGCAAGCGAAACAAGCTTGCGACAAGAGCAAGAGCAAGCGACATGCGAAACATCGGGCGATGTTTCATGACATCACAACATGGCGCTCCTTTCAGGGTGGCCTTTGAGAAACTTCCTTCCGTTTTAAATCTTCCTCCGCTCGAGGGTCCCGACGGCACTTCTACCCCATCCGTCTTAGACTCGGCAGCCTTTTTACTGAGCGCACATGTAACCGAGGATGACCCTACAGCCGACAGCGAACACCATCGTCGCATTCCGGCTGTAGTGAGGTATCCCAATCCATGTAATCGAGGAAAAAGCTGGATCGACTTAACGTTATAGGAAGTAGCTAAAGATAAAAATTCAATTATGCGGTGCAAGATGCGCTCCAGTATGTAAGACAACAAAAGAAGGAGAAAGAAAAGCGGTAGAAGAACTTCTAAATATTGATTGGGGAAATGAGGTAACGAACTTAAATTCTACTGAGGATATAGAAAATACGGTGAATAAATTCTATAGTACATTAGATCAGCTGTACAATAACATCAAAAGAGGTTCACTAAAGAGCCAGAAAACCAGGCAAAATATGGCGGATCACAGATTTAGAAATACAAAGAAAAAAAGCCAAGGCAATGAAAAGGAGGTATAAAAATGTCGAGGAGATCTAAGAGAAGTTTACAAGAATCAATATTACAGAGAACATGACTCGTATGTAAATAATTTGGCTAGCGCAAAGAGTAAAAGTTGGGATGAATTTATATCTAAAGCAACAAAAATCATTTTAATTTAGCGTACAAGGTGGCCAGAGACCAGTTGAAAACCCCACTAATAATTAGTAATATACAAAAACAAGAGAATTCGTCGACAGGCACGTTACAAGAGACGGTAGAATATATTTAGGAAAATTATATACAATCTCCGAACGAGGAACTGAGAACGAAGAAATCTTGAGGAAAGAATCAAATAAAATCCAACAGGACAATCGAGATGTTCCATTTCAGGAACAGGAAATAGACTAGATTATAAGCAAATTGAGAAAAGACTTAGCAGTAGGTCCGGATGGGCGAAGAACAGAGATACTTCAAATAATGTATAAGAAACATAAAGAATTCTTTCAGGGCCCGTTTAACAGCCGTTTAAAATGGGGACATCTTCCAGAAAAATGGAGAGAGTCAAAAATAATATTATTTCAAAAAAGAAAAGTCTGGAAAAACCTAGAGATTTTACACCAGTTGCTACTAATTCGATTTTTGGTAAAGTACTAGAAAAGCTCCTCAAGGATAGAATATATTTTTATTTGAATAATGAGAAATTATTATAAAGAAATCAGTATGGTTTTAAGCACTTAATATCTACAACACATGCATTAGATATAAAAAAGAGGGTAACCCAAGCATTATTACATAAGCAAGCAGTACTATTGATATCATTAGATATCAAAAATGCATTCAATTCTAATAACATAAAAATAATAGAATATTTTACTCAACACAAATGCCCAGGAAATCTGAACGAATTACTGGCAGAAATAATGAGGGATATATCCATGATATACAAAAATGGGGATGTGGAATTAAAGTACAAGCTTAAGCAGGGCTCTCTGCAAGGATCACCCCTAAGCCCGTTATTATGGACACTCATGATATCAGATTTAATAATTAAGAAACGTCCCGAAAGTGCTCATTTACAAGCTTTCGCAGACGATACAACAATAATAATTAAAGGAGATTCCTAAGAAAACTCCAGGAAACTGCAAATAAAACTCTGCAAACAGTAGAAAATTGGGGGAAAGCAAAGAATATTGACTTTAATGCAGCAAAATCTCAATACATGATTTTAAAAGGAAGATACTAGAAAAGCCACCCAATACTAATATTAGAAGGCGATAAAATTCAACTGGTAGAGAAACTAAAAATTCTAGGGGTAATCTTCGATGAAAGTTTTACATTTACTCAACATCTTGAATATATAAAAGAAAAGGCTATGAGTCTGACCTCTAACTTATATAGGTTTACTGATACAAACAGAGGTATCAAAGGCAAAGAAATGAGAGACATATACAAAAGGGGTATAGAACGGATAATAACTCATGGTTCCCCAATATGGTACAGAAATATAACAATTATTGTTAAAAAACTAACATCCAATCAAAGAAAACCTTTATTAGCAATAACAAAAGCCTATAAAACAGTTGCTAATAGTGCATTAAATGTTTTATCAATTATACCTCCAGTGAACTTGAAGATAAAGAAAGAAATTGAAATGGTTAACATATTACATAGAGAGAAACCATTTATTTGGAACAATGAAACGTTCACAAAAGACAAAATATATAATTTTGTAGATAAATGGAAAACTCATCCTGCAAACAAAGTAAAATATCACTTCAGAACAGAAATAGAAAAGACTATTAATTACAATATATTTACCGATGGATCTTGTGATACAACTAACCCTGGAGCAGCATTCATAGTTTTTAAAACGTTTTCTAAAATAATTACAACAAAACAGTATGCATTAGCAAAACATAATAATTTTGATGCTGAAGCTCTAGCAATAACCAAAGCGTTAAAGTACGTAGCAGAACAACATAATAAGGACAGTTACCAAACTATAAGATATTCTGTCAAAATTACAAGGATTTAACAATCCTGGCAACTTAAATCCATACATACAGAAAATTAAAGAAAAAATTGGAGAAGTAAGCGAGGATCATAAAATAATACTAACATTTATAAAAGGGCCCAGTGGGAACGTGGGCAATGAATATGCAGATGATCTAGCCAAAAAGGGATACGATTTGGTGAAAAAATAGTTGCCCATATCTAAAAAGTTCAATAGTAGTCAGTTAAACAAACAAATATTTAATAAATAGAATACTCAGTGGAGTCAAGAATCCAATTATCATAAATGCTACATCAGAGATTGGATTACAAACATTAATGAAATTCCAATCTTATTCTTGGCCAATATTTCACAATTTACGACAGGCCATGGCCGGTTTTCACACTACCTGCAGAGGTTCAGAATCAGACAAAATAGTGTGTGTACTTGTGGAAAAGAGGCGTACTCATTTGACCATTATTTAGAAAATTGCGAAATAACTAGGAAGTATCGTGATCAATTAAAAATGAAATTGGGGCATATGTACAGTAGGAAAAAATTGAACTTTTAAAGGATAGGGAGACACTTTCGATTTTGGAGGAGATGGTTGAAGAGGTAAATAGTAGGGTTTAGTAAAAAAATTCCAGTTCGGTTGTGTTTCTCAGCACAAATAGAGAAAGAGGAAGAAAAAAGATATATCATTTATTAAGAAGCAAAAGGACTGAGAAAACAAATAGTCGGTAAAATCTTTATGGTTGATATCATCGATGACAGCCCAGACAAAAGCCCAAAAGGACACTGCTCTCATATTCAATATCAAGGGGAACCACCCATGGTCCATAAATACTCCATATCCCAGAGCAGCCTTTCGGGTAGTACAAAAAATGAAATAAATACCTGACACATTCCGTATGACGGCCAAGGCTACCACCGAAGAACAATATCAACAGTTGTGAGTTCTCCAAATTGTTATGACGGGCTTTACCAACAAATTGTTAAACCAAAATGTAAAAATTGTTAAATGAAACGGTATGACGGCTGCGGCTACCACCGGAGTAAAAGTACTCATTGTAATCAAATGAATCCCATATGGGTAAGGTTTGATGCCACAAGAATGCAAACCTACATCTTACATGTTCGGTATGACGGCCAAGGCTACCAACGAAGCAGAACAATAGTAACAACTGTTCACCTTTTCGGTATGACGGCCTTGGCTACCACCGGAGTAAAAAGGGGCTCACAGTGATTAAATAGATTCCCCAGGAATAATGTTGGATAATGGATAGAAACTGGAACGCGAATTGTGTCGGAATTGCCTGTTCCACGTGGTCAATAAAATTGGAATTGAGGGAGATGTGACCTCATCGGGTGAGAATGCCGACCCCTTGGCCTGGGTGCATCGTGGGATAGAGGGACCCAAATCAATTACTCCTCCGGACTCTGAGCGTCCTGGTCCTATTGGCATCGTGGTATCGATTATTGACATTCTATTTGTGTATGTCATTGAGCATTAACTCCGAAAAAAAAATACAGTGTGTAAGGGCAAAGATGAAAGGCATACACGGAAAACAAAGGAAAAAATAATATTAATTAAATAAACTAAAAAAAAGAATACAAAAAGAAAGGTCAGGTTTAAAAAGAAAAGAAAGGGATATAACGGAAATTCAGTATTCACAGACTGGATTGAAGAAAAAAGAAACAGGCGGAGAAGGAGTGTGTTTTCGGTCACTAGTCCATACAATTGTCAGTTACCTGAAGGCAGGATATATTATTGTGAGCTTCTGCAGGCTGTGGAGACTGGTAGAGAGGAAAGGATTCTACATGATCTTGGGAAAGAAGGCGTCGTGAAGTGACAGAAGACATCACCAACACAAGATAGACAAGACAAGAACTGGCAAGAACTTGCAGAACTTACATCATCAACAGAAGACGTCAAAATTAATGACTGTATCAAGAAAAGATCAAGACAGCAGATTAAATAGTGCATAAGTATACATGCAAAGGAAAGAAAGGAAAAGAAGAACTTTGTAAGTCAAGTCAGGACATTATTACTTATTGTTATGTATTGTGTTGGTGCATCATGTTCAATAAATCCCGCAACCATCCGTTGGTTGCCTAGGCTGTGGTTTCCCTGGTAGTAGACTCCCCCCGCCCCTTTTCTTTTACTACAAAATTATTCGACTACGTCCTCTTCATTTATCTTTCTAATTTGGCATCCTGCAATGCTTAGGTGCAGCAGGCAGGGCTTAGCTTTTATTTTAATTATCTTTATTTTTCATAAAATTTTACTGCTATACACAACCGTTATGTCCCTATCCATAATCATCATGGTCGGCTCCAGCGCCTCCGGCCACTAGTTCGCCCGGGAGCGGGCTTTTTCTACCTTACAGCAAACTGTGAGTTAGTACAGACTCCAATTTTGCACTCCTCTACTTGAAAGGGTTCGCGCACATGCTGTTAGCGAAAACCGCACGGAAAACGGCCGAGAAATAGCTGAAAACCCTATTTTTGTGATGTAAACAAGCCGAGGCGGCGGCCATTACCCACTCAAGAAACAGTTTTGCTGCCAACTAGTTCAAAAGAGGGTGAAAACTGCAGCCGAAAATTCCTCGGGAGTCACTGACAATCCTAGGAACCAATTTCAACCTTGAAATCGCCGGAGAAACGCGAAAAAACGAGAAAAGAGTGACGAAAAAACATCGTGTTCCCGCAAATGCAGGGCGTCGCCATCTTGGGTTTCCCCTCTTGCCGAGCAAAAACAGCTAACGGCTAAGTTTGAGCACGCACAGGAAAAGGAACGAAATCAAGCACGGAAGACCTGGCCAAAATATCCAGAAGAAGACCTTCAGCAAAACAACGCAAGCAAGCAAAGAAAACAAACTTTTAGTCAAGAGGAGTCGCAAGCTATAGTTTGTACTTAGTAAAAAGTTATACGCTATATGTATAGTTATACGTTAACAAAAGCCCGCAGCCCGCCCGTTCCTTTGGCCGAGGACGCTGATGGTGATACACTCTATCTTCCTTTTCCTTTTATATCTAACTACACCTCTATTAAACCCACTTCCCTATCCCGTCCTCACTATATCTCCACCCTTCTATCTAAACATATAATCTGTTATTCTTTTTCATTCAAATGATCTTTTTGGCACTATGCTATGCGATTTTATTTCATTTTTGATTAGGGTTTCCTCTTCGACCTGCGATACATTAGTGGTGCAGGTAGAAGCATCTCTTCTTTCTGCCTCTAACTTTCTGTCACTGTCCATATAATACAAACTAACCCAGGTAGAACATACAAAGCAACGCAAACACTACGTAACTACCATGATAAAGAGAAGCATGATATATCTTGTTCAGGAGCCTTACTCTTTAGATAATAAAATAATTGGCTTTGCTATTAAGCACAATATCGCTGTGCACTCAATCACACACCAAAGTTGCCAGTGTAATTCACAATCCATAAAGCAATTTTCCCCGTATTAATCGAAGATAAAGTTAGAGCAGTAAGAATAGGAGATAAAAAATAAATGCTAATCATCAATTGCTATTGTCCACTTCAAGAAGATATCAAGCCACTGTTATTGAAATTGGACGCCCTAATACAAAAAAATCTCTTATAAAGATATTATGATTATTGGGCATTTTAATGCCAAAAACAACCTTTGGGGAAGCCGAAATAATGATCAAAAAGGAGAAGCTCTCCTAGAATTTGTAATTCGGAAAATGTCCACACAGTAAACGACAGGAACTCCCCACGAACTTTTAAAACTACACGGGCAAACGGTTGGATAGACCTCACTAATTCAAATAATGAATTGGCAGAAAATCTTTGCGAATGCGAAGTTCTCAAAATCTTCAATAACAGTGATCATAGATTTCTCAAAGTTAACATATGAAACATAATACCTCAACAAAACATGGGACTAACACTCAAAGTAGAACAAAAATTGATGGAAGAAATGATCAGGGATACCTGGTTCGAAGACGTGCACGAACAAATCGCTACAGAAGAAGACATTAAAAATATTCTCAACACATTTTACCAAAAACTGACAGCTTAGAGAGGAAATATACCAAGAAGTAAAACCCATCGAAACATCAAACTAATTCTTAGAGGACAACAGCTCTCGAGATAGAAAGTACGGGTAATGCGTAGGAGGTACCAAAAATCATAAGGTGAATTAAGACGAAAATAGAAAAAAGAATATTACCAAGATCACGACGTTTATAAGAACATGCTCGAAAATGCGAAAAACAAAAGCTGGGAAGGAATATGCACAAAAATAACGAAATATCCTTTCCTCATAAGATAGTACGACATCAGTTAAAAGAAAAGGTACGCCTTACCAGCATTACAAAAGTGGACGGAGAAAATACCACAACACTTGAGGAAATTGTACAGTATATTTTAGAGCAATAATTTCCCACGTTTTCAGTTGAGAACGAAAATCTGCCCCATGATAGCGAAAATTCTCGCTCAAATGGAGATGCGAGAGAAACGAATATTTACGAAGGACAATATGCATACAACAGCTGTGTATACGACCAATATAGTGGACAGAAAGATATAACAACAAACCATTCACGCAAATCGAAGTTGATTGGATTGTAAAACATCTCAGAACAAACGTTGCCCCTAGACCCGATAATATTAAAACTGTCTTTGTACAAAAATTATACAACACAAGACATTTTTTATCAATCTATTTAATGCATGTTTTAAAATAGGATACTTTCCACAGGAACGGAAACGATCTAGAATAATTAACTATACCTTAGGTAAGATTTTAGAGAAATTAATAAAGGATAGGATATACCACTTTTTGGATCTTACGAACATTTTACATATGCACCAATATGGTTTTACACACAGAACATCGACCACACTAGCTTTAGAAGAAATTAAGAAGAAAATACAATAAGCTAAACTAGACTGCTGAATTGATTAGTTATTTCAGTAGACATTAAAAATGCCTTTAATTTCATACAGTCTTCTTTCGTTATGCAGTAACTTAAACAATACAACTGTCCTAAAATTTAATAGTAATAACAGGAGACATCCTAACAAACACAGAAATAACGTATACAAATTACAATTGATCCATTACAAAAACATTGAGAACAGGATCACCACAAGCCTCCCCACTGAGTCCAATCTATTGGAATATAATAACATCCGAGGTTCTAGAAATAAAAAAAACATTTCCAGAGGTTCATATACAAGCTTTTGCAGTTGATGTTATTATTATAGTAAAATTTAAATCGAGAAATGATGCAGAAAATAAAGTGGACAAGACCGTTGCAAAAATACACGAATGGTCAAAACAAAAGGTATAACATTCAATTCGAAGAAATCATCTTTCATGTTAATTGGTAAGAAATACATAAGTCATCCTCAAGAGCTAATCCTCGGAAATCATAAAATTAAAGAGGTTAAAGAAATAAAACTACTAGGGATTACTTTTGATCCTAATCTCACGCTTCTTCCTCAACTAGAATACATCAAATAAAAAGTGTATGATGTTACACACAACGTGGGAAGAATAATGGGTTCAGCAAAATATAATAATCAGGACAGACTGAGGAAAATATATAAACAGGGGATAGAAAGGATGATCATTTATGGATCACCCGTTCGGTATAGTTACAAATCTATTATTATCAGGAAACTAAATTCAATTCAAAGGATCCCCTTGCTAATGATCTTAAAATCATTTAGAACATCTAATCTAGCTTTAAATATTTTGTGTGATATTCCTCTGATTAACCGCAGAATAGAAAAAGAAAAGGAAGTTATCAGAAAAAAGAAAAAAGGAAGGTATCATTTTTATGGTTAGAAGCTTCATCTGGAAAAACATAGCTTTCAATTCAAATCAAATAACGAATAAGGTCGATAATTGGGGAGCACCCCGCTGAAAATGTATTTTTTTCAATTTCAAACAGAAGCGACAGAAACAGCATATTACAAGATATACAGTGACGGGTCCAAAATGGAGAAAAAAATTGGGGCAGCCTTTCTGATATTGAACACAATGGGAAAAATACCGCATGTCAAAAAATATAAACTACCCATATACAGTAATACCTATGAAGCAGAAGCCATCGCAATAGTGAAAGATTTAGAATACATACAAAACGTAAACATACAGGAATCATTATAGATTCCTTCAGATAGTCTTTCCACTTTGCAATGAATAAGAAATCCGTTAAATGGCAATCCAATAATTCACGATATAAAACACAAACTTTCAAATGTGAAAGAAATAAAGGTAAAGATAGACTACAAAATGGGCCATAGTGGAGATCCGGGAAACACTTTGGCAGATGACTTCGCAAGAGAAGCAATGAAGACAGGAGAGGCAGTTAATATGCCAATAACAAAAATATTTATTAGGAATGGTACTCTAGCGCTTAAACATAAATGGAACAAACTGTGGAATGAGGAAGGTAAGTAAAGCTATACATATGGATGGATCAAAAATGTAAATAACATACCACGTCATTTCCCCACAAACTTTCATCTATCTCAAGCAATATTCGGTCACGGGAGGTTTCCCTTTTGTTTTCAAAGGTTTAAACTGAAATCCGACTGCATTTGTGTTTGTGGAAGAGCGAGAGTGAAAGTTTTGATCACGACTTAAGACTGCCAAATGGTAATGACAGAACGGAAAAAGTTAGAGCATTTATTAGGAAAAGAAACACACAAACGCAAGCCAGAAATAATAAAAGAAAACGTCAGAAATCTTGGAATAGTAGGCACTCTTAGAGAACATTTCGCAAGTATAAATGCGTTACGATTTAAGCATAACTACAGGAATAATACCATACGCATAACATCTGCCTTATGTTTTAAGCATACTTACAGGAATAATACCATACGTCTAACGTCCCCAACCATCTGATGTAGCGCGAGAGGCGAAATGACCATTGTGGAGGGGTTTTCCCCCGCCTAATCGGCTCCACCAAATGGACAATAACATTGTAAAGAAGGCTACTTTACTAACAAAATCAGTTGGCACCACCGTAGTCGCCAGAAGAAGCAAGATCTTCGAACGAGCATCCTAAGTCAAGATGATGAATTACCAACCCAACAACTCAACACCTTTATCAGAAGAATCCTATCTTTTAAAAAGTCTCTTGTAAGTGAAGATGAAGAAATTCCGTTGTAAATATTTTTTGACTTATCTTTGTCATTGTTACATCAATAAATGCCCGCACCCTGGCCCGTTCGCTTGGCCGTGGTCGCTGATGGTGATGGTATACTTCCCCTCTTCCTCCTACCTCAACTTATCCCCATCCATATCTTACTCTTCGTTTCTTCTATTCTATATTCCGCCCTACAGTATTCTCCTCTCTCTAAATCCTTTCCCCTTCTAATTCCTCTTCTTTGCAATTTCATTTTTCCACTTCGTGCGATACATTAGTGGAGCAGGGAGGCCCACCTAGCCTTACCCACATACTGTCCCTATCCGGAGGCGCGGGACCACTATCCCTTTACCGAGGCGGAGATCGAGGTGTACCGGGGGAATCCGCAGTCGGCGCCAGGGTTGGACACCTGCACCTCGGCACTTCTAAGCGGCGCCCGTCCATTAGATTGGACGGCGCTTACCTAAAACACAAAGACCATATGAAAATTTTCGGCGCGCTCTTTGACGATAAATTCAATTTCCATGCCCATGTTCACTTAATTAAGAAAGACCAAAGCCGAGGTATTGGTTGCGCGATCCCTCAGGTTTCTACGCATGCACTTCCCGCTGCGTCCCGTGCTTATAGGTCGTCTGTATAGACATGTTCTGCTTCCTGCGATTGCATACGCGTCTCCGGTGTGGTGGCCGGTTTTTCCATAGTCTTACTTGACCACTCGCGCGTTATCTGAGCAGCGCTGCATTCTAGTGGCTTTGGAAGGCGCGTACCATACCAGGCGCACCATGACACTGCATGTTCTTGCGAACTGTCCACTCCTGAATGTGGCTCTGGATCGGTTGGCGGCGGAATTTTCCATCTTTACGTTCTGCCAAATAACTCATTACGTCCAGGACACAGTCCATCCGACCTCCATCGAGCGTCACTTTGGCCACTGGTCGCATCACCCGCGCGCGCCTTGTCGGTTTTCGTTCGAGCGCTTGACGCCCATGCCAATGCTGCAGGTGATTGCCGGGGCAGTGGGTGGGCGGCTTTGGCTAGCTGTTTTGTTCTTGCACTTATCGGAGCAGGCTACGTGACATTGAGAGATATTTCATTTTCTACGCCGTCCGCCTATTTCTAATGTCTTTTCCTTCCGGCTATCCTCCGATTTTTTTTTTACAATTGGCGTTTCCTCCAATTCCAGTAGGGATTGCTCACACTTACTCTTTTCATTTAATTCTAATTGGCCTTTCTGCCTGCTGTGCCTCTCTGGTAGTGCGTGCTTCCCCATTTTATATTTACTTTTGGTTGTTTGGGGACATACAAAAGCAATGAATCCGCCCCTACAACGGACGTTTCAAGCAAAGCTACTTAATGTGAGAGCTTAGTCATCATCATCATCATCTGCCTGGTTAGGCCCACAGCAGGGCAAAGGCCTCTCCCATACTTCACCAACTACCCCGGTCATGTCGTCCCTCCAAACTTAATCTCATCCGCCCACGTAACTTTCTGCCCCCCTGCTCCGCTTCCCTTCCCTTGGAATCCAGTCCGTAACCCTTAATGACCATCGGTTATCTTCCCTCCTCATTGCATGTCCCGCCCATGCCCCCCCCCCCCATTTCTTTTTCTTGATTTCAACTAAGTGTCATTAACTGGCGTTTGTTCGCTAACCCAATGTGCTCTTTTCTTATCCCTTAACGTTACACCCATCATTCTTCTTTCCATAGCTCGTTGCGTCGTCCTCAATTTAAGTAGAACCCTTTTCGTAAGCCTCCAGGTTTCTGCCCCGTAGGTGAGTACTGGTAAGGCACAGCTATTATACACTTTTCTCTTGAGGGATAATGGAAACCTGCTGTTCATGATCTGGGAATGCCTGCCAAACGCACCCCAGCCCATTCTTATTCTTCTGATTATTTCCGTCTCATCATCCGGATCCGCGTCAGTACCTGCCCTAAGTAGATGTATTCGCTTACCACTTCCAGTGCCTCGCTACCTATTGTAAATTGCTGTTTTCTTCCGAGACTCTTAAACATTACTTTAGTGTTCTGCAGATAAATTTTTAGACCCACTCTTCTGCTTTGCCTCTCCAGGTCAGTGAGCATGCATTGCAATTGGACCCCTGCGTTACTAAGCAAGACAATATCATCAGCGATTTGCAAGTTGCAAAGGTATTCTCCATTAACTTTTATCCCCAATTCTTCCCAATCCAGGTCTCTGAATACCTCCTGTAAAAACGCCGTGAATGCCATTGGAGAGATCGTATCTCCCTGCCTGACGCCTTTCTTTATTGGGATTTTGTTGCTTTCTTTATGGAGGACTACAGTGGCTGTAGAGCCACTATTTCAGTATTTTTACACACGGCTCGTCTACACCCTGATTCCATAATGCCTCCATGACCTCTGAGGTTTCGACGGAATCAAACGCTTTCTCGTAATCAATGAAAGCAAATATAAGGTTGGTTATATTCCGCACATTTCTCTATCACCTGATTGATAGTGTGAATATGGTCTATTGTTTAGTAGCCTTTACGGAATCCTGCCTGGTTCTTTGGTTGACAGAAATCTAAGGTGTTCCTGATTCTATTTGTGATTACCTTAGTAAATACTTTGTAGGCAACTGACAGTAATCTGATCGGTCTATAATTTTTCAAGTCTTTGGCGTCCCCTTTCTTATGGATTAGGATTATGTTAGCGTTCTTGCAAGATTCCGGTACGCTCGAGGTCATGAGGCATTGCGTATGCAGAGTAGCCAGTTTCTCTAGAACAATCTGTCCACCATCCTTCAACAAATCTGTTGTTACCTGATCCTCCCCAGCTGCCTTCCCCCTTTGCATAGCTCCCAAGGCTTTCTCTACTTCTTCCGGCGTTACCTGTGGGATTTCGTATTCCTCTAGACTATTCTCTCTTCCATTGTCGTCGTGTGTGCCACTGGTACTGTATAAATCTCTATAGAACTCCTCAGCCACTTGAACTATCTCATCCATATTAATAATGATATTGCCGGCTTTGTCTCTTAACACATACATCTGATTCCTGCCAATTCCTAGTTTATTCTTCACTGCTTTTAGGCCGCCTCCGTTCCTGAGAGCATGTTTAATTCTATCCATGTTATAATTCCTTATGTCAGCTGTCTTACGCTTGTTGATTAACTTCGAAAGTTCTGCCAGTTCTATTCTAGCTGTAGGGTTAGAGGCTTTCATACATTGACGTTTCTTGATCAGACCTTTCGTCTGCTGTGATAGCTTACTGGTATCCTGTCTAGCGGAGTTACCACCGAGTTCTATTGCACACTCCTTAACGATGCCCACAAGATTGTCGTTCATTGCTTTAACACTAAGGTCCTCTTCCTGAGTTGAAGCCGAATACCTGTTCTGTAGCTTCATCTGGAATTCCTCTATTTTCCCTCTTACCGCTAACTCATTGATCGGGTTCTTATGTACAGGTTTCTTCCGTTCCCTCCTCAGGTCTAGGCTAATTCGGGTTCTTACCATCCTACAGTCACTGCAGTGCACCTTGCTGAGCACCTCCACATCTTGTATGATGCCAGGGTTAGCGCAGAGTATGAGGTCTATTTCATTTCTAGTCTCACCGTTCGGACTCCTCCACGTCCACTTTCGGCTATCCCGCTTGCGGAAGAAGGTATCATTGTCCGCATATTATTCTGTTCCGCAAACTCTACTAAAAACTCTCCCCTGCTATTCCTAGTGCATATGCCATACTCGCCCACTGCCTGGTCTCCAGCCTGCTTCTTGCCTACCTTGGCAGTGAAGTGGCCCATCAGTATAGTGTATTTTGTTTTTACTCTACCCATCGCCGATTTGCACGTCTTCATAGAAGCTTTCGACTTCCTGGTCATCATAACTGGATGTAGGGGCGTAGACTTGCAGAACCTTCATTTTCTACCTCTTATTAAGTTTCATAACAAGACCTGCCGCTTCCTCGTTAATGCTATAGAATTCCTGTATGTTACCAGCTATATTCTTATTAATCAGGAATCCGACTCCCAGTTCTCGTCTCTCCGCTAAGCCTCGGTAGCACAGGACGTGCCCGCTTTTTAGCACTGTATATGCTTCTTTTGGCCTCCTAACTTCACTAAGCCCTACTATATCCAATTTACTGCCCTCTAATTCCTCCAATAGCGCTGCTAGAGTCGCCTCACTAGATAACGTTCTAGCGTTAAACGTTGGCAGGTTCATAATCCAATGGCGGCCTGTCCGGAGCCAGAGATTCTTAACACCCTCTGCTGCGTCGCAGGTCTGACCGCCGCCGTCGTCAGATGCTTCGCAGCCGCTAGGGACTGAGATCCAGGGTTTGATTGTTGTGTTCATATAGGCCAATGAACACAACAATACTGACCAAGTACTGCACCAGGGTGGGCAATCCTGCTCTAGTGAGGGAGTGCGTTACCGGTTCTGGTCACCGGGATCAGGCCACACATACTCCAGGCCTGTTTATGCAATTTTATCAACACGCGGATTTTTTTTAATCTGGTGGAAGATTGCGCGGCGCCGGGATTCGACCCACGGACCTCTTGCACGCGAGGCGGGTGTTCTACCTCTACATCACCGCTGCACCTGAGAGCGTACTTGGGTGCGCAAACTCCAACATGGCACAAAGGGAGGGAGAAAAGTAAATGAAGGAGGTTCTCGACATTGACGAATGCTTTCTAGACGCAATGCTGGACGTCCGACAAGACATTTCACAGTCGAGAAAGACCTTGACGGTCGTCTTACATATATTTCAGAAAATGAATGCAGTGGTTTAGCAGCCTGACTAGGCAGGGGCGTCGTGGCGGTCTTTTCGGTAAAGGGCATACTGCAGGAGAAAGTAGGTGTGTGAAGAATTAAGATGGGTTTCTTGGACACACAGCACCTTGGGATTGTATTTATGTAGCAGTTCCTTAATGTGACTTAGATTGTGGAGTAGACTCGTGACATTGGACTGCAATATCTGTGTGTCCATAATATTTGGGTTTTGTGCTGTGTGTCTAAGAGATCTAGATTAGCTTACGAGACCTTTCCAGGTCCCGCGATACGGGATTTTTCTACCCGGCGGGCTGGAGGGAGCTGCGCCGTTCGACATCTGCGCGGGCACGTTCGTGTGTGTGTGAGGGGGGAAGGGGGGGGTCGTAGGATTTATCAGAACAGGAAATGGCCCTGGGTCCGGCAGGCCTTGTTGTCTGCTGGCCCTCCTTGGCAGGGGCTGGAACAGCGCTGGCTGCTCCAGCCGAGGGGGCTGATAGCGTGAACAATGTCACACTCCGTGTGACTTGGGCAGCCGCGGAATGATGTGGCGCTGCCCCCTGGCGCGTCACATCGGCGTAGGGAGGACTGCATGATTGTGTGAGTAGAAAAGCTTGCGTGCCTCTGGGATAGATTTAGTTTGACCGTCAGTTATATGATTTCTTTTTTCCACGAGGCGCAGGATAGCGAGTAAGCAGGGTGGTGTCGTTCACAGTTGGCAGAGTGGGTTGTTGAAGTGCAGATCTCAGAAGACTGTGCAGTGGAGCTACACTTAGCACAAGCAGCACGCACTCTGCAGCTTTGCGACCCATGCCCAACACACTGACACTTGAAGCATCGAGGCGGATTTGGGATGTATGGTCTCACACGAAGCTTACAGTAACCGGTTTCGATTGATTTAGGAATGTGGCCGGTTCCAAAACTAATGATTATATGACTTGTTGGTATTTCCTTGTCATCTCGCCTTATTTGTTTGCCCTTTGCACCATCGTTCTGGTCTTGCCGTCCATCAAGTAGTTCGTTTTCGCTTAGTCCGAGGAGGTCATCTTCCGAGATGACACCGCGCACTGTGTTCACTGACCTGCGCGGGCCCACTTAAACTGGGACTGGAGATCACCGCTTCCAACCTTCGGTACATTATAACGTGGGCCAATGGCCCCAGTGAGACATTTGGTTACAAGAAATGGTGAAATCATTTGGACTGTTTTCGTTTCGTGTTGACTGTGGACGACGTGGTACTTGGCAAAAGACGCTTTTGGTTGCATAAAAAGTTGACTGTTTCATCAGTGCACGCAGTCTTCAGGGAGCGATCAAGTATTGGGGGAAAAGCATTTGCCGTACAAAATTGGAACATTCGGCGGCGATGGTGGCCACTGACCTCCGAGCTGGACAAAGGGACGCTATAAGATTGAAAGAATACGTACAGACGCCAGCCATTCATTGCCGCGATAACCTAATGAAATACCCAAGGCTGGATACCTACACCAGGTTAACCCTTGCCGGTCAGAAATAAGGAATTGAGAAAAAGTGAAGACAGGAATAATGAAAAGGCAAGAGAGAAAGAAAAAGATTGAAGAGGAGGCCAGGAATAGGCGACTGCCGATTTCTTCAAGGCGGATCAATCTGGATATGCCCTCTACGTGAAGCAGAGCACAAAGTTGCGTCGCCGCCGCCGAAGGGCCGTAAAGGTCCAAACACCTGGCATTGGCTTAACCCCAAGGATCCCCTTTTCCGTGGGCACGGCTAAGCCGCGCACGGTTACACACAAGAGGGTCCAATAATCATGTTCTCGGGTACGTGGCGTCGCAACACACCAAACGCCTGCTTACGCAGATGCCCCTGCAAGAGCTTAGGTCTATGGAAGAAAATGTTTTCTGCGCAGGGCAGTAGAATGTCGTTTTTTGTTTTTTTAAGCAAGCGCATGAAAAGAATCATTCGTTCTGTCGCATCAGAGCGAGTCGCCAAACTACGCGCGTTTAAGTCACCCACGCCTATGTAACTGTGATGGAACTCACGAATAAAGCTTTGAAATGTTGTTTTAGAGAGCTGATAACTTGGGGGATGTATACAGACTTGATGGTGACGATTTTAATAAATATCAGTGCTTCGATAGCAACTGCCTCGAGAGGGGTTCCGAGTTGCAGTTGCCAGCAGGCAACGTCTCCGTCTGCTATGAAGTCACACCGCCGTACAATGCCGCAGCGTCGTCTAGGTCTTTGCGGAATATAGCGTATAGTTGGAGAAAGTTTGTCTAGATTTATGATGTCTTCTTAACACACAGCACCTTTGCATTGAATTTGTGTAAAAGTTCTATAATGTCATCGAGGTTGTGGATAAGCCCTGTCGCGTTCCAGTGTAATGTTTGCGTTTCCATATTGTTTGTGTTTTTGGGATGTATGCAAAGATGAGTCAACTTGGCTTACGGAGCCTTTCCAGGCCCCGTAATCCATGGTTTGTCTTTCTTTGAGCGGTTGCGAGTATCGCGCTGCTCTCGAGGCGCTGGATGCGCCACCTGGCTAGGGGTTGTGTCGATCTATTTAGTTATTTATTTATTAGTATTACCCTCAGGGCGAGAGGCATTGAACAGGGGAGTGGAACATACGGGAAAAAGACACGATAGAAGCTTTTTTCTGTTAATACAATGCTAGCTGAAAAGATGAGATAAAAGCGGGGAAGCAACAAAAATCGAAGCAATTGACCGATAACAAATATAATTACATACTCGGTTAGTTACATTGCAATACACTCGTGTTTAAAACATTACGAAACTGGGAATAGTGAGCAGTGGACGTGACTCAGCCCGGAAGGTGGTTCCAGTCCTGTGAGGTGCGCGCTACAAATGATTCACAACACGTTTGCGTTAAGCACCACATTATTCCCACGTTTTGTGCATGACCGAAACGAGCGGAAATGTATCTTGGAGGAAGAATAAGGTCATTGTGCAGGGCGGGACTGTAGTATATTTTGTGGAAGAGCCATAGGCGCGAAAGCTTTGCGGCGACAGGCGAGTGACGCAAGCTGTAGAGACTCATTAAAGTTTCTTAGAATAAAGCGGACAGAGTTATTTTGGACAAGCTCGAGGGAAGATGTTAATATAGCAGTGCTGGGGTCCCAGATGGATGAGGCATATTCGAGTTTACTTTGGACTAAACATTTCTAAAAGGAGGAGTTTTAAAGAAACAGGAATAGATGAAAAATTGCACCGGAGGTAACCTAACGAGCGGTTTGCATCGCTAATTATTTTGCTGATATGAAGAGACAAGTAAGAGAGGAAGCTATGTGGACACCTAGGTAGCAGTAGGATGTTACGGATTCGAGAGCGGAATTCTCGAGCAAGTAGGAAGTGGGGCAAGAAGTGGTACTGGAGACACGTAATACGCAATCATCGGCGAATAAGTGAATATTAGAGGTCACGCATTGCGGCAAGTAATTGATATAAATGAGAAACAGGAGAGGGCCGAGCATTGAACCTTGGGGCACGCAAGAATGATCAACGGGAAATCAAAAGTGTTAGCAGACTCGAATTGTGAGCGTCCGGTTAGAAAATATTCGATCCACGAGAGAAGTTTCCTATCAATGTTCAATTTGCTTAATTTAAAGAGAAGTAAACTGTGGTGAACTGTGTCAAAAGCTTTTGCGAAATCCAGGAAGACACAGTCAGCTATCGAACGACGATCAAGAATTGTATGTAGCTTGTGTGCAAAGGAAGCCAACTGTGTTTCGCAGGAAAGAGATCGTCGGAATCCATGTTGAGCCTTCGAAAGAAGGACGAGTTAGCATCAACGAAATTAACAATATTTGCGTAAAGGACATGTTTGAGGATTTTACACTGAATAATAGTTAGTGAAATCTAACGGTAGTTTAAGGGCGAATTTTTACTTCCAGATTTATGAACAGGAACCACCTTTCCGACTTTCCAGTCGGATGGCAGTGTGGATTATTCAACTAATTGTTGAAATATCTTGGATAGTATAATACTAGAAAATATTTTGGTACTTTTTAAGAATTTAGCATTGATCGACTCCTGGGAGCCGCTGGACTTCCGCTCACACGAGTTTTCGGGATGGGCATCGCCTGAGGAAACGAAGCCTTGAAGGCCACCTACCCATAGGGCGATGGCCCCTCATTCAGGGATGGCAAAGCAGCGCTGGCTGCAATCGCCGGGGGAGCTAGTGGCACTGCCGTGGCCACACTCTTTTTTGACTGGGCAGGCACCGGAGTCTGTTGCCCCCTCGCGCACCGCATCAGCAAACCTTGATTGATTGAGTGATCAATTGGGTTTTCTTGGCCCAAGGGCTAGTTCTGGCCAAAGAGCGCCAAACACATGATACAGTGAGTTAACAATGGTTTATGAAGTCTGGAATGTAACATGGCTCTAAAGAGGCCTAAAATGAGTCAGTGTGTAAGTGGGTAACGTATATATGTGCTAGAAAGAGGACAATGACAAGTAAGATATTCTATACCCAAAAGTATAAGTTGCAAAGTGATCAGGAGATAAAAATGTAGAAGTACGGAAATAGCACTAAAGCTCTTCCTGGGTCCTTGAGCGCAAGAACCGCGAGGCGCATGCTGCAATACCATTTTCACAACAGAAGCCTCTGATGAGAGGCTGCGCTACGAATCACATGGGTGTTAAAGCTGTAGTATACTTGCATGCTCCAAAAAAAAAAAAACACATGTTGATTTAACATTAAAGAGCGGGTCATTGTTAAGGAACATTGCTGGATGTAATGGAACTTGTTGATGGTGTGGTAAACGGAGGTATTTGTTTCTAAGAGCCTCCAAGTCACCACATTCCAAGCAACACGTGCAGCACCATCAGCGGCAATGCAGCGTCTTGCCACATTTACTACAGGCAGGTGGCTCGTCACCAGTCAACAAGTACGAGTGTATACCACATGGGTCTCAATCCACCGATGGTAACCTCAGTTCGTCGTATTCTCTATATGCGTGGAAAGTTCCTCTACTGTGGTTTAGTGACGTGCAGCTTATTGCACGTTTCAACATAGGCGTGGCCAATAGCTCATACGCTTTTTGCGCAAGAGAGGTTTCAAGTCTGGCACGGACAGCTACGGAGATGTTGGCGGCTTTAGTGGCCATTGATGCGGCAGTTTCGTCTGCAAGCATATTGCCCTCAATACCTCTATGGCCAGGTACCCAGCATATTGTGATTTGCTGGTTAGATATGTAAATTGTGCACAGAAGCGAATAAAGGTAATTAACCGCGGGATTTTTGTTTAGTGAAGGACGTTATGGAACTAAGGACACTTGCCGAATCAGTGAATGGCTTTTTGTATCTTTGGTTTCTTGGCGTGTTTAACAGCGGACAGTACTGCATGCGCATCAGCCGTGAAGATACCCATTCATGGATGTAAAATATCAGACGGTGAGAAGGATGGACCAACTGCTGCGTAAGATACACCGGCATGTGACTTTGATGCGTCCGTGTTGTATTCAGAGAAGTACGTCGACTGAAGCTCGAAGAAATACATTCCTATTTAGATCTCTGAACCGCACTTTAAGACTTCTAGAAAAGATTTGTCACATTGTGCCACCTGTCACGCCCAAGGCAGTAACAGCTTCGCTGGAGGCATTAGGCGATGTTCGAGAAGAGGGACATCCATTTCTTCGCCAGTTCCTTCACACGCAGTGAGAAAGGCTGTGTCACAGAGGGGCGATTATGAAAAACTAGCATACGCCACATCATTAGCCGTAGCATAAGAAAGGTTTTCGGGATTACAGTAAACATTAAGAAGGTATGTGAAGCTAACGTATGTTCTTTGCAGATTGAATGACCACTCATAGTATTGTACGTATAGACTTTCAATAGGACTCGTTTTGAAGGTGCAAGTGGCTAGGCGGATGGTGCACTACATCTTGCGTCATTAGCGCGTTTGGCGTGGCATAGTGGTATACCATGGCACCATAATCTAATCGTGATCGGATGAGGTTCGTGTAGAGGTTCAATAAACACTTTCTGTCACTAGCCCATGTTGTGTGATAACATTTTCAGTATGTTCATTGTTTTTAACATTATGCCTTGAGATGTTTTATATGTGGTATGAAAGTGAGTTTCGCATCGAGTATTACGCCTAAAAACTTGTGTTCTTTGTGCACAGGTATTTCTTCTCCGTACAGTTCCACATTTGGCTCTCGGAGCATGCCTTACTTTTTTGATAAGAGCACATAAACTTTTGTGGGGGTTAACTTTAAATCCGTTTTCGTCTGCCCACTTAGGGATCTTGTTCAAGGCCTGTTGTACTTGTGTGTCGAAGACTGCAAGGTTACATGACTTGAAACCTATTTTTATGTCGTCTACGTAGACGGAATAAAATATAGTTGGTGGTAACGAAGCACGGATTGTGTGCATCTTGACGATATGTGCGCAGCAGAACACGGCTCCCTGTGATACACCAGTTTCTTGTACAAATGGGCGCGACAATACATTGCCAATTTTGACACGAAATGTACGATTTGCCAAATAGCTTTCTGTTATGGTTGGTGTGTTTCCACGGATGCCTATTCCCGACAGGTCTCGCAAGATTCCGTAACGTTACGTTATGTCGTATGCCTTCTTCATATCGAGAAATATCGATAAGAATAACTTTTTATGAACAAACGGATCACCGATATTTGCCTCAATACGCACGAGATAATCAGTTGTGAACCGACCCTCTCTGAAACCGCACTGAAAAGGGTCAATTATTTTATTAGATTCAAGGAAGTGTAACAGGCGAGAATTTATCTTTTTTTTTCAGAAAGCTTACAAACGGAACTTGAGAAAGCTATCGGGCGATAACTTGAAACGTCGGCGGTTACTTTACTGTCTTTGAAAATTGAAATAACAATAGCTTCCTTCATGCCTTGCATATCATTACTATAAAATGGGTAAATTACCACAACATCTAGTTTTTTCCTTTGTCCTGTTGCCAATTTGTCTGAATCAGCACTAAGTCTCCCGTATATTTGTCTCGGTGATTGAGTGAGATCTTCACATCGGTTATTGGCACGACAGCAGGTAGTTTGGCAAAGAACAAAAGGGTGGAGAAAATTCATGGCTGCGGATCTGCGCCACATGGGCAACGTATGCATCCATGTGATAAGAAAAGGCGCAATGCATGTTACTGCAATCAACCGACAAAAAAGAACCTGAAGAGTGCCTTTTCTTTGCTCTTGCTTTCCTTGTTGTGCACTGCGCAACTAGCAGCAATGACAGCAGCAAGCAGTTTTCTGTTTCACCCACTGTAGTGGCAGGCAATTTTAAAGAACACCCCAATGGAAAAAGCGACATTTCAGTTTTGACTTGCATTGCCAACTACTGATGAATAATAGCGTTGCTGAAATATTGCTAAACATAGGGTACTGAAGTATTCTTTAGTGTGCTCGGTTGTGAGAAGTGCATCTCCATTTCGGAAGATTTGTATCTAACGTGTTTTATTTTATTGTTTATTCAATATCTACATTTTTATCGTTCGCAAAATCTCTCTTAGCGAGTGTTTTACTGTATGAGCAATAATATATATAATACGGTGCTAACAGATACATAGGGTGCCTCATTCTTAACAGCTTCTTCAGGATTTAATTTTCTAATTAAGATGGAAAGAAATCAATGAAGCAGGGGTTCCGACAGATGATCAGCCTAGCCCTAAGTGACGGATTCGGTGTCAGGAAAAGGACCTGATGCCTCTGCTGGATGTGGTCGACAAAATGTCTGGGGCAAGGCGCAAGAAACGTACTATGGACGTCTGCACAATGGACTGTTTTTAATTGTAAGCGGGGCTTAGTGTGGAAATTGCGAATTATGCCAGTCAAACTGAGCAAAAGTTGGAAGTTCAGGCTGGTATAACAAGAAAATAATAACATGCACTTGATCCTCATTCCTGTAGCACTTCAAGAGAGCCCCTTTGAAAATTTTGCATTTGCCTGACGCTGTGCTTTGTTTTCATACTGTGTTTAACAACATCTGAATGATCTTGGAATAAACTTGTCTTGCTCAGATTTGCCTATGCTTGCAACCCTGGAATTAAAGATTTGGTCGATGAGTACCTCTGCAGTTAAGGAAATATGTAAAACTGCTGTCTTGGTAAAAATCGTTCACTTGCCTTATTTCACGATTAGATCAGAAAACTGCACAAATTGTGATAAAATGCAAAATAGGTGCTAATTCCAAGTAGCATTCCCTTGGCCATATCCTTGGACGCAGGAACAGCCGCCAATGTAGCACGTAGCGCAATAGGTGGTGCAACACACGCCTAGTGCAGAGGATGTAAACTTGGCTTCCAATGGCTGAAGTTGTTTTTTCGTCCACTGTAAGTACCTTATCACTTGTATAACTCAATTAAAGACTATAAATAATTTTCCCTATACTTTGCTTCATATGTGTCGCATCGGCAAGTGACATATCAACCTCATATTTCGATCCTTTCATTTTTTGCTTGTTTTAAATAAAAATACTCTAAGTATACAATTTGATGTGCGCAGTCACCTTGAGTGTAATTGCGAATGCATGAGGTGGTTATGTGCACAAAAATACAATCATATACCATATATGGTCGTTAGAAGCAACAACATCACACATTTGCAACATGACTTGCAAGATTGAAAATGACTACGAAGCATCGAATTACTCCTGTACACATGTCCCGTGAAGCCATTATTTTTGCATAGGAATAGATCATAAACATATGAAATTCAAGCTAAGAAATAATTGTTTTCATTTCTATTGCAGATATCCAAATGTTGTGCATTGTGATACTGATGGCAAAGCTTCTGCATGAACTCGAGGTGCAATTTTCGTTCCACTGCTCAGTTCATAAAAGCAGTGAGGTATTTTACAAGAATGCACATGCTGCTTTTACTAATGTATGAGATGCTGAATGTTTCTGTCACTTTAGAGTGTAGGATAATAAAATGCTTTAATTTCTTCAAATTTATCTCATAAGTGAAACTTGCAAAATATATTATAGCTAAAGCATGACTCTGTTGGCCTTGTAAGATAATTTTGGGCTTTTCAAGAGGCCTTACTGAATTCGGCATGCACTAACCTAAGGGTTCAATAATAAGACGTAGAACACAAATCTAAGCTAAAAGGTGTAAAATTGGGCGTGTTCGTTCAAGTTCTTTATCATGGTCACAGAAAAGGGATTAACACACTTAGAAAAGCAGGGAGGACAAGAGCTGAACTTCCTTGCTATCTGCAAGGAATAAATACAAGAAACATGTCGCCTGCATGCGCAACCTCATTCGAGCCAAATTTGTCAAGAATACTGATTTCGCGTTCAAGGAGGTTCATGAGAGGAAGAAATCCAAAATTCATGTTGGGTTCGGCGGAGGAAGTTGATTTCACATACTTTGGGCTGTGATCCTGATTATGACGTCTTTCAATAAGAAGTTACAGCCGCATAACCGACAATACACTAACAAAGTGACAAAGGCGTGCTTTTTAAAGTTTTTGTGGTGTAACCTGTTATTAAGACAGGCACCAGTCTAGCCATCATACGTTTTGCCACATTTTAGTGGATTGTTGTACACCATCCAACAGACACGGGTGCTAAAACAGTTGCAATGCTTTGTAGAGAGCAGCACTTTCCTTGAGTGAACTGCCCTCTTTTTTTCCGCAAAAGCAGAAAACCTTTCAATTTGTCCCAAGCTGAAAAAACGCATGCGCATGTTGTTCCTGTTGCTTTTTCAGCTCTGGGCATAGTCTAAAATGCCTGTGCCACGGCACACACGCACAAAAAGAAGGTAGCAGAGTGAGGGAGAAATCCGTGCTGTGTAAACCATAACAGTCGTTTTGTTACTGATGTCTTTTGCATGGTGTACAACGTTACTGTGGAAAATGTACATTCGTCAAAGTGATGCGTGCCTTAATAGTGCCAACACAATATAAACCGCACAGTTTCACATCCATAAGCGCATTGTCGCATGTGGTTTCGAGCCATTTTTGTAATACAGTCAGGAACAAAAGTTAAAAATGTATATGACTCTGACTCATATGACTACGTATATGACATCGAGACTCTACACACAAGAAAAACTTGAATTTTGCATGTTTGTTTCTTTGATACGTCGCCCGCATGGCGCGGCCGTGCGGGCGCCGTATCTTGAAAGCAATCTGCGACGAGGCCATAGCGCGCCGCGCGGGCCTAAGCGCGTAGTGCCGGTAGCTTCGTATGCGCTGTGCGTTTGACGCTTCGTTCGCGCTGAAGCGAGAGATCTACGAAAGTCAATGCGATGACTGGTGCTGCGGTTCCTCACTCCAGCTTTTCACCGCGAGTTTCCGCGTTTATCGAGTGAAATGTGTTAATGTTGACCTGTGCGCGCATGGAACTGTGCTTGTTAATTTATGTTAAAACACGTTGTCGGGTTAGTTTGTTTCAATCCATGATAGATTGCGTAATCCCGACTGAACGAAGACGTAGAAAGAAACAGACACACAGAGACAGTGCTGTCTCAGTATGTCTGTTTTTTGCACGTCCTCGTTCAGTCGCAATAATTTAGTTAGTAAGCGAATGTTTACAAGTTGATACGGCCGACGAAACTATTATCCTTATTTCGTATACCTATCTACTAATTCCCTATCGCAATCGGTGTTTTGCCTTTCGGGCGAAACTGCGACTTCTTTTAATTGGCTTTTAACCTGCTATACCTTTGGTGGTGCAGGTTTCTCTCGCATTTATTTAGGTTACTTTAGAAAATGAGGGACTCAAATATATGCCCTCTCCCAGCTATCTTTGATCATATTAGTAGAATTCTAGAACACACTAACCACAACAAAGCGCCGTGTGAACGAATTATCCGCGTGTGACGAGGTTTACTGGTCGCGTGATTGGGCAGTGAACGAGAGAACGAGCTGGAACGAGGGCTGCAGCCTGACGCGCAGCGTCGAAGACAGCAGCGATTAGCAGTGCGCGGCGAGCGTTGGCGATGCTGTAGGCGGGCGATGGCCTTCTTTGTAAATGCCGCTGCAGAAAAAAAAAGTCGGTTTCCTGGGAATATAAAAGGACGAACGAGGTAGCAGGCAATGGTGGGGTTTGAGACGCTGTACGTGGTCAAGGTCACATCCACGGCGGTGCATGTCGTCAGATGGAAATTGGCTCGATCAAACTGGACACCTTCATTCTGAGCTGCGATAAGAACCGCCGTATCCGGCGGGTCACCACAAATGCAAGGACACTATCCCAATTACTATGATGAGGTGCCTCGCATATGGGTCAGTCCGCGCGAAACGTCCCATATCTTAAAAGCGACCATCAGGGACTTTTCTTTAAAAACGGTCTAGATGGCGATTTTGTGAATGAGGTTTCACCAAAGCATTTTTGGCGAAAATAAATGTTGATCACGTAAGCGCCCTTTGAAGTTTCTGCGAATAAGAAAAATTTGGGCGGAGGTACATTTTTTCTTTTTCATTCAAGACCAACTTTTTTCTTGCATTGGCATTCTTATTTATTATCTCGCCAAAGTTGAATGCTTGTTAGAATATTCCACATTTATTCGGGTCAGCAAAGAAAGGAAAAAGAAGTTGCTCTTTCAGAAGTTTCCTGCATAAACTGCGTAAAATTTTTCTCCATTTTGGCCTGTTGCTGTAGCGTATGTTAAAGCTAATTGAAAACTACTAAGACATATGTGAGCAAATAACGTGCCGTCTTGGCAAAAAATGACTATTTTTGCGAGACTCAGGCCAATTCAAGCACTAAGGCTTTCCAGATAAATATGTCAGATAGATCAATATACCCACCGACATGTGAGCTTGTGATTTGCAAATTTTTATCGAGTAAATCTACTTTGAATCACACAGGGTGGCTAGTACATAAACTACTGCATATGGAAATTTTCGTGGTTGCTTTGTTTCTCACTCTTTCGATGCTGGAACAAAGGTTTTCCTCAATCTTTCCGGGATTTTTTGTTTACCCTTAGGTTCATGAGTTTGTCAGATCAGAATAGGTTGATCAGTTGACCGACACAGAAGGCTGCAGACAAGGCTCCCTTTGAGCGGCGTTCAACGGAATGCATACAAGCCAAGTTGCTACGAAAGGACATCAGAAAGAGCAAGGCACAGGACTCGGTCCAATACCTTCATAATGGATGTAAAATCCGAGCTTCAGTACCATGCCTTCTAGCATCAACGTCTTCCAATTATAAAGGTAGGAATATGTGCAAGCATTAACATACGATAACATTAGGAATTGATGACCTGTGTGTTGTACCAATTAAATATGTTGCGTATGCTATACCTCTGCCCCTAACGCACATAATTAATTGAATGCTGGAAACTGGAATCAGGCCCGCATATGCCCAATACACAAGTGTGGGGCCCTTAGTGACATACGTATTTACATGCCAATCTCGGTGCTGCCCGTGCTATCCAAAGTCTTTGAAAATGTCATTAACACGCGCCTCGTAAATTTTGTAACCAAGCACCACGTAATAAATGACGCACAGTACGGTTTTCGGAAAAATAAAGCAACAGAGCTCGCGTTATTACGTGTTAAAGATAAAATAATGGATGATATTGAAAATAAGCTTTATACCGTCGGTCTCTTCATTGGTCTTATGAAAGCATTTGATTGTGTTAACGAAGAGATTTTATTAGTTAAACTTCACGATTACGGCATTTGTGGCGTCGCCTTAGGGCTTTTAAAAAGTTATCTTTCCCACAGAAAACAATGTATAAAAATTGGTGGTGTTATTTGCCCAACTACTACAGTAAAACAAGGACTACCTCTGGGGTCGATTCGAGGGCCCTTGTTACTTATACTTTACATAAACGATATACTTGATATACCTAAATCCCCAAAGTTTGTAATTTATGCAGATGATACCAATATATCTTTTTGTGCGCGTACACTTAATGACCTTCAGAACACGATTAACCACTACCTAATGCAGCTTGATAGTTGGCTTCATGAAAATGAATTAGCGCTGAACCTAAAAAAATTGACTACGTCTTGTTCAAACCCACTAATAAAACATGTGACAGTGAACTCACGCTGACATTCCAGGACACCGTCATAGCACGCGTAAAATGTCAGAAATTTCTAGGTGTGTGGTTTGAAGGAATACACACCTAAACAAACTAACCTCAGAACTAAGCAGAACAGTTGGTTTATTATTTAAATTATCAGATCTAATTCCTCTGCAGCTAAAGAAAGCGATATATTATGCCCACTTCTACTCCCGTTTATCCTGGTGCACACTAGTTTGGGGTACTGCTACTACGAATTATAACAAACTGGAAGTATTACAGAAGAAAGTGCTGAGGATTCTTGAGAATTATTATGGTGAACCCAAAGATCTACCAATTAATCCTTTGTTTATTAAACACAAGTTGCTCAAAGCGAGTAAAACATATGACTACAAACTCCTGCTGCACATACATAAACATAACCTGTTACATTCAGCACACACAACGTTAGCTCGTTATGCACTGCGTAACGAACGTATAACAACACCACGAACATGTACAAATTTTGGAAGGGCTGTCCTCGCTTATCAGATCCCCGCACTAATAAAGCGTGTGAATTCCCAAATAAATTTCAGCATGAAACTCCGTAAATTCAAGTCGCAAATAAGACGTTTTTTGTTGAATGATTGAAGAACCCTTTAACACAAGTGCATATTCATTTTTTCATGTTTCTATGTTTTAATTGTATGTTCGTAGTTGCCATATCTGTATTTATTTTTTTTACTTGCATTGTATATTATTTTCACTATTTCAAAATACCCTGTGATGTAAAGTCTTTCAAATTGTTCTTTTGTAAATGTATCACTTTGCCTGCTGTCTGTATGGTCCCCAGGTCATGTCAAGTTGTCTATGAAAACTTTTTTGCCTGTAGGACCCCCAACATTGTGTTGGAACTGAACTGAATCAGCGCAATTAAGGTAGGCCGCCTGAATTGAATCAATTTTTCCACGAGACATATTTGAAGGGGCAACCTTCTATGATGCGTACTACATCAATTGCGTGATGCTTTCATGAACATACTGAGCATTTCTAATCACCTCATTACAGTGCCGCAAGTTGTGAATTATGTCAGAAGAATCAGAATGTTAGACAATGAGACCAACAAGTTGCAGTGCAACAAGGACGCGCTTATTTCTGGAGTCTTGTAGGTGGGAAATTAGTGCGTCCTGCAAGGTCACGCTTAATAAAAGCTTGCCATGCTTTCAGGTTCGTCAGGAAGCGAACTTCTACCATGCTTTTTCGGGCCACAGAATTGCCACAAAGCGACTCATTGCAGCGAGCAGCAACTAAACACCGCGTCCTTTCACAGACCTAGGTTGGCGTCTTCTTGGACTACGCTCAAAGAGAATCCTGGATGACGACGCGAAAATTGACAGGCACCGCAACCAACTTTACCTTCACCAACACACTTTTAAAATAACTTCAAAGTCGTGCTTGGACCCATCTTTCAGACATGCGAAACACAGCCGGGGGTCGACAGCCATTTCTCTGGCCGTTGTTGGTGCCCAGCCCAGTTCCAGGAAATCGAATATGTGAAGCTTGCAAGCGGCAGTTATAAAGTACTAAAGAAATTGCGAATTTGGTACTACCGGAACAAGATCAGGAAGCTTTGCGCGGAGGTAGTGAAAGTGAGCCTAAATCTAGTGCTACCGCAGTAGAAAAAGATGCTTTAGAAAGCATGTTGGCAACAGCGTCAAATCGAAAAACTAAAGCGTTAACCTTGCGAGAGAGCGCAAAGGGAATAACGGTTGTGTCCCCGGAACTGTGCCAACCATCTAGCTCTGACAAACACAAGGGCGCTGAACATCCTCCTGAATTATTGTCTGCTTGATGCAAAAACCGAAAAAGAAAGCTTTTCCAAGAACAATGCCGAAAAAGACGCATCGTACTTAACCTTAACCTACAATCTTATTCCCGTGAAAAAAATCACGGCGTTCTTTGGCGCATCGGAACGACAAGTTTGCGAGGCGATGAAAACCAAGGCTCACAGTGGGATTCTAGGCACGCCGTAAAGAAGGCGTGGTCGCTTAGTTTAAAAAAAGTGAAGTGATCGATCAGAGCATTATACGATGATGACTCATTGTCCTAGTGCCTACAAGGGCAAAGTGACACTGAAGGGCCGCGAAAAGCGACTGTGTTTTTATTGTATTGAAAAGAACGTCAAACGTTGAAAGAGAAAGTCACCCTATAATGGTGACGGCTACTCCTGTTCTTACTGCAGAAATAACAACATATATAAAGAAATATGTAGTAGGAAAAAGCAAAGAAACGGCGCCACAGAGCTAGAAATCCACAGCACACAGACCTAAACATCCACGAAAGTATCAACACAAAAGGCAAAGGCAAGTCGCACTACAATGAGTTTGCAACCAGAGCCAGAAATTCACACTAGCGGCCGCGATGTTGAGTGCAATGAGCATGTGAACAGATGAAGAAATAGAGTTAAAATATTACACGCGCAGAATATGAGAGTAAAAAGTGAGTTTCAACACGGAATTCAAAAGAGTATGATACGTAATATCCAAACATTATTAATTACAAATAATCAAATCAAATTGTAGTTACATTGTGTGTGTCTTTAGTGCCATATATAGTACTTGTTATGGAACCATTGTTGATGAACATGAAGGAAATGCATGACGATATAAAGTGTGTCTTCTCAACGTTCGCCGCTTTGCGTCCTCCGCACTGTTTAGCCTAGTGGAAGCCGTACACACAAAGTGTGTATATGTGTGTGTGTCTGTGTGCATGAGTCATCAGAACTTTAAACTAATGCTTCATTATAGTGGTCTCAACGAGACAACTGGAGAGCTCTTGGATACACCCTAGATTGCATTTTCGGAAAATGCATTCTGCCCTGGCACAAATCACGCTGAGCAGCTGCTTCAACAGTCTTGCCCATGTCATTGAGAGCAGAGAGAACACAATGGCAAGCAATAATAAGTGGAGTCCGCTGCAGACTGGAAACCATTGCTGTGATGCCAGAAGAATTTTCTGAGAAGTTCACATAAACGTTGAAGTAACTTACGATCCACCATTGCATCAGTAAGCAGGCTGTTGTAAATACCCGTAACTTAAGCGAACACGAGGTCATCATAGTGTTAGACTTCATGGAAAACTAGTTTTTTTTATACTTCAGGACGCACCACAATCGTAACGATGGGTTAACATGTACACACGCCGCAATACACTCCATGGACCTGTATTTTCGCAACGTGCAAAGCAACTCTGGAGAGGAACCTGCGCGATGTCTCGCTGTTGTTTCTGACTGTTTGGAACATGATGCAGCCGCAGTACACATTATAGATTGCATTGCACGACGAAGTAAAGCAAGATCTGCTTGAAGTAAAAAAAAAAGCCGCAGTTTTGCCCGAAAGGCGAAGCATCGATTGCGATAAAAAATTACTGGCCATTTATACGAAGTAAGCATAGTAGTTTTATCGGCTGTATATAGTTGAAAACATAGGTACCCTAACTAAATTCACAAGCATGGTGCACGCGCGCACGAGCAAACATGAACACCTCTCACTCGATGACTGCAGAAACGCCGTCGACACGCTGGCGTGAGGAAACGCGGCAGCAGCAGCGAGCGAACTGACATTTGTGGTGTTTATCACGTTAACTCAAAGTGCACTCCGAGAATTCACAGCACTCGGGCGACGAAGCGGAGAACTTGCAGCCAGAATCTCTACTGCTCGGAAGCACCGACGATTCTTCCAGTGGAGGTGAAAATGACCAAAACGAAAAGTCTGACAAAGTGTCTCGACCAGAACGTTCACGCCAAAAAGTAGCACAGTCGTGCACGGCCTAGACATTTTCAGCGCCGATTGACATCGAAAGAACCGCACCCGCGCAACACTGTCAAAAGCTCGACTGTTCCCCCAATGCAGATCGCTCTCAATATGGGGCCGCGCGACCGCGCGCAGGCGCCACATGCTCAGTTGCAGCCGGAGTAGAACGCCGCTGCCCCTCTCTCCCCTCTAGCATGGTTCTTCACGAACGTCGGAAGACGACGCGCTTGCTCCCCGCGTTCGTGTCTATCTCGCGGGCCACATTAAGCAGCATCCCGATCGTCGGCTCCCCTGGCACGCCTTTACTCGCACATACAGCGTAGGGCGCTCGGCTACAGTGTTATCTTCCCTGTACTTTATTACGGTAATACGGAACCTCACGGCACGCCCACGCCGGAAATCCGCCTGGAGTGTGCATATAATTGCTATCGAAATAAAAATTCATTATGTATCCGATAGAGCTTCAGCACTATAGCATAACAAAAAGATCTGTTTGAATCTTTGCTAGCACGAGGAGGAACATGATCTATCGGCAGAATGGAATCTCTTCGCCACTTCACATGGCAAAAGTGTATGCGATGGTGTCGGCGGCACCATGAGACGTCTGGCAGCAAAAGCTAGCTGGCAGCGACCATATCTACGACTAAATTCAAACACCAGAGGATCCGTTTGAATGGGACAAAAGTAATACCAAGGGAATTAAAGTAATCTGGGTATGAAATTCTGAAATAGAATGAAAAAGAATAGAGCACGGTGTGAGGTTCAGCATAGCAACCGCTCTTGAAGGAATGCGCCCGGAGAAGGAATGCAAGTATTAAATACTACTTTGATGGAGATGCTGAGGAGCTCTCATTCTCGCAAACATATCTAGCACAAGCCCAGCTGGTAAGATCAATGAAGACAAACCGACTACTGTGACAATGGCATACAGCGAATGTCGGCGTCGAGATCGAAGAGGCGCAACACCTCGTCACGTTCTTTACATAGCGTTGATTGAAGGTGACACGATGCAAAATTGCTTCATCTATGGCTATGATATTACAGGAGCCCAGCTTCAGGACAAGGAGTTCGTGGAGAATGCTGCGCACCATGACGTGGCATTGATGTATGGCATAAAGAATAGGGTTACCTACTAGCATAGACGCAAGCAACAGGTGTTCGATATGATTCATCAATTAGGCAAACCCGCAGCGTTTTCGGATTTTGCCAGCTTCAGAAATCCATTGGACTGGGCTCCTCGAATTACTGCAAAAACTTCAAAATCAATCGTGGCTAAGTGATGAAGACCATAGCTGAATTGACCATTACTGCCAAATGTGAATGGTGAGCGAGGATCCCATAACCTGTGCGCTGTACATTGACAACAACTTGTTGTCAATGTACGGAAAAGCTGGATATGAGTGAGAGTCACGTCGATATTCGTGAACAAGCAGATCTCTCCGTTTGGAAAGTGCTATGTGAAGGAGTACTTCAAACGGCATACAGTTCCAGCATCGTGGAAGTGTAATTGTCATTTGTTCTGAGGCTAAATGATGCGCCTAACGAACATTTCAATCCAGATATATCAGCAACCATCGTAATGGTTGAACAGTTAATATCGTACGACATTGGTTTTGCGCAAAGACCACATTGTCAAACGAACGCACACAAACATAGGTGCTTCAAGAATGGCAGAACCAAGTGCCGATTCAATGCACTTTCCTGGGCCACGCCGGAAACTACTCCCGTAACTTTTGTTTCCACCCCGAAATGGTACAGAACAGCTCTTGCACATATCCACCAAAAGCAAACACACAATGTAATTCATGAAGCATTGGAACATACTGTGTATGACAGTATCGAACTAATGTTGATGCATCACAATATCGAAGACAGCGATGAGTACATGGAAATCCTACGTTCTGCGAGTTCAAGGCCTACGAATATACTAAGATCCACCACACACACTACAGTGAATTACTTTAATACGCGGATAGCTTCAGTCTTGGACAGTCTTCAGTCTAAGATGGACATTCAATTTCCCCCCATACGTGGACCGATCCCGAAGATTGTGCTTTACCCGGCCGAGCAGCGGCGGAGGCAAAGGATGCTTTAAGCTCTAAGCCAAACTGCAAAAATAGGCTTAATATCTCAGGTCCAAATACAAATCGTATCAGCTATTCAGATGATAAAACTAAATATTACACTTTCACCCGCGTCGGCCATGTCTACGTTCCCACCGCCCTCTCTTTCTCGCGTTCCAAGCACTTCCGTATCTTTCCTTCTGCTCTCCCGTGGTGGCCGTCCCGTAAGCGTGCTGCCCGCCAAGACCGCGAGGCGGAAACAAATGCGAGCCGTCCATGCGGCCCCGATCACGCAAACTTAGAAGGTTTCACCGGATCAACGGCGAGGTTTCCCACGGAATTTGTGGGGAATCAATTTCATTTGGCCTGTGTTTTGTGTCACCGCTTGTAGTTTTCGAGCGACCTCAGAACCGTTACTGCACTGCGGGACGTCGACCAACGCGCGATCGCTTTGGCTACGGCGAAACAGTGTTTTCCCTCGGAGTGCGATGAGGTGCGCATTGGGCCGTGTTCTACAACAATACGTGGGCATTTATATCCCTCCCACTCCGACCCGTTGCCTCACCTTCCGAGGCTCAACATCGTTGAGGAGCGACTGGTCGCGCCTCGCCTTCCATTTATGTGCATACGGCGTTTGACGTACGGCCCTGGACAGTTTGCCATTAAAGGGCCCACATAGCTTCGCTGGTCATCCAGCTTCACAGAGTGAAATGGCACTGAATTTTAATGTTTCCCCATGCATATAAACAGTAGACAAGCACGTGCGATTACGACCTGTATGTTTTGATATTCTTCGCGTGTATGCCATGCATCAATTAACCAGCGTGTCTCGTTCCATAAAACAGCTTGCATTACAAAAATACTTTTTCAAATGAAATATATTTGAATGTATTTAATTACATTGGGAAATATTTCCTGTGTCACGTTTTGAACCTAACCCGCGATTGCGTTTGCTCCATATCTGCTCGTCGCGTTCGCACGGCGTCAGTTGGTGCCTGTGCAGTCGAGCATGTCTGCTGGTGCGGCCACGAGGGCAGCAACCAACGCACCATTTATATTGGGACCGATACTTCGGAAAGCGAGTTGCAAATTGCCGGCCCTTCAGGAAACTTAGTGCACGTGTACACGTCAATAGCTTTACGAAAAATTCAGGCTGGATGCGTGCAGCCAACTGTCAACGTCACCAACGATGTCTTCGCTTTGCGCTTACCGGTTTTGCTCAAGTAAATTCGAGCGACGAAGCCGCATGCCATCGTACCGCAGGTGAGTGAAACCATTCGAAAAGGCAAACGCACGTGTACCATGCGGCCTATCGGTGCCCCTCATAGCTCCTCGCTCACAACGTGACCAGGCACACGGCTCACTCATACAGCTGCGTCCAATAAACAGCTTCGCTGTAAAAGCAAGTCGCTATAGCAAGAAGAATGAAGCAATTGGAAGTGTGGCAGGAGAACTACGTGAGCACTGCACACATATACAAGAAGCAGCAAAAAAGGAGCACCAGCTTGATAACCTAACCCAAGGAATTGTTGCGAATCGGCAGATTAATGCGGTAGAACATCCCCGTGGAAGGAGGTACACACCAGAAATGAATACATTAACTTTGCATTATTACTCCTCCCGGGCCCGTAATTATATTGACATGTGTACTTGTTTATCTTTCATCAGGTGACCACATTTCACCGTCCAGTAAATGTTATCAGTCAGCGCAGGACGCGATAGCATGTATCCGAACTTTGCGGGATGTTATCGATGGTTCATCCGCGGTCTGTAGTCAACGAACCCTGTGTATTCTGATTTGCATGTATGGGCGACGCGAATTGTGTAGTGCTTTCCGGAAAACACGCGGGCACCACCAGCGATTTCTCTGGTATTTTTGTTGACTCATTTACAAAAGGCGACGCGCTTCACCAGCTCATCAGATATTCGATGATCGCCGACTGTGTTCGCCGCTTTCGTTGTAGTTTCATTGTCACTTGCTTCTGTGGGTACACGTTCGCCCAATAAAGGTTAGCTTCAACATTCACAGTTTTCCTACTGTGTTCTTAACCGTCACTACAACCTGACATCTGGTAGAGCTGCTCGTGCGTTCATGTACCGAACGAACCCGCAAAGCCGCAAACCAAGCCCGACACCCGAGGACACCACCAACGTAGACCCGGATAATCAAGCTATCCTCAGCCTTCGAAACTTAACCACCGAGCACGGACTTCCTCGCGAGAAGACCAGGAAGTGCAAGGCCACGACAGCAGCCACGATTACAGCTCCAGTTCCACCTAATCCGATCGTGTTGCACCAGCCCAGGGCACCACGGCCCTGCCGCGGGCGGTCACTTAAAGACCCGGAAACGTATGCTAGGATGACAAGCTGCGCCATGTTTACTTGTTCTTGGAAGGCGGCGCCAGGACGTGGTTCGAGAACCGTGAGTCCACCCTGACAACGTGCTACCTCTTCCGCGGCAACTTCTTCAACAATTTCACGAGTGTAGTCCGCAAAAAGGGGAATGAGGCGATACAGGAATGCCGTGCGCAGCTACCAAAGGAGAGCATTGCAACACACTCAAAAAAGATGGACCGCCCATTCCGCCACGCCGATACGGACATGTCTAAGGAAAATAATGTTCGCTGCCTTATGCGTGGTGTGAAGGAACAGCTTTTTGGCCCGCAACCTGCCGAAGACCGTAGCTGAGGTTTCGACAGAAGCATCGAAGATTAAGAAAACTCTGGAAATGCGTACCAGGCAATGAAACCGCCAAGCGCTTACGCCGCAGTGCGACATCTAAGCACTGGGCTCTGACGACCCCTAAGAGATCATCAGGGCCTATGTGCGCGAAGAACTGCGTAAGATCTTGCCTTCGTAGCAACCTCCAGTGGCCTCGGTCACTGATATGGTAGAGTGAGTGCAGCGATCAGTTGGAGTCCCTCAGGGTCAGCCGCAATCGCCGCAACCCCAGCCAGATTATGACAAACGCCGCCGTCACCCGTCGCCATGATGCCCGTCTGCGCCCCGCAGTTCCGTCGTCCACCGCCGCAGCTGCAGGCACGCCTGAACTGCGCAGCGTTCGAAGGAAGCCCGAAATTTGGCCCGCCCTCAACCATCGACCACTCTGCCATCACTGCGGAGAAGCGGCCCACGTCTACCGGCGGCGCCTATACCACGAAATAGGACTACGAGGGTTCGCAGTCAACGCTCCCAGCCCGCAGCAAGGTAAACGCCCTCGCGATATCGTCGACTACCGCGGCGCCACTCAGTGGAGCCCTCGACGGCCATCCCGTGCGCCGTCACCAGGCCGCTGCCTTTTGGCGCAGCACCAACCCTACGTTGGAACAGTCTGGGACTGGTTCGTCGGCTCATATCCGGAAACTAAAAGTAACAACCGATGGAGGTACGGATACTCTTCGTCAAAAATTCCCCACCGCCGACGAAGGTGCTGAAAAGACTATTTGCTGAAAGATGCTGCGAAGATGCTGAAAAGCGGCATCAAGGCGAAGCCTAGAACCAAAGAATACGCCGACAAAAGAAATCTTGACGAGCCGACGTTCCAGTCACACGTCAACACTACGCAGCCGTGATCCAACGTCAAGACCTAACTGCCACGAAAGACAAACAACCACGGACCTCGACGTGCTTCTCGATGGCCACGCAGTCACTGCCTTAGTCGACACAGGAGCTCGGGACACCGTGATTAGTGAGCCCATTGCGGCCTAATTGAAGGAAGTTAACACTGCAAGGAAAGGCGCTCAAATCCGGACAGCTGGAGGACACCTAACAAGACCGACCGCTGCACCGCAAGAATTACCGCTCATGACCGAACCTACCCGGTCACCTTCGTTATCTTCCGACAGTGTTCAGGAGACGTAATTCTCGGCATGGACTTCCTGAACTAACACAGCGCTATCACGGACCTGAAGTCGATAACTATAAGCCAAGATCATGTGAAACCGCCGGAGAGCTATCCCAGTCACCGCGCCTTGAGTGTGCTCGAAGATCAAGTAAGCATCCCGTTTCGCTCCAGCATTATTTCGGTCGGCCCCGAAACACCCGCAGATGTAGAAGGCGTCATCGAGGACGACCAGCGCCTACTGCTCGACCGTGAAATTAGCGTCGCAAGAGGGATCGCTTAACTGCACGGAGGGAAAGCGAAAGTGATGCTCACAAACTTCTGCCTTGAGTTCAAGCACATCAACACGGACATGACGATGGCACACTTGCAGGAAACTGTGGAAATGAGCAATGCGTTTGTCCTCTCGAATTCTGCCGCACCTACCTCGACGACCATAGTTCCTGGAGACGAAGGCGCTTTGTGGTTCTGCAGACGTTACTTGAACAAACGTGCCTCTACACGACACGTATCTGACATCATGAAGGCACACCACCCATGCGACGTTTTGTAATAGCTGAGAAAACAGAACCGAGCTGGGGATCAATTGCAACAGCATTCAGCAGCTTTACATGTATACTTTGTGAAGCGCATAAACATTGCACGATTGCTCATATCCTATACCATAATAAGTTTGGAAACGCACACTGTGCAAATGCATGCGTTTCCACAGATTGTTGTTTTCAGCAGGTGTGCAGAATATGCGAGGCAGACATTTCCATCCAAGCGTGTGTGAAGCTCTTCGTACATTTGCTAATTGGGGCAAACTGGAAGCTCATTGAAAGATCATTTCGGCACACATATTGTACGTGACATTCTTGTATGAACTCCTATATGGTTTCACAACCGGGACATGAGGAAAGGTGCACAAGTGCGTGCGGCTCATTGAGGAAATTTTTATCGTGAGGAGATGCCATAGTATTGGTGACCACATAGTGCGAAGAGGAGTATGGCACACTTTAAGAGCAAGCACCATTGGCCTCTGAAGGGGGCGATACTTAGTGATGTTCCCTCAGAATGGTGCATTTTGGCTTTCTCAATATAGACTAGTCCCCATTGAGGCACGCATACCTGTCTGTGGCGTAAACGCAAAAGTGAACTGTACTGGCGATTACCTGGTATATGCTGTGTCATGGTGCATGAAGCTGTACACTGCTAAATAATCGGGAGGCACTGATGTGCAGACAAAGAAGCGCGCATTCGCCACTCTAGGTACATATGACCACCGTCAGGCTGTGTCATGTGGCATGATGCTGTGCACTGCGAAATATTTGGGAGGCATTGATGTGCAGACAAATAAGCAAGCATTGGCCACTCAAAGTACTTATGACAACCGTCATGCAGTGACGAATGACCATTGCCTGTTAAGCCGGAAAATTGTGTGAAGCAATAGGGGTCAAAGCAGTTCCACATAGCTTCGTTAGGGCAACACCTGTGTTTCATTACAAGCACACCGCAACTTACAACTTATAAGCAACCTATACTTTCTCCAACGATGTGGAACCAGCAACTCCAGATCACGAACAAGTGCATTATCAGCGTGACATAGTACTCTTGACAGCAAAATAGCAAGTGTAAGGTTTTTTTGCGAAAGGAAACGCAAGCAAGACAACTGGCAATGTCCGTGCGCGGGATACAAGCCAAGGTTGGAAAACATATTTTAGTGTACAATTTATTTAGCCTCTCCACTAATGGTTTACTTCAGATAGAATTAAACAAATGCATTTGAAGTGCATTTTTTCATGCTTCCATGACGAACGCACTTTAACTCGCAACACAGGCAGAAACGCTGGGACCTAGCGCAGAGGACAAGTGTAGCCTGGCACAACACTAAACGTGGCTTATTGAGGAGTACCTGAAGCAGAACCCCCAGTGTTGAGCAAATGCAGTGCAGGCTGAAGCTGACACATGCGCTTTAAGTGTGAAAACGCGGTGCGGAATTCTTGTTGACGCAGCTGTTAATAGCCATACATTCAAAACATTGAATGGATGAATTGTTTGTAGGTGGTCTGATGATATTTGTGCTTGACAGGCCACCACCTATGATGCAACAGTTTGCCATCTGCTCCTTCTGCCTTTATCTCGCTTTCTCATATTTGTTGTTGCTTTTACTCGTTTCCTGCCTTGCATATCATTAGCTTAAAATGGCTAAATTACCGTAACTTCTAGTTTCTTCCTTTGTCAAGTTGTCAATTTGTCTGAATGAGCACTAAGTCTCCCATATATTTGTCTCGGTGATTGAGTGAGATCTTCACATCGGTTATTGACACGACAGCAAGTAGTTTGGCAAAGAACAAAAGGGTGGAGAAAAAGTCAAGGCTGCGGATCTGCGCCATACAGGCAACGTTTGCGTCCATGTGATAAGAAAAGGCGCAATGCATGTTACTGCAATCAACCCGCAAAAAAGAACCCGAGGAGTGCCCTTTTTTTTGCTCTTGCTTTCCCTGTCGTGCATTGCGCGACTAGCACGCAATGAGAACAGCAAGCAGTTTTCTCGGTTTCACCGACTTTAGCGGCAGGCAATTTTGAAGGCCATTCCAATGAAGAAAGCGACATTTCAGTTTCGCCTTGCATTGCTGACTAGTGATGAATAATAGTGTTGCTGAAATATTGCTGAAGATAGGGTACTGAAATATTCTTGAATATGCTCGTTTCTGAGAACTGCATCTTCATTTCGGAAAACTTGTATCTAATGTGTTTTCTTTTTTGTCTATTCAATATCTACATTTTTATCGTTCGCAAAATCTCTATTAGTGAGTGTTTTACTGTATTAGCACTAACAGATGTAATGTTTCTATATATGTATATATACAGTGCCTCCATCTTAACAGCTTCTTCGTGATTTTATTTTCTAATTAGGAAGATAGAAAGAAAGCAATGGAGCAGGGGTTCCGACAGATCATCATCCTAGACCTAAGGGATGCCTTCGGTGCCAAGAAAAAAAAACTGATTCCTCTGCTGGATGTGGTCGACAAAATGTTTGGGGCAAGGCGCCAGAAACGTACTATGGATGTCGGCACAATCGACTGTTTTTAAATGTAAGCGGGGCGCGGTATAGAAATTGCGAATTATGCCACTCGAACTCAGCAAAAGTTCGAAGTTCAGTCTGGGAGAACAAGAAAATAACATGAACTTGACCGTCATTTATGTAGCACTTCAAGAGAGCCCCTTTGAAAATTTTGCATTTGGCTGAGGCTGTACTTTGTTTTCATACTGTGTTCCAGAACATATGGATGATCTTCTAATAAATTTGTCTTGCTCAGATTTGCCTATGCTTGCAACACTGGAATTAAAGTTTTGATCCATGAGTACATCTGCAGTTAAGGAAATATGTAAAACTATTGCCTTCGTAAAATTTGTCCACTTGCCTTCTTTCACGATTACACCAGAAAACGGCACAAATTGTGGTAAATGTAAAAAGGCGTTCATTCCAAGTAGCATTCCCTAGGCCATATCCTTGGACGCAGGAACAGCCGCCACCGTAGCACAATAGGAGGTGCAACACACGCCTAGTGCAGAGGATGTAAACTTGGCTTCCAATGGTTTTCTCGCCCACTGTTATTACCTTATCATTTGTATAAATCAAGCAATAACTACAAATAATTTCCCTTATGTTTTTCTTCATATCTGTGGCATCGGAAGGCGACATATCAACCTCACATCTTGGCCCTTTTATTCCTTGCTAGTTTTAAATAAACATACTTAAGTGTACAATCTGATGTGCGCAGTCAGTTAGTATTTGTGTGAACATAATCACCCCATGTATTTGCAATAACACTGAATGATATGCCATATATAGCCGTTAGATGCTAACTAAATTTACATTTCAACTTACAAGAAAGCCCTTTCACTGAAAGTGGCTACGCAGCATTGAATTATTCCTGTTTACATATCCCGTGAAGCCATTATTTTCGTATAGGAATACATCATAAACATACGACATTCAAGGTAACAAATCATTGTTTTGGTTTCTATTGCAGCTATCCAAATAGTGTACATTGTTATACTGATTGCAAAGCCTCCACATGAACTGAAGGCGGAATGTTCGTTCCACTGGTGCGTTTATAAAAGCAGTGAAGTATTTTGCAAGAATGCATATGCTGCTTTTACTAATGGATAAGATGCTGAATCTTTCTCTCACGTTAGAGTATAACATAATAAAATGCTTGAATTTCTTCGAATTTATAACATAAGTGATACTTGCGAAACATTTTATAAATAAACCTCTTTTGGCCTTGTAAGAGGAATTTCGGGCTTTTCAAGAGGCCTTACTGAATTGATCATGCATTAAACTAAAGTTTCAATAATAATACGTAGGACACAAATCTAAGCTAAAGAGTATAAAATTGGGCGACTTCATTCAAGTTCTTTATGATGGCCATCGAAAAGGGATGAACACACCGAGAAAAGCAGGGAGAACAACAGCTGAACTTTATTCCTTGCTATCTGCAAGGAATAAATGCAAGAAACATGTCGACTGCATGCACAACCTCATGTAAGCCAAATTTGTCAAGAATACTGATTTCGCGTTCAAGCAGATTCATGGGAGGAACAAATGCAAAATTCATCTTGGGTTCTTTGGGTTATGCTTTGGGTTATGATCCTGATTATGACGTCTTTCAATGAGATTACAGCCACATAACCGACAATGCACTACCAAAGTGACAAAGGCGTGCTATTTAAAGCTTGTGTAGTGTAACCTGTTAATAAGACAGGCACCAGCCTAAACATCAAACGTTTTGCCGCAATATATCGGATTGTTGTGCACCATTCAACAGACACGGGGCTAAAACAGTTGCAATGCTTTGTAGAGAACAGATTTTTACCTGAGTGAATTGCCCTCTTTTTTCTGCAAAAGCACAAAACCTTCTAGTTCGGCCCAAGCTGAAAAACACGCATGCGGAAGATTTGCCTGTTGTTTTTTCAGCTCTGGGCATAGTCTAAAATGCCTGTGCCGCAGCACACACACACACACACACACACACACACACACACACACACACACACACACACACACACACACACACACACACACACACACACACACACACAAAAAGAAGGTAGCAGAGTGAGGGAGAAATCTGTGCTGTGTAAACCATGACAGTGGTTTTGTCACCGATGCCTATTGCTAGGTGCACACCGTTCCTGTGGAAAATGTACATTCGTCAAAGTGATGCCTGCCTTAATGAGAGATAGTGCCAACACAATATAAACTGCAGTTTCACATCCATAAGCGCATTGTCGCATGTGGTTTAAAGCCATTTTTGTAAAACAGTCATAATCAGGAACAAAAGTTAAAATGTATGTGACATCATCAAGACTCTCCACATAAAAAAATTGAGTTTTGCATTTATATTTCTTCTGTCAACCTAGTTGACTATGAAATCTGTCGTGACGATTGGGCTTATGTGGTAGTATGAGGTTGCATACATAGATAGGCTTTCTTTTTGTCAGAATAAAAACAGGAACAGCAAAACACAGGACAAGCGAGTAAAGCGCACAGGACAGAGCCCTGTCACAGCGCTCTGTCCTGAAGCTGAACAATTAACCAGCCCCATTGAACACATTTCTATTTTTTTTTTCAGATTGCCGTAAAGTGTCAGTTTTTAAAGTGGTAATGGCAGTGTATAGCATACTCTGTGATAATCCCTAATGCATTCAACTGATAGTAAGTCCAGTCAGTATTTTTGTCATTTTTGCAAATGATAATTTCATTTGTGCTTAATTTTCTTAAATAAGTTGTATTTGTATTGTGGCCATTCTTAGAAGGTGATTTTGTAGATGTATTCATCGAGAGGGATTAGGAAGCATACATAAATTTGCCTGTTGAAATCTTGTGATGGGAAAATGCTGTCATTCCCCTTTACGCAGAGTATAGAGGCGCCTTGTACACCATGCCTGAACTTCATCGGAAAAAGCACAGAAGAAGCGGACGATTTATTTCCTTCAATCGACAAGTACCGATTGCTTTGCATCATGGACATAGAAAGATTGACGGCCGTCATGGATGGATATTGGATTTCTGACATAAGATATGACAAGACAGCGTATAGCTTGTGCTGTGTTTTCGAGAAGCTTTTTGCTGATGTCGATGTATCCAGACCAAAGTGCGCTGCAGATCATTTCATTGCTCTTCACGAAGGAGATTTCAGTGCGCGTGTATAAGGCTGCGCTAAAGCAACATGGCCTCTGTTGCAAGATAAACATTGTTGTTTTCAAGCCAAAGTGTCTTACTAGGGTTTTTTCGTGGCTTGCAAGTTCAGCCTATGCCACTGTCCGAATGCCTACTCCGAAGGCACTTTCCGTTTATTTATATCGTTGTGTATTTGTTAATTTTATAACGGAGAGAAATAAATAATTGCCTCCTTTTTGAGGGTGACCTACCTGATCTTTGCACATCTATGCATGCATTCGAAACAAACACTTTCATTTGTTCATTCCACATAGAACAATTCTGTTTGCATGCAGTTAGTATTGCAGTCACAAGCTATCTGACGACCGTCATCAAAGAATTGAACATTCTCATGTGATATCTGCACCGTTATGTCGGTTGTGCGTAAATGCATAGTTATTTTATGCCTGATTCACGCATACACAACCTTTATGAATAGGTGAAATGCTGCATAATTGACTCTTACGTAAAAAGGGTGTTATGTTCATAAAAACAACATCGATCAACCTGGCGGCAATTCTGCCAGGACACCTATTTGGTGGAAAGGATGTAACTCTGGCGTAACACCCACTGGTAAAAAGGGTGTACTTCCAACTGAACCTTTCATGCGAGTGCATTAGTATTCTAAAACACCCTTCTCTAGTGGTGTAAGGGAGTGAGTTAAAGACACTAAGACACCCTTAAGGGTAAAATTTTTCCTTAGTGCGTGTGTTGTACGCGCGAATGAAAGCGTGCGAGGGTGAGCCGGCCCATGCGGATGCTTGGGCTCAGTGGCGCGTGCGAGGAAGGCGGGCCGGAAGCGCGCCCTGTCCTGTCGCGCGCTAGGTAGGCGAGGAGGCGAGGAGGGGGCGTTTTGCGGCGGCTGCAGCTTACGGTGCGGCCGTGCGAGCACATATCTTGAACGCAATGTGCGACGAGGCCCGAGCGCACCGCGCGGGGCTCATCTTCAAAGCGATCTGCCATATTTGCAGAGTGCGCGTAGTGCCGGTACCGTCGTATGCGCTGTGCGTTTGATGTTTGGTTCGCGATGAAGCGAGAGAGCCACGGAAGTCAATCCGATGGCTGCTGCTGCGGTTCTTACAGCGAGATTTCATCGAGTGAAATGTGTACATCGAGCGGACAAGGTAGACTTGTAAGTGCATGATGTAACATTACATAGGTTCTGCAAAGCAAACGAACGTAGCAGTGAACCCGCGTGAGGACACGCCGTATGTGAAGTGCCTTTCTTTCCCGCTCCTTTCACAGCAAACGGCCGCGATGGAACGCATTGCCGGCTCGTTGGAGCGACTCGGCGACCTCATGGGGCGGCAAGAAAGCCGACTACAACTGCTGCAGGAGCAGTTGGCCCCACTTTCAACGCTTGCTGCGGCAGTGACAGTGTTCCTGCGGCAACACAACCTGCCGCAGCAGAGCCAGGCGCCGCAGCCTCAATAATTCTTTTTCCCCTTTCATTCCTCCTGTGTCAGCAGGACCTGACACAGGAGGCCATTTATTTATTACGCATAATTATTACTAGTCAATCACAGTACTTTGTTATGTATTTATTCATTGCATTTTGTTTCTTTTCGTTTTGTGTTCCATGTTCCTCGTCCATTGCTTGCGTGTTCGTACGTTGATGTATCACATCGAATAGGCCTGTACTGTTTCTATTGTTGGAAACATACGTTAGTGTTGGTTCTTTATTATAAAGTGCTTGGATGAGCCTTTTCGCTGCACAACAGCGGTGTGTGTACACAGCCGTGCAACATATAAAACCGATGATGCCCTGACCAAAGACTAATGCACTTGTCGGAATGTTGGCTTCCGCTTTCAACATATGTGTACTGGAAAACGATGAGGCAACTTGCCAAAATGTTGCCTCCTGTGATCACCTTGTTCTCATTATGCTCATTGAATTGAATGTCCATGTCTCGCGCTCACCCCGTTGTTGTCATGTTAGTGTGACAGCATTACGAGATTTCCGTATAAGGGTATGCAGATTCGTAATGAATTGTAAATGCACAGACACGGGCCATATTCGCAGCAAAGAGGGTCTGCGATGTGTCATGCCATGTAACGCTTTGTTTATTGCGTGCGCACAATTTTTGTGCAGGCACAGCAGTGGAAAAGTTTCGTGCTGCACGATCATGTCTTTCATACCGTGCGTAACACTTACTGTGTTTGTTTTTTCAATGTACACACTGCTCAATGACATTGCATTACTGCACAACAACAGCGTGTTATTGCCCAACGGTCGGTATGACTATGCAATGTTTGTATCGCTGATAGACGTTGTTCTGCAGTGCGCCGCAGAAATGCAATTATTTCTTTATGAATGGAATCAGTTTTCGCCTTACATGCGCGCGTGTGTGTAGCATATGCGCGGGACGCTTTGGAGTACTTCGTTGTACATTGTGATTATTTCGTGAAGTTTGCATCCATTCGCGCACACTATTACACACTGTACGTACCGGTTTTAACCCTTGCATTTGTTATTGCCCCTATGCATCAATGCAAACCACGGTGCCTATATTTGTGCAGCAATGAACATGTATGCACACATATTCACATGTCGCATGAGCTAGTAATTTTGCTTTGGCAGCATTTTGAAGTGAGACGTTCGCTTACCACATAAGTGCACAGATGCATGCAAGCAGTTGGGGTGGCAGGATAAAAGCAGCATAATGCCACCTTGATTGGCCCCACCTCCCCGTAAACAGCCCGGCGAGGTGGGAGCAGTCATACATCATCTCTGTGCGTTTCGCATGACCGGTGGACGTTTCATGTCGCATTAAGGACGTGTTTGCGTCTTGTTTTGCAATGACCGACAAACATTAAAGGTTCGTTATCTGTCCTGCTTGAACAGCTGTATCCCGTTGCATGCACGTATTCAGGGAGCGCCATGTCCATGTGTGTTTACATGAAGCTGCACCACCTCTGAACATGTTGACGATCGCTCTCCGTTAACACAGACTAATGAGGTTTTATTGCCAATGTCATGCATCTTAACCATTCTTGTGTCCCGTTCGCATAACACATAACATAATGAAACGTTAACCTTGTGTGATCCGTATGCATCGACACTGTACTGTCTTGCAATGAACGGATGGTGGTCTGCGTTGCCATGCAACTGTAACTGCATATCAGATGAACTGATGTCAATTACTGTGTGCATATCTCTGAACTTTTTCAAGGCAGGTTTATTGTGGCTAAATGTGTAAAGAATTTGTGCAATTGGGTTTATTTAGTTTTGTGAGGCATTTCTTCCACAGCCTAGTTTGTGAGTTAGTGTTCGTGCTGCAATCATTCACAAAGCGTTCCATGTATGCACAAGTGCGTCTAACTTCACGGAGACTATGCGAGGCATGTTTCGGGATTATTGTGGCTGCATTGCGAACGCAGTTCTTATGATACAGTGTGCATACACATCGATGTGGTATACTTTTTCTTCGTTCGAAATATGCCTTATTGGTCGATCATTTGAAGTAATGCATATAGATGCAGCGTGCTTACTATGACAAAGTAATTGCCGACAACTCATGACACGATTTGATTAAGCATTTGTACTCGAGCCAAACATGGTCTCAAAGGAGATGCTGCAAGCACAACTTACATCATTTGAACACTTCAGCACATGACTGCCAGCGGCAGGCAAGGGTGACTTATTGTGGTCCTGTAGGTATCGGCACAACGAGTAGCAGTTCTACGTATGCGCGCATGCACAGGCCATAATAAAGAAGCAATAACGCAAAAGCCGCACCACAAACAGACAACACTTGCCACACGTACGAGTATAAGGGCAGAACACACGGCACTCCAGCAAACAGGGCAGACAACACAAAAAAAGTCAGAAAAATACAATGTCTTAGCATTATCCTGAAATTGACACTGCTGAACAGTGCATCGACCCTCAGCTCACCTGCGTAGCCTTTACCACACGACAGATAGAATTGTGCGCCACTGTTGGAAGCGTACCAAAAGAGAAATGCCACAGTCCCAAGCAAAATATACGTGAACACGGAGAGGTACTGCACGTGTAATATCGAATTATATCAAGGTGAAAGTGACATTCTGCGAGACAATACGTAACATAGCCGGTACGAAATGCAATGCGGCCATTCGGAATGTGCGAGCCCCATTAATGACAAAGGTGTTTCGAGAAATGCGGAATCCTGAGCACTGGCGAAAATGCGAAGTGTGTTACGCTGCTGAACGCTTGTAAACGGAAGGCATGTACCTGGGTCAATATTTAACATTCCGCATCATTGCCACTCGAACGTGCCGAATGATGTGCGACTGTTTACAGATTGTGCTGTAACTGCAGTCTGTAGCTGCGACACCAAAGGAATGCCTTTCGGTTTTTCGTGTGCTGGGTAAGCTAGGTATTTGACAATACTTACACCTATAGCAGCAGACAGCTGCGTGCTTATGAAAACTATGTATGCATGCGTCAATTCCTTGGTTGCCCAGTTATCAAGGAAAAGGCGGACACTGCTCAGAAATGGAAGTGTACAGAGTTTGACGCAGAAAACGAAACGCCATGCAGTCCTCCTCACCGTGGCCACATGCCACAGCGACTTGGAAATTGTTACCTTCCTGAATGGAGCGAAGTCTCGCTTAGAAGGTTCGGACAGAAGTGTGTGTCATTGCACTGACGTGGCATTTCTGGCTAAAAGGAAAATCACAGTGAGTGGTCAGGCCCTGCCAGAACCCCCTGATTTCCTCTGGCGTCTGCAAGTCATCGCGAGTAACCACCCATGGAACCTGATGCAAGAGATTGCAAAGGAACTCCAGGTGGCACAGTCGACTGCCAGGCTCGCTGTGCACAGCATGCGGTACCATTTATATGTGATGACGAGGGGGCAACATACGTCCGGTAAGACTCGGGAGGGTCACCTACTCGGCTGTGTTTCAAGCGATTGCTGATCAAGCTGGAGAGCCCCGAGGAGCGTCAAATGTTACGGTATTTATTTTCCGATGAAAATAACTTTGAGCACGACCGAAAACTTTGCTGTCGTAATGGCAGGTCGCTTTGTGCAAGTTCCGATGAGTTAGCTGCAGTGTTCTACACGAAATTTCCATCGTCAGCAACGATGGTAACATCATGCCGGCACGCTGATTTGCAGAAGGTGTCCGCGTTATTGCTGCCGCGTAGGCAGAAGTGTTCGTCACTGCAACGCCCTGGACAGAGACTGTTTCTAGAGGAAAATGTTACGACGGTCAGCAACACTAACCCCTCGCTCACACCGTCTGCATTACACAGGAGTGGTTCGCTGACAGCTTCGACGACCCTGTCATTCCCAACTTGAGACCTCCTACCTCTCCACATTTAAATCCACTCGACTAGTACGTCTGGGGCGGCATTGCGAGAGACGCCAAGAAACAGCCAAATAATATGAAACACTCGCTGAAGACTGCCATAGTTGCGTAAATGGGAACATTTGTAATGGCGCCTTAACCCCTTCACGCTGCCTTTTCCGCAGTTGAATGTGTCGTTGCTGAGGACGGTGAATCCATTGAACAATTGTGGGAATAAAGCATTACGGAAGTATTGCCCACAGTTTGGTTACAAAATCTGTGTTTTGCTATATATGCTCTTCTGTGCATGAAGACAACACTGCGCTCTCAAATACCTCGCGAACCCGGTACATATACATGCTGTGGTAAATGTTGCATACTTCAAGACGTGCATGCGCACAAGGGTGGGACAAATGGGAAAAATAGTACGTTTTCAGAGTATAACGATCACTTATGTTGTTAGGTACTGCTCATAAAATTGGCAAATCATGAAGACTGCAATAATGTGCATCACGTGCGTGCAGCAAATGTGAATTTGTAGAGCATGCAACACTACAACAGAGTATTTGTACATTGCTTGTAATTGGTGTTGTCCGATCTGACAGACTGAAAATGGATAACAAAGTGTTGTGGCCATTTCTTATGCACGTGTTCATCGTGCGCAGCTCATTATCGTCACATGCGCTTCTTACCCCCGTAGTCACAAACCAAACTTAACTTATCGCGATAAGGCCACTTATGAAAGGACGAGAAAAGTATAAGGAAAGAACAAGGTGCGTTTCGAAAACGCACCTTAACGCGCCATAAGTGTGCCTTATGAAAGGCACCCTTCACTCGTTAAGTGTTTTACCTGGGAGCGAGGCTAGAGAATGTTTCGCTACGAAATATATACTTTGACGACGTTTAAACTGCTTTTATTTCAATAAAGCACTAATGGCATGCACAGAAACATCTGAACATAAATAACGTATAAATGCTTGATGAAACGTGATCAAACGCTCGCCGTTTTTGGTGAGTCCGCCATTTACGCCTGGCCACGTTGGTGTAACCCACTGGACGCAGCGCGCATTTTTGTACCGTCTTCTCGAGATTGGTTTTGTCCGCGTTGTGTTTGTATTTCCTTCGTCCGTCTTGTTTTGCATTGTTATTACTTCCTTCGCTTTTTCTTGCGTATTTATAATTAGTTGTATATTATTTTACTCATTTTTTCATCAATTTAGTCGTTTAAATAGTTGTGGTATTATCTTTTTTTGGTAAACCGCGTTCAGAATGTAGCGGCGCAAAAATTAACTTTACGAACGAGGAGCGCACCACCCTGATGGATCTGATGGAGAGGCACAGCGATGTGCTTGAGGGTAAGAGGACTGATGCGGTGTCCATCCACGCGAAGAAACAGACGTGGGAGAAGTTGGCCGACGAATTTAACAGTCGCCACAACGTGCGGCCACGAACGTCCAAGCAATTAAAAAAGTGCTGGGACAACCTAAAAGAAAAGTGGCGCCGTGCCAAAGCCGAAGACACGCGTGAGATATTCAAGACAGGTGAGCATTATTCCTCATGTGCCGAAATTTCTCCATCTTGCTTCTATATATATTTGAAGAAAGCACGGGAAGCCATCGCTACAGCTGATTTCTAGCCCACTCTGCAACAGCTTGTGCGCGTGCATGCGGAATAGTGGCGAGGACATAATAAATTCATCGCCAAAAATAACGTTGCAGTGAACTTGGTTGATCGTAACATGCAGGCAAACAAAGGATGTGCCTACGCACGTTTCTTTTCCGCGTCACAATTGCACGACCGGCAAATTTGCTCATGTTTTGGTTTCTTGAAGGCGTCGTTTGCTACCTCAGAGGACGTCTTGCTATGAAAGAAACACTACCTTATTTGTTTGCAAAGCGTGCAAATGCAGTCCTCGGCCGAACGCCATCAACTAGCTTTGTGTGTAGGCTTGTCGTGTGCTGTAATGAGATACCAGGGGCAAGGAAAACTTGGGCACAGTTGCAGTTCATTAGCATATGCCCGGTGCTATGTGCGTGTGAGCACGGCGACCTGTGTCTGTATTTCCTGTGTGCTCAGCTAGCAGGGCTCCAAAATGGCTTAAGGCAGCTAGATCATGATGTGTGTATATGTTTCTGCCAGTGTTTTCGAAGCAGTGGAACTGAAGAGGTATGATTGAATTTTTAGTGATCGCCAAATTTTGCTAACGCTGACATTTGCTTTTCAAAGGTGGAGGCGCCCCGGCGGGAAGCCATATGAATGATGAATTGCTCAGGGTCGGTGCGGTGGCAACTCACATGTCCACACGCCTTGCCAACCCACTTGACAGCGACTGTACTGAACCTGGCACAAAGCCGACGCCAGCTGTGGCAGCACTGCTGGCTTCGTCACAGCCGGGACGAATCACTGATGCAGATGGTGAGTATGAGTTAATGTGCAATATTATGTCTGGAATAATTATTTAGGAAACTAGATTCGCTAATACAGAAAGGCACCAAATGAGGCATTGCAGGTGGCTAATGAACAACTCATTCTGTATTACGCCTTTGACACAGCAGTATTGCAAGAGACTAATCTATTTTTTAACGTCAGAGTGCTGACATTACCTTTGCGCATCATGGTGCGCTGTGCCCTTGTTGAACTGCACGGTGGGTGGCTGGTGTTACTGCCGAAATCTGAAATACACTTATGGAGATTTCCCAAACTTTCTAATTGCCCTCAGAAGCAAGGGTGCACCGAAGAAGTCTTTCAGTTTTTGGCGACCAGAAACAAAACTTCTCGCGGTCTCATGTGGTACACACTGATCCAGCAGAAAGGATGTTGAGGATGATCTCGCCGTTCCTTCTGTCGAAATCTCTCACAAGCTGTTTCAGTAGGATGCGAGCAAACCAAGAACATGCAGGGAACCAAACGGGCTCTGCTAATTAAAGACACAACAGGAATGGAGAACCCTCAACAGGAAATAAGAGATAAACTTAAGAACTTCGAACCAACTGAGTTCGGACTCATGGATGTTGAGGTCAAGAACAATTAAGACGGAGTTGCAGTAGTTGCAGCTAAAGTCGCGGATCTCAAGAACCTAGAGACAGGCCTTAAGACTAACCAAGAGACGTGTCATTTTTCTACTAGAATTTCCGAAGGTCTCTCTCCCGAAGTAAAGATTGTTGGCGTGGACCTCGCAGCCAATGAAAAGGAGATTCAAGAGAGAATCATCCAACAAAACAACCTTATCGGAAACGAGGAGGAGGTCAAAGTAGTGTGGGTAACAAAAAAAGAGTCATGAAAACCTGTCACCTTAAGAATAAACAACCGAGAACTTGCAAATAAAATGGTGAAAAGAGGTCACGTAAACATTGTTTGGACTTGCTGCAGGGTTACGAGAACGTTCTCGTCTCAAAATGTTCGAGATGTGCCCGTTTTGGGCACATAGAGAAGCAGTGCAGATCCAGAGAGGTAAGGTGCACAGAATGTGGTGGAGCCCACTCCTACAGCGAATGCTAGGCAGCGAGTAAATCCTGCCCTGTATGCAAGGAAAAGGGTTTCAACTATAAGAAATATTCCAGGTGGGATGCAACATGCCTGGCTTTTGATGAAGCCTATGAGTCTCAGAGGATACGAACGGGTTTTGTGTCACAGTAACTACTCAAGGCCTCTGAATGAATGAATGTGTGGTTTTTATTGGCGCAAGGGCCAGGTATGGCCAAAGAGCGCCATGCAAGTGTTAGTGATTTCGCAGTGGAGTTATGAATTCTGTGAAGTTGATGTCACGTGGCTGTAAAGGGGCCTAAAATATAGTCACTGTAAAGTGTGTAAAATGTACGTGTAATAAAATTATGGCGATGGCAAATGACGTGTACTATGTGCATTAAGGTGCATTGCAATATAATGATACGATATATAAAAAATGCATAGGTTTCTAAAATTAACTAGAGCACCATGGCCTCGTTAGAGCCCTTGAGACACAAGGGCCTGGAGGCATGTGCTATATAAAACAGCTATCACAGCGGCATCCTCTGGAGAGAGGATGCGCTACGAATTTATTGGGCTCACTCAAGGCCTCTTTCATTATACTTGTGTATTCTTTAAAAAAAAATCTTTGTACTTATTAACCATCAAAAGTGTGTACTGAGTCATTAAACATAATTCAGATAAATCACGCTATATCAATAAAAGCTACAACTCAATTAAATAATTTAGACTTATCTTCAACAGGATATATCAGTTGTTCAGAAACCCTATGCATTAAATAATAAAATAATAGGTTACCCAATAAAGTCGAAAATAGTAAGTCACTCAGTCCTCCCAAAAACAGCCATCATAACCCATAACGAAAAAATCCCTATTTTCCCCATTACTAACTACACAATATATAACAGCTATAAGAATTTAATGGCAAGACGAATTCGTCAACATAATTAATTGTTACGTCTCCCCAAAAGATAACATTGAACCCTATTTGTTAGAGATAGAGGAAATTTTAAAATAAAAAGTAAAGAGAACATAACAATTCTAGGAGACTTTAATTCTAAAAAAAACATAGTATGGGGAGGCCTAACTTCTGAACCAAGAGGAGAGAAACTTTTGAATTCATTGTCAGAAACGATCTGAATATACTAACAACGAAAATTCACTCCCTACTTTTGAAAGTAAAAATGGGAAAAGTTGGATTGACTTATCTATTATTAATAAAACCATGGCAAACAAAATACAAAAATGGGAGGTTCTGGAAGAAAACTCTCTTAGCGACCATAGGTTTATATCAATAACAGCTTTTACTAAACATACTGAACCAATAAAACGCCTGAGAAGGGAGAATATCAGGTACTAGAAAAACTCAAACGAGTCACATGGTTCCAAGAAATAGTAGAAGAGCATATAGTCAATCCTACACAGATAGAAATCATAATAAACACTTTCGATTCAAAAATCGAAAATTTAGTAAAGAAATATACCAAAACAATAAAACCAAGAAATTCAATAGCAAAACCATGGTGGAACATAGAATTAGAAATAGAAAGGAAAAAAGTAAGAGCATTAAGAAGAAGGTATCAAAAAGCAAATGAGGACAACAAAGAACGTTTTAAACAAGTATATCTAGCAGCATTACAGGAGTACAACAATAACATAACGAAAGCAAAGGACTCATCTTGGAAAGAATTGTGTTATACTGTGAAAAACAAAAACATATTTACTCTTCCATACAATTAGCAACAAAGAAAATTAAGAACCCTGTGATAATTTCTGTTATTGAAAAAGGTAATAGTCTACAAACAGAAACTGAAGAATCTGTCGAATATCTACTAGGAAAATTGTACAACTTTGAGGAAAGTAACAACAAAACACCTGTTAATCCAACTATTTCAGATAAAATAGAAAACCATGAATTTTTACCTTTTACTACTATAGGAGTGCACAATATAATGCAAAATCTTGAAAAAGGAATAGCCCCAGGACCTGATAATTTAAGAAGCTCATTTATTCAAACACTTTATTATTCACAGAAACATTCTTTTATAAAAATTTTCAACAGTTGTAATAAATTAGGTTACTTTCCAAAACGATGGAAATCTTCCAAGATCATTTTAATACCTTAAAAACAAGAAATCGGATAAACCAGAAGAAACTTTTCGCCCTATTGCAATTAATTCAATACTAGGAAAAGTCTTAGAAAAATTGATTAACAATAGAATTTATCATTTCTTAGTGGTAAATGATCTACTACCACTAAATCAATATGGATTCAAACATGGAACATCCGCAATTAATGCACAAGATAATATAAAATATGTCACAAACAAAGCAAAGCTTGATAAATTGCCGTCCCTAATAATTTCCTTGGACATGAAAATGCATTCGCGAACATTAATAAAGAAACAATCATAAGGATTATGAAGAAGCAACAAATACCTACATATCTTATTACAATCATAGCGAACATTTTGACAGAAAGAATCATAATGTATAAGTCTTCTACAGTTAACTTTAACAAAACACTTGAAAGTGGTTCTCCTCAAGGATCACCCCTCACTACGACATTATGGTATCTTACTATTTCAGAACTTTTAAATACAAAAATGCCAAATAATGTCACCATACGAGCATTTGCAGACGACGTCACCTTAGCAGTCAAAGGCACTAGTAGAGCACACTTAGAAAGAATAGGCAATGAAACATTACAGAAACTCTATCAATGGGCTAACTATTATAAAATAAGTTTTGATCCTCAGAAATGCGAATCCATGGTTCTACGAAATATATACAAAGGTAAACCACCAAAACTACAATTAGGCAATGATATAATAAAGAATAAAGATGAATTAAAAATTCTAGGTGTGATTTTTGACAAAGGACTAACCTTTATACTACATCTGAAAGAGGTTAAAAACAAAATTACTCAAGTGACAGCCAAAATATCTCAATTTAGTAAAATAAATTGGGGAATGAAACCTAATCAATTAAGACAAATCTATATAAGAGGCATAGAGAGAATGATTGTTTATGGCTTTCAAGTATGGCACAAACAACATACCCACATTATAAGGAAACTAACATCTATACAGAAAATATCTTTAATAAAAATATGCAAGAGTTTCAGCATACTGTCAAACATGGCTCTTAAAGTCATATGTAACGTCACCCCTATACACTTAACAATAGAAAAGGAAAACGCTTTGTATGACATATTCCACAAAGATAGCAATTTCAAATGTAAAGAAAACTCTTTCAACAAATCAAATACAGCTGACAAAATGGAGTTATGGCACACACCACCTGCTGAAAGAGTCGCACTAGACTACAGAACTGAATCAATCAAGGCAGATTACAATATATATACGGACGGTACAAAAGATGGTGAAAAAACTGGCGCAGCATTTATAGTTATTACAAAACAGAATTCACGAACAAAAATAATTTTCTTTTCCAGAATACTGTAGTAACTTTGAAGCAAAGGCTACGGCTATATTATATATTTATATATCAAATCAGAAAGAGCGTAATCATTTCCAAATTTTAATTGACAGTCTGTCTACATTACGAGGTCTAAAGTGTCCGTATAATAAAAACCCATTCGTAAATAAAATAAAAAGACGAGATAACAGATAAAAAAGCTACCTCCATATCATGAAATTACATTAACATACATAAAAGGACACTCAGGAATAGTAGGTAATGAAATTGCAGATGAGCTGGCAAAAGCAGCATGGAAATACGGCGTACAAATAGCATTACCAATGACAAAATCCTTCCTTAAAAACTTATCTAAACAACGCACAGAAAATTGGAATAATTATTGGAAGAACGCTAATAAAACATATGCAGCAGAATGGATTGAAGACGTTGCAAACATACCTGCACATTTTCCATTAAGCTACTACACTACACAAGCTGTCTCGAGCCATGGAAGATTCCCATATTATTTTTTGAGATTTAATATCAGAGAAAGAAATAAATGTAAATGTGGTTCTGTTGCAAAAAAAATTTCATCACTATATATCAACATGTACCGAAACTAATGAAGAAAGAAAAGAGCTGAACAAAATTCTGAAGACTAACAAATTACCTACCAAACGGGACATTATTAGTAATCCTGCAGCATTAAAAGTAATTGAGAAAATTACAAGTAAAATTAACGATCACGTGTATACACACAATATACAGCCATTGCACAAAAAAATCAAGGAATAAATAAAATAATCACTAAAAGTACCTATAAATAAGTAATCAAATATTTAAACACATTTACTCAAAAGAAGATTAACCACATCTTTCTAATACTCTAATGATACGAACCCTAATAACTTCAATCAACCTCCCAGTTTTGATGAAAATAATTTTAATTAAGAATATCGCAAGTAAATCCAGCAAAAAGAAAATAATTGAGGAAAATCATTAACAAAGGCATTTTTAAATGTCAGTAAATAATAGTAAAGAAATTCGCACAAACATTTTAATAACAAAAGAACAAGATGCTATTAACTTAAACGATCTCACCATACAACAAAATATTGAAGAGGTCATTCATCTTGAGTGATCAAAAAAAATTAAATTAATAAATTAGGTGACAAAAACTACAGAAAAATTCTTTTCAATTTTTCATTAGAAGTGAACGCGCCAGCTACCAAAAACTAGACAAAATCCAAACAATCTCCTTAAAAATGTATTCTAACCATTATTCCGTCAATTAATCCCATTATCGTCTGCTAGACAGCCATCATATAACAAAATTTTATAAGTTATTCATCAATATATATATATATATATATATATATATATATATATATATATATATATATATATATATCCCGACGATCCCGACGTAGGCCCCGACGAGTTTATCAAGTTACTCAACGAACGAAATAAGGGGCTTGAGCTCAATCTTGAGCAGTGTAAGGTCCGCGTGGCGTTTCGCGAACGGGCGGGCACGTGCGCGTACGTGGCGGAAGTGGACCCGGAGGGCTTCCGAAGGATCACGTCGAGACCGCGCCTGTCGGTCGGCTGGACGTCGGTTCGCGTGAGAGAGGACCTGCACGTCCCGACGTGCACCTATTGGGCGTCATACGGCCACGGGCGCATGACGTGCCCGCACCAGAAGGACCCGGCCAAAGCGACTTGCATGAAGTGCGGTGGAAACCATCTGGCCGTCACCTGCAAGGTGAAGATGGGCGACGTCGCCGTGTGCTGTTCGGAGTGCGGCAGGGCGGGCCGCAGTGACGGGAACCACCCCACCGGTTTTCCTGGCTGCCCGGTCCTCGCGGAAAGGGTGGCCCGTCTCCGAGCGCGCACAAATTACGGCGCACCCCAGTGACGAGAGCGCTGAGGGTTGGGGGGGTGTGCGCGGGGCGACGCGGCGGCGGACTGGCGAGCGTCGCGGACGCACCCGCCGAGTGTCGACTCGTCATCGCCGGAAACGACGGTTTTCATGCAACTGAACCTAGACTATACGAAGCGAGCGCTGGCGGTTGCGACGCGTCGAATGCAAGAACACGGCATATCAATAGCCGCTATTAACGACCCGCCTTGTACCAGGAAAATGAGGCCGCAACTGCCGCCGGACTTCCCCTACTTCGGGGTTGAAGAGGAGCCGCTGAGTGCAGTCTTCGTCCGTCGTGCGCGCTTCGACGTCTTCCCGGCGTACGTCTCCCGGCGGGTGGTCGCGGTGCGCTGTACCACAGCACAGCGCGAGTGGTTCCTCGTCGCGGCGTACGCACCGCCGCATTGCTCCATCGAGCCAACCCTCGACGAAATTTCGGCGTGTCTGGACAACCACAAAACGCCACAGATCCTGATCATGGGCGACTTCAACGCAAAGCACGCCATGTGGGGCCCGCGCGCCAATGACAACCGCGGTTCTCGCGTGATTGAGTTCGCAGCGGCGCGAGAGTTGATCATATTGAATGACGCGGCGTACCCCCCCCCCCCCCCCCCCACCTACTGCAACATCTACACGGCGAGCTGGATCGACTTGACGCTGGCGACCCCCGCGCTCGTCCGTCGAGGGTACCGGTGGAGCGTGTCGTCGGACGTCACCTTTTCCGAGCACCGTGCCATCGATCTCGTGCTGCACAGCGCCAGCGAGCGAGGGAGACGCTTGACAAAGTGCGGCCGGATCAACTTCGTTGCCGAACTGCGAGACCTCCGCTGGTTCGCGCGGGCTAGCGGAGCGAACATCGGCTCGCCGCAGGCGCTCGAGGCGACGATTAATAAGATGTATGAGGTCATCGATAACACGCGTCGCAAGCATCTCAGACCGGTACTCCCTCACAGGCCGGGAAAGAGTTGGTGGACGCCGGACCTGCAGATCGAAAAGAAACGAACGCGGGCCTTGCGACGCCGTTTCCAAAGGTGTCAGGACGACGCGTTGCGGCCGTTCCATCGCCAACGTTACTGCAAGGCGCTTGCCAAGTTCCGTCGGAGGATTGAAAACGCGAAGGCGTCGGAGGCGCGCGAGCGGTGTGCCGAGTGCAGCCGCAAGTCGCTGTTTTCGGCACCATTTCGGGCGGCCTTCGGCAGGGAAAAAGGACGACCGCCTTTGCCGCCGTTGACAACACCGGACGGCGGCCGGACGGAAAGCGTCCTACAGTCGGCCGCACTGCTCTTAAATGTCCTAATAGCCAAAGATGACGCCCGCACGGACCTGCCAGAACACAAAGAGTTACGGGAGTAGAGCGCGCGGCCCTGCGAATCACGTGTGCGAGACCGTTCATTCACCGCCGGAGAGCTGGCGGCGACGCTCGCCAAGCTTGTAAACAGCTCGGCCCCAGGTCCGGACGGACTGACGACTGACGTTGTGGTCGCTCTCTGCACGTACCACCGGCGCTTCTTATTAAACATTTTTAATACAGCACTCACCCTGGGCTACTTCCCCAAGGCGTGGCGGAAAGGCAGGGGCATTTTCATTGCAAAACCCGGCAAATCCCTAGACTCGCCGCAGGCTTACCGGCCCATCTGCATGACCTCAATCCTTGGAAAGGTGCTGGAGCGCTTGTTGTATGGCCGACTGTATTACTTCCTACTCAAGGGGAATTACGTCCACCAAAACCAATTCGGCTTCGTGCACGGTAAGAGTGCAGTCCAGGCACTCTCATCTCTATGCCACTACATCAACGATCACAGAGCGCGGGGCACGCCGGTCACGTTGATCTCCCTGGATTTCCAGGGAGCATTCGACAGCGTTTGGCACCCCCTTGTTTTAAATTATTTTAAGGAGCGCCAGTGCCCCTGCAACCTGGTAGACTTCCTGCGGACTTTCCTCGACGACCGCACGGTCGAATTCCATTGCCACTCGGGCGTCGTTATGACGGAAGCGACATTAGGCAGCCCCCAGGGGTCGCCTCTGCCCCCCCTGCTTTGGAATGTTGTCATTGACGGCCTGCTGCGCTTGCAAATGCCGGAGGGAGTCCGCATTCAGGCGTACGCCGACGACACGGTGGTTCTGATCCCGGGGAAAAATCGCCTCGACACCATGGCGAGAGCCACGGCCGCCCTGACTAAAATAAAGGCGTGGACCACCACCACCAAGGTCCGTCTTAACCACGACAAAACTGAATGCGTCCTTTTTTCATTCGGCAGGGGGGGCATGGAAAAAAGTAAACCGACAATCAAGATTGATGACAGCAAGAAGGGCCTATCATTCAAAAACTCCGTCAAAATTCTCGGGGTCATGATCGACCAAAGGCTCTCGTTCTTCGACCACGCGGAACATTTACAACGAAAGGCCGAGACGCTCGCCATGAAGTCCATCACCTTCGTCCGCATGCACGCGACCCTCGACGCCAAGACCCGTCGGCAACTCTATCGCCAGGTTCTGCTGCCGGCCATCGCGTATGCTTCGCCCGTGTGGTGGAATGCACAACCTGACTGTCGACTTCGAGCGCGCATAAACACGGTGCAGCGCACGCTCTTGCTGGCGCTAACTGAGGCGTACCGCACCACGCGCACGGAGGCGCTGCAGGTTCTACTAGACCAACCGCCACTGGAGTTCGAACTTGATCGCCTCAACGCCGAGTTCGACCTCTTCCAACGGCGACGATCCGTTACTTTTGGAAGTTCAAGCTACGCGGCGGCTGATGTACTATTCCCGCGAGATGTTTGGCGCGAACACCCGTCGGAGGCGCGGAGCTTTGGCTTTGAGCGCTTGCAAGTACACGAGGCGGAGCGCGCCGCCAGACGACCGGGCACCCACATCTACACAGACGGCTCGTTTACATCTCGGTCGGCTGGAGCTGCGGTGGTGGTGTTGACGCCGCGTGAGCGGATAGTTGCAGTGCGGCGGTACCGTCTGAGCGTTGCGTCAAGCGCATATTGTGCAGAAACGCTCGCTTTTCAGGAGGCGCTTAACTATATCCTCTCGCACGATCTCGCGCCACCGTTATATATTTATTCTGACAGCTTGTCACTGCTCACGGCACTTGCGCGCCCTATCACCAATGACACCAGAATTCAAGCCATTAAACAGCAGCTACAGCGCCTAGAGAACAGCGCCCCTTTTCTTATCCATCACGTTCCCGCCCACAAGGGCGTGTATGGAAATGAATTGGCAGACATGGCGGCGAATGCGGCGGCATCAAGATATTGCCCTCAATACCTCTATGGCCAGGTACCCAGCATATTGTGATTTGCTGGTTAGATATGTAAATTGTGCACAGAAGCGAATAAAGGTAATTAACCGCGGGATTTTTGTTTAGTGAAGGACGTTATGGAACTAAGGACACTTGCCGAGTCAGTGAATGGCTTTTTGTATCTTTGGTTTCTTGGCGTGTTTAACAGCGGACAGTACTGCATGCGCATCAGCCGTGAAGATACCCATTCATGGATGTAAAATATCGGACGGTGAGAAGGATGGACCAACTGCTGCGTAAGATACACCGGCATGTGACTTTGATGCGTCCGTGTAGTATTCAGAGAAGTACTTCGACTGAAGCGCGAAGAAATACATTCCTATTTAGATCTCTGAACCGCACTTTAAGACTTCTAGAAAAGATTTGTCACATTGTGCCACCTGTGACGCCCAAGGCAGTAACAGCTTCGCTGGAGGCATTAGGCGATGTTCGAGAAGAGGGACATCCATTTCTTCGCCAGTTCCTTCACACGCAGTGAGAAAGGCTGTGTCACAGAACTAGCATACGCCACATCATTAGCCGTAGCATAAGAAAGGTTTTCGGGATTACAGTAAACATTAAGAAGGTATGTGAAGCTAACGTATGTTCTTTGCAGATTGAATGACCACTCATAGTATTGTACGTATAGACTTTCAATAGGACTCGTTTTGAAGGTGCAAGTGGCCAGGCGGATGGTGCACTACATCTTGCGTCATTAGCGCGTTTGGTGTGGCATAGTGGTATACCATGGCACCATAATCTAATCGTGATCGGATGAGGTTCGTGTAGAGGTTCAATAAACACTTCCTGTCACTAGCCCATGTTGTGTGATAACATTTTCAGTATGTTCATTGTTTTTAACATTATGCCTTGAGATGTTTTATATGTGGTATGGAAGTGAGTTTCGCATCGAGTATTACGCCTAAAAACTTGTGTTCTTTGTGCACAGGTATTTCTTCTCCGTACAGTTCCACATTTGGCTCTCGGAGCATGCCTTACTTTTTTGATAAGAGCACATAAACTTTTGTGGGGGTTAACTTTAAATCCGTTTTCGTCTGCCCACTTAGGGATCTTGTTCAAGGCCTGTTGTACTTGTGTCTCGAAGACTGCAAGGTTACATGACTTGAAACCTATTTTTATGTCGTCTACGTAGACGGAATAAAATATAGTTGGTGGTAACGAAGCACGGAATGTGTGCATCTTGACGATAAGTGCGCAGCAGAACACGGCTCCCTGTGATACACCAGTTTCTTGTACAAATGGGCGCGACAATACATTGCCAATTTTGACACGAAATGTACGATTTGCCAAATAGCTTTCTGTTATGGTTGGTGTGTTTCCACGGATGCCTATTCCCGACAGGTCTCGCAAGATTCCGTAACGTTACGTTATGTCGTATGCCTTCTTCATATCGAGAAATATCGATAAGAATAACTTTTTATGAACAAACGGATCACCGATATTTGCCTCAATACGCACGAGATAATCAGTTGTGAACCGACCCTCTCTGAAACCGCACTGAAAAGGGTCAATTATATTATTAGATTCAAGGAAGTGTAACAGGCTAGAATTTATCTTTTTTTTCAGAAAGCTTACAAACGCAACTTGAGAAAGCTATCGGGCGATAACTTGAAACGTCGGCGGTTACTTTACTGTCTTTGAAAATTGAAATAACAATAGCTTCCTTCCTGCCTTGCATATCATTACTATAAAATGGCTAAATTACCACAACATCTAGTTTTTTCCTTTGTCCTGTTGCCAATTTGTCTGAATCAGCACTAAGTCTCCCGTATATTTGTCTCGGTGATTGAGTGAGATCTTCACATCGGTTATTGGCACGACAGCAGGTAGTTTGGCAAAGAACAAAAGGGTGGAGAAAATTCAAGGCTGCGGATCTGCGCCACATGGGCAACGTATGCATCCATGTGATAAGAAAAACGCAATGCATGTTACTGCAATCAACCGACAAAAAAGAACCTGAAGAGTGCCTTTTCTTTGCTCTTGCTTTCCTTGTTGTGCACTGCGCAACTAGCAGCAATGACAGCAGCAAGCAGTTTTCTGTTTCACCCACTGTAGTGGCAGGCAATTTTAAAGAACACCCCAATGGAAAAAGCGACATTTCAGTTTTGACTTGCATTGCCAACTACTGATGAATAATAGCGTTGCTGAAATATTGCTAAACATAGGGTACTGAAGTATTCTTTAGTGTGCTCGGTTGTGAGAAGTGCATCTCCATTTCGGAAGATTTGTATCTAATGTGTTTTATTTTATTGTTTATTCAATATCTACATTTTTATCGTTCGCAAAATCTCTCTTAGCGAGTGTTTTACTGTATGAGCAATAATATATATAATACGGTGCTAACAGATACATAGGGTGCCTCATTCTTAACAGCTTCTTCAGGATTTAATTTTCTAATTAAGATGGAAAGAAATCAATGAAGCAGGGGTTCCGACAGATGATCAGCCTAGCCCTAAGTGACGGCTTCGGTGTCAGGAAAAGGACCTGATGCCTCTGCTGGATGTGGTCGACAAAATGTCTGGGGCAAGGCGCAAGAAACGTACTATGGACGTCTGCACAATGGACTGTTTTTAATTGTAAGCGGGGCTTAGTGTGGAAATTGCGAATTATGCCAGTCGAACTGAGCAAAAGTTGGAAGTTCAGGCTGGTATAACAAGAAAATAATAACATGCACTTGATCCTCATTCCTGTAGCACTTCAAGAGAGCCCCTTTGAAAATTTTGCATTTGCCTGACGCTGTGCTTTGTTTTCATACTGTGTTTAACAACATCTGAATGATCTTGGAATAAACTTGTCTTGCTCAGATTTGCCTATGCTTGCAACCCTGGAATTAAAGATTTGGTCGATGAGTACCTCTGCAGTTAAGGAAATATGTAAAACTGCTGTCTTGGTAAAAATCGTTCACTTGCCTTATTTCACGATTAGATCAGAAAACTGCGCACATTGTGATAAAATGCAAAATAGGTGTTAATTCCAAGTAGCATTCCCTTGGCCATATCCTTGGACGCAGGAACAGCCGCCACTGTAGCACGTAGCGCAATAGGTGGTGCAACACACGCCTAGTGCAGAGGATGTAAACTTGGCTTCCAATGGCTGAAGTTGTTTTTTCGTCCACTGTAAGTACCTTATCATTTGTATAACTCAATTAAAGACTATAAATAATTTTCCCTATACTTTGCTTCATATGTGTCGCATCGGCAGGTGACATATCAACCTCATATTTCGATCCTTTCATTTTTTGCTTGTTTTAAATAAAAATACTCTAAGTATACAATTTGATGTGCGCAGTCACCTTGAGTGTAATTGCGAATGCATGAGGTGGTTATGTGCACAAAAATACAATCATATACCATATATGGTCGTTAGAAGCAACAACATCACACATTTGCAACATGACTTGCAAGATTGAAAATGACTACGAAGCATTGAATTACTCCTGTACACATGTCCCGTGAAGCCATTATTTTTGCATAGGAATAGATCATAAACATATGAAATTCAAGCTAAGAAATAATTGTTTTCATTTCTATTGCAGATATCCAAATGTTGTGCATTGTGATACTGATTGCAAAGCTTCTGCATGAACTCAAGGTGCAATTTTCGTTCCACTGCTGAGTTCATAAAAGCAGTGAGGTATTTTACAAGAATGCACATGCTGCTTTTACTAATGTATGAAGATGCTGAATGTTTCTGTCACTTTAGAGTGTAGGATAATAAAATGCTTTAATTTCTTCAAATTTATCTCATAAGTGAAACTTGCAAAATATATTATAGCTAAAGCATGACTCTGTCGGCCATGTAAGATAATTTTGGGCTTTTCAAGAGGCCTTACTGAATTCGGCATGCACTAACCTAAGGGTTCAATAATAAGACGTAGAACACAAATCTAAGCTAAAAGGTGTAAAATTGGGCGAGTTCGTTCAAGTTCTTTATCATGGTCACAGAAAAGGGATTAACACACTTAGAAAAGCAGGGAGGACAAGAGCTGAACTTCCTTGCTATCTGCAAGGAATAAATACAAGAAACATGTCGCCTGCATGCGCAACCTCATTCGAGCCAAATTTGTCAAGAATACTGATTTCGCGTTCAAGGAGGTTCATGAGAGGAAGAAATCCAAAATTCATGTTGGGTTCGGCGGAGGAAGTTGATTTCACATACTTTGGGCTGTGATCCTGATTATGACGTCTTTCAATAAGAAGTTACAGCCGCATAACCGACAATACACTAACAAAGTGACAAAGGCGTGCTTTTTAAAGTTTGTGTGGTGTAACCTGTTATTAAGACAGGCACCAGTCTAGCCATCATACGTTTTGCCACATTTTAGTGGATTGTTGTACACCATCCAACAGACACGGGTGCTAAAACAGTTGCAATGCTTTGTAGAGAGCAGCACTTTCCTTGAGTGAACTGCCCTCTTTTTTTCCGCAAAAGCACAAAACCTTTCAATTTGTCCCAAGCTGAAAAAACGCATGCGCATGTTGTTCCTGTTGCTTTTTCAGCTCTGGGCATAGTCTAAAATGCCTGTGCCACGGCACACACGCACAAAAAGAAGGTAGCAGAGTGAGGGAGAAATCCGTGCTGTGTAAACCATAACAGTCGTTTTGTTACTGATGTCTTTTGCATGGTGTACAACGTTACTGTGGAAAATGTAAATTCGTCAAAGTGATGCGTGCCTTAATAGTGCCAACACAATATAAACCGCACAGTTTCACATCCATAAGCGCATTGTCGCATGTGGTTTCAAGCCATTTTTGTAATACAGTCCGGAACAAAAGTTAAAATGTATATGACTCTGACTCATATGACTACGTATATGGCATCGAGACTCTACACACAAGAAAAACTTGAATTTTGCATGTTTATTTCTTTGATACGTCGCCCGCATGGCGCGGCCGTGCGGGCGCCGTATCTTGAAAGCAATCTGCGACGAGGCCATAGCGCGCCGCGCGGGCCTAAGCGCGTAGTGCCGGTAGCTTCGTATGCGCTGTGCGTTTGACGCTTCGTTCGCGCTGAAGCGAGAGATCTACGAAAGTCAATGCGATGACTGGTGCTGCGGTTCCTCACTCCAGCTTTTGACCGCGAGTTTCCGCGTTTATCGAGTGAAATGTGTTAATGTTGACCTGTGCGCGCATGGAACTGTGCTTGTTAATTTATGTTAAAACACGTTGTCGGGTTAGTTTGTTTCAATCCATGATAGATTGCGTAATCCCGACTGAACGAAGACGTAGAAAGAAACAGACAAACAGAGACAGTGCTGTCTCAGTATGTCTGTTTTTTGCACGTCCTCGTTCAGTCGCAATAATTTAGTTAGCAAGCGAATGTTTACAAGTTGATACGGCCGACGAAACTATTATCCTTATTTCGTATACCTATCTACTAATTCCCTATCGCAATCGGTGTTTTGCCTTTCGGGCGAAACTGCGACTTCTTTTAATTGGCTTTTAACCTGCTATACCTTTGGTGGTGCAGGTTTCCCTCGCATTTATTTAGGTCATTTTCGAAAATGAGGGACTCAAATATATGCCCTCTCCCAGCTATCTTTGATCATATTAGTAGAATTCTAGAACACACTAACCACAACAAAGCGCCGTGTGAACGAATTATCTGCGTGTGACGAGGTTTACTGGTCGCGTGATTGGGCAGTGAACGAGAGAACGAGCTGGAACGAGGGCTGCAGCCTGACGCGCAGCGTCGAAGACAGCAGCGATTAGCAGTGCGCGGCGAGCGTTGGCGATGCTGTAGGCGGGCGATGGCCTTCTTTGTAAATGCCGCTGCAGAAAAAAAAAGTCGGTTTCCTGGGAATATAAAAGGACGAACGAGGTAGCAGGCAATGGTGGGGTTTGAGACGCTGTACGCGGTCAAGGTCACATCCACGGCGGTGCATGTCGTCAGATGGAAATTGGCTCGATCAGACTGGACGCCTTCATTCTGAGCTGCGATAAGAACCGCCGTATCCGGCGGGTCACCACAAATGCAAGGACACTATCCCAATTACTATGATGAGGTGCCTCGCATATGGGTCAGTCCGCGCGAAACGTCCCATATCTTAAAAGCGACCATCAGTGACTTTTCTTTAAAAACGGTCTAGATGGCGATTTTGTGAATGAGGTTTCACCAAAGCATTTTTGGCGAAAATAAATGTTGATCACGTGAGCGCTCTTTGAAGTTTCTGCGAATAAGAAAAATTTGGGCGGAGGTACATTTTTTTTTCATTCAAGACCAACTTTTTTATTGCATTGGCATTCTTATTTATTATCTCGCCAAAGTTGAATGCTTCTTAGAATATTCCACATTTATTCGGGTCAGCAAAGAAAGGAAAAAGAAGTTGCTCTTTCAGAAGTTTCCTGCATAAACTGCGTAAAATTTTTCTCAATTTTGGCCTGTTGCTGTAGCGTATGTTAAAGCTAATTGAAAAATACTAAGACATATGTGAGCAAATAACGTGCCGTCTTGGCAAAAAATGACTATTTTTGCGAGATTCAGGCCAATTCAAGCATTAAGGCTTTCCAGATAAATATGTCAGATAGATCAATATACCCACCGACATGTGAGCTTGTGATTTGCAAATTTTTATCGAGTAAATCTACTTTGAATCACACAGGGTGGCTAGTACATAAACTACTGCATATGGAAATTTTCGTGGTTGCTTTGTTTCTCACTCTTTCGATAGCTGGAACAAAGGTTTTCCTCAATCTTTCCCGGATTTTTTGTTTACCCTTAGGTTCATGAGTTTGTCAGATCAGAATAGGTTGATCAGTTGACCGACACAGAAGGCTGCAGACAAGGCTCCCTTTGAGCGGCGTTCAACGGAATGCATACAAGCCAAGTTGCTACGAAAGGACATCAGAAAGAACAAGGCACAGGACTCGGTCCAATACCTTCATAATGGATGTAAAATCCGAGCTTCAGTACCATGCCTTCCAGCATCAACGTCTTCCAATTATAAAGGTAGGAATATGTGCTAGCATTAACATACGATAACATTAGGAATTGATGACCTGTGTGTTGTACCAATTAAATATGTTGCGTATGCTATACCTCTGCCCCTAACGCACATAATTAATTGAATGCTGGAAACTGCAATCAGGCCCTCCGATCTCAAGCTTGCCCGCATATGCCCAATACACAAGTGTGGGGCCCTTAGTGACATACGTATTTACATGCCAATCTCGGTGCTGCCCGTGCTATCCAAAGTCTTTGAAAATGTCATTAACACGCGCCTCGTAAATTTTATAACCAAGCACCACGTAATAAATGACGCACAGTACGGTTTTCGGAAAAATAAAGCAACAGAGCTAGCGTTATTACGTGTTAAAGATAAAATAATGGATGATATTGAAAATAAGCTTTATACCGTCGGTCTCTTCATTGGTCTTATGAAAGCATTTGATTGTGTTAACGAAGAGATTTTATTAGTTAAACTTCACGATTACGGCATTTGTGGCGTCGCCTTAGGGCTTTTAAAAAGTTATCTTTCCCACAGAAAACAATGTATAAAAATTGGTGGTGTTATTTGCCCAACTACTACAGTAAAACAAGGACTACCTCTGGGGTCGATTCGAGGGCCCTTGTTACTTATACTTTACATAAACGATATACTTGATATACCTAACTCCCCAAAGTTAGTAATTTATGCAGATGATACCAATATATCTTTTTGTGCGCGTACACTTAATGACCTTCAGAACACGATTAACCACTACCTAATGCAGCTTGATAGTTGGCTTCATGAAAATGAATTAGCGCTGAACCTAAAAAAATTGACTACGTCTTGTTCAAACCCACTAATAAAACATGTGACAGTGAACTCATGCTGACATTCCAGGACACCGTCATAGCACGCGTAAAATGTCAGAAATTTCTAGGTGTGTGGTTTGAAGGAATACACACCTAAACAAACTAACCTCAGAACTAAGCAGAACAGTTGGTTTATTATTTAAATTATCAGATCTAATTCCTGTGCAGCTAAAGAAAGCGATATATTATGCCCACTTCTACTCCCGTTTATCCTGGTGGACACTAGTTTGGGGTACTGCTACTACGAATTATAACAAACTGGAAGTATTAAAGAAGAAAGTGCTGAGGATTATTGAGAATTATTATGGTGAACCCAAAGCTCTACCAATTAATCCTTTGTTTATTAAACACAAGTTGCTCAAAGCGAGTAAAACATATGACTACAAACTCCTGCTGCACATACATAAACATAACCTGTTACATTCAGCACACACAACGTTAGCTCGTTATGCACTGCGTAACGAACGTATAACAACACCACGAACACGTACAAATTTTGGAAGGGCTGTCCTCGCTTATCAGATCCCCGCACTAATAAAGCGTGTGAATTCCCAAATAAATTTCAGCATGAAACTCCGTAAATTCAAGTCGCAAATAAGACGTTTTTTGTTGAATGATTGAAGAACCCTTTAACACAAGTGCATATTTATTTTTTCATGTTTCTATGTTTTAATTGTATGTTCGTAGTTGCCATATCTGTATTTATTTTTTTTTACTTGCATTGTATATTATTTTCACTATTTCAAAATACCCTGTGATGTAAAGTCTTTCAAATTGTTCTTTTGTAAATGTATCACTTTGCCTGCTGTCTGTATGGTCCCCAGGTCATGTCAAGTTGTCTATGAAAACTTTTTTGCCTGTAGGACCCCCAACATTGTGTTGGAACTGAACTGAATCAGCGCAATTAAGGTAGGCCGCCTGAATTGAATCAATTTTTCCACGAGACATATTTGAAGGGGCAACCTTCTATGATGCGTACTACATCAATTGAGTGATGCTTTCATGAACATACTCAGCATTTCTAATCACCTCATTACAGTGCGGCAAGCTGTGAATTATGTCAGAAGAATCAGAATGTTAGACAATGAGACCAACAAGTTGCAGTGCAACAAGGACGCGCTTATTTCTGGAGTCTTGTAGGTGGGAAATTAGTGCGTCCTGCAAGGTCACGCTTAATAAAAGCTTGCCATGCTTTCAGGTTCGTCAGGAAGCGAACTTCTACCATGCTTTTTCGGGCCACAGAATTGCCACAAAGCGACTCATTGCAGCGAGCAGCAACTAAACACCGCGTCCTTTCACAGACCTAGGTTGGCGTCTTCTTGGACTACGCTCAAAGAGAATCCTGGATGACGACGCGAAAATTGACAGGCACCGCAACCAACTTTACCTTCACCAACACACTTTTAAAATAACTTCAAAGTCGTGCTTGGACCCATCTTTCAGACATGCGAAACACAGCCGGGGGTCGACAGCAATTTCTCTGGCCGTTGTTGGTGCCCAGCCCAGTTCCAGGAAATCGAATATGTGAAGCTTGCAAGCGGCAGTTATAAAGTACTAAAGAAATTGCGAATTTGGTACTACCGGAACAAGATCAGGAAGCTTTGCGCGGAGGTAGTGAAAGTGAGCCTAAATCTAGTGCTACCGCAGTAGAAAAAGATGCTTTAGAAAGCATGTTGGCAACAGCGTCAAATCGAAAAACTAAAGCGTTAACCTTGCGAGAGAGCGCAAAGGGAATAACGGTTGTGTCCCCGGAACTGTGCCAACCATCTAGCTCTGACAAACACAAGGGCGCTGAACATCCTCCTGAATTATTGTCTGCTTGATGCAAAAACCGAAAAAGAAAGTTTTTCCAAGAACAATGCCGAAAAAGACGCATCGTACTTAACCTTAACCTACAATCTTATTCCCGTGAAAAAAATCACGGCGTTCTTTGGCGCATCGGAACGACAAGTTTGCGAGGCGATGAAAACCAAGGCTCACAGTGGGATTCTAGGCACGCCGTAAAGAAGGCGTGGTCGCTTAGTTTAAAAAAAGTGAAGTGATCGATCAGAGCATTATACGATGATGACTCATTGTCCTAGTGCCTACAAGGGCAAAGTGACACTGAAGGGCCGCGAAAAGCGACTGTGTTTTTATTGTATTGAAAAGAACGTCAAACGTTGAAAGAGAGTCACCCTATAATGGTGACGGCTACTCCTGTTCTTACTGCAGAAATAACAACATATATAAAGAAATATGTAGTAGGAAAAAGCAAAGAAACGGCGCCACAGAGTTAGAAATCCACAGCACAGAGACCTAAACATCCACAAAAGTATCAACAGAAAAGGCAAAGGCAAGTCGCACTACAATGAGTTTGCAACCAGAGCGAGAAATTCACACTAGCGGCCGCGATGTTGAGTGCAATGAGCATGTGAACAGATGAAGAAATGGAGTTAAAATATTACACGCGCAGAATATGAGAGTAAAAAGTGAGTTTCAACACGGAATTCAAAAGAGTATGATACGTAATATCCAAACATTATTAATTACAAATAATCAAATCAAATTGTAGTTACATTGTGTGTGTCTTTAGTGCTATATATAGTACTTGTTATGGAACCATTGTTGATGAACATGAAGGAAATGCATGACGATATAAAGTGTGTCTTCTCAACGTTCGCCGCTTTGCGTCCTCCGCACTGTTTAGCCTAGTGGAAGCCGTACACACAAAGTGTGTATATGTGTGTGTGTCTGTGTGCATGAGTCATCAGAACTTTAAACTAATGCTTCATTATAGTGGTCTCAACGAGACAACTGGAGAGCTCTTGGATACACCCTAGATTGCATTTTCGGGAAATGCATTCTGCCCTGGCACAAATCACGCTGAGCAGCTGCTTCAACAGTCTTGCCCATGTCATTGAGAGCAGAGAGAACACAATGGCAAGCAATAATAAGTGGAGTCCGCTGCAGACTGGAAACCATTGCTGTGATGCCAGAAGAATTTTCTGAGAAGTTCACATAAACGTTGAAGTAACTTACGATCCACCATTGCATCAGTAAGCAGGAAGCAGGCTGTTGTAATACCCGTAACTTAAGTGAACACGAGGTCATCATAGTGTTAGACTTCATGGAAAACTAGTTTTTTTTATACTTCAGGACGCACCACAATCGTAACGATGGGTTAACATGTACACACGCCGCAATACACTCTATGGACCTGTATTTTCGCAAAGTGCAAAGCAACTCTGGAGAGGAACCTGCGCGATGTCTCGCTGTTGTTTCTGACTGTTTGGAACATGATGCAGCCGCAGTACACATTATAGATTGCATTGCACGACGAAGTAAAGCAAGATCTGCTTGAAGTAAAAAAAAAAGCCGCAGTTTTGCCCGAAAGGCGAAGCATCGATTGCGATAAAAAATTACTGGCCATTTATACGAAGTAAGCATAGTAGTTTTATCGGCTGTATATAGTTGAAAACATAGGTACCCTAACTAAATTCACAAGCATGGTGCACGCGCGCACGAGCAAACATGAACACCTCTCACTCGATGACTGCAGAAACGCCGTCAACACGCTGGCGTGAGGAAACGCGGCAGCAGCAGCGAGCGAACTGACATTTGTGGTGTTTATCACGTTAACTCAAAGTGGACGCCGAGAATTCACAGCACTCGGGCGACGAAGTGGAGAACTTGCAGCCAGAATCTCTACTGCTCGGAAGCACCGACGATTCTTCCAGTGGAGGTGAAAATGACCAAAACGAAAAGTCTGACAAAGTGTCTCGATCACAACGTTCACGCCAAAAAAGTAGCACAGTCGTGCACGGCCTAGACATTTTCAGCGCCGATTGACATCGAAAGAACCGCACCCGCGCAACACTGTCAAGAGGTCGACTGTGCCCCCAACGCAGATCGCTCTCAAAATGGGGCCGCGCGACCGCGCGCAGGCGCCACATGCTCAGTTGCAGCCGGAGTAGAACGCCGCTGCCCCTCTCTCCCCTCTAGCATGGCTCTTCACGAACGTCGGAAGACGACGCGCTTGCTCCCCGCTTTCGTGTCTATTTCGCGGGCCACATTGAGCAGCATCCCGATCGTCGGCTCCCCTGGCACGCCTTTACTCGCACATACAGCGTAGGGCGCTCGGCTACAGTGTTATCTTCCCTGTACTTTATTACGGTAATACGGAACCTCACGGCACGCCCACGCCGGAAATCCGCCTGGAGTGTGCATATAATTGCTATCGAAATAAAAATTCATTATGTATCCGATAGAGCTTCAGCACTATAGCATAACAAAAACATCTGTTTGAATATTTGCTAGCACGAGGAGGGACATGATCTATCGGCAGAATGGAATCTCTTCGCCACTTCACATGGCAAAAGTGCATGCGATGGTGTCGGCGGCACCATGAGACGTCTGGCAGCAAAAGCTAGCTGGCAGCGACCATATCTACGACTAAATTCAAACACCAGAGGATCCGTTTGACTGGGACAAAAGTAATATCAAGGGAATTAAAGTAATCTGGGTATGAAATTCTGAAATAGAATGAAAAAGAATAGAGCACGGTGTGAGGTTCAGCATAGCAACCGCTCTTGAAGGAATGCGCCCGGAGAAGGAATGCAAGTATTAAATACTACTTTGATGGAGATGCTGAGGAGCTCTCATTCTCGCAAACATATCTCGCGCAAGCCCAGCTGGTAAGATCAATGAAGCCAAACCGACTACTGTGACAATTGCATACAGCGAATGTCGGCGTCGAGATCGAAGAGGCGCAACACCTCGTCACGTTCTTTACATGGCGTTGATTGAAGGTCACACGATGCAAAATTGCTTCATCTATGGCTATGATGTTTCGAAGCGGTGAGACAACGAAAGCCATTACAGGAGCCCAGCTTCAGGACAAGGAGTTCGTGGAGAATGCTGCGCACCATGACGTGGCATTGATGTATGGCATAAGGAATAGGGTTACCTACTAGCATAGACGCAAGCAACAGGTGTTCGATATGATTCATCAATTAGGCAAACCCGCAGTGTTTTCGGATTTTGCCAGCTTCAGAAATCCATTGGACTGGGCTCCTCGAATTACTGCAAAAACTTCAAAATCAATCGTGGCTAAGTGATGAAGACCATAGCTGAATTGACCATTACTGCCAAATGTGAATGGTGAGCGAGGATCCCATAACCTTTGCGCTGTACATTGACAACAACTTGTTGTCAATGTACGGAAAAGCTGGATATGAGTGAGAGTCACGTCGATATTCGTGAACAAGCAGATCTCTCCGTTTGGAAAGTGCTATGTGAAGGAGTACTTCAAACGGCATACAGTTCCAGCATCGTGGAAGTGTAATTGTCATTTGTTCATTTGTTCTGAGGCTAAATGATGCGCCTAACGAACATTTCAATCCAGATATATCAGCAACCATCGTAATGGTTGAACAGTTAATATCGTACGACATTGGTTTTGCGCAAAGACCACATTGTCAAACGAATGCACATAAACATAGGTGCTTCAAGAATGGCAGAACCAAGTGCCGATTCAATGCACTTTCCTGGGCTACGCCGGAAACTACTCCCGTAACTTTTGTTTCCACCCCGAAATGGTACAGAACAGCTCTTGCACATATCCACCAAAAGCAAACACACAATGTAATTCATGAAGCATTGGAACATACTGTGTATGACAGTATCGAACTAATGTCGATGCATCACAATATCGAAGACAGCGATGAGTACATGGAAATCCTACGTTCTGCGAGTTCAAGGCCTACGAATATACTAAGATCTACCACACACACTACAGTGAATTACTTTAATACGCGGATAGCTTCAGTCTTGGACAGTCTTCAGTCTAAGATGGACATTCAATTTCCCCCCATACGTGGACCGATACCGAAGATTGTGCTTTACCCGGCCGAGCAGCGGCGGAGGCAAAGGATGCTTTAAGCTCTAAGCCAAACTGCAAAAATAGGTTTAATATCTCAGGTCCAAATACAAATCGTATCAGCTATTCAGATGATAAAACTAAATACTACACTTTCACCCGCGTCGGCCATGTCTACGTTCCCACCGCCCTCTCTTTCTCGCGTTCCAAGCACTTCCGTATCTTTCCTTCTGCTCTCCCGTGGTGGCCGTCCCGTAAGCGTGCTGCTCGCCAAGACCGCGAGGCGGAAACAAATGCGAGCCGTCCATGCGGCCCCGATCACGCAAACTTAGAAGGTTTCACCGGATCAACGGCGAGGTTTCCCACGGAATTTGTGGGGAATCAATTTCATTTGGCCTGTGTTTTGTGTCACCGCTTGTACTTTTCGAGCGACCTCAGAACCATTACTGCACTGCGGGACGTCGACCAACGCGCGATCGCTTTGGCTACGGCGAAACAGTGTTTTCCCTCGGAGTGCGATGAGATGCGCATTGGGCCGCGTTCTACAACAATACGTGGGCATCTATATCCCCTCCCCCCGCACCCGGTGCCTCATCTTCCGAGGCTCAACAACGTGGAGGAGCCACTGGTCGCGCCTCGCCTTCCATTTATGTGCATACGGCGTTTGACGTACGGCCCTGGACAGTTTGCCATTAAAGGGCCCACAAAGCTTCGCTGGTCATCCACCTACACAGAGTGAAATGGCACTGAATTTTAATGTTTCCCCATGCATATAAACAGTAGACAAGCACGTGCGATTACGACCTGTATGTTTTGATATTCTTCGCGTGTATGCCATGCATCAATTAACCAGCGTGTCTCGTTCCATAAAACAGCTTGCATTACAAAAATACTTTTTCAAATGAAATATATTCGAATGTATTTAATTACATTGGGAAATATTTCCTGTGTCACGTTTTGAACCTAACCCGCGATTACGTTTGCTCCATATCTGCTCGTCACGTTAGCACGGCGTCAGTTGGTGCCTGTGCAGTCGTGCATGTCTGCTGGTGCGGCCACGAGGGCAGCAACGAGCGCACCATTTATATTGGGACCGATACTTCGGCAAGCGAGTTGCAAATTGCCGGCCCTTCAGGAAACTTAGTGCGCGTGTAGACGTCAATAGCTTTACGAAATATTCAGACTGGATGCGTGCAGCCAACTGTCAACGTCACCAATGATGTCTTCGCTTTGAACTTACCGGTTTTGCTCAAGTAAATTCGAGCGACGAAGCCGCATGCCATCGTACCGCAGGTGAGTGAAACCATTCGAAAAGGCAAACGCACGTGTACCATGCGGCCTATCGGTGCCCCTCATAGCTCCTCGCTCACAACGTGACCAGGCACACGGCTCACTCATACAGCTGCGTCCAATAAACAGCTTTGCTGTAAAAGCAAGTCGCTATAGCAAGAAGAATGAAGCTATGGGAAGTGTCGCAGGAGAACTACGTGAGCACTGCACACATATACAAGAAGCAGCAAAAAAGGAGCACCAGCTTGAAAACCTACCTTAAGGAACTGTTGCGAATCGGCAGACTAATGCGGTAGAAAACCCCTGTGGAAGGAGGTACACACCAGAAATGAAGGCACTAACTTTGCATCCCCCGGGCGTGTAATTATATTGACATGTGTATGCTTGTTTATCTTTCGTCGGGTGACCACATTTCACCGTCCAGTAAATGTTGTCAGTCGGCGCAGGACGCGATAGCATGTATCCGAACTTTGCGGGATGTTATCGATGGTTCATCCGCTGTCTGTAGTCAACGAACCCTGTGTAATCTGATTTGCATGCATGCGCGACGCGAATTGTGTAGTGCTTTCCGGAAGACACGCGGGCACCAGCGATTTCTCTGGCATATTTGTTGACTCATTTACAAAAGCCGACGCGCCTCACCAGCTCATCAGATATACGATGATCGCCGACTGTGTTCGCCGCTTTCGTTGTAGTTTCATTGTCACTTGCTTTTGTGGGTACACGTTCGCCCAATAAAGGTTAGCTTCACCATTCACAGTTTTACTACTGTGTTCTTAACCGTCACTACAACCTGACATCTGGTAGAGCTGCTCGTGCGTTCATGTGCCGAACGCACCCGCAAAGCCGCGAACCAAGCCCGACACCCGAGGACACCACCAACGTCGACCCGTATAATCAAGCTATCCTCAGCCTTCGAAACTTATCCACCGTGCACGGACTTCCTCGCGAGAAGACCAGGAAGTGCAAGGCCACAACAGCAGCCACGATTACAGCTCCAGTTCCACCTAATCCGATCGTGTTGCAGCAGCCCCGGGCACCACGGCCCTGCCGCGGGCGGTCACTTAAAGACCCGGAAACGTATGCTAGGATGACAAGCTGCGCCATGTTTACTTGTTCTTGGAAGGCGGCGCCAGGACGTGGTTCGAGAACCGTGAGTCCACCCTGACAACGTGCTACCTCTTCCGCGGCTACTTCTTCAACAATTTCACGAGTGTAGTCCGCAAAAAGGGGAATGAGGCGATACTGGAATGCCGTGCGTTTCTACCAAAGAAGAGCATTGCAACACACCTAAAAAAGATGGACCGCCCATTCCGCCACGCCGATACGGACATGTCTGAGGAAAATAATGTTCGCTGCCTTATGCGTGGTGTGAAGCAACAGCTTTTTGGCGGAGTGATCCGCAACCTGCCGAAGACTGTAGCTGAGGTTCCGACAGAAGCATCAAAGATTAAGAAAACTTTGGAAATGCGTACCAGGCAATGAAACAGCCAAGCGCATACGACGCAGTGCGACATCTAAGCACCGGGCTCTGACGACCCCTAAGAGATCATCAGGGCCATTGTGCGCGAAGAACTGCGTAAGATCTTGCCTTCGTAGCAATCTCCAGTGGCCTCGGTCACTGATATGGTAGAGTGAGTGCAGCGATCAGTTGGCGTCCCTCAGGGTCAGCCGCAATCGCCGCAACCCCAGCCAGATTATGACAAACGCCGCCATCACCCGTCGCCATGATCCCCCTCTGCGCCCCGCAGTTCCGTCGTCCACCGCCGCAGCTGCCGGCACGCCTGAACTGCGCAGCGTTCGAAGGAAGGCCGAAATTTGGCCCGCCCTCAACCATCGGCCACTCTGCTATCACTGCGGAGAAGCGGGCCACGTCTACCGGCGGCGCCTATACCACGAAATAGGACTACGAGGGTTCGCAGTCAACGCTCCCAGCCCGCAGCAAGGTAAACGCCCTCGCGATATCGTCGACTACCGCGGCGCCACTCAGTGGAGCCCTCGACGGCCATCCCGTGCGCCGTCACCAGGCCGCTGCCTTTTGGCGCAGCACCAACCCTACGTTGGAACAGTCTGGGACTGGTTCGTCGGCTCATATCCGGAAACTAAAAGTAACAACCGATGGAGGTACGGATACTCTTCGTCAAAAATTCCCCACCGCCGACGAAGGTGCTGAAAAGACTATTTGCTGAAAGATGCTGCGAAGATGCTGAAAAGCGGCATCAAGGCGAAGCCTAGAACCAAAGAATACGCCGACAAAAGAAATCTTGACGAGCCGACGTTCCAGTCACACGTCAACACTACGCAGCCGTGATCCAGCGTCAAGACCTAACTGCCACGAAAGACAAACAACCACGGACCTCGACGTGCTTCTCGATGGCCACGCAGTCACTGCCTTAGTCGACACAGGAGCTCGGGACACCGTGATTAGTGAGCCCATTGCGGCCTAATTGAAGGAAGTTAAGACTGCAAGGAAAGGCGCTCAAATCCGGACAGCTGGAGGACACCTAACAAGACCGACCGCTGCACCGCAAGAATTACCGCTCATGACCGAACCTACCCGGTCACCTTCGTTATCTTCCGACAGTGTTCAGGAGACGTAATTCTTGGCATGGACTTCCTGAACTAACACAGCGCTATCACGGACCTGAAGTCGATAACTATAAGCCAAGATCAAGTGAAACTGCCGGAGAGCTATCCCAGTCACCGCGCCTTGAGTGTGCTCGAAGATCAAGTAAGCATCCCGTTTCGCTCCAGCATTATTTCGGTCGGTCCCGAAACACCCGCAGATGTAGAAGGCGTCATCGAGGACGACCAGCGCCTACTGCTCGACCGTGAAATTAGCGTCGCAAGACGGATCGCTTAACTGCACGGAGGGAAAGCGAAAGTGATGCTCACAAACTTCTGCCTTGAGTTCAAGCACATCAACACGGACATGACGATGGCACACTTGCAGGAAACTGTGGAAATGAGCAATGCGTTTGTCCTCTCGAATTCTGCCGCACCTACCTCGACGACCATAGTTCCTGGAGACGAAGGCGCTTTGTGGTTCTGCAGACGTTACTTGAACAAACGTGCCTCTACACGACACGTATCTGACATCATGAAGGCACACCACCCATGCGACGTTTTGTAATAGCTGAGAAAACAGAACCGAGCTGGGATCAATTGCAACAGCATTCAGCAGCTTTACATGTATACTTTGTGAAGCGCATAAACATTGCACGATTGCTCATATCCTATACCATAATAAGTTTGGAAACGCACACTGTGCAAATGCATGCGTTTCCACAGATTGTTGTTTTCAGCAGGTGTACAGAACATGCGAGACAGACATTTCCATCCAAGCGTGTGTGAAGCTCTTCGTACATTTGCTAATTGGGGCAAACTGGAAGCTCATGGAAAGATCATTTCGGCACACATATTGTACGTGACATTCTTGTATGAACTCCTATATGGTTTCACAACCGGGACATGAGGAAAGGTGCACAAGTGCGTGCGGCTCATTGAGGAAATTTTTATCGTGAGGAGATGCCATAGTATTGGTGACCACATAGTGCGAAGAGGAGTATGGCACACTTTAAGAGCAAGCACCATTGGCCTCTGAAGGGGGCGATACTTAGTGATGTTCCCTCAGAATGGTGCATTTTGGCTTTCTCAATATAGACTAGTCCCCATTGAGGCACGCATACCTGTCTGTGGCGTAAACGCAAAAGTGAACTGTACTGGCGATTACCTGGTATATGCTGTGTCATGTTGCATGAAGCTGTACACTGCTAAATAATCGGGAGGCACTGATGTGCAGACAAAGAAGCGCGCATTCGCCACTCTAGGTACATATGACCACCGTCAGGCTGTGTCATGTGGCATGATGCTGTGCACTGCGAAATATTTGGGAGGCATTGATGTGCAGACAAATAAGCAAGCATTGGCCACTCAAAGTACTTATGACAACCGTCAAGCAGTGACGAATGAGCATTGCCTGTTAAGCCGGAAAATTGTGTGAAGCAATAGGGGTCAAAGCAGTTGCACATAGCTTCGTTAGGGCAACACCTGTGTTTCATTACAAGCACACCGCAACTTACAACTTATAAGCAACCTATACTTTCTCCAACGATGTGGAACCAGCAACTCCAGATCACGAACAAGTGCATTATCAGCGTGACATAGTACTCTTGACAGCAAAATAGCAAGTGTAAGGTTTTTTTGCGAAAGGAAACGCAAGCAAGACAACTGGCAATGTCCGTGCGCGGGATACAAGCCAAGGTTGGAAAACATATTTTAGTGTACAATTTATTTAGCCTCTCCACTAATGATTTACTTCAGATAGAATTAAACAAATGCATTTGAAGTGCATTTTTTCATGCTTCCATGACGAACGCACTTTAACTCGCAACACAGGCAGAAACGCTGGGACCTAGCGCAGAGGACAAGTGTAGCCTGGCACAACACTAAACGTGGCTTATTGAGGAGTACCTGAAGCAGAACCCCCAGTGTTGAGCAAATGCAGTGCAGGCTGAAGCTGACACATGCTTTAAGTGTGAAAACGCGGTGCGGAATTCTTGTTGACGCAGCTGTTAATAGCCATACATTCAAAACATTGAATGGATGAATTGTTTGTAGGTGGTCTGATGATATTTGTGCTTGACAGGCCACCACCTATGATGCAACAGTTTGCCATCTGCTCCTTCTGCCTTTATCTCGCTTTCTCATATTTGTTGTTGCTTTTACTCGTGTCCTGCCTTGCATATCATTAGTTTAAGATGGCTAAATTACCGTAACTTCTAGTTTCTTCCTTTGTCAAGTTGTCAATTTGTCTGAATGAGCACTAAGTCTCCCATATATTTGTCTCGGTGATTGAGTGAGATCTTCACATCGGTTATTGACACGACAGCAAGTAGTTTGGCAAAGAACAAAAGGGTGGAGAAAAAGTCAAGGCTGCGGATCTGCGCCATACAGGCAACGTTTGCGTCCATGTGATAAGAAAAGGCGCAATGCATGTTACTGCAATCAACCCGCAAAAAAGAACCCGAGGAGTGCCCTTTTTTTTGCTCTTGCTTTCCCTGTCGTGCATTGCGCGACTAGCACGCAATGAGAACAGCAAGCAGTTTTCTCGGTTTCACCGACTGTAGCGGCAGGCAATTTTGAAGGCCATTCCAATGAAGAAAGCGACATTTCAGTTTCGCCTTGCATTGCTGACTAGTGATGAATAATAGTGTTGCTGAAATATTGCTGAAGATAGGGTACTGAAATATTCTTGAATATGCTCGTTTCTGAGAACTGCATCTCCATTTCGGAAAACTTGTATCTAATGTGTTTTCTTTTTTGTCTATTCAATATCTACATTTTTATCGTTCGCAAAATCTCTATTAGTGAGTGTTTTACTGTATTAGCACTAACAGATGTAATGTTTCTATATATGTATATATACAGTGCCTCCATCTTAACAGCTTCTTCGTGATTTTATTTTCTAATTAGGAAGATAGAAAGAAAGCAATGGAGCAGGGGTTCCGACAGATCATCATCCTAGACCTAAGGGATGCCTTCGGTGCCAAGAAAAAAAAACTGATTCCTCTGCTGGATGTGGTCGACAAAATGTTTGGGGCAAGGCGCCAGAAACGTACTATGGATGTCGGCACAATCGACTGTTTTTAAATGTAAGCGGGGCGCGGTATAGAAATTGCGAATTATGCCACTCGAACTCAGCAAAAGTTCGAAGTTCAGTCTGGGAGAACAAGAAAATAACATGAACTTGACCGTCATTTATGTAGCACTTCAAGAGAGCCCCTTTGAAAATTTTGCATTTGGCTGAGGCTGTACTTTGTTTTCATACTGTGTTCCAGAACATATGGATGATCTTCTAATAAATTTGTCTTGCTCAGATTTGCCTGTGCTTGCAACACTGGAATTAAAGTTTTGATCCATGAGTACATCTGCAGTTAAGGAAATATGTAAAACTATTGCCTTCGTAAAATTTGTCCACTTGCCTTCTTTCACGATTACACCAGAAAACGGCACAAATTGTGGTAAATGTAAAAAGGCGTTCATTCCAAGTAGCATTCCCTAGGCCATATCCTTGGACGCAGGAACAGCCACCACCGTAGCACAATAGGAGGTGCAACACACGCCTAGTGCAGAGGATGTAAACTTGGCTTCCAATGGCTAAAGTTGTTTTCTTGCCCACTGTTATTACCTTATCATTTGTATAAATCAAGCAATAACTACAAATAATTTCCCTTATGTTTTTCTTCATATCTGTGGCATCGGAAGGCGACATATCAACCTCACATCTTGGCCCTTTTATTCCTTGCTAGTTTTAAATAAACATACTTAAGTGTACAATCTGATGTGCGCAGTCAGTTAGTATTTGTGTGAACATAATCAGCCCATGTATTTGCAATAACACTGAATCATATGCCATATATAGCCGTTAGATGCTAACTAAATTTACATTTCAACTTACAAGAAAGCCCTTTCACTGAAAGTGGCTACGCAGCATTGAATTATTCCTGTTTACATATCCCGTGAAGCCATTATTTTCGCATAGGAATACATCATAAACATACGACATTCAAGGTAACAAATCATTGTTTTGGTTTCTATTGCAGCTATCCAAATAGTGTGCATTGTTATACTGATTGCAAAGCCTCCACATGAACTGAAGGCGGAATGTTCTTTCCACTGGTGCGTTTATAAAAGCAGTGAAGTATTTTGCAAGAATGCATATGCTGCTTTTACTAATGGATAAGATGCTGAATCTTTCTCTCACGTTAGAGTATAACATAATAAAATGCTTGAATTTCTTCGAATTTATAACATAAGTGATACTTGCGAAACATTTTATAAATAAACCTCTTTTGACCTTGTAAGAGGAATTTCGGGCTTTTCAAGAGGCCTTACTGAATTGATCATGCACTAAACTAAAGGTTCAATAATAATACGTAGGACACAAATCTAAGCTAAAGAGTATAAAATTGGGCGAGTTTATTCAAGTTCTTTATGATGGCCATCGAAAAGGGATGAACACACCGAGAAAAGCAGGGAGAACAACAGCTGAACTTTATTCCTTGCTATCTGCAAGGAATAAATGCAAGAAACATGTCGACTGCATGCACAACCTCATGTAAGCCAAATTTGTCAAGAATACTGATTTCGCGTTCAAGCAGATTCATGGGAGGAACAAATGCAAAATTCATCTTGGGTTCTTTGGGTTATGCTTTGGGTTATGATCCTGATTATGACGTCTTTCAATGAGAGATTACAGCCACATAACCGACAATGCACTAACAAAGTGACAAAGGCGTGCTCTTTAAAGCTTGTGTAGTGTAACCTGTTAATAAGACAGGCACCAGCCTAAACATCAAACGTTTTGCCGCAATATATCGGATTGTTGTACACCATTCAACAGACACGGGGCTAAAACAGTTGCAATGCTTTGTAGAGAACAGATTTTTACCTGAGTGAATTGCCCTCTTTTTTCTGCAAAAGCACAAAACCTTCTAGTTTGGCCCAAGCTGAAAAACACGCATGCGGAAGATTTGCCTGTTGTTTTTTCAGCTCTGGGCATAGTCTAAAATGCCTGTGCCGCAGCACAAACACACACACACACACACACACACACACACACACACACACACACACACACACACACACACACACACACACACACACACACACACACACACACACACACACACACACACACACACACACACACACACACACACACAAAGAAGGTAGCAGAGTGAGGGAGAAATCTGTGCTGTGTAAACCATGACAGTGGTTTTGTCACCGATGCCTATTGCTAGGTGCACACCGTTCCTGTGGAAAATGTACATTCGTCAAAGTGATGCCTGCCTTAATGAGAGATAGTGCCAACACAATATAAACTGCAGTTTCACATCCATAAGCGCATTGTCGCATGTGGTTTAAAGCCATTTTTGTAAAACAGTCATAATCAGGAACAAAAGTTAAAATGTATGTGACATCATCGAGACTCTCCACATAAAAAAATTGAATTTTGCATTTATATTTCTTCTGTCAACCTAGTTGACTATGAAATCTGTCGTGACGATTGGGCTTATGTGGTAGTATGAGGTTGCATACATAGATAGGCTTTCTTTTTATCAGAATAAAAACAGGAACAGCAAAACACAGGACAAGCGAGTAAAGCGCACAGGACAGAGCCCTGTCACAGCGCTCTGTCCTGAAGCTGAACAATTAACCAGCCCCATTGAACACATTTCTATTTTTTTTTTCAGATTGCCGTAAAGTGTCAGTTTTTAAAGTGGTAATGGCAGTGTATAGCATACTCTGTGATAATCCCTAATGCATTCAACTGATAGTAAGTCCAGTCAGTATTTTTGTAATTTTTGCAAATGATAATTTCATTTGTGCTTAATTTTCTTAAAAAGTTGTATTTGTATTGTGGCCATTCTTAGAAGATGATTTTGTAGATGTATTCATCGAGAGGGATTAGGAAGCATACATGAATTTGCCTGTTGAAATCTTGTGATGGGAAAATGCTGTCATTCCCCTTTACGCAGAGTATAGAGGCGCCTTGTACACCATGCCTGAACTTCATCGGAAAAAGCACAGAAAAAGCGGACGATTTATTTCCTTCAATCGACAAGCACCGATTGCTTTGCATCATGGACATAGAAAGATTGACGGCCGTCATGGATGGATATTGGATTTCTGACATAAGATATGACAAGACAGCGTAAAGCTTGTGCTGTGTTTTCGAGAAGCTTTTTGCTGATGTCGATGTATCCAGACCAAAGTGCGCTGCAGATCATTTCATTGCTCTTCACGAAGGAGATTTCAGTGCGCGTGTATAAGGCTGCGCTAAAGCAACATGGCCTCTGTTGCAAGATAAACATTGTTGTTTTCAAGCCAAAGTGTCTTACTAGGGTTTTTTCGTGGCTTGCAAGTTCAGCCTATGCCACTGTCCGAATGCCTACTCCGAAGGCACTTTCCGTTTATTTATATCGTTGTGTATTTGTTAATTTTATAACGGAGAGAAATAAATAATTGCCTCCTTTTTGAGGGTGACCTACCTGATCTTTGCACATCTATGCATGCATACGAAACAAACACTTTCATTTGTTCATTCCACATAGAACAATTCTGTTTGCATGCAGTTAGTATTGCAGTCACAAGCTATCTGACGACCGTCATCAAAGAATTGAACATTCTCATGTGATATCTGCACCGCTATGTCGGTTGTGCGTAAATGCATAGTTATTTTATGCCTGATTCACGCATACACAACCTTTATGAATAGGTGAAATGCTGCATAATTGACTCTTACGTAAAAAGGGTGTTATGTTCATAAAAACAACATCGATCAACCTGGCGGCAATTCTGCCAGGACACCTATTTGGTGGAAAGGATGTAACTCTGGCGTAACACCCACTGGTAAAAAGGGTGTACTTCCAACTAAACCTTTCATGCGGGTGCATTAGTATTCTAAAACACCCTTCTCTAATGGTGTAAGGGAGTGAGTTAAAGACACTAAGACACCCTTAAGGGTAAAATTTTTCCTTAGTGTGTGTGTTGTACGCGCGAATGAAAGCGTGCGAGGGTGAGCCGGCCCATGCGGATGCTTGGGCTCAGTGGCGCGTGCGAGGAAGGCGGGCCGGAAGCCCGCCCTGTCCTGTCGCGCGCTAGGTAGGGTGAGGCGAGGAGGGGGCGTTTTGCGGCGGCTGTAGCTTACGGTGCGGCCGTGCGAGCACATATCTTGAAAGCAATGTGCGACGAGGCCCGAGCGCACCGCGCGGGGCTCATCTTCAAAGCGATCTGCCATATTTGCAGAGTGCGCGTAGTGCCGGTACCGTCGTATGCGCTGTGCGTTTGATGTTTGGTTCGCGATGAAGCGAGAGATCCACGAAAGTTAATCCGATGGCTGCTGCTGCGGTTCTTCACTCCAGTATTTTTACAGCGAGATTTCATCGAGTGAAATGTGTTCATGTTGACCTGTGCGCGCATGGCACCGTGCTTGTTAATTTAGTTAAAAGACATTGTCGGGCTACCTTGTTTGAATTTATGGTTGATTTCGTAAGCGCGATTGAACGAAGACGTAGAAAGGAACAGTCACACAGAGACAGCGCTGTCTCAGTGTGTCTGTTTTTTACACGTGCTCGTTCAGTCGCAATAATTTAGTTAGGAAGCGAATGTTTACAAGTTGATATGGCCGACGAAACTACTATCCTTGTTTTGTATAGGTATGTAGTAATTCCTTATCGCAAACGGTGTTTTGCCTTGCGGAAAAAACTGCGACTTTTTTAATTGGCTATTAACATGCTAAACCTTTGGTGGTGCAGGTTTGCCTCACATTTATTTAAGTTATCTTAGGAAATGAGGGAGTCAAATATATGCCCTCTTCCAGCTATCTTTCATCATAACTAGTCAAATTCCAGAACACACTAAGCCTAACACACAGCGCCGTGGGAACGACTTATCCGCGTGTGACGAGGTTTACTGAGGGCGTGATTAGGCAGTGACAATGTGAGGGACGTATTCTGAAACGTTCGCCGCCGCGAAAGTCACATTCAATAAGCCGACCGCCTGCTCACTCGTGACGTCAGCGTGCACTACCAGCGCGCGCTCTCGAACGCTTCACATCGCACGAGAGATCGCGCCTGGCGAGTGTAGAACGACTCGGGTGTGTCGTAATCGAGTGCAGTGGCCGTCGCTCGGTTCTGGGCACTGGCCCCGGTCGCTTTATGTAAAGGGAATGGGAGAAAAAAGTGAGAAATGTTATATTTCAATGAATAAATTGTGCTACAACTGACATAGTTGCGAAGCAACATTTGGGTGATATCATAAACCGACGGTCTTTGTTTCTGCGTGTGTATGTCAGTCATAAAGCACCGCCAGAGGGGCGCCGTGTCAACATGGCGCCCTATTTTGAAAATGGGTAGAGCTGAGAAAACACGAAAGGAACCAGCGCAGCGCGTGTGCCAGTTTTATTGTGGCCGTTTCATCTTGAGAATGGGTGTGTGGAATGTTTTCGCGCACCGCCAAGGTCATGCAAAGAATGGCAAAGCTTCAGCGGAGCCCTCGCAGAAGACGCGCGGGACCCCGCTGTATAGTCGTCTGCTGCCCTTCTGCTGCCGTCCGAAAATTTGGCAAGTGTGCGTTGCAAGCGTTGAGTTGTGAACAGACGGCAGTGTTCTAAAGCGTTGTTTTTCTGCTAAATTGCAGGTTTCGTAAGAAGAAATAACAGGCGGCTAATTATTTGTCGGAAATAAAGGCTACCATCCCAGAAAATGTGTTCATTTACTTGGCGGTCTTGCTCGCAGACGGCCAGATTGCCTGTTTGTACATGGACAAAGATCATCACAGCACCATGCCTGCGCGTCAAATCACCATTCGGCAAGAGGAAATTGCGGTAAATTTTATGTAAAGTAACCCCGGGCTTGCTAGTAGGTCGGGGGAATTCGGTGGGGAATTTTCGGCCGCTAAAAGGCAGGATTTATGGAAACAACTGGCGGCACTTCTCAATGCAGAAGGGCCGCCAGTTAAGACAGAGCGAAAGTAGAGGCTGCGGTGGTGCAAGTTCGTGTACGAATGCAGGCGTGACTCGGGCAATCTTTCGGCCGAGCAGAGGTGAGTGAAAAGTAGGCTTTAATGAATGCGGTTCGTATTCTTGCGAGCGCACTGTTTCCTTGCAGGGCAACCGGCGGCGGCCGACTCGGGGGCATAAGAGGCCGCGTCCTCCAACTTGTTGGGGGCGGCTGCGCAACAGGGCTCGGAGAGCCCTTTCTCGTCTCGAGCAGCTCTGAGGTGAGGATGCTATTTTGCAAGTGTACTCTTGCGTTTTGCTTTTCGATGGTGATGCCAGTGCCTAAGAAGGTCAGGGAAGTGCACTGTGGTTGCATACAGCAGAAAAAACAGAGCAGCCTGAGGTGTGCACATTATGCCATCGTGGTGGACAACACATGCCCTGCGTAGTGCCGTCTAGATCCTCTTAACTACGCGACCAATGAAGTGGTAGTGCAGGGTGAAGCAACTCGACCTTGTGTTGAAATTGAAATTGTGTTGTCTGTAGCTGTACACTTTCCAAGAGAGGGTTCAGGTCTTACACAGTGCAAAGTAGTAGCATATCCCATGTGAAATGCAGTGTACAGGTGCTATAAAGTCTCCTTCTTTATGTTGGCATATTACTAGGCCAGCGAAACACCATCTGCGGCGCTGGACAGCAGCACAGCCGAAGAGCCGCAGCCGGGCCCCAGTGGGGCAACAGGGAGGCGTCGTTCGTCAAGACCCGCCCGGCCACGAAGGTCAAGGCCCAGCGAGGGTAAGCCACTATACGTATCACTTGTGGACACATAGAATGAGTAACACAAGCGTAGCTGTCGTATGCAATTTTTTTTTCGCCAGGCCAAGCCGTAGGGTGCAGTTGCGCGAGAGGAGAGCTTATGGTGAAGTCCGCACAATGCATTACACGAAATGTACGCACAGTGTCGTGCATGCTCCAGCAGTGCTTGATGCCGGCAGGCACGACTAACAGCTGCATTGTTTGGAGGAAAAGCCTGAAAGGGTAGTGATATTGAGGAAGTTAAAATGAAGCAAAAAGTTTTGCTTTAGCAATATGTGTAGTTGTTGTCCGCTGTCCAAGATGAGGTAGGCGCAAACCGAAGAGTGCACACAAAGTATAAATTGGAAATGTTTAAAAAAATGGACATGACAGCCAAAGCCTCATTCATACTGCCGCCGCTCACATCGTGATAATCTGTTAAGTGCAAAAAATGAAGTCTTGTATAGTGTACATGGTTTAGCATGGAACTTGTTTCTTCAGAAACGCTTCAATATTATACACTGTTTATTGCAACAACGCGGACAGCCTAGGGAGGAGTAACTGTCGGAGTAACTTGAGCCTCGTTAGCTTTGCACAACCACCACTTAATGAAAGAACCTATGTAGCAGTGCAGATGACACAATTTTCCGGATACCGAACAATGTGCAGGAACTGCCACTGTTGATTACATTTTCGCTTTCCGACCACCTTGACAGGCTAGAAAGAAGTTCAGTTATTGTATACACTCTTGTGCTAGGGAACTACGCTGCCTACATATAGCAACGGACTACTGAGCCGAGGCACCAAATAATTCGCTTGTGTCGCGCTTGCAGTAGAAGTAATGCGCATCGACAGTTGGAAGGATTAAATATGTCCTGTCACTGTGTGAGCCTCTGATGTACCACGCATGCTCATTTTCCCTATATTTGCAAGCATTCACCACATGTTTCACTTTTGTTTTTAAAGCAGCTGGCGCACGGAGCAGGGGACCGAGGTCAGAAGGCGATCCGCTCCAGCAGGCAATGCTCGATGGTGCGCGAACTGTGCATGTTGCGCAAAGCCAAGCCACCATCCAGCGCGAATTGCTTGCGGAGTCAAGAAAGGTATGCACTTCTCATGAGTAACGGTTCATTCAGTATTGTCAGCCATCATAAGCAGTGCTTTCGTTAGGTGCCTGCCTTGGGCACAATTCTTTAAGGGAATGTGTGCTGGAAGGAGGATGACAGTGACTGGCAGTGTAGTGGTTCGTAATGAGCAGTAGTAGTGCCGTAAAGATTGGTAGGTGGTGCGGCCAATAGGTTGTAGTGGCATTCGGCAAGTGAAAGACCACAGGGATAGCCGTAACATGTGCTCTCATCGCGCAGTGTTTAGCAGATCTGTGAGGTTAGTGAAATTACAGGCACCGAAGTATGTGCGTGCATGAGAGGTTGGATGGCGGGATGTGCTGCAGTGTGAGGACGGCACTGTTATTTTGCTGCATGGAATGAATGCATTAGGCGGTTAGTTGCACTGTACGAGGAGCTTGTATTGCTGTTTTATGTATCCCACAAGCCGTACACTTGTAAGCACGTTATGTAGACTGCAGGATACATCTGAGGGCAGCGCCTGAATGAGTTTGTGCTGTTGTGGTAGAGTGGGGTTGGTATGTGCGATTCACATTTGGACGAACGCTGTTGTTGCAAACGAAACAAAAACATGAAATATAATTCTGTACTAGCGCTCCTTTGATATGCAGGACCCCCATATAACCAGAACTACTGGCCGAAGTGTGCCAGACATGTTCAACAACTTACATTGGCAAGTGTGGTCCTATACGCACCTAGCGAAGTGAAATATTGCGATGCGGTCTGTAAATGTGGCACGAATAAATTTCGTATTACACCTGCTACCTTAACCTGCGTACCGCTTAGGAGAACACACTGGTATCCGTACAGCAAAAACATGTGACTAAAAGTTCACACTGGCATTTCCAGAAGTACGCCCACTACGACACGTGTAACATAACTGTGAGGCCGCAAGATGGAACAGTGCAAGTTAGTTCTGTGTGAATGCAACAAATCGGACAAGGTAGACTTTTAAGAGCATGACGTAACATTACATAGGTTCTGCAAACCAAACGAACTTAGCAGTGAACCCGCGTGAGGACACACCGTATGTGAAGTGCCTTTTTTTCCCCCTCCTTTCACAGCAAACTGCCGCGATGGAGAGAATCGCAGACTCTCTGGAAAGACTGGGCAACGTCCTGGGGCGGCAGGGAAGTCAACTCCAACTGCTCCAGGAGCAGCTCGCCCCAGTGAGCACGCTCGCTGCGGCACTGACAGTTTTCCTGCGGCAACAGAACCTGCCGCAGGGGAACCAGCCGCAGCAGCCCCAGTAATTTTCTTTTCCGTTCATTCCTCCTGCGTCAGCAGGACCTGACGCAGGAGGCCATTTATTTGCTTTATTTATTTATTTACCATTTATTTGCCAATTCTTGTTACCAATGAATCGAAGCACTTTGTTATGTATTTATTGATTGCTTATTGTTTCTTTTCGTTTCGTGTTACTAGTTCCTTGTTCACTGCTTGCGTGTTCGTTCGTTCATGTATCACATCGAATAGGCCTGTACTGTTTGTATTGTTGGAAACAGACGTTAGTGTTGGTTCTTTACTATAAAGTGCTTGGATGAGCCTTTTCGCTGCACAACAGCGGTGTGTGTACACAGCAGTGCAACATATAAAACCGATGATGCCCTGACCAAAGACAAATGCACTTGTCGAAATGTTGGCTTCCGCTTTCAACATATGTGTACTGGAAAAAGACGCGACCACTTGCCAAAATGTTGCCTCCTGTGCTCACCTTGTTCTCATTATGCTCATTGAATTGAATGTCCATGTCTCGCGCTCACCCCGTTTTTGTCATGTTAGTGTGACAGCATTACGAGATTTCCGTATAGGGATTTGCAGATTCGTAATGAATTCTAAATGCACAGACACGGGCCATATTCGCAGCAAAGAGGGTCTGCGATGTGTCATGCCATGTAACGCTTCGTTTATTGCGTGCGCACAATTTTTGTGAAGGCACAGCAGTGGAAAAGTTTCGTGCTGCACGATCATGTAGTGTGTTTGTTTTTTCAATGTACACACTGCTCAATGACATTGCATTACTGCACAACAACAGCGTGTTATTGCCCAGCGGTCGGTATGAGTATGCAATGTTTGTATCGCTGATAGACGTTGTTCTGCAGTGCGCCGCAGAAATGCAATTATTTCTTTATGAATGAAATCAGTTTTCGCCTTACATGCGCGCGTGTTTGTAGCATATGCGCGGGACGCTTTGGAGTACTTCGTTGTACTTTGTGATTATTTCGTGAAGTTTGCATTCATTCGCGCACACTATTACACACTGTACGTACCGGTTTTAACCCTTGCATTTGTTATTGCCACTATGTATCAATGCAAACCACGGTGCCTATATTTGTGCAGCAATGAACATGTATGCACACATATTCACATGTCGCATGAGCTAGTAATTTTGCTTTGGCAGCATTTTGAAGTGAGACGTTCGCTTACCACATAAGTGCACAGATGCATGCAAGCAGTGGGGGTGGCAGGATAAAAGCAGCATAATGCCACCTTGATTGGCCCCACCTCCCCGTAAACAGCCCGGCGAGGTGGGAGCAGTCATACATCATCTCTGTGCGTTTCGCATGACCGGTGGACGTTTCATGTCGCATTAAGGACGTGTTGGCGTCTTGTTTTGCAATGACCGACAAACATTAAAAGTTCCTTATCTGTCCTGCTTGAACAGCTGTATCCCGTTGCATGCACGTATTCAGGGAGCGCCATGTCCATGTGTGTTTACATGAAGCTGCACCACCTCTGAACATGTTGACGATCGCTCTCCGTTAACACAGACTAATGAGGTTTTATTGCCAATGTCATGCATCTTAACCAATGTTGTGTCCCATTCGCATAAGACATAACATCATGAAACGTTAACCTTGTGTGATCCGTATGCATCGACACTGTACTGTCTTGCAATGAACGGATGGTGGTCTGCGTTGCCATGCAACGGTAACTGCATATAAGATGAACTGGTGTCAATAACTGTGTGCATATCTCTGAACTTTTTCAAGGCAGGTTTATTGTGCCTAAATGTGTAAAGAATTTGTGCAATTGGGTTTATTTAGTTTTGTGAGGCATTTCTTCCACAGCCTAGTTTGTGAGTTGGTGTTCGTGCTGCAATCATTCACAAAGCGTTCCATGTATGCACAAGTGCGTCTAACTTCACGGAGACTATGCGAGGCATGTTTCGGGATTATTGAGAGTGCATTGCGAACGCAGTTCATATGATACAGTGTGTATACACATCGATGTGGTATACTTTTTCTTCATTCGAAATATGCCTATTGGTCGATCATTTGAAGCAGTGCATATAGATGCAGCGTGCTTACTATGACAAAGTAATTGCCGACAACTCATGACACGATTTGATTAAGCATTTGTACTCGAGCCAAACATGGTCTCGAAGGAGATGCTGCAAGCACAACTTACATCATTTGAACACTTGAGCACATGACTGCCAGCGGCAGGCAAGGGTAACTTATTGTGGGCCTGTAGGTATCGGCAGAACGAGTAGCAGTTCTACGTATGCGCGCATGCACAGGCCATAATAAAGAAGCAATAACGCAAAAGCCGCACCACAAACAGACAACACTTGCCACACGTACGAGTATAAGGGCAGAACACACGGCACTCCAGCAAACAGCACAGACAACACAAAAAAAGTCAGAAAAATACAATGTCTTAGCATTATCCTGAAATTGACACTGCTGAACAGTGCATCGACCCTCAGCTCACCTGCGTAGCCTTTTCCACACGACAGATAGAATTGTGCGCCACTGTTGGAAGCGTACCAAATGAAATATAATAAAGAGAAATGCCACAGTCCCAAGCAAAATATACGTGAAAACGGAGAGGTACTGCACGTGTAATATCGAATTATATCAAGGTGAAAGTGACATTCTGCGAGACAATACGTAACATAGCCGGTACGAAATGCAATGCGGCCATTCGGAATGTTCGAGCCCCATTAATGACAAAGGTGTTTCGAGAAATGCGGAATCCTGCGCACTGGCGAAAATGCGAAGTGTGTTACGCTGCTGAACACTTCTAAACGGAAGGCATGTACCTGGGTCAATATTTAACATTCCGCATCATTGCCACTCGAACGTGCCGAATGATGTGCGACTGTTTACAGATTGTGCTGTAACTGCAGTCTGTAGCTGCGACACCAAAGGAATGCCTTTCGGTTTTTCGTGTGCTGGGTAAGCTAGGTATTTGACAATACTTACACCTATAGCAGCAGACAGCTGCGTGCTTATGAAAACTATGTATGCATGCGTCAATTCCTTGGTTGCCCAGTTATCAAGGAAAAGGCGGACACTGCTCAGAAATGGAAGTGTACAGAGTTTGACGCAGAAAACGAAACGCCATGCAGTCCTCCTCACCGTGACCACATGCCACAGCGACTTGGAAATTGTTACCTTCCTGAATGGAGCGAAGTCTCGCTTAGAAGGTTCGGACAGAAGTGTGTGTCATTGCACTGACGTGGCATTTTTGGCTAAAAGGAAAATCACAGTGAGTGGTCAGATCCTGCCAGAACCCCCTGATTTCCTCTGGCGTCTGCAAGTCATCGCGAGTGACCACCCATGGAACTTGATGCAAGACATTGCAAAGGAACTCCAGGTGGCACAGTCGACTGCCAGGCTCGCTGTGCACAGCATGCGGTACCATTTATATGTGATGACGAGGGGGCAACTCACGTCCGGTGAGACTCGGGAGGGTCACTTACTCGGCTGTGTTCCAAGCGATTGCTGATCAAGCTGGAGAGGCCCGAGGAGCCTCAAATGTTACGGTATTTATTTTCCGATCAAAATAACTTTCAGCACGACCGAAAACTTTGCTGTCGTAATGGCAGGTCGCTTTTTGCAAGTTCCGATGAGTTAGCTGCAGTGTTCTACACGAAATTTCCATCGTCAGCAACGACGGTAACATCATGCCGGCACGCTGGTTTGCAGAAGGTGTCCGCGTTATTGCTGCCGCGTAGGCAAAAGTGTTCGTCACTGCAACGCCCTGGACAGAGACTGTTTCTAGAGGAAAATGTTACGACGGTCAGCAACACTAACCCCTCGCTCACACCGCCTGCATTACACAGGAGTGGTTCGCTGACAGCTTCGACGACCCTGTCATTCCCAACTTGAGACCTCCTACCTCTCCACATTTAAATCCACTCGACTAGTACGTCTGGGGCGGCATTGCGAGAGACGCCAAGAAACAGCCAAATAATATGAAACACTCGCTCAAGACTGCCATAGTTGCGTAAATGGGAACATTTGTAATGGCGCCTTAACCCCTTCACGCTGCCTTTTCCGCAGTTGAATGTGTCGTTGCTGAGGACGGTGAATCCATTGAACAATTGTGGGAATAAAGCATTACGGAAGTATTGCCCACAGTTTGGTTACAAAATCTGTGTTTTGCTATATATGCTCTTCTGTGCATGAAGACAACACTGCGCTCTCAAATACCTCGCGAACCCGGTACATATACATGCTGTGGTAAATGTTGCATACTTCAAGACGTGCATGCGCACAAGGGTGGGACAAATGGGAAAAATAGTACGTTTTCAGAGTATAACGATCACATATGTTGTTAGGTATTGCTCATAAAATTGGCAAATCATGAAGACTGCAATAATGTGCATCACGTGCGTGCAGCAAATGTGAATTTGTAGAGCATGCAACACTACAACAGAGTATTTGTACATTGCTTGTAATTGGTGTTGTCCGATCTGACAGACTGAAAATGGATAACAAAGTGCTGTGGCCATTTCTTATGCACGTGTTCATCGTGCGCAGCTCACTATCGTCACATGCGCTTCTTACCCCCGTAGTCACAAACCAAACTTAACTTATCGCGATAAGGCCACTTATGAAAGGACGAGAAAAGTATAAGGAAAGAACAAGGTGCGTTTCGAAAACGCACCTTAACGCGCCATAAGTGTGCCTTATGAAAGGCACCCTTCACTCGTTAAGTGTTTTACCTGGGAGCGAGGCTAGAGAATGTTTCGCTACGAAATATATACTTTGACGACGTTTAAACTGCTTTTATTACAATAAAGCACTAATGGCATGCACACAAACATCTGGACATAAATAACGTATAGATGCTTGATGAAACGTGATGAAACGCTCGCCGTTTTTGGTGAGTCCGCCATTTACGTCTGGCCACGTTGGTGTAACCCACTGGACGCAGCGCACATTTTTGTACCGTCTTCTCGAGATTGGTTTTGTCCGCGTTGTGTTTGTATTTCCTTCGTCCGTCTTGTTTTGCATTGTTATTACTTCCTTCGCTTTTTCTTGCGTATATACAATTAGCTGTATATTATTTTACTCATTTTTTCATCAATTTAGTCGTTTAAATAGTTGTAGTATTATCTTTTTTTGGTAAACCGCGTTCAGAATGTAGCGGCGCAAAAATTAACTTTACGAACGAGGAGCGCACCACCCTGATGGATCTGATGGAGAGGCACAGCGATGTGCTTGAGGGTAAGAGGACTGATGCGCTGTCCATCCACGCGAAGAAACAGACGTGGGAGAAGTTGGCCGACGAATTTAACAGTCGCCACAACGTGCGGCCACGAACGTCCAAGCAATTAAAAAAGTGCTGGGACAACCTAAAAGAAAAGTGGCGCCGTGCCAAAGCCGAAGACACGCGTGAGATATTCAAAACAGGTGAGCATTATTCCTCATGTGCCGAAATTTCTCCATCTTGCTTCTATATATATTTGAAGAAAGCACGGGAAGCCTTCGCTACAGCTGATTTCTAGCCCACTCTGCAACAGCTTGTGCGCGTGCATGCGGAATAGTGGCGAGGACATAATAAATTCATCGCCAAAAATAACGTTGCAGTGAACTTGGTTGATCGTAACATGCAGGCAAACAAAGGATGTGCCTACGCACGTTTCTTTTCCGCGTCACAATTGCACGACCGGCAAATTTGCTCATGTTTTGGTTTCTTGAAGGCGTCGTTTGCTACCTCAGAGGACGTCTTGCTATGAAAGAAACACTACCTTATTTGTTTGCAAAGCGTGCAAATGCAGTCCTCGGCCGAACGCCATCAACTAGCTTTGTGTGTAGGCTTGTCGTGTGCTGTAATGAAATACCAGGGGCAAGGAAAACTTGGGCACAGTTGCAGTTCATTAGCATATGCCCGGTGCTATGTGCGTGTGAGCACGGCGACCTGTGTCTGTATTTCCTGTGTGCTCAGCTAGCAGGGCTCCAAAATGGCTTAAGGCAGCTAGATCATGATGTGTGTATATGTTTCTGCCAGTGTTTTCGAAGCAGTGGAACTGAAGAGGTATGATTGAATTTTTAGTGATCGCCAATTTTTGCTAACGCTGACATTTGCTTTTCAAAGGTGGAGGCGCCCCGGCGGGAAGCCATATGAATGATGAATTGCTCAGGGTCGGTGCGGTGGCAACTCACATGTCCACACGCCTTGCCAACCCACTTGACAGCGACTGTACTGAACCTGGCACAAAGCCGACGCCAGCTGTGGCAGCACTGCTGGCTTCGTCACAGCCGGGACGAATCACTGATGCAGATGGTGAGTATGAGTTAATGTGCAATATTATGTCTGGAATAATTATTTAGGAAACTAGATTTGCTAATACAGAAAGGCACCAAATGAGGCATTGCAGGTGGCTAATGAACAACTCATTCTGTATTACGCCTTTGACACAGCAGTATTGCAAGAGACTAATCTATTTTTTAACGTCAGAGTGCTGACATTACCTTTGCGCATCATGGTGCGCTGTGCCCTTGTTGAACTGCACGGTGGGTGGCTGGTGTTACTGCCGAAATCTGAAATACACTTATGGAGATTTCCCAAACTTTCTAATTGCCCTCAGAAGCAAGGGTGCACCGAAGAAGTCTTTCAGTTTTTGGCGACCAGAAACAAAACTTCTCGCGGTCTCATGTGATACACACTGATCCAGCAGAAAGGATGTTGAGGACGATCTCGCCGTTCCTTCTGTCGAAATCTCTCACAAGCTGTTTCAGTAGGATGCGAGCAAACCAAGAACATGCAGGGAACCAAACGGGCTCTGCTAATTAAAGACACAGCAGGAATGGAGAACCCTCAACAGGAAATAAGAGATAAACTTAAGAACTTCGAACCAACTGAGTTCGGGCTCATGGATGTTGAGGTCAAGAACAATAAAGACGGAGTTGCAGTAGTTGCAGCTAAAGTCGCGAATCTCAAGAACCTAGAGACAGGCCTTAAGACTAACCAAGAGACGTGTCATTTTTCTACTAGAATTTCCGAAGGTCTCTCTCCCGAAGTAAAGATTGTTGGCGTGGACCTCGCAGTCAATGAAAAGGAGATTCAAGAGAGAATCATCCAACAAAACAACCTCATAGGAAACGAGGAGGAGGTCAAAGTAGTGTGGATAACAAAAAAAGTCATGAAAATCTGTCACCTTAAGAATAAACAACCGAGAACTTGCAAATAAAATGGTGAAAAGAGGTCACGTAAACATTGTTTGGACTTGCTGCAGGGTTACCAGAACGTTCTCGTCTCAAAATGTTCGAGATGTGCCCGTTTTGGGCACATAGAGAAGCAGTGCAGATCCAGAGAGGTAAGGTGCACAGAATGTGGTGGAGCCCACTCGTACAGCGAATGCCAGGCAGCGAGTAAATCCTGCCCTGTATGCAAGGAAAAGGGTTTCAACTATAAGAAATATTCCAGGTGGGATGCAACATGCCTGGCTTTTGAAGAAGCCTATGAGTCTCAGAGGATACGAACGGGTTTTGTGTCACAGTAACTACTCAAGGCCTCTGAATGAATGAATGTGTGGTTTTTATTGGCGCAAGGGCCAGGTATGGCCAAAGAGCGCCATGCAAGTGTTAGTGATTTCGCAGTGGAGTTATGAATTCTGTGAAGTTGATGTGACGTGGCTGTAAAGGGGCCTAAAATATAGTCACTGTAAAGTGTGTAAAATGTACGTGTAATAAAATAATGGCGATGGCAAATGACGTGTACTATGTGCATTAAGGTGCATTGCAATATAATGATACGATATATAAAAAATGCATAGGTTTCTAAAATTAACTAGAGCACCATGGCCTCGTTAGAGCCCTTGAGACACAAGGGCCTGGAGGCATGTGCTATATAAAACAGCTATCACAGCGGCATCCTCTGGAGAGAGGATGCGCTACGAATTTATTGGGCTTACTCAAGGCCTCTTTCGTTATACTTGTGTATTCTTTAAAAAAAATATTTGTACTTATTAACCATCAAAAGTGTGTACTAAGTCATTAAACATAATTCAGATAAATCACGCTATATCAATAAAAGCTACAACTCAATTAAATAATTTAGACTCATCTTCAACAGGATATATCAGTTGTTCAGAAACCCTAGGCATTAAATAATAAAATAATAGGTTACCCAATAAAGTCGAAAATAGTAAGTCACTCAGTCCTCCCAAAAACAGCCATCATAATCCATAACGAAAAAATCCCTATTTTCCCCATTACTAACTACACAAAATATAACAGCTATAAGAATTTAATGGCAAGACGAATTCGTCAACATAATTAATTGTTACGTCTCCCCAAAAGATAACATTGAACCCTATTTGTTAGAGATAGAGGAAATTTTAAAATTAAAAATTAAAGAGAACATAACAATTCTAGGAGACTTTAATTCTAAAAAACATAGTATGGGGACGCCTAACTTCTGAACCAAGAGGAGAGAAACTTTTTGAATTCATTGTCAGAAACGATCTGAATATACTAACAACGAAAATTCACTCCCTAGTTTTGAAAGTAAAAATGGGAAAAGTTGGATTGACTTATCTATTATTAATAAAACCATGGCAAACAAAATACAAAAATGGGAGGTTCTGGAAGAAAACTCTCTTAGCGACCATAGGTTTATATCAATAACAGCTTTTACTAAACATACTGAACCAATAAAACGCCTGAGAAGGGAGAATATCAGGTACTAGAAAAACTCAAACGAGTCACATGGTTCCAAGAAATAGTAGAAGAGCATATAGTCAATCCTACACAGATAGAAATCATAATAAACACTTTCGATTCAAAAATCGAAAATTTAGTAAAGAAATATACCAAAACAATAAAACCAAGAGATTCAATAGCAAAACCATGGTGGAACATAGAATTAGAAATAGAAAGGAAAAAAGTAAGAGCATTAAGAAGAAGGTATCAAAAAGCAAATGAGGACAACAAAGAACGTTTTAAACAAGTATATCTAGCAGCATTACAGGAGTACAACAATAACATAACGAAAGCAAAGGACTCATCTTGGAAAGAATTGTGTTTTACTGTGAAAAACAAAAACATATTTACTCTTCCATACAATTAGCAACAAAGAAAATTAAGAACCCTGTGATAATTTCTGTTATTGAAAAAGGTAATAGTCTACAAACAGAAACTGAAGAATCTGTCCAATATCTACTAGGAAAATTGTACAACTTTGAGGAAAGTAACAACAAAACACCTGTTAATCCAACTATTTCAGATAAAATAGAAAACCATGAATTTTTACCTTTTACTACTATAGGAGTGCACAATATAATGCAAAATCTTGAAAAAGGAATAGCCCCAGGACCTGATAATTTAAGAAGCTCATTTATTCAAACACTTTATTATTCACATAAACATTCTTTTATAAAAATTTTCAACAGTTGTAATAAATTAGGTTACTTTCCAAAACGATGGAGATCTTCCAAGATCATTTTAATACCTTAAAGACATGAAATCAGATAAACCAGAAGAAACTTTTCGCCCTATTGCAATTAATTCAATACTAGGAAAAGTCTTAGAAAAATTGATTAACAATAGAATTTATCATTTCTTAGTGGTAAATGATCTACTACCACTAAATCAATATGGATTCAAACATGGAACATCCGCAATTAATGCACAAGATAATATAAAATATGTCACAAACAAAGCAAAGCTTGATAAATTGCCGTCCCTAATAATTTCCTTGGACATAAAAATGCATTCGCGAACATTAATAAAGAAACAATCATAAGGATTATGAAGAAGCAACAAATTCCTACATATCTTATTACAATCAGAGCGAACATTTTGACAGAAAGAATCATAATGTATAAGTCTTCTACAGTTAACTTTAACAAAACACTTGAAAGTGGTTCTCCTCAAGGATCACCCCTCACTACGACATTATGGTATCTTACTATTTCAGAACTTTTAAATACAAAAATGCCAAATAATGTCACCATACGAGCATTTAGAGACGACGTCACCTTAACAGTCAAAGGCACTAGTAGAGCACACTTAGAAAGAATAGGCAATGAAACATTACAGAAACTCTATCAATGGGCTAACTATTATAAAATAAGTTTTAATCCTCAGAAATGCGAATCCATGGTTCTACGAAATATATACAAAGGTAAACCACCAAAACTACAATTAGGCAATGATATAATAAAGAATAAAGATGAATTAAAAATTCTAGGTGTGATTTTTGACAAAGGACTAACCTTTATACTACATCTGAAAGAGGTTAAAAACAAAATTACTCAAGTGACAGCCAAAATATCTCAATTTAGTAAAATAAATTGGGGAATGAAACCTAATCAATTAAGACAAATCTATATAAGAGGCATAGAGAGAATGATTGTTTATGGCTTTCAAGTATGGCACAAACAACATACCCACATTATAAGGAAACTAACATCTATACAGAAAGTATCTTTAATAAAAATATGCAAGAGTTTCAGCATACTGTCAAACATGGCTCTTAAAGTCATATGTAACGTCACCCCTATACACTTAACAATAGAAAAGGAAAACGCTTTGTATGACATATTCCACAAAGATAGCAATTTCAAATGTAAAGAAAACTCTTTCAACAAATCAAATACAGCTGACAAAATGGAGTTATGGCATACACAACCTGCTGAAAGAGTCGCACTAGACTACAGAACTGAATCAATCAAGGCAGATTACAATATATATACGGACGGTACAAAAGATGGTGAAAAAACTGGCGCAGCATTTATAGTTATTACAAAACAGAATTCACGAACAAAAATAATTTTCTTTTCCAGAATACTGTAGTAACTTTGAAGCAGAGGCTACGGCTATATTATATATTTATATATCAAATCAGAAAGAGCGTAATCATTTCCAAATTTTAATTGACAGTCTGTCTACATTACGAGGTCTAAAGAGTCCGTATAATAAAAACCCATTCGTAAATAAAATAAAAAGACGAGATAAGAGATAAAAAAGCTACCTCCATATCATGAAATTACATTAACATACATAAAAGGACACTCAGGAATAGTAGGTAATGAAATTGCAGATGAGCTGGCAAAAGCAGCATGGAAATACGGAGTACAAATAGCATTACCAATGACAAAATCCTTCCTTAAAAACTTATCTAAACAAAGCACAGAAAATTGGAATAATTATTGGAAGAACGCTAACAAAACATATGCAGCAGAATGGATTGAAGACGTTGCAAACATACCTGCACATTTTCCATTAAGCTACTACACTACACAAGCTGTCTCGAGCCATGGAAGATTCCCATATTATTTTTTGAGATTTAATATCAGAGAAAGAAATAAATGTAAATGTGGTTCTGTTGCAAAAAAAATTTGATCACTATATATCAACATGTACCGAAACTAATGAAGAAAGAAAAGAGCTGAACAAAATTCTGAAGACTAACAAATTACCTACCAAACGGGACATTATTAGTAATCCTGCAGCATTAAAAGTAATTGAGGAACTTACAAGTAAAATTAACGATCACGTGTATACACACAATATACAGCCATTGCACAAAAAAATCAAGGAATAAATAAAAGAATCACTAAAAGTACCTATAAATAAGTAATCAAATATTTAAACACATTTACTCAAAAGAAGATTAACCACATCTTTCTAATACTCTAATGATACGAACCCTAATAACTTCAATCAACCTCCCAGTTTTTATGAAAATAATTTTAATTAAGAATATCGCAAGTAAATCCAGCAAAAAGAAAATAATTGAGGAAAATCATTAACAAAGGCATTTTTAAATGTCAGTAAATAATAGTAAAGAAATTCGCACAAACATTTTAATAACAAAAGAACAAAATGCTATTAACTTAAACGATCTCACCATACAACAAAATAGTGAAGAGGTCATTCATCTTGAGTGATCAAAAAAAATTAAATTAATAAATTAGGTGAGAAAAACTACAGAAAAATTCTTTTCAATTTTTCACTAGAAGTGAACGCGCCAGCTACCAAAAACTAGACAAAATCCAAACAATCTCCTTAAAAATAAAATGTATTCTAACCATTATTCCGTCAATTAATCCCATTATCGTCTGCTAGACAGCCATCATATAACAAAATTTAATAGTTATTCATCAATATATATATATATATATATATATATATATATATATATATATATATATATATATATATATATATATATATATATACCGTCTTCACTGATCACGAGCAGTCAATTAAGAACTTAGAAAAGGCCATAGGCGGTAATGAGATCACGCGCGCAGCAATCATCATGCGTGTCGCAGAGAGGCGCAAACCGCACGTGAAGTTTTCGGGAGTCGATCCCGACGTCGGCCCCGACGAGTTTATCAAGTTACTCAACGAACGAAATAAGGGGCTTGAGCTCAATCTTGAGCAGTGTAAGGTCCGCGTGGCGTTTCGCGAACGGGCGGGCACGTGCGCGTACGTGGCGGAAGTGGACCCGGAGGGCTTCCGAAGGATCACGTCGAGACCGCGCCTGTCGGTCGGCTGGACGTCGGTTCGCGTGAGAGAGGACCTGCACGTCCCGACGTGCACCTATTGGGCGTCATACGGCCACGGGCGCATGACGTGCCCGCACCAGAAGGACCCGGCCAAAGCACAATGCATGAAGTGCGGTGGAAACCATCTGGCCGTCACCTGCAAGGTGAAGATGGGCGACGTCGCCGTGTGCTGTACGGAGTGCGGCAGGGCGGGCCGCAGTGACGGGAACCACCCCACCGGTTTTCCTGGCTGCCCGGTCCTCGCGGAAAGGGTGGCCCGTCTCCGAGCGCGCACAAATTACGGCGCACCCCGGTGACGAGAGCGCTGAGGGTTGGGGGGGGGTGCGCGGGGCGACGCGGCGGCGGACTGGCGAGCGTCGCGGACGCACCCGCTCGAGTGTCGACTCGTCATCGCCGGAAACGACGGTTTTCATGCAACTGAACCTAGACCATACGAAGCGAGCGCTGGCGGCTGCGACGCGTCGAATGCAAGAACACGGCATATCAATAGCCGCTATTAACGACCCGCCTTGTACCAGGAAAATGAGGCCGCAACTGCCGCCGGACTTCACCTACTTCGGGGTTGAAGAGGAGCCGCTGAGTGCAGTCTTCGTCCGTCGTCCGCGCTTCGACGTCTTCCCGGCGTACGTCTCCCGGCGGGTGGTCGCGGTGTGCTGTACCACAGCACAGCGCGAGTGGTTGCTGGTCGCGGCGTACGCACCGCCGCATTGCTCCATCGAGCCAACCCTCGACGAAATTTCGGCGTGTCTGGACAACCACAAAACGCCAGAGATCCTGATCATGGGCGACCTCAACGCAAAGCACGCCATGTGGGGCCCGCGCGCCAATGACAACCGCGGTTCTCGCGTGATTGAGTTCGCAGCGGCGCGAGAGTTGATCATATTGAATGACGCGGCGTCCCCCCCCCCCACCTACTGCAACATCTACACGGCGAGCTGGATCGACTTGACGCTGGCGATCTCCGCGCTGGTCCGTCGAGGGTACCGGTGGAGCGTGTCGTCGGACGTCACCTTTTCCGAGCACCGCGCCATCGATCTCGTGCTGCACAGCGCCAGCGAGCGAGGGAGACGCTTGACAAAGTGCGGCCGGCTCAACTTCGTTGCCGAACTGCGCGACCTCCGATGGTTCGCGCGGGCTGGCGGAGCAAACATGGGCTCGCCGCAGGCGCTCGACGCGACGAATAATAAGATGTATGAGGTCATCGATAACACGCGTCGCAAGCATCTCAGACCGGTCCTCCCGCACAGGCCGGGAAAGAGTTGGTGGACGCCGGACCTGCAGATTGAAAAGAAACGAACGCGGGCCTTGCGACGCCGTTTCCAAAGGTGTCAGGACGACGCGTTGCGGCCGTTCCATCGCCAACGTTACTGCGAGGCGCTTGCCAAGTTCCGTCGGAGAATTGAAAACGCGAAGGCGTCGGAGGCGCGCGAGCGGTGTGCCGAGTGCAGCCGCAAGTCGCTGTTTTCGGCACCATTTCGGGCGGCCTTCGGCAGGGAAAAAGGACGACCGCCTTTGCCGCCGTTGACAACACCGGACGGCGGCCGGACGGAAAGCGTCCTACAGTCGGCCGCACTGCTCTTAAATGTCCTCATAGCCAAAGATGACGCCCGCACGGACCTGCCCGAACACAAAGAGTTGCGGGAGCAGAGCGCGCGGCCCTGCGAATCACGTGTGCGAGACCGTTCATTCACCGCCGGAGAGCTGGCGGCGACGCTCGCCAAGCTCGTAAACAGCTCGGCCCCAGGTCCGGACGGACTGACGACTGACGTTGTGGTCGCTCTCTGCACGTACCACCAGCGCTTCGTATTAAACATTTTTAATACAGCACTCACCCTGGGCTACTTCCCCAAGGCGTGGCGGAAAGGCAGGGGCATTTTCATTGCAAAACCCGGCAAACCCCTAGACTCGCCGCAGGCTTACCGGCCCATCTGCATGACTTAAATCCTTGGAAAGGTGCTGGAGCGCTTGTTGTATGGCCGACTGTATTACTTCCTACTCACGTCCACCACAACCAATTCGGCTTCGTGCACGGTAAGAGTGCAGTCCAGGCACTCACATCTCTATGCCACTACATCAGCGATCACAGAGCGCGGGGCACGCCGGTTACGCTGATCTCCCTGGATTTCCAGGGAGCATTCGACAGCGTTTGGCACCCCCTTGTTTTGAATTATATTAAGGAGCGCCAGTGCCCCTGCAACCTGGTAGACCTCCTGCGGACTTTCCTCGACGACCGCACGATCGAATTCCATTGCCACTCGGGCGTCGTTATGACGGAAGCGACATTAGGCAGCCCCCAGGGGTCGCCTCTGTCCCCCCTGCTTTGGAATGTTATCATTGACGGCCTGTTCGGCTTGCAAATGCCGGAGGGAGTCCGCATTCAGGCGTACGCCGACGACACGGTGGTTCTGATCCCGGGGAAAAATCGCCTCGACACCATGGCGAGAGCCACGGCCGCCCTGACTAAAATAAAGGCGTGGACCACCACCACCAAGGTCCGTCTTAACCACGACAAAACTGAATGCGTCCTTTTTTCATTCGGCAGGGGGGGCATGGAAAAAAGTAAACCGACAATCAAGATTGATGACAGCAAGAAGGGCCTATCATTCAAAAACTCTGTCAAAATTCTCGGGGTCATGATCGACCGAAGGCTCTCGTTCTTCGACCACGCGGAACATTTACAACGAAAGGCCGAGACGCTCGCCATGAAGTCCATCACCTTCGTCCGCATGCACGCGACCCTCGACGCCAAGACCCGTCGGCAACTCTATCGCCAGGTTCTGCTGCCGGCCATCGCGTATGCTTCGCCCGTGTGGTGGAATGCACAACCTGACTGTCGACTTCGAGCGCGCATAAACACGGTGCAGCGCACGCTCTTGCTGGCGCTAACTGAGGCGTACCGCACCACGCGCACGGAGGCGCTGCAGGTTCTACTAGACCAACCGCCACTGGAGTTCGAACTTGATCGCCTCAACGCCGAGTTCGACCTCTTCCAACGGCGACGATCCGTTACTTTTGGAAGTTCAAGCTACGCGGCGGCTGATGTACTATTCCCGCGAGATGTTTGGCGCGAACACCCGTCGGAGGCGCGGAGCTTTGGCTTTGAGCGCTTGCAAGTACACGAGGCGGAGCGCGCCGCCAGACGCCCGGGCACCCACATCTACACAGACGGCTCGTTTACATCTCGGTCGGCTGGAGCTGCGGTGGTGGTGTTGACGCCGCGTGAGCGGATAGTTGCAGTGCGGCGGTACCGTCTGAGCGTTGCGTCAAGCGCATATTGTGCAGAAACGCTCGCTTTTCAGGAGGCGCTTAACTGTATCCTCTCGCACGATCTCGCGCCACCGTTATATATTTATTCTGACAGCTTGTCACTGCTCACGGCACTTGCGCGCCCTATCACCAATGATACCAGAATTCAAGCCATTAAACAGCAGCTACAGCGCCTCGAGAACAGCGTCCCTTTTCTTATCCATCACGTTCCCGCCCACAAGGGCGTGTATGGAAATGAATTGGCAGACATTTCGGCGAATGCGGCGGCATCAAGAGGCATTTTGCGACGCACGCAGGTCACGTTTCGCGTCGTGCGTGCCTCGTTTCACAAGGATATATATATATATATATTTAAACGGTCACTTGCACATAGCAAAATTATTTAATTAAGACAATTTCAAAATACTCATTGTACCATTAACCACAAAAAATGAAAGAAATGGCATGTTCACCCCCCCCCCCCCCCCCCCGCTATGTGATTCCGCCACAAAAAAAAGGATCGACAATGCTATAACAACTTTTTCCTCCCGGCATGTTCATATTAGATGATTCTGTCGGGAGACCAAAAGTAAACAAACTCAGAGGTCTCTTCTTAGTAAGGAAATCGACGCAAATAATCATTCTTGGCTGAATGCTTAGGTGAATAAAAGCTGAAAACCACAAGTCCAGCAGGTTCACGGAACGTGATTTCGCTGGAAAAGGAAAATCGTTTCAGTGGCCCTAAATATATCAATAGGCATGTTGACCTCGTCTGATTTCGCCAAAAAAAAAAAAAAAATAAAAGAACTGCGCATGTTCGCCTAGGTGCTCTAGCCCTAAAAAAAAAAAACAACAGAGGAACCTCTTAGTCAATGAAACTACACGGCATGTTCACCGAAGGTGATTTCGTCTGAAGTCTATTCTGCGTATTCATGCATTCTTAGGTTGACGAAGTCGACGACTTCATTATTTCACCATGGGCAAGCGCCCCTCACATATTCTGAATAGCATTATGAAACATCGTTCCAGCGCACAATTGAACAAGGACGAGAAGAGAAAGACAACACGAACGCTGGTGATCTATACTCAATCCCAGAAGAAGCCAGCCTGCGAAATAAAGCACACCAAAGCCCTCGTTGTATGTGACGTCGGTGTTGTGTACAGTATTCCCCTCGCCTGTGGGAAATGCTATATTGGCCAAACCGGGCGCTGTTTGAATGAACGCTTGCTAGAGCATCGCAGGAATGCTACTTCACTAAGTGGCACTCGTCATTTAGCCGACCACATTCGCCGTTGCTCGCACAAGCCAGCACGCAAGGCGTTTTTCGAACGAACGCGTGTGTTGCGCAAATATAGCAATAAAAAAAAACCGGGAAATTTTTGAAGCGTTTTGTATCTCCAATGCAAACGATTACTGTGTCAGTGCTCCTTCTGTTGTACTCGGGAAAAAGAACGTGATTATCTCAGAGCAAACGGGTGTGTCGAATCAGTTAGGTAGAGCGGGAGATGAGCAAGAATGCACTGAGTGACGTAAAAAAGAGAGGGAAAAGTTATTTTCTTTTTTCTTATTTTGGTTTGACACCAATGATGACTGTTGCCTAGACCAAGGAAATATGTTTGAGTGGTCCTGCGCACTAGCAGCCCCCCACTCCCTCCCCCTGTGTACATAAAGCCCTATTTTCCATGAATAAAATTCAGTCCGGCGTTCGTGTTGTCTTTCTCTTTTCGTCCTTGTTCAATTGTGCGCTGGAACGATGTTTCGTAATGCTAATCATAACCAAGTAGCCCAGCTGTCCATACTTAGCGACATATTCTGAAACCGGCAGGTTCACAGAAGTGATTTCGCCGGATACTTATAAATGGTCATATTTCAATTACACAATGTTATCATCAAATCAATTAGGGCATGTTCACAATAAGTGATTCCGCCACCACAAAAAAAAAAAAGAGGAAATCAATAATAACAATGTGGAAGACTACTACTTCCACAAATCTCGTGCTACTAAAATCCACAATAAAAAAGAACACTCCAGACCGTTCCAGTACAAAAAAATAAAAAAAAAATTATGACATGCACAGCCTAGGCAATAAGACCTAGTATTTGAAAATGCTGGCAGTTTCACGAAGTGATTTATTCATATAAGAAATATTTCACCCTGGTGATCTATACTCAATCAGCAATTGAAACTATTATTCACTCAAATTATCTCAACATATATAATAAGGAAATTAAATCCAACTAAAAAGTCTTTCAAACCTTGAGATAATTCACCCACTATATATATGCATGTACTTATGTGTATATATATACATGTATATATACACAGATATATATTCATATGAAAAAATCTGTTGAAACATACAATTCTCAATAACCAAAATAACTAAAACCAAAACTGGGAGCAAAAACGAAAAAAAAAACAAGTGTAACTTTATTCATATTCATATACACAATTTAGAGGTACTCAAAAGTGAAACACAATATAGTAAAACTATTTAAAATACATTACTGCTACTACTGGAGTCTTCCATCGACCGACTCAGTATTACATAACGTTTCTACATTTTTATGTTTTAATTTCCACACAAAGAATTTCACACCATGTAAAAAGAAAGACAGGACAATTAAAACTTTAAAAGAAATCTATCACTTGCCTCCTACTTAAAGATGTTTTCAAGCTTTTTGCAGGTAGATAGAGAAAACCAAGAAGCACAGAAGAATGACGCCATCTGTATTGAAGAATCAAGCCCTAACAAGTCAAGAAAGCACGAAACCAGAAGACAAGACAATCAAGAATCCAGAAACAAATTATAGGAAAACATCAATCAAATGATATTCAATAAATGCCCCTGAATTCCTTATCCGTTCCCTTAGTCGTGGGCAGCCGGATAGTAGCTCTACCCTTTTTACCTCTCTCTCTTTCTTTCATTCCTTTATTCTTTCTTTCTTTATTTTTAATCCCGTTATACTTACTGGCACGGGACGGGCTCATTTTTTCATTATTATTATTATTATTATCTTTATTTTTATTTATGTAACATTTCTATTTTTTCCTTTATCTTTGCCCCACTTTAACGTATGTCGAAACAGTTAGTTAAATGGGGTTTAATGGCGCAAAAGCAGCTAAGGCTATGCTGCGCCAAACACGAGGTGTTTTAAAATCCGGTTTAAAAAGCTGTGTTAGAAGTCTATATTTTATGTAAAAATCCAGTGTCGTCTAGAAATTTCCGGACATCACATAGTGGGACTAGCGGATCATCACCTAAAATTAGAGCAGGGTGTAAAGGTAGGTGTAGTTGATATAATTTGTGCAAAAGGGTTCGTCTGTGTGTTTCAGTCTGCGTACATGTGAGTAATATGTGCATAACTGTTAGTGGCTGTTGACATTTCTCGCATGTTGGTGTGTCTTCTTTCGTAAATAATTGTGTGTGGTGTGTGTGTGCCCAATGCGTAGTCGGCATAAGGGTACTTCGATGAACCGCTCCTGATGATAGCACGATTTCCACTCGCCAACTATGGGTTTCGTGAAATGTAGCTTGTTGTCGGCACAACAGTCCCATTCGCTTTGCCATTTTACCGTGAAGGCTTTTTTAATTGCACGGATGCTAACGTTATATGGGAGTGTCGTGTTTGTAATGTCTTTGTACGCTGCCATCAATGCACATCTATCAGCTGCTTCGTTACCAGGTATCCCAACATGGCTTGGGACCCAGCAGAAACGAATTGACCTCCCGTATTCGTTAAAAGCCACCATGTTTAAAATGTCTCCAATCAGGGGTTCGCACTCAGATTTCAGATGTAGAGCCTTCAGTGTACTTAAATAATCTGTGCATATGACTGCATTCTTGTGTTTATCAGGGATAATATTTTTAACAACAACACATATAGCGAAAACTTCGGCCGTAAGAACAGAGGCGTGTTGTGGCAATCGAATACTTTTTTCCCAATTTCCCGTTACGACCCCCACACCCACGTGCTCTTTCGTTTTAGAACCATCAGTGTAATATGGCATGTTATTTTGATATTTGTCCTCAAGCGCACGGAATTCTTGTGTAATGTGTTCGTGTGGGATGTCTCTTTTCTTTAGATGTGTTAACGTCCAATCACATAAGTGTGTGAAATCGTACCACGGAGCCAACCGTTGTGGTTTCTTGGCAACCTGGAGGACTTCGTGGGGAATGGCATAATCCCGACAGTATTGCTCATACCGCAGGACAAGTGGCCTAATCGTGTTCGGTTTATTTGTGTAGTGTAAGCGTGAGTCGCATTATGTGAGGATGTTGTAGCATATATGTTGGGGTGATGACTGAATTCTGAGTACGTAGGAAAAAGTGAGGAATGCTCTGCGCTGCTGTAACGAGGGTTCATGAGATAGATTTAGCTGAGCGATTTTACGGCCAGCGGGGCGGAGCCGGCGAGCGGATACACCAGCGGAGAGGCGCGCGAGAACATAGTTTTAGCCGGGCGGATCGCCCGTCTTCTCGAGCGGAGTAGAGTCACTTGCTCTGCTGCAACACCTATTGGTCACAATTCAAGTTAGAGTGAAAAGAATATCAATTAAACCTGCTAATAATGCGCTGAAACTGTTCAGTAAAGGTAGGTTCTGTGTTTTTAGTTAATTATTTGGTAAGTGTTGCGTTTTGGATGTACAAAAGAGCAGTCTGTTAAACAGAATACGTTCGCCAGAGCTGGCCAAGTCAAGCCGAAACAAAAGAAGTAAGCTGTTTCCGCGCGCATTCGCGAATTGTCGGCTGCTACTGCTGTGTGCATCATGCCGAAGAGCATACTACAGGAGCCGCTGCTGCTGTCGCAACTGACCTGGATCGAGAGTGGAGATGTGCTGTGCCTGGAGGCATCTTGAGAGACACGACGTTAGCCACTTTCAGTGCACGGACTTTTGAACATTGATGCTATGGACGATGGCGTCTTTAGGACGTATTTTCGTTTCGAGAAGCAGCATATAGGCAGACTTCAGCGTGCCTTGCGCATACTCGATAAGGTCGTAACAGCGCAAAGGGTTGCGGTTCCCGGAGATGAAGCCCTCTGCATTACCCTACGACGGCTGGCATACCTTAACCGGCTGTGTGATCTTGAAGATCTTTTCGGGCGGCACAGTTCAACGTTGTCATCACTGACGAACGAAGTTGTGCGCCACATCGACGAGCGGTTTTTTCATTTGCTCGACGACGTAAATAACCATTCGTGGCTCAATCTCGACACGCTGGAGAAATTCTCGCAGGTAAGTTGCAATTACAGCAGAATCAAGGTCAAGGTTGTCAAAATTTGCAATTACAAATTTACACTTAAAATTTTCAGGCCGCTCACGCAAAAGGTGCCCCGCTGACAAACTGTTGGGGGTTCATCGACGTCTTCCTCAGCTGTGAAACATCTCCGGGCTTTCTTAACTTGTAAACGGGCCTGAGCTGTGGTCGCCGTCGACAACGCAGCAGCGCCGGCGCTTGTGTTGGCGGCTGCCATCTTGAATACCCATACACGCCCGCGCGCTTTTACGCACGCTCGCGGGCTGCCTATCGCTCCGCTGGAGAGGCGTGCGTCTATTTGTCGTACAAAAATCCCTCACGTGACCTGATCCTAGGTGCCTAGGGACAGCATCGTTTAGGGATTTTTGAGAAGGCGCGATGCTGGCGCCGAGCGACGCCGTGGCGTGTTCGTCCTCGGCTTATCGTTCTCTGGACCGCGCGTTGTTCAACATTGGCTCATGTGATTGTACGTGCGTTGCTTGTGTGTTGGTTGTAGGTTCTGTGTTACTTGGCGGAAAGACGTGAGTAGTGGTAGTGCGGCAGTGCGGCTTTGGCCTCGGTGAACTCTGGCAGTACAGAATCTGCGTTGTGTGACCCGTGCTTTCTAGAGAACCCGGCGGTGGTGACGATTGAAATATCGAACTGGCCTAGCGCCTCGGCAGCGAAGTTCAGCGAACCACGATGTGGCGTCGCCGTGTCCGACTTTGCGTAACGGACATCGAGGGATGTGCTGCTCGCTGCAAGTCATGTAAATGCAACTGCGTCGACAGCCCACTGTTCAGCGCTGAATGTGTGTTTGGTGTGCTGTGCTTGAAACGAGTGGTGCAGCCGTGCAGCGGGGGTGGCTGAGGAGCAGAGTGGCTTAGGGGCTCCGTTTGCGCGTTCACAGACATGTGCTTACGTCTTGGTATCATTAGCGGCTGTCGCGAGACTGTGGTGTGCTAGCTCCTTGCCTAGTATAAGGTTTACGACGCTAACACACAGCATGTTCACGTTTTTCCGCGCTATATGTCATTTGCATGACGGCCGAGTTGAAAACGAGACATATAGTGTTCTTTGCGTTTGTGTGTTGTAAATTACTTTCTATTGTGGAAGTTCTGGGAGTCTTATTACGCAAGGAGTGCGAACGTAAACATAAACACATATGTGTGATGAAATTTTGAATTACCCAAAATACCTTTTACGACTGATAAGTGGCCTACATCGCCTGTGTGAACCAGCTACCGTATGTTGCGACGCTCTTTCGTGTGGTAGAATGATGCATGGTGCGCGTTTATTTCTGTACTGTTGTAAAAACCATTTGTTTATTCACTCAATACAAATGTACGGCTTAATCGCCGCAGTACATTTTAGTTACGCGGTGAAGCATACTATAAGTGGGAGGGAGCCGCTGTCAGCCAGTATAGTATGTCCACTTAGGCGATCTGAGAGGCGGCGGGCGCGCGAGTGTATAATTAAAGAACTCTTATTATGTCCAGTGACAGTGGAGATCATTAACTGTAGCACCAAAGTAGTGGACCACTACCAGAAAGGCATGTAGTATGCCCATCTCAATTCTTGTGCTTATGCCAGTCTTCTTTTTTACAGCAATAGCTGCTATGGGCGAACTCCCCCGGTTGTTCTGATGTTACTGGTGTTGTCACTGGAATTCCCGAATTTCTTGCTAGAATATTGCAAATAAAGTTCTCATTGTGCTGCGAGGATTCAAACATATGATTAAAAGAGTAGCAGTCCACAATTCTACATTTCAGCCACTCTGCTGAAGATTCAGTCGCGGTGAATACTGAACCCGGAGAGCATGATCTAGCCAACAGGTGCCATGATTGGCTAACACCTGCTCAATGTCTGCGTACTGTATATAGAGCTGGCATCCACACCTTCAAGCTCTTGCACATCACCTTCCCACTTGTGAAGGCAGTCCTTTGTTAAATTTTCTTCTTGTAATGACAATGATTGGGTGCACCAGCTTCATTAATCTTCTTCTAGTGCTTGGCTTCTCAGATTTACTGGATAGAGCTGTTGGTGTCTTGTTTTCCTCAAGCAAAGCGCAAGACCTAGCAATGGCTAGCCCAAATATAGATTTGAGAAAACCAAAACGAATTCACCAGTAAGAAGCTGAAGGGTTGTTTTGGTGTAGATCAGTGGCTAAGTCCGGATATGAAAGAGGAGGAAGAAAAGCCTAGTCTTTCCACGTTAACACTGTGAGGCACAACTCCCACAAATAAATACGCCTCTTATTTTACTTTTTTAAGGATATTACCGACTTGCATTGGCAAGTGTTCACTTCAACAAACACTGCATGAAGTGAGCCTCCTGTGCATATTTCACCAGCTACTGCATCATTGTTTCCCATTATGAGTGAAACTGCAATTTTCTTTATGCTACAAGTTGCCCAAATTTGTGTTTTGCAGTAGGATGTTAGCAGTGCTATTAAGGCACTTAAAACTCATGAATTGTAGTAGAGAGAAAAAAATGTAAGAAAGCAGTGGCTTTTTGTGCGTAGACTATGCATACACCTGGTGCTCTTATGGTCATTTTTTCCCTATCCGCTAAACCATCCTAAACAAGAAAAGTTTATACACAATTAGTTTATACACAGACCACAACTAAACCACAGGTATCGTTGGTAAGCAAAGTATACTTGTTCGGTGACATTTTCTGCAGCCCTGCTATTGGGCTTTCCTTCCTTCCTTTTCAGCTGTGCAGGTTCATTAAGAAGTGATGATACAGTTTGACAATTTTAATCGTTGGAAGACTTAGCGAAACCTTTTTCGGGTTGTTTTTTCTTGGTTTCAGACTCTGCACATTGCATTTTAAGGCGTGTTTTCTGTGTTTGTTGCTTTTTCTTTATGGGTAGGGCATGTCAACATTTTTTACACCATTTCAAGTATGTTGTGCCATAGACTGTTCTTAGACGGAGTCTCGCCCTTTCATTCTGTACAATTTGATGTCGGTTTTTTGTGTCCAAGGGCGTTTTACAGCGCGATTGTAGCATTTTGCCAAGTTTTGCCTCTGTCACCCAAGCTTGAAAGATTGCTACCCACTGCTGGTGGCATGACACATGTGACATTTCTTTTTCAATAAAAGGAAGTCTTTCACTTATTCTGTGCACTGGTTGTCTTTTGTCTCTTTGAATTGCAATTTGTTACCTATATTTGCTCTTTTGTTGCATTTCAGATTAGGAATGGCTATCATAATTGACATTTAACCATACTGCACACAATGTGGTTGATATGTAATTGCAATATATGGCCACCATAAATAAATAAAAGTTAATAATTCAAGAATAGTGCCTTTGCATGGTGGTGCAGCCATGAATTGTGGCTATAAGGTACCAGCGCTGCAGATAGCACTGCTTGTGCAGAATATAGTTCAACTCTACTACTTTCAAACATCATTGTTTTTATCTGCATTTGTATAGCTCCAGTTTCTACGAACAACACACATCTGGTGGAAGAGTGGCTTGCACCTGCAGTTGGGCCCAATGAATAGCCAAATTTCTGGCCGTTTTCATGTTACTAGTAAAGGCAGTCGTTTTTATAGTAGCCTGTTTGCCCAGTGTAGAAGCCGCTTCAGGGTGTCGGGATCTCGTACACATCTTCAGCTTTGCAGGGGACAGCATCTGGCACATAGTTTGTCACAGGCCATGTATTCGGGGCAAGTTGAGTTCATTCACTAGCAAAGGGAGAACCAAGCTTGTTGGATATGAAGTAAACCGCCTGTATACTCAGTGGCCTTTTTCATTTCGTGTGACATGTGGTTATAGCGACCCTTGTTTTAAGCACTTCTTGTCCAGCAGCGGTCGTTTGCTTTTGAAACACTCAGGATAGCTTTCAGCAAGCTGTACAGGAATAACACTGAAAAACCAGTAGATGTTAATTCTCGCACTTACCATGCGAAGCTTCGTACAGTATGATGAGGGCGTAAATAAATGAGGGTGTTCCTCAAGGCCTTGTAGCACATGTCACGAGTTTGGAGCAACATGATGTATAGCACTTTTTTGATTGCATGCTATAGGTTTAGCAGGTGTGGCCATGGTTGAAGTGCCGTGCAAGGTCAAGAAAACATATCTATGGGCAGCACCCTGGTAAAGGAGACTCTGGGAAAACTAGTGGGAAGCCAGTTGAACATTTGGTTGACCCACTTGCTGGCTCCATCAGGCAAAGTATGATAAAGAGAAGGAAGTCATCAACACATCAGAAGGTTTTTACATATAAACACTGTGCTAATGTCATAACATGCCAACAAGTCTTAGTGCGCAGGCTATGCACAACCAACTACATATGCCTTCTGTTCGGACATTGCTCATTGTAACTAACAAGGATGGAGTGGACAAAAAAAAAGAACAGCAGCTCCATTAATTTGGTTTCACTGGTATCAACAGTGTTTTGTAAGTGTACATCGCCATACTCCCCAATGCCTTCTTGGGTGACATAAGCAAGGACCAGCTTGAGGCAAGGGGTAATAGACGTCTTTACAAGCTAAAAATGCATGCATGCATGGAAAGCACATTGTGTCCAAAAAGTAGGCACTTCACAAGGGCACTGGAGAAGGAACAGGTTATTAACAGTGGGCAAAGACAAGCTACTAAACACCCAACACTGTTGCCATGTAACGACCTCTGAAACAATCCCTCTTAATGAGGAAATCATCTTTGTGTATCCATAAAGAGGGCAGATGGGCAAAGCCTCTTCAGTAATGCTGCCAGCTTCAAAAGCACATTTTGCACATCTTGAATGCTTCCTTCTTAAGACTTTGCTGGGTGCAAGCATTCTACTGTCCAAAAGCTGTCACTGAGAGCACTGTTGGTTTGGTGGCAATAAAGTTCAGAAGCAATTGCAACAAACCTCCCTTCCTAGTTGGCCTGGATGCTCACCGTGCTTATGAAGCAGCACCATGATGCAAGCAAGGTGAACTAATGCCTCCAAGCCCTTGTTCATTTATCACACTGTTCTGTTAGTAACAACCACGAGACTTGAAACCAACAAGCTCAAGTTCTCCACTCGCATGGTTACTGCGGAGGATCCATAAAAAGCACAAAAACAGAAAACTCAAGGGAAAGGATAAAGCACCATTTAACACTTAGTATTGCTACAGCCCACGCCCTTCTTTTATTTTGTCTGGTTGTGCTACATCTTTTTACTGTAGATGGGCATGTACTTAGGTGATGTTCCCAATCAGTGTCCAATTTTTATATACACTATGTGCTGGTTCAAAGAGGTTTGAAACACTGCAATGGAAGCTTCAAGTAGAAAAGGTGCCAGGAAGAAAAAAGAAAGCTGTGCTGCAACCATCTCGGCAACATGTTGTCCCTTTAATAAAAAATTGGAGGACGCTTAAGCTTCGCCTTCAAGAGTGGAACGCGACAGCGTTCCCGTCGACCCGCCAAGGGGTATTGGGCTACGGCGCAGCGACAACGCGCCCCGCATCGGACGCGGTGAGCGTCAAGCAACGCAGCGTTCGGCGCGACAACGAAATGCGCGCCTCAGCAAGCGACGCACGCCTGAGCCTTCTAAGGTAACACCGCGTTCACTAGAGGCGCTTTTGTACCGCTTTGAAGCATCGAACTCGTGGCTCAGTGGTAACGTCTCCGTCTCACACTCCGGAGACCCTGGTTCGATTCCCACCCAGCCCATCTTGGAAGTTGCTTTTTATTTATGAAGTGCCTGCCGTGATTTATCGCTCACGGCCAACGCCGCGGACGCCGACGCCGACACCGACGCCGACGACACCGGCTTTTCTGCGACACGAGCTCCTTAACGCTATCGCGTTAAAATCGTGCTTCCATATTAACTTGAGCCCTCCAGTTTAAAGTACCAGTGCACTTATGAACAATGAATCTGTAGCGGCAGCAGCATCGGCGTCGCACGAGGGATGACGTAGACGCTCGCGTCTACACGAGGCTCGAGCGGCTGGCGCTCCGGCACGGGCTAGCGTTCCGAAAGAGATCATTAAAAAGAATGCTACGCTAAGAGACGGACTGTCGGTTCTTCCTCTCCTACGAGAACCCGAGACTTTAACGGTCTACGTGGTCGCTCGTCGCCACAGTTTGGTGACCCGGACGTGATACTGCCATACGCTCCTGTGGTAGAGACGACCATGGACCAGACCGACGCTACGAGAGCTCAAGGCCAGAACCCATCCGAGGAACGCGGTGAGCCCTCCTGTTCCGCCATCGCTGTCCGCCTCCCACAGTACTGGGACCAGCATCCTTCGGCGTGGTTTCTTCAGGCCGAAGCGCAATTTCAAGTCGCTGGTATCCGCTCTCAAGCCTCGAAGTTCCATTACGCCATCGCAGCGCTCTCGCCCGCCGCCATTGACGAGGTGGCAGACTTGCTGAACTCCCCATTGTCTGCCGCCGCCTATGACGATCTCAAGGCAGCACTGCTACAGCGCACAGCAGCTTCACAACGTTCTCGCATCCAGCAGCTTCTGTCCGCTGAAGAACTCGGCGACCGACGCCCTAGTCAACTTCTTCGCCGAATGAGCCAGCTGCTCGGAAACAACGCGAGATCCATCGACGACACGCTGTTGCGCGAACTGTTTTTGCAACGACTCCCGGCTAACGTGCAGATGGTCCTGGCGACAGCCTCTACCATGGACCTTACCGGACTTGCCGCTTTGGCCGACAAAGTCATGGAAGTAGCCACCCCAACCATCGCAGCCACGTCACCGTCTCCGGGTGACAATGCAACCGCTCTGCAAACTCTTCCCTGCTCTTCCGCAGTGCAATCTCCACTCGACTCCTTGTGTGAGCGCCTGGAACGCATCATCTGTGGAGCGGAACATCGCCGCGCGTCTCATCGCCCACGCAGCCGTAGTTCCAGCAGATCAAGACGCACGGGCACTCAAAATGAAACCTCAACTACAGCGCCTGGCGTTTGCTACTACCACCGCCATTTTAACGCGATAGCGTTAAGGAGCTCGTGTCGCAGAAAAGCCGGTGTCGTCGGCGTCGGTGTCGGCGTCCGCGGCGTTGGCCATGAGCGATAAATCACGGCAGGCACTTCATAAATAAAAAGCAACTTCCGAGATGGGCTGGGTGGGAATCGAACCAGGGTCTCCGGAGTCTGAGACGGAGACGTTACCACTGAGCCACGAGTTCGATGCTTCAAATCGGTACAAAAGCGCCTCTAGTGAACGCGGTGTTGCCTTAGAAACGAGCTGTTTCAAGGCTCAGGCGTGCGTCACTTGCTCAGGCGCTCATTTCGTTGTCGCGCCGAACGCTGCGTTGCTCGACGCTCACCGCGTCCGATGCGGGGCGCGTAGTCGCTGCGCCGTAGCCCAATACCCCTTGGCGGGTCGACGGGAACGCTGCCGCGTTCCACTCTTGAAGGCGAAGCTTAAGCGTCCTCCAATTTTGGAAACGACGCTCGTCACTGTCGGCGTCCCTGCGCTTGGCAGGGAAACAGGCCGGCCGACCTCTAACGGCGACGAGTGGTCCGGCCCAACACACAAGTCGCCTTTTCTACGTGACGGACAGAGTTACGGGACAACGATTCTTAGTCGACACAGGTGCTGACGTCAGCATTCTCCCCGCCCAGCGCTCCGACCGCAAAGCGACTCCTGTGTCGTTTTTGCAAGCAGTCAACGGCACCAGGAATCCAGTTTTCTCGTCAGGCTCCGTCATGCTAAACCTTGGCCTTCGACGAGCATTCCGCTGGATCTTCCTGGTTGCAGGCGTCCGTCATGCAGTCATTGCAGCAGACTTCTTGCATAACTACGGACTCCTTGTGGACATCCAACGACGCCGTCTCATCGACTACTCCGTGACCCAGCTATCCGTTCCCGGCGTCCCATCATCAGGCACATCGCCCATAGCGCCTATTTCTGCCATGTTGGACGAACCTTTCGCCGCGCTCCTACGCGAGTTTCCCACTTTGACGCGCCTGCCGGACTGGACGCAACCGGTACAACATGACGTGTGCCATCACATCGTCACCTCCGGCCCACCGGTCTACTTCCGACCCCGGCGTTTGTCCCCGGAGAAACTCAAGATCGCTCGCGCGGAGTTCGAACACATGCTGCAACTTGGCATCATCCGCCCTTCCTCCAGTAACTGGGCATCACCACTTCACATGGTGCCTAAGAAGACGGGAGACTGGCGCCCATGCGGTGATTACCGGGCACTAAACAACGTCACCGTTCCTGATCGCTACCCTCTACCGAACATTCAGGACTTCACGGTAGCGTTGCACGGTGCGACGATCTTTTCTAAGATCGATCTCGTTCGCGTCTACCATCAACTACCGGTCGCTGAAGAAGACATTCCCAAGACCGCCATCACCACACCCTTCGGTCTTTTCGAATTTCTCCGCATGCCTTTCGGTTTACGGAACGCGGGCCAATCCTTTCAGCGTTTCATCGATTCCGTCACCCGAGGTTTGCCTTTCGTTTTTGCATACATTGACGACCTTCTCGTCGCAAGCTCTTCGGCAGAAGAACATCTTCACCACTTGCGGTTGTTGTTTTCACGCCTTGCCAGTAAAGGAATTGTCATCAACGCCGCCAAGAGTGAATTCGGTCAAACCGAACTCGAGTTCATCGGTCATATCGTCGACGCTAACGGCATTCGACCACTGCCTTCCAAGATTCGCGTCATCGAAAACCTTCCCCGACCGACCACACTCACCAAGCTTCGCCAGTTTCTCGGTTTCGTTAATTTCTACCGCCGATTCATTCCCGAGTGCGCACGACTTATGGCTCCGCTAGACACCCTCCTGGTAAACAAACGCAAACAAGTGCTTGAGTGGACTGAAGAGGCCACCGACGCTTTCAAAAGAGTCAAGTCTGCCCTCGCCGACGCCACGCTGCTTAGACACCCAAAGCCAGACGCACCCACTGCCATCATGACCGACGCTTCCAACAACGCCGTTGGTGCCGTTCTGCAGCAATTCATCGACAATGCGTGGCATCCACTTGCTTTTTTCTCCAAGAAACTGAAGCCTGCGCAGTCCCGCTACAGCGTGTTCGGCCGTGAATTACTCGCTGTTTACCTGGCTATCAAGCATTTTCGCCATTTCCTCGAAGGCCGTGCATTCACTGTCTTGACGGACCACAAGCCCCTTGTGCACGCAATGAATCGTTCGGCGTCCTGTTACTCGCCCCGCGAGGTTCGACACCTTTCCTACATTTCCGAGTTTACAACAACGTTCCGCCACATCAAGGGCACCGACAACGTTCCAGCCGACGTCCTCAGTCGTGTCAATGTCGTTTCCACGTTGACATCGGAACCTTTCATCATCGAGGCCGACTTACTCGCCAGTCAACAGCGTGACGACACTGAACTTCGTACACTCCGGAATTCGTCAACGTCCCTGAAATTGGAAGACGTCGTTGTAACCCCAGATGGTACGTCCGTCGTCTGCGACACTTCTAACGACACACCTAGACCATACATTCCGGCATCCCTTCGCAGACGTCTATTCGAAACCGTGCACAACCTGTCGCACCCTGGCATACGCGCGACACAGAAGCTTCTTTCCAGTCGTTTCGTTTGGCCTCGGCTAAAAGCGCAAGTTCGCGATTGGGTTCGCTGCTGTTTGTCGTGTCAACGTTCGAAGATCCAGCGTCACCCCATTCCGCCTGCCAAGTCTTTTCTTCCACCGGATGCTCGTTTTGACACCGTACACCTGGACCTCGTCGGCCCTCTTCCACCTTCGAAAGGTTACTGCTACATACTGACATGCATCGACCGTTATACACGGTGGCCAGAAGCTACACCTATATCTGACATATCAGCGCCCACAGTTGCAGCAGCTTTCATGTCTACGTGGATAGCAAGGTTCGGCTGCCCATCCACAATAATCACAGATCGCGGTCGACAGTTTGACTCAGCACTTTTCAACGAGCTACTCAAACTACTCGGAACGACACGTTTTCGCACAACTGCTTACCACCCTCAGTCCAATGGACTAGTTGAACGTTTTCACCGGCATCTCAAGGCCTCCCTTATGGCACATGAATCGCCGGAGAAGTGGGTCCTACATTTGCCCCTTGTCTTACTTGGCATCAGAGCCGCACTCAAGAGTGACCTAGGTTGCTCCTGTGCTCAGCTAGTCTACGGCACCCACCTACGCCTTCCGTGCGATTTCTTTGTCGCCACCCCCCAAACGCCTATGCCATCACCTGCCGACTACGTTGCCGAACTGCAAGCTTTCTTCAGCCAGATGCGCCCCGTGCCTACACGTTCACAAGAAGCAAGGTCCCCGTACGTTTCTCCCGCACTCAGCTCTGCTACCCACGTTTTCGTGCGTAACTGTGCCGTGCGGAAGCCTTTGCAACCACACTACTCCGGGCCATATTGTGTTCTAGAGCGTCGTCCGACGACGTTTGTTGTGAATGTCAACGGCCGATCAGACACAATTGCCCTGGAACGTCTCAAACCCGCCTACATAGAAGCACCCACGCCATCAGCTCCACCAGTATGCGACGCGACCCTGCTGCATCCTTCGCCGCCGCCAGTGCACGTGACACCCAAGACCAACGCCAAGACACGCCGCGTCACGTGGACTTTCCATCGTTCGTCGAACTTTCCTCCTCTCTAGGGGGGGAGCCCTCTGTAGCGGCAGCAGCATTGGCGTCGCACGAGGGATGACGTAGACGCTCGCGTCTACACGAGGCTCGAGCGGCTGGCGCTCCGGCACGGGCTAGCGTTCCGAAAGAGATCATTAAAAAGAATTCTACGCTAAGAGACGGACTGTCGGTTCTTCCTCTCCTGCGAGAACCCGAGACTTTAGACAGTTTTAGTTACACGTACGTAGAGGCTTTGCGTACGTAGAGCTTCTACGTGTCAGCAGTGCGCATGCGCACAACGTAGAGGGCGCGCGCGCGTCTCACGGACGTACGTGAGATTCATTTCTTTGCGTGCGTTTCTTGCGCACGTAGAGAGCTTCACGCGGGAGTTTCGCGAGATCGCAAACAAGCGATCGCGCGCGCGGACGGCTTGCATCGGAACACGGCGACAGGATGGCTGGAGCAGCTCCGCGCCTTCGCTTTTCGAAAAGCGATGATTTAGACCTGCTACGCGACGTGAGGGATTGTAACCCTTTCGAGGAGAACATGAGGCACACAGTGCGGTGGGCAGAGATCGCTGTCCGCTTGACGGAGTCTAAACAAAAAGTGTTCAGCGCCCGCACTGTTCGCGACCGGACGGACCTGCTGCTCGCGCAACATGCTGACCGAGACCGGAGAAACCTCCGCAGGTAAGTCACTTCGTGGTTTCCATTGAGCGCACAACACATAGCGCAAGATAGAGTGGTCAGTACAAACATTTCTTTGGTGCCACCTCCTAGGTCCGGAACCGAGGAGGAGTACTCCGAACAAGACCAGTTACTCGAAGAAATTTTGACAATCGCGAAAGAGAACGGCTATAAAATAAGAATCTTTAAGAAGGCACCGCTGGGCTCTGGCAGCCGAAACACATCAACCGTCGGTAGAAGTTCAGCGGCCCATGCGAGAGACGCCGCAGCGGAGGCACACGCAGCGGGCCTTGACGACACAGCAGAATGTAAGCATCTCGGATCTCGTCTTCCACTTTAAATGGGGAAGCGATATTTGGCGAGTACTCGGAAAACAAAAATTAGTCAAATCCTGCTCTTCACATAACGCGTTACTCACGTGAATGCGTAGGTCTCCATAAATAGGTATGGGAAACCAAAAGCTGTATATCGTGAATAACAATTCCAGCGCCCACCACATAATATGCCGGGACTCAAATTCCCAGCTTTCAGCACCTTGAAGTGGTGGGCAATTTGATCAATTGGGGGCAATTTGACAGATGGGGCTTAGATTTGAAAAGTGTGGGTCACTTAAAATATTTCAGCGGGGCCAACTGGAAAGTCTGGGAGTGTCCCTTGACGTGGGAAAACAACCAAGTAGTTTGAAAGGTGCACGTACCAAAAATTGGCGGGTTGGTCCTTGAACCTCGCATGAATGCCTACACATTGTCGGACGCCTGTGGAGGTTCTCAATTTCTTCCTCTAGTCCTCTGTGCGGCCAATACAGCTGGGTCTAGTTTTATGGTCTCTTTTGGTACAATTTCAGGCGCTGGCAGAAATACAGCGACGCAGCTCTTGTCACAGATTGTGAGCGGATGCAATGACGATGAAGGCATCGAGGAATCATACTCTCCACCTGAACTCGACATGGACAATGCACCGACTGTGTTCAGCCCCAGTTGTAGCACAGAGTGCAGTCAAGTGCCTTCACCGGCAAGCATCAGCAGCCCACCAACGAATGCACGTCAGTGTGCCGAAGGAAACGTGGATCAGCCACAGCCTCCCAGGAGTGAGTCCACGCGTGGCCGCGGTAACAATACTTTCTCAATTTAGTTGCATTTATCAGCCGCTGAAAATTTTTGGCTTTTCATTTCCACCTGCGTGCATGTTGACAACAGCGAATGCTAGTAATGACACGAACTGACACAATGTGCCGTTGACAAGAGAACTGCTATCAAATATATTTTGAATTGGTAATCCAAGCAGGCATTTTAAAGTGTTTTGGCCTCAACCTCAATAATTATACCTTTGGCACATATAGGAGCATCTCATATGTTTCTGCAAGAAACCCTCATGCTCCTGAATAAATTATTACGTTGAAGCCTATTATAGTATGCCAATTCGATTCTGCACTCAAGACCACCCGTTATTTGTTCCTTATCATATTCGAGGACGTACAAAGCAGCTTGTGATGTTTGTGTGGGCACCTTAGTCTGTATGAATAAATGTGTCCCAAATTAATGCAGTGCTCTCATCTGTGATGCCATGCCAGTAGGTACGGAAAAGGTACAGAAAAGAAAGAATGGTATCTTGTGTGTGTATGAGTTACCCCAAAAAATTTGTTTGCACAAAATCACTCTTAAAGATGTGTCGTATTTTTACTAAGGGTGCATTTTCCTACACTGCCGTATCTTACAGGAAAAAGAAATCAGGCTGGAGGGCTTGACCAAGCTGACTACGACTTCATGGAAAAAAGGATGAAACATGATCAGTTTATGAAGCAGAAAGACTATGTCATCGAATCGAGGCGCATCGCACTGGAGGAACAGCGCCATGCCTGGGAAAAGGAGAAATCTCTTAGGGAAATGGAATTGAAAGAGCAAGAAATGAATCAAAACGCCTTTGACAAGGCGGAGGAAAGACGCATACGATCAGAAGAGCGTGCTGAGGAAAGGCGTCAGAGGGCAGAAGAACGTGCTGAGGAAAGGCGCGAAAGGGCTGAAGAGCGCCGCATGTTTACAGCTCAGCAGCAAAGCTTTACGAGCATCATGGAAAGCATTTTGAACAAAATTAGCACACTGGAAGATGTTGTGAGAAACAACAAATAAAACACTAGATTTTGGCAATGCAATTGCAATAAGGGTGACAAACTCATCTCAAAATTGCAGACATGTTGTAACTCAACTTTATTACAGCAGCCACACAAAATAGTGTCGTTGACAGTGAGACTCCACAGAACAGAAAAAGAAAGCTGGCACCAAAGCAACGTTGAAAGCATTGTGCTTCAGACATGTGTCCAGTTAGGCACTAAACATATAAAAACATGACAGCTATTACGAACAATCACTTCTACAAGGGTAAAGGCAATCTGGAAAGCATAATGCCTTATGTTTGAGACAGTACTTCAGTGATGTGGCCTCAGGTACTCATTTAGACTGGGTGGATGTAGTTTAAAGTACTGAGACACCTGGCTGCCGCACAAACACGTGTGACAGTTAGTCAGAATAGTGGCTGCTTTGTACATGTGAGCAACTTCTTGTCGCAGCAATTTCTTACGAACAATCACTTCTACAAGGGTAAAGGCAATCTGGAAAGCATAATGCCTTATGTTTGAGACAGTACTTTAGTGATGTGGCCTCAGGTACTCATTTAGACTGGGTGGATGTAGTTCGAAGTACTGAGACACCTGGCTGCCGTACAAACACGTGTGACAGTTAGTCAGAATAGTGGCTGCTTTGTACATGTGAGCAACTTCTTGTCGCAGCAATTTCTTACGAACAATCACTTCTACAAGGGTAAAGGCAATCTGGAAAGCATAATGCCTTATGTTTGAGACAGTACTTCAGTGATGTGGCCTCAGGTACTCATTTAGACTGGGTGGATGTAGTTTAAAGTACTGAGACACCTGGCTGCCGCACAAACACATGTGACAGTTAGTCAGAATAGTGGCTGCTTTGTACATGTGAGCAACTTCTTGTCGCAGCAATTTCTTACGAACAATCACTTCTACAAGGGTAAAGGCAATCTGGAAAGCATAATGCCTTATGTTTGAGACAGTACTTTAGTGATGTGGCCTCAGGTACTCATTTAGACTGGGTGGATGTAGTTCGAAGTACTGAGACACCTGGCTGCCGTACAAACACGTGTGACAGTTAGTCAGAATAGTGGCTGCTTTGTACATGTGAGCAACTTCTTGTCGCAGCAATTTCTGATTTTTTTTAAAATCCAGAAACGCAAATTCACTGATGACCTTCCCAAATCCCCATTCAACAGCCTGGCGAACACGACTCATGCTAGTGTTGAATTCCAACTGCGTTGTCGTCAGCGAAGAGCCGCCATAGGGCTTCATTAGGAGTGGCTTCAGTGGGTATGCAGGATCGCCGTATATGACGAACTGGTGGGGCCCCACCAACTTTTCAAGTTTCGCATAGAGGCCACTGCTCTGGAGTATCCCTGCAACAACAACAACAACAACAGAAAAGGAATTCAACTGACTAACAAAATAAGACAACATCGCTCATGTTAAAATTAGTACTTTAAGTAAACATTTGCCTCACCAACTATTCCTCAAGGGGTCAAGAAAGCTATGTAATAGCAAGTGTGAACATATGCGGAAAACTATTTTAAACATATCGAAGTGAAAAGGGAGGAGAACAAGGCTCAGGTTGGCACCAAAGCAATTTTTGCCCGTACTTACCTTCCTGAACATATATTTATGAAAGAGACAAGCCATTCCAGGTACCTGACTGTCTCCTAAAAATATCAATGCAAAGTTCTTTCACACAAGACACAGGGCAACCTACCTGCATCATGCCGCCTTCCAGGATAAGGGCCGTCAAGTTGGCACACAATGCCATTGGGACACATCACCGACTGGTACTTGAGCATGTGCATCCGCTTATGGCCAGAAAAATAATCGCGTTGGTTCCTTTTGGGTCGGCATATGGGGCGTGCCGTGCCGTCGATAAATGCCCAGCAGTTTGTCAGCGCTGCACCACGGTTCCGGATGGCCTGCAAGACAAAATTAAATGTGATCAAAGCTCAGGCTGTAGTTAAGCGTAAAATGGTATCTGTTCTTTTAATAACCTTTCTTAGATAGAACCCTCTGTCGTACATTATATCGCCGATAATGTATACGTACTTAAGTGAAATCTTGTAGCTTGAAATACACAACCTGCGCTGATCACGTGTAACGTAGTCTACATGGCTATTTTATGCGAACCTTGCTGAGGTGATGTGCCGTTCGACCTAAACTGAAGAGGCTAAGATTTCTGTGTCAAAATAATTTTTCGAACAATATGTTGATTACGTGTGACAGATATAACTGCTTTATAGATGTCTTATGTGCGAATATGAGTAGTTCCAGTAACCGCAATGCTCCCGCTTGTTATGGCTATTGTCTTCTCTATTTTATAGCGGCACATGTCGACGGCTTGTGAATTTCTAACTTTCTTATTTCCATCTACCGCTGCAACTTTAGTCCTCGATAAAACAGAAAAGCTGAAATAACAGTGAAAACAAGGCACAGTACCATACAGGGACAAAAGAAAATGACGTTGTGTAAACAGACAGCAAAAACATCTGTTCTTATTTCTGTTCAGTACCAGCACGAGGCTGGAAAAAAAATAAACAGTCAACTTACATTTGCAAACTCTCCAAGGGTGGCAGGACACAACCAGTCATGGTTGTTGCAGTCTTCAAGCAGATGATGAAACTCGCTTACGATGTAGAAAATAACTTCTGACGCCACACTCGACATCACTGATGAATGCCTGCCGAATATAGTTTCGAGATCACACCACCTGTTTGGGTAGGCAAGGCGTCGAAGCGTAATACACAACGCCTCCCGACCGGGCACAGTCACATTTTGAGCACTCTTCACGGTCTCCGGCAGTTTAAGAGCACGAAACAAGTTATTGAAATCTTCTTTCTCAAATCTAAATTGCTGCCTGAACAGTGAGGGCTCTATGTTGTCAATGTCGAGCAGCCCGCGCTGCGGCCGATAGCAAAGCAACTCCGACGTTCTCTCGTGCCTGAAGTGGTACTCCAAGTCGTCCAACGAACCATTCAGAAGCTCTCGCTGCGTCTTTGTCATCAACAGGTCATCTATTTCATTCCAGGACAACGTTGACAGCAGGTAACGCTTGCACAACACACTTCCAGACATTGCTGAAACAATGATCGGCACGCATCAATGCACCACACCATGACAACACTGGCTTGGCTGAAATACTCATCTTGGATTGAATTGGCTGCCGCAGTGTTCATACTTCCCGATAGATGGAGCTACGTGGTCCCTCTTGTCGCGCGTCACGTACGTGTAGCTAAAAGCGTTTCAGAGAGCGTGCACGTAAAGTACGTAGGCTTTTCACGTTTGCGTACGTGAAGTCTCTACGTACGTGTAACTAAAACTGTCTTTTAACGGTCTACGTGGTCGCTCGTCGCCACAAATCAATTCTCAAAGAGCATGTGCAGTCCAGCCAAAAGCAGGGGCAAGAATGCGCATTGCGCTCCTCCTATATTGAAGGTGAATAACACGTACCATAATGGCGAATGTGCTTTAGTAAGCTTCCCTGCAATATGAATTTGTAATGTACAAAGAATTTGCAATGAAGCTTACCACGAGCACAGATGCACTTGCAAATTATATCACAATTGAAGATAATGAGCAAACCTATGTGCCCTTTCCATTCTTAGTATGCTTTACTGCACGATGCTTATTTACACCCCTGTATTGCGGTGTAGCAAGCTACAATAGAAACTTTGCATAATTAGGCTTTTTAGGATTATCTTTCTCACAATACACTAATTTTTCGCGGTGAAGCCTAAGCAATGTACTGCGGTGAAGCATACTAAAAGTGAAAAGGGGCAAGAGTTCTTTAATCATACACTCGCGAACCCTCCGCCTCTCAGGTCGCCTAAGTGGACATACTATGCTGGCTGATAGCGGCCCCCTCCCACTTTTAATATGCTTCACCGCGTAACTAAAATGTACTGCGGCGAAGAAGCCGTACATTTGTATTGAGTGAATAAACAAATGGTTTTTACAACAGTACAGAAATAAACGCGCACCATGCATCAGTCTACCACACGGAAGAGCGTCGCAACATACGGTAGCTGATTCACACAGACCGTGTAGCCCACTTATCAGTCGTAAAGGGTATTATGGGTAATTCAAAATTTCAGACACACGTGTTTATGTTTACGTTCGCACTCCTTGCGTAATAAGACTCCCAGAACTTCCACAATAGAAAGTAATTTACAACACACAAATGCAAAGAACACAGACATGTGTCTCGTTTTCAACTCGGCCGTCATGCAAATGACATATAGCGCGGAAAAACGTGAACATGCTGTGTGTTAGCGTCGTAAACTTGATACTAGGCAAGGAGCTAGCACACCACAGTCTCGAGACAGCCGCTAATGATACCAAGACGTAAGCACATGTCTGTGAACGCGCAAACGGAGCCCCTAAGCCACTCTGCTCCTCAGCCACCCCCGCTGCACGGCTGCACCACTCGTTTTAAGCACAGCACACCAGACACACATTCAGCGCTGAACAGTGGGCTGTCGACGCAGTTGCATTTACATGATTTGCAGCGAGCAGCACATCCCTCGATGTCCGTTACGCAAAGTCGGACACGGCGATGCCACATCGTGGTTCGCTGAACTTCGCTGCCGAGGCGCTAGGCCAGTTCGATATTTCAATCGTCACCACCGCCGGGTTCTCTAGAAAGCACGGGTCACACAACGCAGATTCTGTACTGCCAGAGTTCACCGAGGCCAAAGCCGCACTGCCGCACCACCACTACTCACGTCTTGCCGCCAAGTAACACAGAACCTACAACCAACACACAAGCAACGCACGTACAATCACATGAGCCAATGTTGAACAACACGCGGTCCAGAGAACGATAAGCCGAGGACGAACACGCCACGGCGTCGCTCGGCGCCAGCATCGCGCCTTCTCAAAAATCCTTAAACAATGCTGTCCCTAGGCACCTAGGATCAGGTCACGTGAGGGATTTTTGTACGACAATTAGACGCACGCGCTGGAGAGGGCTTCCCAGCGGGCGTAAGCTGCGCTCCGTAAAAATGCTGGCCGGCCCAGCGACGTGCGCATGCGCAGTGGCGTCTGCGCTCGTCCGCTCCGCTGGCCGTAAAAGCGCTCAAGCTAAAACTCTCTATTACACTCGACGTATAAAATTGGAATAGGCGAAGTTCGGTAGGCACCACTTGCCAGTCGCAGTCCAAGGTTATGTACTGGATCAAATCGTTGGATGTAGGACTGTCTGGCTGAGCCGTAAACCACGGAGCCGTAGCCTAAAAGGCTACGCACAAGAGACCGGTAAACACGTAAAAGGCACGTTCGGTCGGAACCCCGGTGCTTATGAGACAAAATTTTAAGGATATTTAGAGCTTTATTTGCTTTAACTTTTAGTGCTTTTATGTGACTTAGGAAGTTAAGTTTGGTGTCCAAGGTTACTCCTAAAAACTTACGGTCTTGTTTCACCGGCAGTATGATGTCGTTCAATTTTAGGACCGGCTCGCTGTGTAGCCCTCGTTTCTGAGAGAACAAAACAGTAACTGTTTTCTGTGTGGAGAAACGGAAGCCATTTTTGTTAGCCCATTGTGCAAGTTTATTTATTGTCATTTGAAGCTGCCTCTCACAGGTTGGCAAATTTGAGGCGCGGCAAGCCACTTGGAGATCGTGTATGTAAACAGAGTGCATAAGAGACGGCGGTATAATCTTATTAACTGAGTTCATTTTCACTATAAACTGGAACGCCATTTTCCTGAATAAATGTATGAGAATGTGCTGTACCCAGCCGTACCTGAAATGTTCTATTAGACATAAAATCAGCTAGGCAATTCAGCATTTTAGCACGGATGCCGAGGTCAGCCAGGTCTCTTAAAATCCCATATCTCCATGTAATATCATAGGCTTTTTCTAAATCTAAGAAAACTGCAAGACAGTGTTGTTTTGTGTAAAAATGCATGTCGAATTTCATGTTCTAGACGGACAAGATGGTCAGTAGTTGAACAACCCTTTTTATATCCACACTGGTGGGGGTCTGTGAGGTTTCTTGATTCTAAAAGTAATGAGTCTTATATTGATAATGTTTTCATATGATTTTGCCAAACAGGTTGTGAGGGCAATTGGTCTCCAGCTGCTTGCGGATGTTGGGGATTTACCGCCTTTTAGAAATGGAACTACTATTGCTTTTTTCCACTCTTCGGGCATTATACCAGATTCCCAGATTATGTAGAAAAATTTAAGGAGAGCATCTACAGATGCCTGAGATAGATGAGCCAGCATTGCGTAGTGAATACGGTCGTGACCTGGCGCTGTTGTTTTCCGTGCAGAAAGAACTCTGTTTACTTCTTACTGTGTGAGGGGGGAATTGTATGGTTCATTTGACGCGCCAGAAGTGGGCAGCTTCTGTTTTTCAGCAGACCGTTTGTAGTGTAAAAATTCCTTTGTATAATTCCCTGCACTGGATACATCACGGAAATGCTCGCCAAGTATATCTGCCTGTTCTTGTATTGTTGTTTGTGTGCCTGGACATGTAAGTAGTGGTATCTCCTCTAAATTTCGTCACCTGGTCCCACATTCGTTTTGATGTTACTGTACTATTGATTGAAGATATGTATTTGTGCCATGGTGATTTTTCAGCCTGTCTTCAAATGAATCGTGCTTTGGCTTGTTTGAAGTTTAAGACATTGCTATAGGTGGGGTACCTCCGTAGGATTCCCCAGGCCTTATTATTTTTTTTTGGCTTCAGTACATTCGTTTGTTCACTAAGGATTTAGCTTTTCGCGCACAATACCAGATGACTGGGATATTACCTTTTCTGCCGCTGATATTATAACTTCAGTGATTTTTTGATTAAGTTCATCAATACTAACCTCTGGCGAAAAGACATTTTCCACTTTCCCGTTCTCCATAAAAACCTGCCAGTCAGCGAGCTGTATTTTCCATCGGCGTGGTCTACTTACTAAGGTTTGTGGTGATGGTAGGAGTTTGATGAGTGCGGGTAAGTGGTCGCTACCATATGACGTGTTGAGAGCTACCCATTTAAACTCAGTAACAAGAGAGGGCGAACAAAAAGCTAAATCTAAGCAACTAAATCTGCGGGAAGTCGGTGAGAAGAAGTATGCGGGCGCACCGGAGTTTAGAAGACACATACTATTTGGCAACATAAAATCTTCAACGAGTTGCCCTCGTTGGTCAGTTTTGACACTGCCCCAAAGAGTACAACGAGCATTAAAATCTCCTACTAAGACAAATGGCTCCGGTAACTGATCTGTTAGATTTTCTAAGTCTTTAATAGTAAGATGTGTGTGGGATTGAATACATAGTGAGCGAATGGTGATGGTTTTGTAGGATAGAATGGTGACAGCTACGGCCTGTAAAGATGTATTTAATTGGACATTTCGGGTAGTAGTGCCGCCCTGCACGACTATAGCCACTCCACCTGACAAACGGCTGGAACATTCGCGGTCCCTTCGGACAACGGTGAAACCTTTGAGAATTTGGCTATTTATTGAACCGAGATTTGTTTCCCGGAGACATACTGTAACTGGTGAAAACCTGTTGATGATGTCTGTGATTTTTTTTACCTAGATTGTGCATGAGACCTCTACAATTCCAATGGATGATAAAAGCCATTTTGAAATTGAAAGGTAGGAAATGGCAGCACGGAAAGAATAATAGGTGAGATGTTAGATGACATGGATTTAAAAAGGCTAATACAAATGAGCGATAACCTTTAGGTTATCGCTTTCTTATTTTGAATGGTTATTGGCATTTTGTCCCTCTTACCGCGCTCGAGAGAGCGCTTGTCCTTCGGTGTCAATGACACCGGGGTTTTTGCGTCGACCTCCATCGCTCTCTGAGGCGCTGGAGGACCGAGAATTTGGCGCCGAGACACGTGTCTCGGGCCTTGGAGTTCACTTGATTTTAGGGCCCTGCAGGACTGGTGACTGCAGGGCCTCTGAAGAGGATGGAGCAGCGCCGGCTGCTTCCACCACGGGGGCGGGAGGTGTCACGGCGGGAGCACTATGCGTGGTCTCGGAGGACTCCCGAGACATCTGTGACGCTGCCCCCATCTGCGTCACATCTGGGTAACTTCTTCGAGGAAGGTGCGATAGCCGCTTTCTGGCTTAATAGAACGAGAATTTTTTTTGACAGTTAGACCAATTACTTCTTTTTCTTTTTTTCTAGCAAGGGCAGGACCGCGAATAAGCTGGATGATCTCCCTTGCAGTTAACACAATGTGGGGAAGAGGTGCAATTCTCAGATTGGTGTTCGTTGGAGCTGCAGTTAGCACAAGTTGTTTGTCCTCGGCATGCATGTGAAGCATGTCCAAACCTTTGTCACTTGAAACATCGTCTGGGGTGTGGGATATATGGGATATATCACATTGACTTTGACATAACAAGCGTCCAGAGAAGTAGGCATTACGCTTGTTCCGAAGGTGAGTATAACATGTTTGGTGGGGATTTCTTGATCGTTTCGGCGGATTACTATTCTTTGTACTTTGGCAACACATTTTGTTCCTCGAAACCTTCCAGCAGTTCCTCGTCGCTTAAACCAATAAAGTCTTCTTCAGATATTACTCCCCTGCTTGCATTATGTGTTCTGTGGGTTGAAACAGTCACTGTCGCCTCGCCAATACTGATAAGTTCAGACAGCTTATCTGCTTGATCTTGAATTCAGTTCTAGGAGGAGGTCCCCGCTAGACATTTTGGAGGCTTTGTATGTCTGTCCGATTTTATCTTTCAGGCATTTGACTACCAGGAATGGAGATAGCTTTCTAACAGGCGTGTTGCTTTCACTGTGGACTACATAGTACTTGGGGAAAGATGGAGCGTTGCTACGAAAGGAGAATTGGAATGGTGCTTCGGTGCGGCATCTTTTCAGACGCCGATAATAGACTACAGAGGCTTGCGGTGCCATAGGAAAATATGTTTGTTCGGCAACAGCGCCGACCGCCCACCATGGAGCCCAACGAAGGAGACGTGGCAGAGCTTGTGTTCAAGCCAGCACGACGCCAGCCGTACGCCATCAATACAACCAAATATGGTGTACCCAAGGTAGGATAGCCACACAGGGTTAACCCTTGCCGCCAAGGAGAAAGGAAGTAAACAGAAGAGAGAAGAAAGAAAGGCCAGAAAGTGAGAGAGAAAGACGAAGATTCGAGGAGAAAGAGACAGGAAGAGGCGACTACCGATTTCCCCCGGGTGGGTCAGTCCGGGGGTGCCGTCTACGTGAATCAGGGGGCCAAAGAGGTGTGTTGCCCCGCCGGGGAGCCTTAAAGGTCCGAACACCAGGCATCGGCTCAACCGCCAGGATTCCCCTTTCTCCGGACACGGCTAAGCCGCGCACGGCTACACCTGGGTGGGCCCAACCGTCATGTGCTCGGGTACGTGGTGTCGCAAGACACCAAACCCCTGCTGACGCCGACGCCCCTGCGGAGAAAACGCCGTTTTCTCGAGGCCGTCACTTCAGGAGAGTGCATTATCACATTATCACTTCTTTTGTCGTCACGCCATCGTTACCGCATTGTGGTAATTAATCCACCTTCGTAACACCACTTCTATCATTCACTTGTAACATTGCAAATACTTGAGCATCACATTCATCATTTCCACTCCAGCATAGTCCTGCTCGCACTGGCACGTTGCCAATGGCATCATTTGAATGCCAGCTCCGCATTGTCATCATGTCTCTGCTTCTTTCTTTGAATCGGCAGTGTACAGTCCCGGACAGAATAAAATGGAGCACGGCTCAGGTGACCGGAGCGGCTGCGGGGCCGCACCACGGCGCTGCTATCGCGCTTCTCGCGCTCACTACGAGAGTACCCGTAGTGACGCCAAGCCTCTCCCGCTGCTGCTTGTCGCGCTTGATAAATTTCTACTGCAACGTTCGGCTGCTCTGCTGCTTACGATCGGGATGAAGGGGCGTGTGAATCGTCAGTGGTTCAGCACTTTGCGCTGTCGCGCAGCAGCGGACAGCCGCGACTACTCAAACCTCCGCACTGTGAAGGAATGAGAACCCGATCTCCTTTTCTTTGTCGGCAATTTGCAGTCGCCGACACAATGTCATGAAGCATGGCTTCGGTTAAAAAACGCGGAGCAGTGCCAACTAGTGTAAAAGGAGCCTGGTGTTGCGACGTCTGCTTTCGCATGCTACTCCTTTTTTAGCTCGCAGCCTCTCCAAACCGTGAGCATCGGCTTAGCGCTCTTTGATGGTAGGGAGCAGCGCGGGATGATGCTGTTGTAGCCGAAACGTCTGATGCGCTGCTGGAATGAGTTGTCGCGGGCGCGATGGTTATCGCCCAGCTCGCGCTGCAGTTGAAGGCTGCCGCCTCAAAGCCACACGGCCTACACATTTCTTTTTTCTGTCGCGTGACCACAATACCACGTAGGCAGATGGCTGGTGCGGCGTCTCGTCTGTGAGAGTACCAATTATCCGTGCGCGACAGGTCGTTGGTATGACGGCGCGCGGCCCACCCTTTGTATTTTCCCATGCTATCTCGCACTGCTGGGTTTATTCGCAGTAGATAAGTGGCTTCGGTATACGCTTTCTTTTATGAGAACTGCTATCGTCGAATCGTTTATTTTTTTTTTCTGGAACATGGAGCGCTTGGCGCCGTGCAAACCGTGTGGCTTGATGCTCTACCTCTATAGTGGCTCGAACAGACCAGCCTTTCACTGCCTAAAAATGGGCATGCATGAGGCTCGCTGGCGGGTTATGGGAACGAGGCACAAGCAATGATGAAGCCATTGCTAGAGCCCTCTGAAATCTCAGTCATCTCCATTAGTAGATATTCAAAGGCAGGAAATACGCTACAGATTTTAAAGAAAAAGGCATAAGACGATTTTCCAGGTATTATTACGTGTGAACTAAATCAATGCAGGATTTTAGGAGCGTTATTTTTCAGCTTTAATAATGTGCACAGACGCTAACTGTTCTCAATGAACAAACCTAATGCATATCTTTCCTGGCACTTGCCTTCTCTTTCATCGCCCAAGGCATGCAGCGACCAATCAATCGACGGGAACCATGACAAAGAGCACTCATTCGCTCTATAATAATCACGTGCCCTCAAACTATCCAGAATCGACACTTTTTTTTATTCTCCTGCATCATTAATATCCAATGAAGCTTCCTTCCGCATCCAAAACTTGCGCCACCCGTCGCGGCATGGAATCGTACAGGGCCACTACTTCGGGATGCGCTTGAAGCGTGCACCACTCGTCACTGATGGTTTGCCAAAGCGTGTCCGCAGTGGCGATTCCAAGGCGCCTTGAAGCTAGGCGCCGTTTCATAAGCCCCCAAATATTTTCAATGAGGTTCAAATCTGACCCATTTGGCGGCCACTGGAGCTCATGAATGCTACGGTTCTCAAGCAGCCGAGACATTCGGCGCGCTGTGTGAACGGGGGTCCGGTCGTGTTGGAGGAACAAGAGGCCGTCTGGGAAGGGCCCGTCCAGCAGGGACGGAACCAGGGTGTGCTCCAAGATGTCGCAATATTGCTTCGCCGTGAAGCGGTCCTCTATTTGCACAAGCGGGCCCAAGCCTTCTTTGGTGATGGCGTCCCACACGTTTACCGAGCAGCGCCCGCTTAAGAGTACGCTTCTTGTGTACGCTTCGAGGTATCTACAGGGAGACCGGGAAAAAGGGGCAAGCAGGAAAATTAACCCTCAAGGGTTGACTGCACTAAAGAAGGAGCGTTTGCATGACATCTGTTTTATTTATGGTAAATGGCAGAAGAAAATATAATGAAGTGAAGATAAACTGACATAGGATAAGGTCACTATTTGCAAGCTGTAATCTTCAAGTGGCATTCAAATAACAAAAAGTTAGGCAAGATATTTTGACAACTTAATCTTTCCTCATCGCTTTGTAGTAGTACCTGTACATTTATCTTGCTTCATATTGCGCTGTCATAACTATTTCCGCCGCCCCTACCAAACATCTGGCAGAAATTTATAAAGGGAGTGAAGCGCTGCCCACCTTCTGTTGAAAGGACGCCAGACTCGTCGCTGTTGATTCCATCTTGTACAGAAAGTCGACTCGTCCGTGAAAACGACTTGTTTCCAATTTTCAACGGTCCAGCTAGCAACCTTCTGTGCAAATCAAAGCCTTGTCCTCCTCTGAGATTCAGTGAGTAAGGGCTTCTTGGCAGCGACGCGGTTTTCGAGACCGGCTTCTTGAAGCATCCTTTGAAATGTTTTGCATGATGCATGCAAGGAGAGCGCCTCCCTGATATCTCTCGCCGTGAGAAAAGGGTCTGGCACGGCGGCTCCAACTATAGGCTGGTCCTCCTCTTCCTTGGTTATTCTTCGTCTCCCTGTAAGGAGGGCGTCACCGAATCTTGCTTTGTCGCGGTACGCTGGAGTTATGCGGCTTCCTGTTCGCCTGCAGATTTCACGCTGGCTTATTCCTTCTATGTAAAGCCGCACGATGAACCTTCGCTCCTCAATACGCACGCGAGTCGGCATCTTGGCGAAAGACGACGCGAATCATTTGCTACATCATTTTATAGCTTCCGTTGCATACCCATGCCCAGTTAGGAAGAGAAAGCGAATCTAGCTTCATCACCGCGCCGGTATATCAGGTCAAGTTCTATTTCTGTATGTTTTTCAAAAGACAACTCGCGATTATGTGAACACATTATGCGGAAATGTCAGCTCAAAGCGCCGCCCAGGCCAGCGGCCGTTCCGACTGCCGGCTGGAGCCAAGCAAGCGTGCATCGGTGATCGCTGACATCATGCTCATTTGCCGCAGTCTTTTAATCGTAACCTAAAAACTTAACAGCGCCATAGTATGCTTTTCGCTGTGCAACGCTAGCTATCGGTCACCAGGACGAGACTGCGTTGCCGTTGAATGGGGCATCCTTGCCGTCGTGTGCAAGGATGCGTGTTTATTCTTTTTTGTTCGTGCTCCATACCGTCTCCACCTCCTTTACGTGTGCGCTGGTAGTGGTAGTGACGGTTCAGCTGCCAGTCAATAGGCACTTCTACTTTTTTTTTGTCCAACGCACCACCATCAGTACGCTGGATTCACCGAAGCAGTTTTCCTGCCCCAGTGACTTCCCGTGCATGTTTACATACTAACATTCATGTACTACAGATGGTTTAATGTATAGCAGAGGCACAAACTATCCCAATGAATTGATCGTCCACCCCTCTCATACATAGCCGAGCCACTCCCAGGCAGTCACTGCGACAGCATTTCTTTCATTAGATAATTATTCGTGTCATCCGATACAGTGCCGTTACAACGTCGCAGAACATGGCAAAATAGCAACTTCCCAGCAACGTAAGCACTAAACCCTTTCGCACGTAGCGAATTTCAAGGAAATATGCCAAAGATGCAATAACATATGCAGCCCGTGAAGAGTCAAGCAGGTTATTCAGGGATCACGAACAGATTTTAATATCATGTACCAGAAACAGATAATTCCACTCAACATGGTCGCCACTTTAACAATGCCCCTGCAGCACAACTGTCACCTAGAACATGCTGGAGCAAAAACTGCCTGCCAGTAAGCTCACGACACCGGCCAAGCAGTCTGCTAACAGCGAGTCGTGGGCGGTAGTGCATAAAGCCGCACGGTTTGCACGGCGTCAAGCGCTACATGTTTCAGCAAACACACAAAAACAAAAAAGAAAGCGAAGATGTGACGATAGCAGTTCTCATTAGAGAAGGCCTACCGAAGCCACTTATCTACTGCGAATAAACCCAGCAGCATCCAGGCAGCGCGAACATAAAGGCTAGGTCGCGCGCCGTCATTCCAACGACCTGTCGCGCACGGATAATTGGTACTCTCACAGACGAGATGCCGCATCGGCCATCTGCCTACGCGGTATAGTGGTCACGCGACAGAAAAAAGGAAATCTGTAGACCGTGCGGCTATAAGGTGGCAGCCTTCAACTGCAGCGCGAGCTGGGCGAAAACCATCGCGCTCGCGACAACCCATTCCGGCAGCGCATCAGACGTTGCGCTTACAGCGGCGTCATGTCGCGCTGCTCCCTACCATTAAAGAGCGCTAATCCGATACTCACGGTTTGGAGAGGCTGCGAGCTAAAAAAGGACTAGCGTGCTAGAGCAGACGTCTCGACACCAGGCGCCTTCTACACTAGTTGGCACTGGTCTAGGTTTTTTAACTGAAAACATGCTTGATGTTTTTTTGTGTCCCCGACAGCAAATGGCCTACACACACAAAAAAAAGACATCGGGTTCTCGTTCCTTCAGTGTGGAGGTTTGATTAGTTGCGGCTGTCCGCTGCTGCGCGACACCGCACAGTGCTGAACCACTGGCGATTCACGCGCCCCTTCACCCCGACCGTAAGCAGCAGAGCAGCCGAACGCGGCACAAGAAATTTATCAAGCGAGACAAACACAAGCGCGAGAGCGAGGGCGTGGAGGAGAAGCTTGACGTCACTCCGCGTACTCTCGTCGTGAGGGCGCGAAGCGCGATAGCAGCGCCGTGGTGCGGCCCCGCATGCCGCGACTGCACATTCTGTCCGCGACTGTACATTCAGTGTGCTGTCACTTGCATGACGCTTTATTGATACTGTGACTCCGTAGCAGGTGTGCATTTCTTCGTTAGCAACACTGCATTGTCGTCACGCAAGTGTGCTTGTTGCAATAATGCAACTGTGATCAGGCCATTGTTGTTGCCCTAATGGTGCTGCCGTGTCAATACCCTTGTTAATGCAGCATCGTTGCGCATACGACATGTTTGCATTCGTGGTCACTAACGTGTCGCATGTGCGTTAATGTTGCTGCTTTGCCTTGCTGATATTACCGCGGTGGCAGCATTCCATCATTAACGTTACGTTGGTGTCATACGGTGACATTCATAGTGTTGCTGTCATTCTGATGTTTCGTGCGCCACAACTGAACGGCGATGAAAGTGGACGCCCGAGAAAATTAGCCCAACTCGGACGTGTCATGTGCACTTGGCAATGCTTGAGGGCGGCGAGAGTGTTCGTAGTGAAATGAAGTTAAAAGTGTGAGTACGCGTACTCTTTAAAGCACGTGAGCATCACATATCTTTAACGGCACTCTACCTCCCCTGATGTTCCAATGCCATGACACCGGCTATCTCATCCTTGTGGATTGCAGATGCATGTGCTGCTGTGGGACTTGTTTCGTCATACGCGTAATCTGTGTCATTGACCGATGTGGTCTTGATCAAGCAACAACAGTTAAGTAGATCCTAAGGGGATGTGAAGCATTGCGCTCCTACGTGAAGACAAGGCAATGTTAACATTGCTTTAGGCGTTGAGATTGTGCAACAATGTTGGAACTGCTCGCAACATGTGGACAGTGTTATAGCCTCGTGCCGGGGAATTCGAGTATGACATTAACGCACCTGTGCATCCGTATGAGTACTCTGCGCATGAAGGGATTCAATGAAGTGGAATCGCATGTCTTGCCAAGCATACAACACATGCACTCTAAACGAGGCACATGCTCCATTTGCCAATGACTGTTGAGCCTTTCCTCGTGTGACAGCTGTTTGTGATAGTGTGACTGGTCCTAAAGGCCTGTTTGCAAAAGCAGACGTGTAGCCAAAACAGTAATAAAAATGATGAAATAAAAAGTAGTCATGTTAGCGACAAATATTTTGGAAGCGACCATAGCATTCGTAGCTGAATCATTACTGCCATCCAGCGCCATACTGGTGAAGTGCGTTTGCCACAAAGACAGACCTTACACATAGTATGCAGCGACACCATGCCATGGAATGATTCTTGAAATGTAGAAGTTTATGCTTCCATTCTGGTAGTGTTTTCCTCAACAGACTAATTTCGGCACTTTGCCCCCAGAGCGGTGCCGATGCCATGCAGAATTTGATTCATGTTTGCTTTTTCCTGCAATGGGATGTTGCAGCAGCTGTTCAGCATCTATCGTGGCGTCACAGCTGGTGCAAGGATTCAATCGGGTTCTATAGCTTTTGCAATGGTATTCGAGCTCAGCAGGGCTCATTTCGCAAATGAACATATCATTTGTTTTCATCATGGCCGCCTCATTACCCATGGGCTGTGCAGACTGCATTTCTAGCAATGTCATCATATATCACGCAATACGTTGCCCTACAACTGTTACCATAGGCAGCAGTGAATGTGCGCCAGTGTGCATTGCAGGTTTCGTGTGACGCAAGAGAGAACTCTGTTCCAGTAGCGCTAAATGGAGTTCGTACAATGCAGTCGTTTCATTTGCACAATGCGTAGGGAGACACATTCTTTGAGGATGTCAAGGTGAAAATACATCGTTTGCAATAAAAATTCACGCATCGTTGTCACTCGAGACCTGCTCCGTGTGTGCTGCACAGCACCTTGGTACTTAAGGAAAACATAAAACTATGCCTTCCCCTCGTCCAGTAAAAGCAGAACAAGCGTTGGCCCCAAGGCGGTTGGTTAGGAATGCAACTTTCCAGCTATAGAAGCAGCTTTCATTACACAACCGTACGCAAGTAGGATAATGCAGTGGACATGACGTTTCCCTTGACATATTATGTTCGGAGTGCCGTAGGAGTGCATACGACACAATGCAACATGGAGAGGAACACGTAACTGAACATAGCCTTGCTATGGTGCTGACATGGGAACATAGAGCATGTGACTTTTGTGGTTCTGCAGACGTTACATGAGCAAACGTGCGACTACACGATACGGATCTGACATTATGAAGGCACAGCACGCATGCGACGTTTTGTATTAGCTGAGAAAACAGAACCGAGCTGGGATCAATTGCAGCAGCATACAACAGCTTTGCATGAATACTTTGTGAAGCGCATAAACATTGCACGATTGCTCATATCCTATTCCATAATAAGTTTGGAAACGCACACGGTGCAAATGCATGGGTTTCCACAGATTGTTGTTTTCAGCAGGTGTGCAGAACATGCGAGGCAGACATTTCCATCCAAGCGTGTGTGAAGCTCTTCGTACATTTGCTAATTGGAGCAAACTGGAAGCTCATGGAAAGATCATTTCGGCACACATTGTGTGACATTCTTGTATGAACTCCTATATGGGTTCACAACCGTGACTTGAGGAAAGGTGCACAAGTGCGTGCGGCCCATTGAGGAAATTTTTATCGTGAGGAGATGCCATAGCATTGGTGACCACATAATGCGAAGGGGAGTATGGCACACTTTTAAGAGCAAGCACCACTGGCCTCTGAAGGGAGCAATACTTAGTGATGTTCCCTCAGAATGGTGTATTTTGGCTTTCTGACTCATTCCCGTCTGTGCCGTAAACGCAAAAGTGAACTGTACTGCCGATTACGTGGCATATGCTGTATCATGTGGCATGAAGGTGTACACTGCGAAATAATCCGGAGGCACTGATGTGCTGACAAGGAAGTACGCATTGGCCACTCTAAGTACATGTGACCACCATCAGGCTGTGTCATGTGGCATGAAGCTGTACACTGCGAAATAATGGGGAGGTACTGATGTGCAGACAAAGAAGCACGCATTGGCTACTCAAAGTACCTATGAAGCCCGTCATGCTGCGTCATGTGGCATGAAGCTGTACACTGCGAAATATTCTGGAGGAATTGATGTGCAGACAAAGAAGCAAGCATTGGCCACTCAAAGTACTTATGACCACCGTCATGCAGTGACGAATGACCATTGCCAGTTAAGCCGGAAAATTGTGTGAAGCAACAGTTGTCAAAGCAGTTGCACATAGCTTCGTTAGGGCAACACCTGTGTGTCATTACAAGCACACCGCAACTTATAGCTTATACGCAACTTACACTTTCTGCAACGATCTGGAACCAGCAACTCCAGATCACGAACAGCAAGTGCGTTATCAGCGTGACATATTACTCTTGACAGGAAAATAGCAAGTGTAAGGTTTTTCGTGAAAGGAAACGCAAGCAAGACAGCTGACAATGTCCGTGCGCGGGATACATGCCAAGGTTGGTAAACATATTTTAGTGTAGAATTTATTTAGCCGCTCCACTAATGATTTACTTCAGATAGAATTAAACAAATGCATTTGAACTGCATTTTTTCGTGCTTCCACGACCAATGCACTTTAACTCGCAACACAGGCAGAAACGCTCGGACCTAGCGGAGAGGACAAGTGTAGCCTGGCACAAAATTAAACGTGGAGGAGTACCTGAAGGAGAGCCCCCAGTGTTGAGCAAATGCAGAGCAGGCTGCAGCTGACACATGCTGCAAAAGTGAAAGCGCTGTGCGGAATTCCTGTTGACGCAGCTGCTAAGAAATAGCCATACATTCAAAACATTCAATGGGTGAGTTGTTTGTAGGTGGTATGATGAGATTTGTGCTTGACAAGCCACCACCTATGATGCAACAGTTTGCCATCTGCTCGTCCTCCCTTTATCTCGCTTTCTCATATTTGTTGTTGCTTTTACTCGTTTCCTACCTTGCATATCATTAGCTTAAAATGGCTAAATTAACATAACTTCTAGTTTCTTCCTTTGTCAAGTTGTCAATTTGTCTGAATGAGCACTAAGTCTCCCATAAATTTGTCTCGGTGATTGGGTGAGATCTTCACATTGCATATTGGCACGACAGCAGGTAGTGTGGCAAAGCACTAAAGGGTGGAGAAAATTCAAGGCTGCGGATCTGCGCCACATAGGCAACGTATGCATCCATGTGATAAGAAAAGGTGCAATGCATGTTACTGCAATCAACCCACAAAAAAGAACCTGAAGAGTGCCTTTTTTTATCTTGCTTTCCCTGTCGAGCATTGCGCGACTGGCACGCAATGACAGCAGCAAGCAGTTTTCTCGGTTTCACCCACTGTAGCGGCAGGCAATTTTAAAGGCCATTCCAATGAAAAAAGCGACATTTCAGTTTCGCCTTGCATTGCTGACTATTGATGAGTAATAGTGTTGCTCAAATATTGCTGAAGATAGGGTACTGAAGTATTCTTGAGTGTGCTTGGTTGTGAGAAGTGCACCGCCATTTCGGAAGACTTGTATCGAATGTGTTTTCTTTTTGTCTATTCAATATCTACATTTTTATCGTTCGCAAAATCTCTATTAGTAAGTGTTTTACTGCATTAGCACTAACAGATATAATGTTTCTATATATATACAGTGCCTCGTTCTTAACAGCTTCTTCGTGATTTTATTTTCTAATTAAGAAAGATGGAAAGAAAGCAATGGAGCAGGAGTTCCGACAGATGATCAGCCTAGCTCTAAGTGATGCCTTCGGTGCCAAGAAAAAGGACCTGATGCCTCTGCTGGATGTGGTCGACAAAATGCTTGGGGCAAGGCGCAAGAAACGTACTATGGATGTCTGCACAATGGACTGTTTTCAATTGTAAGCGGGGCTCGGTGTGGAAATTGCGGATTATGTCACCCAAACTCAGCAAAAGTTCCAAGTTCAGTCTGGGAGAACAAGAAAATAACAACATGCATTTGGCCCTCATTCCTGTAGCACTTCAAGAGAGCCTCACTGAAAATTTTGCATTTGGCTGAGGCTGTACTTTGTTTTCATACTGTGTTCCAGAACATTTGGATGATCTCCTAATAAACTCGTCTTGCTCAGATTGGCCTAGGCTTGCAACACTGGAATTAAAGATTTGGTCCAGGAGTACCTCTGCAGTGAAGGAAATATGTAAAACTATTGTCTTGGTAAAAATTGTTCACTTGCATTATTTCACGATTAGATTAGAAAACTGGCAAAATTGTGGTACATGCAAAAAGGCGTTAATTCCAAGTAGCATTCCCTTGGCCATATCCTTGGACGCAGGAAGAGTCGCCACCGTAGCACAATAGGTGGTGCAGAGGATGTGAACTTGGCTTCCAACGGCTGAAGTTATTTTCTCTCCCACTGTTATTACCTTTTCATTTGTATCAATCAAGCAATAACTACACATAACTCCCCCTGTTTTTCTTCATATCTGTGGCATTGGAAGGTGACATATCAACCTCACATTTTAGTCCTTTAATTCCTTGCTAGTTTTAAATAAATATACTTAAGTGTACAATCTGATGTACGCAGTCAGGATTTTTGTGAACATAATCACCCCATGTATTTGCAGTAACACTCACTCATATGCCATATATAGCCGTTAGATGCTAACAAAATCACACATTTGTTGCAAGTTGCAACACGACTTGCAAGAAAGCCCTTTCATTGAAAGTGATTACGAAGCATTGAATTACTCCCATATACATATCCCGTGAAGCCATTATTTTTGCATAGGAATAGATGATAAACATACGAAATTCAACGTAATAAATCATTGTTTTCGTTTCTATTGCAGATATCCTGATAGTGTGCATTGTTACACTCATCGCAAAGCCTCTGCATGAACTGACGGCGGAATTTTCGTTCCACTGGAGAGTTTATAAAGGCAGTGAAGTATTTTGCAAAAATGCATATGCTGCTTTTACTAATGTATAGGATGCTGAATTATTCTGTCACGCTAGAGTATAAGACAACAAAATGCTTGAATTTCTTCGAATTTATATCATAACTTCGGCAAGCCAGTTGCAAATTGCCGGCCCTTTTGGAAGCCTAATGGACGTGTACACGTCTATAGCTTTACGCAAAAATCAGACTGGATGTGTGCAGCCAACTGTCAACGTCACCAACGTTGTCTTCGCCTTGCGCTTACCGCATTTGCTCAAGTAAATTCAAGCGACGAAGCAGCATGCCCTCGTATCACAGGTGAGTGAAATCATTCGAAGAGGCAATCGCACGTGTACGATGCTGCCTAACGGTGCCCCTCATAGGTCCTCGCTCACCACGTGACCAGGCACACGGCTCACTCATACAGATGCGTCCAATAAACAGCTTCTCTGTAAAAGCAAGTCGCTATAGCAAGAAGAATGAAGCTATGGGAAGTGTGGCAGGAGAACTACATGAGCACTGCACACATATACAAGAACCAGCGAAAAAGGAGCACCAGCTTGAAAACCTACCCCAAGGAATTGTTGCGAACCGGCAGAGTAATGCGGGTGAACATCCCGGAGGAAGGAGGTACACACAAGAAATGAAGGCATTGACTTTCCATTATTACTCCTCCCGGGCCTGCGACTATATTGACATGCGTACTTCTTTATCTTTCATCGCGTGACCACATTTCACCGTCCAATAAATGTTATCACTCAGCGCAGGACGCCATAGCATGTATCGGGTGTTTTTGGAACGTTATCGATGGTTCTAACAGCTTTCTGTTGACACCGAACCTTAATTGCGTAATCTGATTTGCATGCATGCGCGACGAGAATTGTACAGTGCTTTCTGTAAGTCACGCGGGCACGAGCGATTTCTCTGGTATCTTTGATGACTCATGTATAAAAGCCGACGCGCTTCACCAGCTGATCAGATATCTGATAATCGCCGACTGTGTTCGCCGCGTTCATTGTCGTTTCATTGTCACTTGCTCGTGTGGGCACAAGTTAGCGCAATAAAAGTTAGTTTCGCCATGTATAGTTTTTCTACTGTGTTCTTGACCGTCACTACAACCTGACATCTGCTGGAGGTGCTCGTGGTTTCATGTACCGAACGCCCCCGCTAAGCCACAATCCAAGCCCGAAACCCGAGGACACCACCAACGTCGACCCGGATAATCGAGCTATCCTCAGCCTTCGAAACTAACCCCCCAAGTACGGACTTCCTCGCGAGAAGACAAGGAAGTGCAAGGCCACGACAACAGCCACGATTACAGCTCCAGTTCCGCCTAATCCGATCTCGTGTTTCAGCAGCGCAGGGAACCACCGACCAGCCGCGAATCGTCAAGACCCGGAAATCTGGCTGGAAACGTGTCCTAGGATGACAAGCTGCGCCATGTTTACTTGTGCTTAGAAGGCGCCGCCAGGACGTGCTTTGAGAACCCTGAGTCCACTCTGACAACGTGCCAACTCTTCCGCGGCAACTTCTTCAACACCTTCACGAGTGTAGTCCGCAAAAAGGGGAAGGAGGCGATAATGGAATGCTTTGCGCAGGTCTGAAAGGTGAGCATTGCGACCTTGAGCCCGCCCATTTCGCCACGCCGATACGGACATGTCTAAGGAAAAGAATGTTCGCTGCCTTACGCGTGGTGCGAAGCAACAGCTTTTTTCCGGAGTGATCCGCAACCTGCCAAAGACCGTAGTTGAGGTTCCGACAGAGGCATCGAAGATAAATAAAAATCTGGAAATGCACACCAGGCAATGAAACCACCAAGCGCTCACGCCGCAGCGTGCCATGTAAGCACTGGGCTCTGACGACCCCTAAGAGACCATCAGGGCCATTGTGTGCGAAGAACTGCGCAAGATCTTGCCTTCGTCGCAACCTATAGTGGCCTCGGTCACCGATATGGTCAATGAGTACCTGCAGCGATCAGTTAGAGTCCGTTAGGGTCAGCCCCAATAGCCGCAACCCCAGCCAGATGATGACAAACGCCGCCATCGCCTGCCGCCATGGTCCTCCTCCGCGCCCCGCAGTTCCGTCGTCCACCGTCGTAGCTGCCAGCACACACGACCATTGCCCAGCGCAGTGTTCCATGGAAGGCCGAAATTTGGCCCGCCCTCGACTCTGCTATAACTGCGGAGAAGCGAGCTACGTCTACCGCCGGCGCCCATACCGCGAAATAGGCCGTGGACTACGAGGGTTCGCAGTCAACGCTACAAGCCCGCAGCAAGGTGAACGCCTTCGCGATATCGTCGACTACCTCGGCGCCACTCAGTGGAGCCCTCGACGCCCATCCTGTGCGCGATCACCAGGCTGCTACGTTTCGGCACACCACCAACCCTACATTGGCCCAGCCCGGGACCGGTTCGTCGGCTCATATCCGGAAAACAAAAAGCAACAACCGATGGAGGTGCGGATGCTCTTCGTCAAAGATTCCCCGCTGCCGACGAAGATGCTGAAAAGACTATTTCGACAACGTATCAACGAGACAGCGCCATCAAGACGAAGCCTAGAAGCAATGAACACGCCGACAAAAGACTTCACGAGCCGACGTTCCAGTCACACGTCAACACAACGCAGCCGTGATCCAACGTCAAGACCTAACTGCTACAAAAGACAAACAACCACGGACCTCGACGTGCTTCTCTAGGGCGACGCAGTTACTGCCTTAGTCGACACAGGAGCCCAGGATACCGTGATTAGTGGGCCCATTGGGGCTTTATTGAAGAAAGTTAAGACTGCAAGGGAAGGCGCTCAAATCCGGACAGCTGGAGGACACCTAACAAGACCGACCGCTGCACCGCAAAAATTACCGTTCATGACCGAACCTACCCGGTCACCTTCGTTATCTTCCGACAGTGTTCACGAGACGTAATTCTCGGCATGGACTTCCTGAACTAACACAGCGCTATCATGGCCTGAAGTCGATAACTCTAAGCCAAGGTCACGTGAAACCGCCGGAGAGCTATCCCAGTCACCACGCCTTGAGTGTGCTCGAAGATCAAGTAAGCATCCCGTTCCGCTCCAGTATTATTTCCGTCGGTCCCGAAACCCCCGCACATGTAGTAGGCGTCATCAAGGGCGACCAGCGCCTACTGCTCGACCGTGAAATTAGCGTCGCAAGACGGATCGCTTAACTGCACGGAGGGAAAGCGAAAGTGATGCTCACAAACTTCATCCTTGAGTTCAAGCACATCAACAGGCGCACGACGACGGCGCACATGCAGGAAACTATGGAAATCAGCAACGCGTTTGTCCTCTCAGATTCTGCCGCACCTACCCCGACGACCATAGTTCTCGCGCCAGACTTCGATATAGATCTAAGTATCCCCATGAGAAAGGAGCAACGGCTCAGAAGTCAGCTGCAACGATACAAAGACTGCTTTTCGACGTCATCGAGGATTCGACAGACACCAGCTGCGAAACGTCGCATTATAACCGAAAAGTGCGCGCGACAACTCCGCCAAAGCGCTTAGCGAGTTTCTACGCGAGAATGTGAAGCTATAAGGCCAGTCGACGAAATAAAGCAGGGGCGCTATAACGTAATACTATTCCAAACTATTCTATTCCAATTAGCCCACCGTGATCGGTGAAAAACGTTTTTTGGACAACCCCTACTTCACCTGTCTGTCACGCGACGTCACGAAAACCGCGATAGCTCCACATCTGCTATGATATGTACACACTGATTATGCATAATTACCCGCCGTGGTTGCTCAGTGGCTATGGTGTCGCGGTCGAATCCCGGCCACGGCGGCCGCATTTCGAAGGGGGCGAAATGCGAAAACACCCGTGTACTTAAATTTAGGTGGAGGTTAAAGAACCCCAGGTGGTTGTAATTTCCGGAATCCTCCACTATCGAGTGCCTCATAATCAGAAAGTGTTTTTGGCACGTAAAACCCCACAATTTAATTTTAGTTATGCACAATTTGACCGAACAAAACAAAGATAGTTATTTCTGATTCGACACCTTTTTGCCATTATCCCTTGCCTATTGGTGAAGTGCTTTCGGGCTGCACCCACTTCACCTGCCTCTCAAGCGACCTCACAAAACCTCAAAAACTTACCGCGTCAAAGTGACGCGTATGCGTTAAAGACGCATTAATATGCCGAACAAAACTGAATTTTCTTCTGAATAGCCGCAGGCAGCCCCGTTCCGAAAGGAATAAAAGATCGCTGCCGCTGATCGCTCCGGCACTGGCTACTCGCCCCTGCCGGAGAGCATGGGTTTATTTGCGTGTAATAAAAGCTTTTTGCGTGGCCGTGTAAGGTTTTCGAGAACTTTCGACACGTTTACGACCTCGTTCTGCCATCTCTTCTTTGCTGAGGATCCGTTTCAGCGTCATTCTTAAGCTTCCGTTGCATGCCGCCTGAAGGTCGACGAGCCACCGCAAGCTTAGTAAGAGAAAGTGGACCAATCGCAGACGGCGGCACCGCCATCTTCATCCGGTTATCGATATACAGTGCAGTGGCTCGGCCCCATCGAGTCCCTCTCCACTGGAGCATGCGCCTCGCCTTTTGTGAGCCAATTATGTCAGACAAGCCGCTCAGTGCAGGCAATGTAATTCGCTTTTCAAGCAAACAAAAGTGACCTATGAACGAGGTGTGCATTTGATTGGTCTGTTCAGACCAACGCTGCGGGTGACCGCCCGATGCTTGCGTCGGCGGTTACGCAAATTCGACGTCAAGAGATTGGAATAAAAACATACTGCAATAGTTTTACGTTATACGGCCCCAGGACGACATGACCGAGCCGTCGAATAGCCCGTGGGCATCTTCTGTAGCTTCGGCGAAGAAAATGGACGGAATCCTACATTTCTGCACTGATTGTGGTCGACTGAACAAGATCAAGAGGAAAGACTCCCACGGACACACGACGCATTGGATCGCCTCTCCAACGCTAGATACTTCTCGTCAATGGATCGCAAGACTGGCTACTGGCAAATACAAGTCGACGAGAGGGATCGCGAAAAGACTACCTTCATCACGCCAGATGACGTCTGTGAGTTCAAGATGTGCTTCGGACTGTGCTCGTCGCCTGCAACGCTCTAGCGCGCGATGGGCACGATGTTAGCAGGACTTATGTGACAGACCTCTCTTGTTCACTTGGAAGACGTCGTCGTCTTCGCGAAAAATGTCCACGATCGCCTAAGTCCACTTGCGACAGTATTAGACGCCACCAACACATCGGGGTTCACTCTGAAGCTCGAGAAGTGCCGCTTCGCTTACGTAGAGCTTCTGTTCCCGGACCGCATGATCAGCAAATGTGGAGTCTTCCCTGGCCCTCAGATGAAAACCGTCACCCCAAAGTACCCTACAACAGGCGGTTTGCCAAGGACTTTTCACGCGTCGTTGAGCCGCTGACACATCTACCTAAAGTTTTGCGAGTGAAAGTGGGAAACTCCGCCGGTCGGCGGATTTTAAAAACTCAAACGACTCATGTAATCGTCACCACTACTTGCACACTTCGACGAGGCCGCCGATACAGAAATACTCATTTACACCAGTAGCCTAAGCCTCGGTGCCGTTCTAGTACAGAGGAAAGACGGACATCAACGGGTTATAGTTTACGCTAGCTGGTCGCTCTCGAAACCGGAAGGCAATTATTCTACGACCGAAAAGGAATGCCTCCCCATAATTTGGGCTATAGCGAAATTCCACTCTTGCCTATACGGCAGGCCGTTCAAAGTCGTCAGCGACCAGCACGCGTTGTGTTGGCTAGCGAAGTTAAAGGACCCTTCAGGACGTCTTTCGCGGTGGAGCCTCAGACTGCAAGAATATGAGGTCACTGTAATCTACAAGTCTGGGAAAAAAAGAAACACTGATGCCGACTGCCTGTCCCGCGCTACCGTGAACCCGCTGCCTCAAGATGACTAAGACGAGAACGCCTTTTTAGGTACACTCAGTGCGGACGACTTTGCCGAGCCGCAGCGAGCGGACTCGGAGCTAAGAAGACTTGCTGAGTACCTGCAAGGCAAGCCCGACTTTCTCCCGGGCGTATTTAGGCACGCATTGCCTTCGCTTTTCTTGCGAAACGACGTCCTGTTAAAGAACTTTTCGCCAATCCGCGTATGCTACTTTCTCGTTCCCTTGCGGCGCTCCGGTCAATAGTCCTGCCTGGCCTGCACGATGATCAGGCAGCCGGACACCTCGGGTTTCCCGTACGCTAGCAAGAATACAAGAGAAGTATTATAAGCCGCAAGTGGGGCCGTTCTGAAAGGTTCGCTTTCCGCGAAACTATCGCCTTGGCCACGCCTCCACGAACGGCGCGCGCTGAATGGCTGCTCTGGCAAAACCGGAAATTAACTACCGCTACCTAGTAGTTCCTATCTACGTCATTTTAACCTCACGGTGTCGTTGGGCGCTCCGGACATATATCGAATAAGCGAAGACGTCTTTTGGCGTTCGGTTGCTGGTGGAGTCTAGCAGAGGGTAGAAAGGTGGTAGTTTATAGTAGTGTTTTTGATGGGGTGTTGCACGTGTTCTTTCGAGGCGATGATTTGTTGATTATTGTTGGTGTTAGGTTGTGTTCCCTTGTGCAAGTGACAAGTGTGGGTGGCAGTGTTTTGGAGCAGCTTACAGCAGCGCCATGAACAACGCACTGCTTGCGTGGTTCCTCGAGCGACGGCGGGAACGATATGCCCACCCCAGCCGTGACGCCTTCGCCATGACGGGAGAAGCTTTTCGGCGGCACTTCCAAATGACGAAGAGTGCCGTCCGTCTGTATTGCAGTGATGTAGCACACTTGCTCGAGCCGCTGACCGTGGGGGGGCCTTCGAGGTGAGGACCATGTTGTATGTGCGCTCAGGTTCATTGCAACAGGCAGCTTCCAGTCGTCTGTGAGCCGCTGCATCGCGAAATTCGCGCGGGCCATTGATGTCGTTGGGATGGGTGGCCTTCCCACGCACCACCAGCAAGCGAGCAGCCATTAAGCAGAGATTCTTGCGGCACGGCAGGCTCGGCGGCGTGATTGGGGGTGTTGATGGCACATTCATCGTCATTGTCGCCCCGATGCTCCCTCCTGCACAGAAGGCAATATACTGGGGCCGGAAGGTCTATTACGCCCTGAATTGAATGGTGGTAAGTTTAAACGAAATTGCACCTGCAATGGAGCAACAAATAATGGACATTCATTGACATCACCGTCACACTATTGCCTGTTATGTGTTTCATGTGTGACTCGGACATGAAGGTACTGTATGCTGACCAGCGGTTCGCTGGCTCGTGTCACGACGCGCACGTGGTGTGTGTCCGTACGCGCCGCTTTGCCGGCGCATCGACAGTGGCCACATTGCCGTCCAAGACGGCGAGTACCTGCTGAGTAGCAAGAAATTTGGTTTGAAAAGAAAACAGTGCGCGGTGCGTGTGTATGTTGTCCTATATTGTGCAAGACGTAAGAAATAGTATGAGTGCTATCTGTATTTGTGCAGGCGACAGTGGTTACCCCCTTGAGCCGTGGCTTTTGACCGCCTTCGCCCGGCCACGCTGCCTCCACACACCGGAAGGACGTTACAATGCTCCTCAAGCTTCCACTAAGTCAGCGTTGGAGCGCTGCATCGGCGTCATGAAGAGCCGCTTCTGATGCCTGCAGCGACACCGCACCTTACATTAAGACTCCAAAAAGGCAGCAACAATTGTGGCAGCGGGTACGGCACTGCATAATCTGTGCATTGACGCAGATGTGCCGCATACGGGCCGAGTGTACCCTGAAGGCGACGACCACGACGGCGACCCTCCACCTCTAGCCAGGCGGGCACTATATTTTGCGCGGAAGGGCAGCACCTGCAAGGCAAATTGCAATACTCTATTGCTCGTAACCAGCACTTACAGAGAACAGTTTGCCATGCACGTCGCCTGCAACGGTAGGCTGTCGCAGATTTTTCAGCAGCAGTGGATGACACATGTAGATATTGGCACTCCTAGCATGTTCTTCTACAACGTATGCTGTCCTACCTTGCGGCTGCCATGCACTAACACTTGCCCTTCTTAATTCGAAGTGTCGGTTTTGTGCCAGACACTGGAATGTCCTGACGCTAGTCATGTTGCGTTGGAAGTGTGCGTGCTTTCCTGCCAGACGCTGCCGTGTGCTGACACTTGTCTTTCTGCGCATAGAAGTCTGCGTCGTTTTGTGGCAGTTGCTCGCTTGCCTTGCTGCTCCCTTGTGCCGCCTTCTCCTTGTGTATTAGAGGTGTGCGTGGTTTTGTGGCAGTAGTTGCCTCCCCTTGCTGCTCGCACAATTGGCAAATTGCACAACTTCCTATTTTGGGTAACGTTGATCCTACATGTATTGCGGCATCGTCAGGACCATGGCGCTTTGTATCTCCCTTGGCAGCTAGGGTAACAACTGTGAGTCGATTGCATGATGCATGTGCATATGACATGAAACGACCCATTCAGGTTCACTTTATGCAGAAATTTTCTAACGAGTTAACAGAGGAGGGTTCAGTGACACAAGAATGATTTCACGCCATGTAGAAGACAACATGTTGTGCAAAAGACGTAGCACATGTAGATCACATGGTGTTTTGTTTTCTAACAAATTGTTTAATAGCTTTCCCACTGCAGCGCTGCCACTTTGTCAACATGCATCGAACGTTTCTCAGTTCGCGCGCGTGCCAGCACATGTCGTGGGGTGTGATGACAATTTTCAAATAGGCACTCGATGTTTCAGAAGAATGTGTCACGCGAACAGATCAACTGTACTCAGCTTATATGTTTGCAATTTAAGGAGATACATGAAGTTGCGCGTTTCAGCCGCACAAAGTGGCCACCAATCCGATTTGCACATTGCATACCTTATTGTAGAAGTCCAACGTAACGATGAGGCCGAGCACACATTGCAGCTCATGATCACAGTTAGTATGACATCTGAAGAACCTTGCAATGCAAACGTGGCAATTTATTCAATGTGCTGCGATTAGTTCGGGTCGTGTTAAAGGTCATGTTAACTGCTACGTCACACGTGGTGGAGGCTGCTCCTCGGTTCCTGAACATCTTCTCGCCTGCTCTACGTCCTGCAGTTTCGCTCAGGTAGCCCTTTTGTGCCAGCTTTCCGCCATCAAGCCGCAAGACGAGCTATCACGCACACTCACCCCTAGAATCTCGGCTCCGTCTGCCGCATCCTCTCCTTGGATCATCACCGGGCCCCTGCACGATCCCCACCTGCTCGCTGGCCTTCATGGTGAAGATGTAGAAGATTGGCTTGACAACTACGCCCGGGTAAGTTCTGGTAACCGTTGGGCCAAGGCGATTAGGCTACGCCACATATCCTTTTAACTAAATGGCGTAGCGAAGGCATCTTCAGTCAACCACGAGATCAACTTCACCGACTGGAGTACTTTGAAACAGCCGCTGTGAGAAGGTTTTCGTACTCCGGCAGCTCGTTGCGCACTCGAGAGTAGCAACTCGGCAAGTCCTATGCCTCGTATGTAGATGATGTTCTCGCATTTCGTCGACATGTCAACGCATCGATGATGGAATGAGACAGAGTACACCATGTACTCAAAGGCACCGCGGCTACAGTCTTCAATGTGTTGGCCAGCAAGGACCCTGCCTCCATTGCTGATATTGTATGTATGTGCCAGCGCCTTGCCGACCACGAATTTCTGCGAAGGGCACCCGACACCACTGAAAGCGAACCCACACCCGACCCCTCTTTGCGCGCACTATACTACAACAGCTCGTCTCTTCGCTTCTTGGCAGGTTCCATTCCTACCCAGCATCTACATCACGTGTGGAGGAGCAGTTAACGGAAGCCAAAATGCGCCCCGAACACGTGGTGGACCGATCACAGTACAGGCACAAAGCAATCTCAATAGGAGTCCTCACATGCGATGAAGACTAAGAACCTGATGTGACGATAATCACGTGTACGCGATGAATACGTGCATACGAAATGTCCACAGTACTTTGTTATCCATTTTCGGTCTGTCAGATCGGACAACACCAACTACAAGCAATGTGCAAATACACTGTTGTAGTGTTGCATGCTTTACACATTCGCATGTGATGCACGCACGTGATGCCCCACATTGCACTCTTCACAATTTGCAAAATTTATGAGCACTACCTAACATTTGTGATTGTTGTACTCTGCAGACCTACATTTTTCCCAATTGTCCCACCCTTTCGCGCATGCACGTCTTCAAGTATGCAACATTTACCACAGCATGTATATGTACCGGGTTCGCGAGATATTTTAGAGCGCAATGTTGCCTTCATGCACAGAAGAGCATGTCAAGCAAAACATACAGGTTTTATACCCAAACTGTGGGCAATATTTCTGTAACGGTTTATTCCCACAATTGCTCAATGAATTGGCTATCCTCAGCAACAACACATTCAACTTCGGAAAAGGCAGCATGCAGGGATTAAGGGTTCCACAAAGATGTTCCCATTGAGTCAACAATTGCAGCCTTCAGCGAATCTTTTGTATTATGTGGCCGTTTCTGCCAATGACGCCCCAGACGTACTAGTCGAGTGGATTTAAATGTCGAGAAGTAGGTCTCAAGTTGGGAGTCACAGGGTCGTGGAAGTTGTCAGTCGGCCACTCCTGTGTAGAGCAGGCGGTGTAAGCGAGAGGTAAATGTTGCTGACCGGCGTAACATTTTCCTCTAGAAACAGTCTCTGTCCAGGGCGTTACAGTGATGAACACCTCTGCGTACGCGGCAGCGTTAACGCGGAGACCTTCTGAAAAACAGCGTGATGGCATGAAGTTACCGTCGTTGCTGACGACGGAAATTTCGTGTAGAGCATTACAGGTTCCTCATCAGAACTTGCGCAAAGCGACCTGCCATTACCACAGTGAAGTTTTAGGTCGTGCTTAAAGTTCTTTTCATTGAAAAAAAAACCGTAGCATTCCAGGCTCCTCAGGCCTCTCCATCTTGCTGCGCAAGCGCTTGGAACAGAACCGAGCAGCTGATCCTCCCGAGTCTTACCGGACGTGAGTTGCCCCGTGCTTATCACATAGAAATGGTACCGCATGTCGTCGTGTACAGCGAGCCTGGCAGTCGACTGTGCCACCTGGAGTTCCTTTGCAATGTCTCGCGTCGACTTCCTTGGGTGGTCACTCGCGATTACTTGCAGCCGCCAGAGAAAATTGGGAGTCCTGGCGGGATCTGACCACTCACTGTGCTTTTCCTTTTCGCCACATATGCCACGTCACCGCAATGACACACACTTCTGTCCGAACCTTCTAAGCGAGACTTCGCTCCATTCAGGAAGGTGACAATTTTCAAGTTGCTGTGGTATGTGGCCAAGGTGAGGAGGACTGCATGGCGTTTTGTTTCCTGCGTCAAGCTCTGTACACTTCTACTTCTGAGAAATCTGCGCCGTTTCATTGATAAGTGGTCAACCGACGAATCGCCGCATGCTTACATAGTTTTGGTGAGCCTCTGCGGCTATAAGTGTGAGTGTTCTCAAATACCTAGTGTACCCGGCACATGAAAGACCGAAAGAGATTCCTTTGGTGTGACAGCAACACACTGCAGTTATATCACAGCCTGCAAACAGTCGCACATCATTCGGCACATTCGAGTGGCAATTGTGCGGAATATTAAACATTGACCTAGGTACATGCTTACCATTTACAAGTGTTCAGCGACGTAGTACACTTCGCATTTCCGTCAGTGTGCAAGATTCCGCATTTCTCGAAACACCTTTGTCATTAATGAGGCTCGCACACTCTGAATAGCCACATTACGTTGCGTACCGGCTGTGTTGCGTATTTTCTCGCAGAAGTTCACTTTCACCTTGGTAGAATTCACTATTACATGTGCGGTGCGTCTTTATGCCTACGTATATTTTGCTTATGACCGTGGCATTTCTGTTCATTATATTTCATTTGCTACGCTTCCAACAGTGGCACACAATTATTTCCATCGTGTGGTAAAGCTACGCAGGTGCGCCGACGATCGATACACTGCTCAGCAATGTCGATTTCAATATAATGCAAACACATTGCATTATTTCTTATTTTGTTGTGCTTTCTATGCTGTTGCTGGAGTGTCGTGTGAGGTGTGCTTGCACTTAAAACTCGTACATGTAGCAAGTGTTGTCTGTTTGCGGTGCGGCTTTTGCGTTATTGCTTCTTTAATATGGCCCGTGCACACGCGCATACGTTGAATTATTTGTTCTGCCGAGACCTACACGACCACAATAAATTAGCCTTGCTTCCCGCTGGCAATCATGTGCTGAAGTGTTCAAATGATGTAAGTTTAGCTGTGCTTGCAGCACCTCCTTCCGGCACATGTGTTGGCTCGAGTACAAATGCTTAATAAAATCGAGCCATGAGTTGTCGGGCATTACGTTGTCACAGTAAGCACGCTGCATCTATATGCACTACTTCAAATGATCGACCAATCAGGCATATTTCAAACGAAAAAGTATACATCAATGTGTATGCACACTTTATCATAAGAACTGCGTTCGCAATGCACCCACAATAATCACGAAACATGCCTCGCATTGTCTCCGTGATTACAAGTTCATATTAGAAAAATGACATGGCACAACTTAGACGCACTTGTGCATACATGGAACGCTTTGTGAATGATTGCAGCACTAACACTAACTCACAAATTAGGCTGTGGAAGAAATGCCTCACAAAACTAAATAAACGCAATTGCACAAATGCTTTGCACATTTAGCCACATGAGACCTGCCTTGGAACAGTTGAGAGATGCACATAGTTATCAACAGCAGCTCATCCGATATGCAGTTAGCATTGCAGATTAACGGATACCAGCAAACGTACATTGCAAAACAGTACACCGTCGATGCATACGGCTCACACAAGCTTAAACTTTCAAAATGTTATGTGCTATGCTAGCATGCAGGCTCGTGGCACAATAAACTCGAAAGGGACAAAACAATGGTCAAGCTGCATGACATTGCCAATGAAACCTCATTTGTCTGAGTTAACGGAGTGCGATCGTGAACATGTTCATAGGTGGTGCAGCTGCACGTAAACACACATGTACATGGAACTCCCTGAATACGTGCGTGCAACAGGATACAGCTATTCAAGCAGGACGCATAAGAAAATTCTGATGCCTGTCGGCCATTGCAAAACTAGAAGCAAACACGTCATCATCATCATCATCAGCCTGGTTACGCCCACTGCAGGACAAAGGCCTCTCCCATATTTCTCCAACTACCCCGGTCATGTACTAATTGTGGCCATGTGCCGGCAAACTTCTTGATCTCATTCGCCCACCTAACTTTCTGCCGACCCCTGCTTCACTTCCTTTCCCTTGAAATCCAGTCCGTAACCCTTAATGACCATCGGTTATCTTCCCTCCTCATTACATGTCCTGCCCATGCCCATTTCTTTTTCTTGATTTCAACTAAGATGTCATTAACAGGCGTTTGTTCCCTCACCCAATCTGCTCTTCTCTTATCCCTTAACGTTACACCTATCGTTCTTCTTTCGATAGCTCGTTGCGTCGTCCTCAATTTATGTAGGACCCTTTTCGTAAGCCTCCAGGTTTCTGCCCCGTACGTGAGTACTGGTAAGACACAGCTGCCATACACTTTTCTCTTGAGGGATTATGGCAACCTGCTGTTCATGATCTGAGAATGCCTGCCAAACGCACCCCAGCTGATTCTTATTCTTGTGATTCTTTCAGCCTCATGATCCGGATCCGCAGTGACTACCTGTCCTAAGTAGATGTATTCCCTTACTAGTTCCTCAGTCTGACCCGTCCTCACGTCCTTAACACGTTCTCAGTGTGACCCGAAATGTCTACCGGTCATGCGAAACACACAAAGGAGATAATGAATGACTGCTCCCACCTCGCCGTGTTGTTCACAGGGAGGTGGGACCAGTCAAGCTGGCGTTATGCAGCTTTTATCCTGCCATCCCCACTGCTTGCATGCACCTGTGTACTTATTTGGTAAGCAAACATATAACTTCAAAACGCTGTCACAACAAACGTTCTAGCGCATAGGACATGTGAATATGTGTGCGTACATGTTCACTGCTGCACAAGTATAGACAACGTGGTTCACATTGGTGCACAGTGGCAATAAGAAATACATGGGTTAAAACCGGTACGTATAGCGTCCAATAGTGTGCGCTAATGGATGCAAATTCTACAGAATAATTACAAAACACAACGAAGTACTCCAAAGCGTCCCGCGCAGATGTTGCACAGATACGCATATAAGACGAGGACTGATTCCATTCATAAATAAATGATTGCGCTTCTGCGGCACGCTGTACAATAATGTCTATCAGGGATACGAACATTAGACAGTCATACCGACGAGTGAGCAATAACACGCTGGTGTGCAGAAATGCAATGCCATTGAGTAGTGTGTACATTGGAAAAACAAACATAGAAAATGTTACACACGGTATGAGAGACATGATCGTGTAGCACGAAACTTTTGCACTGCTGTGCCTCCACAAAGTGCGCACATGAACGAAACGAAGCGTTACGTGATATGAAATGTCGTAAACCCTCTTTGCTAGGGAAAGGGCCCGTGTCTGTGCATTTACAAGTCATTATGAATCGTCACACCCTCAGACTTAAATCTTATAATGCTGTTACACTAACGTGACGAAAACAGGGTGAACGCGGGACATTCAATGAGCAAAACGAGAAGGTGAGAGCGGGAGCCAAGATTTCGGCAAGTGGACTCGTCTTTTTAATGTACACATATGGTGAAAGCGGAAGACAACGTTTCGACAAGTACATTTGTCTTTGGTCAAGGCAACATCGGTTTTATGCTACACTGCTATGGACACATAACATTATTGTGCAGCGAAAAGGCTCATCCAAGCACTTGATAAGGAACCGACATTAACGTATGTTCCAATTATACAAACACTATAGCAACACAGGTCTATTCAGTGGTATTCAGACGTACATGAACGAACGAACACGCAAGCAACGAAAGAGGAACACGGAAGGCAAAACAAAACGAAACAATGCTCAATTAATAAATACATAAGAAATAACTATTGATAACTAATAATAATGATACTTAATATTAATACATAATTAATAACTATTATTAACTAATGATAATAATACATAATAAACAACTAGCCTCCTGTGTCAGGTCCTGCTGACACAGCCGGAATGAAAACCAATAGAAAAAAAGTATTCGGGCTGCCGCGGCAGGTTCTGCTGCCGCAGGATCTCGGTGAATGTCGCAGTCAGCATTGTCAATGGCGCTAACTGTGCCTGCATCAGCTGTAGCTTTGTCTCCTGACGCCCCATCAGGTCACAGAGGCGATAAAGCGATCCTGTCCATCGCCGCCGTTTGCTGTGAGAGGAGTGCAAAAAAAGTACTTCACATTGGGTGTGTCCTCACGCGGGTGCACTTCTATATTCGTTTGCTTTGCGGAACCAATGCAACGTTACGTCATGCACTTATAGGACTACCTTGTCCGATTTGTAGCATTCACACAGAACAAACTTGCAGTGTTGCCTCTAGCAGCCTCAGAGTTATGTTACACACGTACTTCTGGAAATGGAAGTGACATGTTTTTGCTGTACGGATATCAGTGCGTTCTATTAAACGGTATGCAGGTTAAGGTAGCAGGTGTAATACGCAATTTATTCGTGCCGCATTTATACACCCGCATCGCGATATTTCACTTAGATAGCATACGGAGCAAGAAACATTTAGGAGTGGAAACTCCGCTGTTTGCGGCGACCAGAAAAGGTCACAAGCCCGCGGAGCCGTTATCGTGCTGGCGGCGCCTGGCGACCTGGAAAGAAATTACCGCCGTTGAGAGCGCGCCGAAGCCGCCTGCCCGCTCGCTGCATTTTTTTTTTCACTGCGGCTTCTACGACGCGCCGCATGGCGCCGCCACTGTATACGGCCCCGTCGGTGCATACAACGATTGTGACCTTATCTGGTCGCCCGCGCGCGCTTGCGCTGACGGGAGTTTCACCTCCTAAATGTCTTACTCCGTGGTTTAGCACCACACTTGGCAATGTAAGTTGCTGAACATGTGTGGCACACTTCGGCCAGTAGTTCTGGTTATATGGGATACCTGCATATAAAGGTAGCGCTAGTACGTAATTATATTTCATGTTATTGTTTCGTTTGCGACAATAACGTTAGCCTAAATGTGAATCACACATACCAACCGCACTCTACCACAATACAAACTCAGAAGCGCCGCCCTCAGATGTATCCTGCAGTCTACATAACGTGCTTACAGGTGTACGGCTTGTAAGATGCATAAAACAAGAACACAAGCTCCTCGTGCAGTATACCTGACTTAGGCATTCATTACATGTTGGCAAAATGATAGTGTAATGCTCACACTGCTGTACTTCCCGCCATCCAATCTTGCGTCCGTGCACATGCGTCAGTGCCTGTAATTTTACTAACCTCACGAATTTGCTATACGCTGCACCATGAGAACACATGTTACAGCTATCGTTATGTTCTCTCACTCGCCGAATGCCACTACAACCTATTGGTCGCACCACCTACCTATCTTTACGGCACTACTACCGCTCATTGCCAAGCACAACCACTACACTGCCAGTCGCTGTCATCCTTATTCCTGCACACATTCCCTTAAAGAATTGTGCCTGAGGCAGGCACTCAACCAATGCATTGCTTATGATGGCTGACTATACTGCATGCCTCGTTACCCATGAGAAGTGCACACCTTCCTTCACTCGGCAAGCATTTCGCGCTGGATGGTGGCTTGGCTCTGTGCCACATGCACAGTGCGCGCACGATTCAGCACTGCTTGCTGGAGCAAGACGCCCACGTCCCGCGGAGCAATTGGGTTCCGTGAGGTACCTGAATTAAATATAAGTAATTACAGATGCGGTCAGCGCTCGCGAAGAAAGGAAGAATGAGCATGCGTGGTACATCAGAGGAACACACAGTGACAGGACATGTAATCCTTTCAACTGTCGATGCGCATTACTTCAACCGCAAACGCGACACAAGCAAATTATTTAATGCCTCGGTTCTGCAGGGCGTTGATATAGGTAGGCAGTGTAGTGCACTAACACAGCAGCGTATATCAAAATCGCTATCCTTTCCGGGCTGTCAAGGTGGTCGGAGACCGAAAATGTAAACAAAAGCAGCATTGCTTTCACACTGCGACGTATCCAGAATATTGTCAGCTGCACTTCTGCATAGGATTTTCCTTTAAGTGGTGGTTGTGCAAAGCTAACGAGGTCCAGGTTACTTCGAAAATTCATCACCCCTAGGCTGTCTGCTTTGGCGTACGAAAAAGTGTGATATGAAAGCCTTTCTGATGAAACCAGTTACATGCTAAACAAAGTACACTATACAAGAGTACATTTTTGCACTTAACATAATATCAGGATGTGAGCGGCGCCAGCATGTAACTTCGTTTTTCATGTTCATCCTTTCAAACATTTCCAATTTCTACTTTGTGTCCACTTTTCGGTGTGCGTCTTGCATACCTTGGACAGTGGACAACAGCTAAACATATTGCTAAAGCACAATTTTTACATCATTTCAAATTCATCAACATCACTATCCTTTCAGTCTTTGCCTCCCATCAATGCAGTTGTAAGTTACGTGCATCAAGAACTGCTGGAGCAAGCTTGAAACAGCGCGAATATTTTGTGTAATGCACTATGCGTTTTATACCATAAGCTCTCATCTCGCACAACTGCACCCTACGGCTTGGCCTGGCAAAAAAATATTGCATACAACACCTACGCTTGTTGTACTCATTGTATGTGTCCACAAGTGATACGTACAGTGGCTTACCCTCGCCGGGCCTTGACCTTCTTGGCCGGGCGGGTTTCGAGGCACGATGCGTGCCTGTTGCCCCACTGGGGCCCGGCTGCGACTCTTCACCTCTTTCGGGGTCCTGGCGAGCCGCTGCTGATGTTTCGCTGGCCTAGTAATATGCCAACATTAGGGTGGATATGTTATAGCACCTGTAAACTGAATATCACATACAATATGCTACAGCTTTGCACTATGCCCCGCCTGCATCCTCTTTTGAAAACTGTAAAGCTACAGAGGACACAGTTTCAATTTGAACACAAGGTCGTGTTGCTTTACCCTGCATTACCACTTCAATGGTCGAGTAGTTAAGAGGATCTAGACGGCACTACGTAGGGCATGTGTTGTCCACCACGATTGCATAATGTGCACACTTCAGGCTGCTCTGTATTTCATGCTATTTGCCATCACAGTGCACTTCCGTGACCTGTTTAGGCACTTGCATCACCATCAAAAAAAAAGCACACAACAGTACACTTGCAAATAGTATCCTTACATCGGAGCTACTTGAGACGAAAAAAGGCTCTCCGAGCCCGACGGAGCTGCCACATCCGAGGAGCTGAAGAACGCGGCCTTGGACGCCGCCCGTTGCCCTGCAAGGAAAAAGTGCGCTCGTAAAAAGGCGAACTGCATTCATTAAAACCTACTTTTCACTCACCTCTGCTCCGCCGAAAACGTTACGGCACCTCGCCTGCATTTGTATATGAACTCCGACCACCACAACCTCCACTGTCTGTCTTAACTGGCGGCCCTTCTACATTCAGCAGTGCTGCCAGTTCTTTCCACAAATCGTCCCTTCTTGCGGCCGAAAAATCCCCATCGAATTCCCCCGACCTACTACGTGGTTGGAGTAAACACGAAAACTTAGCTCAATAGGAGAGACACTTTCAGCCCCCCAAACTGTTACTGCTTTGTTGAGGCAACAGGTGCAGCAACCTTAAACCTAACCTTGTTTTGCAACTGCTGGTACAGGAAACCGAAGCTAAAGCTGCTTTACTAGAGCAGACGGTGCAGCTAACCGTAACATTATACAGTCGTAATTTCAGACAACTTCAACCGTGGCACAAGATCAAGTTGGATCCAGAGAAGGTCCTGTTAGGAGCAAGCTCCCCTTCCTTGGCAAGGCAAGGGCGTGCTTTTGGGCGGGAAGCAAGGACCCGCTTTAGAAGTCGAACTGCTCTTGCTTGGAAAACCAAGGGCGTGTCTTTAGCCGGGGGGCACGATCCCGCTTTAGGAGACGAACTCCCCTTCCTTGGCGAGCCAAGGGCGTGTTTTTAGGTGGGAGGCACGGATCCGCTTTAGGAGGCGAACTCCTCTTCTTTGGAGAACGAAGGGCGTGCTTTTGGGCGGGGGGCACGATCCCGCTTTAGAACTCCCCTTCCTTGGCGAACCAAGGGCGTGCTTTTTCACGGAGAAGCACGAACCATTCTCTGGACCACAGACCTGTCCTGCTTCGCTGTTCAGCCGGCGCAGTTAACCAAGAGCCCTGCACTGCTTCGCTTTGGTCAGCTGGTGCAGTTTACCAGAAGCCAAGTCCGCTTTGCTGAATCAGCAGGTGCAGTAACCTAAGCCTCCTGTTTTGCAACTGCTGGTACAGGTAACCGAAGCTAAAGCTGCTTTTACTGAATCAGACGGCGCAGCTGACCGTAAGAACAAACGAGTGGTAGACCTAGTGTAGAGTGTAGGAAACCCCTTAGAGATTCGTGAAGTGAAGCACGTGGCTTCAGCAAGAAGCGACCGAAGCCGCTGGCGAGCAAGGCCGCTTAGGACAATGTAGGGAGGAGTCCGCGTCGCTCCCGCAGGTGGAGCGACTCAAAGGCTGGTAGCCTAAGGCCCTTTATTCAGAGAGGGCAAAAAAGTTACACCCGCGCGGCCATCTTGGGCCAATGAAACGCTACTTAGCTCCCCAAGCTGACGCCTGGCTATACAGGGGGCACCACGAGGAGGTAAGCGTCTCTGAAGCAGCCGAAAACTGATCCTGTGCTGCTTCGCACGGTGCTTCGCAGGCATGGTGTTGTGGTGGCCTTTGTTCATCTATAAAAGCAGGCAAACTGGCCGACTGCGAGCAAGACCGCTACGGAATTGAACACATTTTCTGGAATGGAGCCTTTATTTCCTAAAAATAAATGTTGTCATGCTATTTCTTCTTTTGAAACCTGCAATTGAGTAGAAAAAATACACTCTGGAACAGTGCCGTCTGTTCACAATTCAACGCTTGCAATGCACATTTACCAAATTTTTGGACGGCAGCAGAAGGGCAGCAGACGACTCTTCGGCTATGTCCCACACGTCTTCTTCGAGGCCTCCGCTGAAGCTTTGCCATTCTTTGCATTACCTTGCAGGTGCGCGAAAACATTGCACACACCCATTCTGAAAATGAAACGGCCATTATAAAACTTGCACACGCGCTACGCCGCTTCCTTTCGTCTTTGGTCAGCTCTACCCATTTTCAAAATGGGGCGCCAAGTTTACACGACGCCCGTCTGGCGGTGGCCGATGGCTGACATACACACGGACAAACAAAGCGCGTCGGTTTATAACATCACCTAAATTGTCCTTCGCAAGTATGCTAGTTGTAGCACAATTTATTCATTAAAATATAAGATTTCACAGTTCTTTTTCCCATTCATTTTACTTAAAGAGGCCGCAGTCAACCGGAGGCACTGCGCAGAAGCGTACTGCGGGCACTACTCTCGATACCAACACACCCGAGCCGTTCTACACTCGCCAAGCGCGATCCTTCATGCGATGTGAAACATTAAAGTACAGGCGTTGGTAGTGCACGCTGACGTCACGGGTATGCAGTCGCTTGGATTATTAAATGTGACTTTCTCGGCGGCGAAACTTTCGCGGAAGACGAACATTTCAGAATACGGCCCCGACGTTGCCCTTTACGTGAAGACATGTCGAGACTGCCAGCGACACAAGACACCATCGACAAGGCCGGCGGGATTACTGCAGCTCACTGGGTGTCCTTGCCGACAATCGACACAGGTCACGCGGTTGATGCTGGTTTACGCAAGGAACCCGACAATGCCATGCAGCCGCACGTCACCGATGAAGAAAATGTCGACATCGCCACCTAACTCCAGCGCGCGAAATAAGCCCGACAGCTCAACCGCCTGCGCATCAAGAACCAGCAGAGGACCGACAGCCGGAACTACAATCTTCGACGATGCTACGTGGAATACCAGCCCGGCAACCGTGTTTGCGTTCGAACCCCGATACGCCGACGAAGACTCAGCGAGAAACTATTGCGACGCTATTACGGACCCTGCAAGATCATCCGACGTACTGCCGCACTGGACTATGAGGTCGTGCCAGACAGCATTTGGCCATCACAGCGGCGCCGCACGATCTGTAGTGGTGTCCACGTGCTGCGTCTTAAGCCCTTGAATGTGCGCTGACGAACTTTGCGTTTTCGTTGAATCTTTACTACGGGTGTTTTTTGATTTTGTGTTTGTTTGCAGCATCGGGATGATGCTTTTTATGAGGGAGGTATTGACACGGGGGGGGGGGGGGCGTACTTGTTTATCTTTCACCGGGTGACCTCGTTTTCCTGTCTACCAAATGTTAGAGCGCAGGACGCGCCTGCATGTATCGGAAGTTTATGGAATGTTATCGATGGTTCTATCCGCTGTGTGCTGCCGCCGAAACTTGTGCAATCTGATTTGCATGTATGCGTGACGCGATTAGTGTAGTACTTTCTGAAAGACACGCGGGCATCAGCAATTTTTCTAGAACCATCGATGACTCATACGTAAGGTCGACGCGCTTGACCGGTTGATCAGACTTCTCACGATCGCCGACTGTGTTCGCCGTTTTCGTTCCGGGTTCATTGCGACTTGGTCTTGTGGGCACATGTTCGCCCAATAAAAGTTAGTTTCGCCATTCCCAGTTTTCCTACTGCGTTCATGACGGTCATTACAACGTGACGATTTTGGCACGTTGTTTCCATTGCGCATTGAACAAAAAATCCGGCAATGGCTAAAGGTCGTTGACGGTTGGCCAGGCTTCACTGCAGGAGTGCTAAACGACCTAATCTTTAGGCACAAGGACGATACTCCATTTTACTTTTTGGCATGAACATCATGAAGGCATGAGAACTGGACATCCTAACAGGCCATCTTACCGGAGATGCTGACCTTGGCCAGGAGAATGAACAGCCAAGTGGCCGCAGAAGCACTCCACTCGCTGCTGATGCCCTTGTATTGATGGACGTTGGGCTGGCAGCAACATGGAAGATGCTCTTATGGAATTTTTTAAACGCTGGCCTGTCAGGTGAAGTGCTGCGGCACCTGCTACTGCAGGCGATCCACCATCTACGCGTGTGGCCTAAGATTGGTGACAGTTGTGCGCGTCTGTCTTTTGGCAAACGTCCTTATGGCAAAGTTGCGCAGCTGTCGAGTTCATGAATGTTCACACAATGGCCTGAGCACATTTGAGAGCCCAGTGAACAACACTTTCACATACTTTTTGATGCGTGACATGGCCTCAAGTCGCTAAGGACCCCCCCCCCCCCCCGACACAAAGGGATTGCCAGAAGCAGGATATACGGGGTAAACTGCATTTTCATAATTAACATTGCTTCTTTTAAAAATAGTACACATGTTTAACAATGCAGAGTGATGCTCACACTCAGACAGAATGCTAGGTGTGTTAGTGGGTCGTTTTGCAAAAAGATTCCTTCATTGCATTCCTTACTTTTTATTGAACACGGTCATTTAGGGTATGTCGCTACATTTGAGAAAAAGCTTTAAAAGGTCAATACGAGAGTTAACATCATGTTCGTCTTGCTAGCAAAATCAATGCGGGATTGTAATATAGTTGAACTATAAAAGCAGTGGAAACATTTTTATATTAATAATGTGCCTAAATGAACGTGTCATGCTATCAGTGATATGGTAACAACTAACTGGCAGGTTCCCAAGGAAAACTGGCAACTGTGCCATGATATTGGACTGTGCAATGAGACCATAGTTTCCATATGTCTATGTTGTAGCACGTGTTACTAAACACTTTATAAATTACCAAATCTTTCTTTTTTTTTTGCAAACGCTTCTCTAGAGTATTCCCCGTATTGTCTAACTCTACAGCATGTCTCAACCATTGTGGTTCACTTCACAGGCTCCTGTATAAAGAAACACGCCACACACAGGAATGCGAATCAAGGAAATCAAGTGTTTGCATAAGAAGAGCCTCTTCGTAACGAATATTTTATTTACGTGCTAGGCATCTTCAAAATTCATCTAAGTGGTTTGAGATACCTTTTAAAAGATGCCACTTTATTTTTACCCTTGATGATAAAGAAATAGGAAACCTGCAAATGAAATACGCTAAAACTTGTTAAGCTTTCATGAGGTAACGATAGCAATCGCAATGAAGTATGTCGCATCTGAAAAATAAAGTTAAGGTCCATGCGACTTTACGTAATATAATTTCATTTTACGACATTACATTGCATACAAATATTTTATAAAAAATTAGAAAGTATAAAAAGATAGAAGCAGATTTTCCATAAATCCATAGCTTTCCAACAAAAATAGATATATTGCAGTTCCGTAAACAGCGTTTGTGAGTGCATGTCAAGCGAATATATGCAATACTATATAAATTTAATGTACGGACAATTTTTACTGTTTACAAAGCCTTAGCGAAAGTCGAACACACAAATAGTGCGACATTCCAAAGTGGTACATATCACAACAATCTTATCTTCTGTTGTACTGTGAAGGTGAACTAGGGAACTGTTTTGTACTCCTAGCTTGCGGAGTGGCAAAAAACACTGTCAGTCTCCAGAAATTTAAGAATATGTAACATTTTCCTACCTATTTCTTTAGAATCTTTCAATTATCCACTATGATCCTATATACAAGAAGTTGTTTCGTTTCACTAAACTGCTTTGCGAGTTTGGTGTGGGTCCTGCGCCTATACCTTCTTTAATGGCGTGCCTGTACAAGTGACATTTGCGATCTCACAATATTAAAAATCTCTAGAATGCTGTTCCTATCCAGCAGATGCGGCATGCGCTAACTTTGGCCCTAAGTGCCTGGTCGCATGGCATTAGCTATGCGGCTGTGACTTTTTCATTGCACAAAATTAAGCTTTCTTAAAAGTGAATGTTCCATTGATGAGAACAGGTGACAACATTCAACAAAAGTGGTCTTCGACTCTAAACTGAGACTTGACTTTCTCTACAACATTACAATTCTCCAGCAGCTCCAGCAAAAAAAGACTGAATGCAGCCAACAAGCTCTCACGGGCTCATGTGGAGTACTGCAGAGAGGTAAGGTTCTACTTATTCATGCGTGACACCATTGTGGCAAATACAGTAGTATCTGTTTTCTTTGTTTTTCTCTAACAGGTAATCAAAGTAAAACTTGCAGCTGAGACGTTCAGCGCATCAGTCTGCAAAGCAGTGGAATTTGCCCCGCAGCTGCATCTGCAGTGTTTTGAAGACTGCAATGACAACGCAAAATTCATCAGCGTGGTTGACAAGTAGGGACTGTGCGATTTTATTTATTTATTTCCAATACTGCTAGCTCTTGTGGGCTGTTACAGGGGTGGGGGAAAAAGAATTTTCCACAAACACGTATCGCCACTTCCGCAATAAACAAACAGTGCATTCAGCAAACATATATTGACAGTTTATGCTCAAATGATTCATTTGTGTGCGTTTCAATAAATACATATCATCAAGTTTGTTCCAATCGACTATAGTTTTCACAAGAAAAGAAAAATTGAAGGCATCAACGCGCGGCACATAGGGCATTACAGCATGAGGGCGACCTGTAGGTGGGGACACTCGTGCAGGCGGATGCAAGTATAGTCTGAAGTCCAAATTGAATTTACTGTTATACAGTTGGTATAAGAATTTCAACCTGGCTATTTTTCTGCGCGTTGCGAGTTCGGGCAAACCGGCACGAGATAATAACGTCGTTAGAATGCGTTCTTTGATAAGCATTAAAGATAAGCTGTGCGGCTAGTCTTTGAATTCGTTCCACTTTACACCCACTTCGTGCGGATCCCAGACTACACATGCGTATTTCAGTGCGAGCCGTGCAACTGTTTTGTACGCCTTGAGCTTTACCTCGGGTGTAGCATCTTTCAACTTTCGCCTTAACAGACCGAGTCTGCGTTAAGCAACACCACAAATGTGTTGAATGTGTTCGTTCCAATTCAAATTGTGCGTGATTGTGACCCCGAGATACTTAAGCTTACTAGCATGTTGATGTGGGCTATTATTTATTCTGTAAGTAAAAAGCAACGGGGTTTTCTTGTTAGTTACAGTCATGTAAGCTGATTTTTCGAAATTAATTTTCATGTCTCACGTAACACACCAGTCATAAATTCTTTGCAAGCATCTGCTCAACAACACTTGATCATGGACATTCTTAACGCGACAGTAAATAAGGCAATCATCCGGAAATAGACGCAGTTCAATATTAGGATGCAAGTCATCAGCAATAACATTTAAATATAATAGAAACAAAATTGGTCTTAAAACCAAACCTTTGGCACACCAGATAAAACAAGTAACGAGAATGCTCTTTCGCCTGCTATTTGAAATATTGTTTTCTGTTTGTAAGGTACACCAGATAAATCAGGTAAGGAGGATGATCTTTTGCCTGCTATTTGAACATAGTTTTCTATTTGTAAGGTACGCATGGCTCAATTTCACAATTTCCGTACTAACTCCAAGTTTATACAATTTCACAATACGTTTTGTGTGACACACCCGGTCAACAGGCATTAAAAGATTAAATTCAAGCACACGTTCAGTATACTTCAGTTAAGGCACACTATCAGGCCATCACCTAAACTTTCGGGAGGTAAAACAGCAGTTAAGTAAACATTACTACAATAACAATGCGTACTCATGTGCTTAAGAACATCAAATGTTTAAACCTAACAAAAGGAATTAAATTCTTACTCAGGAAAACTAGGGTCCTGAGTGACTAAGAGTTCGCCAAAGCACAGTGATTTGTTGTTGCCCTCAATATGACTCAGGCAAAACAGTTCGTTATATTCACTGCCATTAGTTTGTTAAAAATAAGCATCCCTTGAAGTCATTCAGTGATAACACATCTGTGTCAAGGAACGTTTCCAGTAAAATTATACAGACAGAAAGCTTGTAAATTTACTAATGCGTGATGATAAAAAAAGTCACAGGTGCAAAAAATGTTCTTGCAGTCGTTTTCATTCCTCGCGTGTACAGGCTGTTTCATACTTAAGGGACAACTCGGAGAGCATTGCATTGCAATGCGGCGAGCGCTCGAGCCAGGGGCGGCAGCAGCTCGCGCAGGCGCAAGCGCAGATGCTGCAGGGGCGGAGTCTTGAACAGCGTCGTCTGCTACAGCGGCGCGCTCTGGCCGCATTGTGTTAGCATTGTCGGGAAGCGTGCTACTGTCCGAGAAAACGTGCGTATTTCATCGTTGCTGCGTGAACTGAGCTAGTATGCTTTACTAAGCGTTGTGTCACGCCCACTGATACGCCTCGAGGGCAAGTTAATCCCTGAAAGGTACGGAGCAATTATAGACGATGTACTGATTCCGTGCGTTCTTGACGGCCCGTTCCCGGAAGGCGACTATATAGTCCAACACGAGAGGTTGCCGATCTACACTTCTCGTGTTGTGCAAGAACCGCTCGAAGGGGGCGGCGCCACTGTCCTGGAAAGGCCGCCCCAATCCCTGGACCTCAACATCATTGAACATCTCTGTTGCTCCTTCAAAGTATCGCTGGCGCGCCATCTTCTCCACGGTTTGTCCGAGGATAGGCCTTGGTCCACCATCGACAGCAAGTGGAACGCTCTGCGTTCCAATTACTCCGCTAAAATTTTTGCCAAGGAGTGACCGCACGAGCCTGGTTGCTGCTCGCTTCGCTCATCCCAGTTTCGGCCTAAGGTCGGTTTTCCCTCCTTCGCCGCCCTCTCTCTTGTTGGTGGACCTTTATAAGTGTCTCGTGCACCCGGCCGAGGTCGTTTGTTGTGCTGCAAGGACATACTTTTGACGTGATCGGCGTGTGCTGGTGTGTCATCGGACAGCGGCTGGGCTGATGGCTCATACCCACTAGTGGGATATGGCTGCTGTTCAGCCTACCGCCGCTGAACCTTCCACCGGGGGCAACCCCACTTCAGCGGGTTCTTCTCCGCGATCGGGCGGCTCTGTCTTTTCGGTGGACGGGGATCAGCCTGGAATCACGCGAAGGAGACCCCCCTGCTGCCAACGCTGGTCGTGGTGGGCTACCAGGCGAGGTCGACCTGCCATCTACTGCCCAAAACCGAGTGGATGGCGCGCTGACGGCGTCATTTCATCGCGCTGTCTCGCTCCAGAAGGAAATTATGGACATCCTATTTGATTCTCAGTGTAAAGTGACGAACGCCCAACGCTCACAAATCCTTGGGCATTTGCGGAAAATCCTCCAGGAGTGCGCTGATATGAGAGCGGTGGCGGCACGGCAGTGTGGGCGTGCTGACGAACTTCGTGAGCAGTTGGCCCAGACACGGTTGGGTGCCGCGGTGTGTCCCGGGGCGGACGTCCGGACCGGGGCTATGGCATCCTATGCTACCGTAGTCCGAGAGGGTGCGCCTTCAGTCCTAAGGGCGCCTGTTGGACCCGCTGCTGCTGCGCCGACCTCGGCGCCCACCCTGACCGAGGGAGCCACCGACACCCACTTCAGGCGAGACCATGAACACATTATGTTCTTATCACCTCTAGTTCCCACATCCTCTGCCGCTCGGGACATTCATTCTGTACTTAAAGCTAACATTGACCCCGTCAAAGAACAAATAGGAGCCGTTTCTATTCGAAAGACTTCACACGGGCTGACAATCCTTTCAAATGACAAGACATCAATGGACCGGCTTAAGGCTGCCCTTGAAAGAAATCATGTGACGAACACCACCCTGCCACTAATTTAGTTGCGCAACTCAACGCCCGCAATCCTGGCTTGGACTTAGATATCTCGTTATGCTCGGTACGTGTATCCATTAAAGAACGCTCGGGCAACTTTTCCCACGTGTTAGAAGTTACTTCTTCGGCGTTCCGCTCCCTCCTGAGCCGCGGGCGAGTTATGGTGGGCTGGACTTCGGCAGCGGTGGTAGAAGACCTCCATGTCCCCACTTGTACGTTTTGTGCGACTTATGGTCACCCTCGCCGTGCCTGCCCCGTGCGACAGCAGGAGGCTATGGCTGTCTGCACGCGCTGCGCGGGCCCACATCTTTACACACAGTGTACTGTTCGCTTGGGAGACGCGGCGGTGTGTTGTAACGAGTGCCGCAAGGCCGGTTTAGCAAGCACGCACCCTACTGGGGACCGTCTTTGCCCTCTCTTAGCCAGCCGGGTGGCCCGCTTGAGGGCTAGAACCGATTATGGCTGACGCCCCCCATAATGCTCCTGCGTCGCCGTGCGACGGCTTCAGTGTAGCGGATGGTCGGTCCCGCACTTGCACACTGTGGTGGACGTGTCCACTGAGCTTGCGTGCGAGACTGGGGCTGCCGTGCGGCGTCTTCTCTATTCTGCGACTTCATTTGTTCTTTATCTACGAATCTTTACTTACGGCCTCGTGCGTTGCTCGTTCTATCCCCACTAGCTTTTGCTCGTTTCTGATTCCTTTTTATCCCCTGCCTCTCACCATGCTCAGCGCCTCTCTGCGCCTCCTGTCCGATCTTCTCCCTTTGGCAATATATCGACAATTGTGTGACCTCCTCTACGGGATGCGTGCGTGCGAGGACGCACGCGTTTGGTTATTTAACGTGCTTCACTCTTCGCCCCGGCATCAGTGGCTTTTAGTTGGTTTTGGCCAGGGTGCATACCCTTAAGTTCTTGCAAGCTAACATTGATCACACCAGGGACGCGATGAAGGTGTTGGTCGACCACATGGACCGGGGCGGGTTCACATTTGCCATCGTCTCGGAGCCGCACATCCGAGATGGCAAAATTGCCAATGTACCACCTTCTTTAACAGCTTTCAATTCACTGGAGAACCCGCGTGTCATGCTCCTGGCACGAGCTCCCGGATTTGATTTATTCCCGACGTATATCTCGCAGTACGTAGTTGCGGTCAGCTGTGCTTGCCCGGGACAGGATTTTATTATCGTAGCGACGTACGCCTTACCGCATCGTCCTATAGACCCCATCCTCGATGAGCTCTGGCAATGCTTTTCACGGCATCCTTCTCAGAACTTTGTTTTGGCAGGCGATTTTAATGCCAAGCACGAGCTCTGGGGCCCTGTAGGTGGTGATATACGGGGCGTCCAGCTGGCAAGTTTTGCTAGTGGCAATGGTCTTCAAGTCCTGAATGACCCCGCTTCTGCCCCTACCTTCGACACACCATATGCCAGTTCGTGGATCGATGTTACGATGCTGTCCATACCTTTAGCCAGCAAGGGGTACATCTGGACAGTCTCGGACGCGGACACGCTTTCGGGCGACAGGTATATTGAATTTTCCCTTTGCGCGACTTCCGGTATTACAATAAAGCGTCTAACCACTTATGCGCAATGCGAGATGCTGCGCGCCTTGCAGTGCTCCGACTGGTTCGCACGCATGGATCGTTGTACCTTTTCCACTACCCTCTCGTTGGAATTGGTGTTAGCGAAATTCTATTGTATGTATGATGCGCTTTCTCGCAAGCACATGCGAGTCATTCGACAAAGGGGTGAGCGGGCCAATGCTTGGTGGACCCCACAATTAGGGGAGGAGCGGGCAAAAGTGCGCGCGATGCGACGCTGGGTTCAGCGGACAAGGGACCCTGCGCTCCGTACGATTTTCCGGCAGCAATATGCCAACGCTTTCGCGGTGTACAAACACCACATCCGGATTGCAAAGGACAGCTTCGAAAAAACAGTCTGTCGTGATCTCACGGCAAAAAACCTATTTGGCAAACCGTTTAAACTGGCATTTGGTAAACACGTCGCACCGATGCCCCTTCCCCCGCTCGCTCTATCTCCGGAACGATCTACGGTCTCCATTCTCGGCTCTGCCGCGTTGCTCTTGCGGGAGCATGTGGCGACTGACGATCCGACCTCTGACGGCGAGTTCCACCAACGCCTTCGGCGGCTCACCACTTCCCCCTATCCATGGCACAGCACGGACCGCCCGTTCAGCATGGCAGAGGTTGACCATGCCATCTCGATAGGAAACCCTCGTGCGGCGCCGGGGCCCGAAGGCCTCACAGGCATGTTTGTCCGGCAACTTTTTCAGCAGCATCCCCACTTCTTTCTGGCAGTCTTTAACAGTGCTCTTAAACTGGGCCACTTCCCCTCTTGTTGGAAGGTCGGCAGAATCATTTTTACATTAAAGCCTGGTCGTCCCTCGCACCTTCCATCCGCATATAGGCCCCTTGTTATGAACTCGTTATTCGGTAAGATCCTCGAACGCTTACTAAATTCCCGCCTATACCATTTCCTGCACTCCAACAATCTCCTTCACCCCCGCCAGTTCGGCTTTACACATTGATCGTGGTGCCCTTCAGGCACTCTACGCATTGCGTCAGAGGCTGTGCGCCCTGAAATCCTCCAAAACTCCAGCCGTCCTGATTTCCTTAGACTTTACTGGGGCCTTTGACAGCGTGTGGCACGACGCGGTTCTTTTCTTCTTCCGCAAGCACCGCTGCCCGATCAACCTCTACAACCTGCTCCAGTCCTTCTTGACGGGGCGAACGGTTGTCTTTCGCTCGAACGCGGGAGAGGTGAAAGCACGCTCGTCGATTGGCACCCCTCAGGGATCGCCGGTCAGCCCTCTCTTATGGAATATAATTATCTATTCCCTTTTAGACCTTGACCTTCCTGCAGGAGTAAATATGCAGGCCTATGCGGACGACACCGTTCTCCTCATTACTGGGACGTCGCGATTGCAACTGCAGGCCTTGGCGGAATCTGTCCTTACCTTGGTCTGTAATTGGTCTCGACAGAACAAGGTTCAAATTAGTCATCCAAAATCATTCTTCGTATTCTTTAACAACGGTCACATAGGCACATCAAAGCGCCGACCGTCTATCCGCTTGGATGGAGCTTTTCTGCAGTGCCAAGATCGCATCAAGCTCCTTGGTGTGGTCTTTGACGACAAACTTACTTTCTTTGCCCACGTTGACTATATTAAATCTAAATCAGAGGTATTGGCTTTTCGATTACTAAATTTTATCCGTTTACATCGCGCGCTTCCTAAGGCACTTATTTGTCGCCTCTACCGACAGGTCCTGCTGCCTGCGGTTGCATACGCGTCCCCAGTTTGGTGGCCTCCCTTTCCCTCCACCCACCTTACTACGCGGGTGCTGTCTGCCCAGCGGTCCCTTCTGGTAGCCATGACGGGCGCGTACCATACGACGCGCACGTCGGCACTTCATGTTCTCGCTAACTGTCCCCCCCTTACTGTGGAGCTAGATCGCTTGGCGGCAGAGTTTTCCCTGTTTACACTTCGACAGGGGTTGAATCCTTTCATCCACGCTTACTTGACTTCCCCTGCGACCCGTGGCAGGAACACCCTAGTGAGCGCGTTCGGTTCCGCTTCACGCGCCTCACTCCCGAGCAGGCGCATAAGCTTTCCCAGGTTCCGGTCTACCATGTTTACACGGACGGTGCCTTCACCACTACTGCGGCAGGCGCCGCGTTTGTAGCTTTCGATCGGAGTGGTCATGTCGTCCGTGTGGGCAAGTACCGGGTAGTTGGCGCTTCTAGTGCATTCGGCACGGAGCTTTGTGCGTATGAAGAGGCGCTGATATATGTAGCAACCTTGCACCACACAGTGTACTTGTACACTGACTGTCTGTGGCCCTGTCACGCTGGCGCTGTGAGGGGGAGCAGTTAAGACGCGTTAGAACTGTGCTGCGTCTCCTGGCACACACCGGACCTGGTGTCCTGTTATTTCACGTACCAGGACACCGGGGCATACTGGGCAACGAACTTGCAGACACTGCCGCTTCATCTGCGTGCACTACTGGTGCAGTGCGTACGAGCGCCCTCTCCATACGCTCGATCAGAAAGCGCTTCTTTCAGATCGCAGCGAACCAGTGGCACGACTACTGGCAACTGGAAGGCCGAAGCACCAGCCTCTATGCTTGGGTGCCCAGTGTCCACTCGATTCCTCATTGGTTCCCTCCTAACCGCCTCCTCGTTCACCTTTTCACGGGACATGGGCACTTTCCCTATTACCTGCATCGATTTCACCTCAGTGCCACAAATTTGTGTACCTGTGGAGCGGAGTGCGCGGGAGTGGAACATTATTTCACCGAGTGCCCGCGTACTGCGCCGATCGTGGCACAAATGTGCGCTCACTCGCGGTTCGAACAGGTGACGCCAGCAGTATACTCGTCGTTGCTACATACTAAACGACACCGTGCATTATTAATTCAGTTAACTCTTGCCATCGTGCGCTCTGTGCCGGCACATCCTGCCACAATACCTTTTCCGGATGCCACATGACTTCCCTTCCTCCTTCTACTCGCTCTGGCACGCCTTCATGTTACTTTTGCATGTTTGTTCGTGCCTTTGGCACTGCACATGCCTACCGTGGTGGGGTCTTTACCCCGTTGCCAATGGTACTAACTGCATGCTTCATCTCCATTGCCTCCCTTCATTTCTTTCCTATCCTTCTACTGCAGAGTACTATTCTATCTTCTAAAAATACCAGCACGTTTTCTGTATCTTTGCCTCCTCCTTGCCCAACCCGGGCATGTCTGATGTAGCTCCTCCAGGTCACCACCAGTTCATGCTGCTCTGAGCCTACTCCGGACCCAGCCTTCTGTCACGCCGCGCTGCGATGTACCGGACAGATGCACCGCTTTCTGTCCCTTGGCACAACCGCCGACAGACACACAACCACCGGAGCCGACTGGCCTCTTTTCGTATTGACATACAATAAAGATGCAGCATCGAAATGATCGCGCATCACTGCCGGAGCCTTAGGCTCATTACAACCTAAAGGAGCATGCCCCTGGTAGACATGTGGTGCTAATCCTGGTGACCTACTTCGTCCTCCAATACCTCCTCAATGATATCATTGGCTTCAGCTCAGAATTGTTTTTTTTTTTCAAATATTGGCTTTTGTATCTAAATTTACTATGGATCATCTCTCGTGATGATCCCTCATTTTTTATATTTTACTTGGCGTTAAGCCCGTTATACCGCAAGGTGGTGCGGGCCTCCCCCCTTTTCTTTTTCTGTTCTTTTTGCTCTGGGGGAAACACTTAAGCTTAAGCTAAGCTAAATAATTGCGAGGACTGTTAAATACATTTAAAACATGACACAACTTCTCCACTTGGAGTACTGCTGGTCGGCGGACTTGAATTCGTAGGAAGCATTGCTTCCTGTCCTCAGTGGTACAGTTGCTAAAGAAATAGATACAAACACACCAACAGTTATGCAACAATTGCTGGTGCTTGCTCAACGTTTCGCGAACGGCATGCACCCCTGCGAAGTATGAATGCGCATACATAAAATGCTTCCTCTGTTGTGTGACTTGCACCGCGGTTATTCACAACAGTTATTTGTTGTTACTTCCCCAGACAAAAAGCTATTCCACAGTTTCGTAGGTATGCTCTTTTTGGTGAGAACTGAGATTTGGTCTTACAGGGCATTCGACCTGCTTAATTGTAGCAGTCCCGTGGCAAAAGGGCTCAGGGCTCCGCAGCAACCTTACCTTCCACTTCCAGAGGGAGGCCATAGAGTGCGCTGGCAGGGAACCGATAGCTCTGCAACTGGTCACCAGAAAACCAGTTGTGCAGGACAGTAGGCATATGTCAGTGATCTCACAGGCATTCATGCTGAAGGGTGTGTCACATCTGGCGCAGGAGATCTTCGAGGCTGACTTTTATAACACTAAGATAGGCCAGGACTTTGTAATTTAGACAACCCTTGTATTCTGTATAATCAAGGCTATTTCTGAACTGCTTTACCTAAATAACTAGCATTTGTGGTTGGCACCTAAAAATTGAAAGGTTTATTTATTTTGCTCGATTTTATTGACTTTATTTAATAACTTATCACCTCAATAGCGCGAAAGTTTGTATGTAATATTTCAAGCTCAACTTTATGAAAAATCGGAAACGTGACTGCTGTTTCCAGTATTTGTTTTTCTCTCAAGATACATCTACAGTAGTAGGCTCAACCAGAAGCCACTTGGGATATACTTTAGCTGTAATAAGCAACGTGGCGGCTGGAACAACCCTTCGGCAGCCCAGTTCCATAACACGTACAGAAGAACGCTGGTACATGCACAAGTGGTGTCGCCGAACAATGCGAATGTGATGCCACAGATATAAGGCATATGCCTTTCAAGAAGCCAAGGGGAAGATAACAGCTGCATTTCAAGAGAAGCCGCCGACTAAAAGCTGACGTGAACATTCACACAGTCATTGCTGGAGCACGATTACACTGACCTGAGTGTGTTCTCCATTGAGATGGTGCACTATAGTGGAGGCTTTGTAGTAAGAGGGGTATTGGAACGACTGCTTTGTGCAGACTGCGCACAGTTTTTCGTGTAAGACACAAAGCGTAGCATACTCACTCCCCTAAAAAACAACGGTGGCCTCATTGAGGCAGCTGCCTTTGTGCATGCTGCACTGTATGCCGCGGAAAAGGTCATTCGACTAGGCACCACAACAGGCAAGTCCCAAATTGAGCCCACAACACCAAGGAGCTGGCAGAGCTTTGCAGAGAGGCGTGTCTCAATGCTAAATGTAATGGACTCCTATCGTGAAGAACCACATGTGGCAGACCTCACGAAAGTGGTTCAAAGAAAGTATGCGGTCTTTCGCCTTCGTGTACTGGCTTGACGCATCACCACCATATGTTCGCCACATACTCACCAAGCAAGTTCTGTTTGCGCACCAATAGAGCTTACTCTGTGTGCTAATACCACTCTTGTAAATACATTTTCAAGATACCTTCACGTTGCACTGCCAAAAGTCCTGTGCAATTGTATATATTTATTACTCATTTATTGACGTAATAGTTCTGCGGAAACCCGCAAAGTGGAGTTGCTTTGCTTCCAGTTGGTGACAAATTCGATTTCGCCCTGCCATTGTTAGGAATGGCCGGCCGGGGTGGCAACGTGCCTGCTGTTTCAGCCCGCTGCACGTGCTTCGACTGACCCGCGGTGACGGCGCCCTTCAGAGAACGAGCGAGCACAACGCTAACCGACCTTGCGCCGCGTTTGGAGAATCGGTGACGACAGCAGGGCTGGCCACGTTTGGCGCCCCGTGCATTGTTGGTTAATTTGCCGGGTCGTCATGGGCTCTTTGCGGTACGGGGGCCTCAGGATTCGTCAGTCTGCCGACACACGTGGCGACTAGAGGAGAAAGGCAGCTCTGGAATTTAGAGGCACCGGCTGGGTTCGGGCGTGACCACCTGGCTACAGGGACACTAGACAATGGATACCACGACGACTGCGCTGCAAAAGTCGTCGGCCCTCGGAGAGAGTACAGAAACCTGCACGGCATGTGTATGTAAAACCCCTACCCTCTTCTCACAAAGGCGACCACGAGGACTTTCTACGGTGACGTCGACCGATGACGTCGAAGGATGACGTCGAACGGAGTGGTAATAAGCGGCTGTTGTCGGCTGCTAGCGTGTGCTCGTTGTCGTGCTCGAAATGTACTCGTGAGCTGTGTGCTCGTTTGCTGTATGTTCGTCTTGCAGGCTCCATTTGGGAGTCACGCTAGACTGTCGATGTATGTCTTGTTTGAACTGTAAATAATGCAAATAAATCCTGATCTCCTAGTCCTGTCGCCCCAAGTTCCTCTGAACGTGCTACTAGCCCGACTTCAAATCTGACAGCATCTGCTAGCCGCCTGCGTAGCTCAGATGGTAGAGCGGCTGCCCCGCAAAGGCAGTGGCCCCAGGTTCGAGTACCGGACCAGGACAAATTTCCTTCAACTGCGAGGCTTTTCTTTCGAGTAACCCGTACGTGTTTCTTTTGTAGCAATTGCTGCGAATGGGTGGATGTCTGATTTTCCCTTCAGTAGTCGTTTCTTCATAATTCTTCACATTTCTTCAACCTTTGTAACGACTCATAAAGAGGTCACATTTGTTTGGGGCCCTGCACAATGCGACGCTTACCACAACCTTCAGCGACGTCAACAGAGACCGCCGATCCTTGGTAACTTTGACACAAGAGGCCGGCACAGAACTGAATACAGATGCTAGCAGCGTTGGTCTCGGAGCGACAATGATACAATTTCAAGCTGGTTTTGAACGCGTTATTGCCTATGCCAGTCGCACGTTGTCTGCTGCTAAAAACTACTCAGCAACTGAAAAAAGATGTCTCGCGTTCGTGCGGGCTACCACGAAGTTCCGGCCATATATCTACGGACGGACGCCGCTTTCAAGTCGTCAGCGACCACCACTCTCTCTGCAGGCTGGCGAATCTCAAGGATCCTTCAGGCCGTGTCGCAAGATGGAGCCTTCGGTTGCAGGAATTTGATGTGACTTTTGTCTATAAGTCTGGTAAAATTTTCAAGGATCCTTCAGGCCGTGTCCCAAGATGGAGCCTTCGGTTGCAGGAATTCGATGTGACAATGGTCTATAAGTCTGGTCAGAAATGCACGACGCCGATTGTCTCTGCCGCGCCCCCGAGGAACCTGCACCGCCAGATACTGACTACGACTGTGGTATTTTTGTACTCTTCCATCTTTAAGCCTAGCTCAGAATCAGTGCCAAGATTCCGAGCTGCAACCTTCGGTTGAATACCTTGAAGGAAGCTGCCAAGTACCCCCGCGGCAGTTCGCGCGTCACTTGTCCTCTTTCTGTTTACGCTGCGAGATACTATACAATCGGAACTTATACCCTACGGAAACCATTATCATGCTCGTTGTTCCCGCTTCTCTCCACGATATTTTGCTGGCATTCTACAACGAACCAACGTCTGGGCATCTTGGTTTCACGAGTACTCTGGCAAGGATCAAGCAGAAGTACTACTGGCGAAAACTCACAACAACCGTGAAGTAGTACGTCAGAAGTTGTCGAGATTGCTAAGGTCGCCAAGTTCCACCAATGAAACAAGCCGGTCTGCTTCAGCCTGTACGATCTCCTTGCTCACCTTTTAAACAAGTCGAGATGGATTTACTCGGCCCGTTTCCCAATTCTTCAGTGGATAACAGCCGGATCGTTGTCGCCAATTACCTCACTCGATACTGCGAAACCTAAGCCGTTCAGCGAGTCAACTTCTTTGTCAAATATCGTCTTTCGACACGGTGCTCCCGTTGTCCTCACCACAGACCGTGGTACGGCCTTCACGGCGCAGTTGGTCCGAGATATTCTGCAGCTGAGTGGAACAACGCACCGTACGGCAGCTGTGTATCACCCGCAGAACAACGGCTTAACTGAGCGTCTCAACAAAACGACTGCTTTCCAGCTATGTTTTCCACGTATGTGGCCACGTATCATAAAAACTTGGGCGAACTGCTCCCGTATGTGACATTTGCGTATAAGACTGCGCTTCAAGAAAACACCGGGTTTCCTCCTTTTCGTCGGGTCTAATGACGCGACGTCTCCCCTATGCTCGACGTGATGATCCTAACTTCGTCTGATATGACCACATCAGATACAGACGCTTTTATTCAGCGTGTCGAAGAAGCACGGCAGCTTGCAAAGCAACGAATTCTATTTCGACAAAGTCAAAGTGCTCGTAGATAGAACATACGCCACCAATACGTCAACGACGCCACTCAGAAAAATTATCGAGCCGTTACTTTAGACCCTACATAGTAGTCAGCGTTGTCAACTACGAAGTTGTCCCAGTCGAAACACCTCCGCACTCTCGTTGACCACGGTCCTTGTGACATTGTTTACGTCATCAGGATGAAGCCCTGCCACGCGCGCTGATTCCCATTCACAAACTTTATAGTGGGGTCACTGTCCTTGTCACTGTCACTAGACAGTTTAGTATAACGTAAAGCAGCAAACGGAAAGAGTTAGCGTTAGCGTTTCGTGCACAACACTGCGCATGCGCTGTACGTAAACGGTGCTGGAGCTCTTACGCACGTACGCTATTCTAGAGATTTAGCGGTGAACGCTAACGCAGGCAAGGGGAGCTTTACGTACGGCAACATGGCGACGCCAGTCGAAGTGAGGGCTGCCCGCTGCGGATCTGTCGAGCCGTCGGCCTGCACTGTTCGGCTCATTAGTTCGCCACTAATGCTCGTGTTTGCTTTATATTTGTGTGATGATGCTCTGACAGCGGCATACTGGTGACAAATGGACGTTGTTTAGGATATACGTTCTCGATTAGCGGCTCAGTAGGCTTAACGAGAGGGTTTGCTCATACTTGCTCAAGTTTGCTGTATCCGCCTCGAGATGGCGCCCAAGTGTATTTCGCTCGTTCGCTTGCTGTAAAGCCGAAGCCGATGCATGCCACGTTTTGCGCGGCAAAACAAAGTAGTGTGGTCGGTGCTGTGGTCACAATGCGTGTGCGCTTTACTAACGACGGTGACATGAACCTCGCGCCTTGAAGCCATTCGGACAGACGTCAAGACGGGCGCCCGTTGCACAAACGTGAAAAGAAGAGGGAAATCAGCTTTCTGGAAGAGAAATTGCCGGCGAAATGTCCCCTCCGGAATAGCCTCGATGTCGAGCAGCCCGCTTCTGGAGGACACGTACAACCTGCGCGGCAGCTCTCGTTCCCGCAGCATGAGAGCGTCTATGTCATACCAACTTAAAAAGGACAGGTAATATGGCTCCAACAGAACAATCGATCGCGGCATGCTAAGTATAAGCGGTGTGTTTCGCGACTCTTGACAAAACACTGAAACCAAACACCTACATGCGTAGTTAACGCAGCGTCTGTGGCTTTGGATAAGCTTGACTTAGGGACACACTTGCGGATTCGGCATTGAATCAGCTCGACATTTCGTGTGGATTTGGCTTTCCAGTACTTCGTGTTTTTACATGTAGATGGCACCGTATATGTTTGCGTTAACGTTTGCGCTTTTTCTCCGTTCCGCTATTCTAACTCTACCTTGTGCCGCGCAGTGCAGCCTTTCCTTGCGTTAGCGTTGCGCGCTAACGCAAGCGCTTTACGCTATACCAAAACTGTCTGCTGTCCCGTTCTCTTTGTCGTCTATTTTTTCCCTGTGATATTTAACCCGTCTCCAATTTTGGGGGCGTTTAACGCTCGTGTAGTCGCATTGCAACGAAGTACCTCATTTTTTGTGTGTGTGTGTGGGGGGGGAGGGGGGGCGTAGAGGGAGGCGACGCGCTAGAAACGCTGGAAGCCGAGGACGAAGTCTGACAATATAGAACTTGAGGACTAATCAGAATTCACAAAGTGTAGACTGCAGACCACACTGCTGTTGCAGTTTTCATTTCATCCACGGCTGCCGGTATGTCTCATTTACCAGAAATTTCTGAAAGTCAATTCCAAGGTTCTCTTTCTTGTCAGACTTTCAGTAGCGCACACAGCAGCGACATCTTTCTGCAGTTAAGGAGACGAAAGTGGACCTCACGTCACTTTCACTGTTAATAATAAGAAGAAAGACCGCACTGACAGTTCTATTATCTAGCAATAATTACTCAGAGAGATTATTAGAAAATTTGTGTTACTGAAATATTCATTTTCCCATACCGAAACACGAAAATGAGCTGAACCTCTATAAGAACCTTCGACAAATCTCTTCCACTTCAACACTCTGCAAACTCATGTAACGAATGACTCGCACATGTATGGCTTATTACTTCGAGATAATCCAGCCAGTGGGCTTTCGCCTTAACCTGGGCATCGATGATTACCTTTGACTGCTACGACGCGTGATTATTCGCATGGCACAGAAAACGCTACGTAACTATTTGCTGGCCGTTGACATGCCGAAAGATGTTCGCTATGACGTCATTCTTGAAAATCCAGCTACCGCTACACCAGCCAGGGAGCCCAGACATGAACAGTAATTTTCTTGCAGCCCGAACCATTTGCTTAAGTGGCGCTTCACCTGGATTGTGCCCAAGGACTTATTACCTGGATAGAGGTGTTCAACGGGCATCTTTTCTTAGGACGCACGCTTTGTAATCTCACCAGTGCAGGGTAGTCCAAAACCTTGAACGGGACACAACGGCTAGATTTGGCATCTACGCCGACGACATTCCTATGTGGACAGAGGCAGCAGACTATACTGACAAAGAAATTATGCAGACCGAGCTGCAGGCAACCCCCCTCAGTTTAGAGGCCACTCTTATAAAGGGGCCCTGATCCACACCTCGGGTTTGCTGAAATAACATAGTTCCACTGTGAAAACCTAAGTTTTGCTGTTGTAGACAGTGCGTGGAGCTCGCAAGCGGAGCGCGAAGTCACCTTTCTCTAAAACGCTCCCATTTCCACAGAAGCCCGCTCCTAATTCTCTTCTGGGCGCTTTATTTCGTAATAAAAGAGATTCCTATACACGGATGCTCTTGGTAGTTGCGGTCGACTACGTACCGCGGACGCCGCGAGCTGCCGCCATGAGTCCACTGGCTAAGGGCACTCCGGCTCGGTGAGGACAACCGCGTTTGGCTTGCGATTGACACGTGGTAGGCACCAATATCGGAAGTCGTGGCGTCTACGTTAACATCGACAATGAAATTTGAACTACGCGCCACGGTGACATTGTGGAGCTTTGTGACATGGAAGTTTGTGGGCACGACCCACTCCCCCGTAGCCTTCGCTGTGCAAGGCATTGAAAGAACGGGAACACAGCGGATGCCGTGTTTGATTGCCAATGACTAAGCTTCTGCTGAACGCATTGAAGTACTGTTTGGTCCAAATTATTCGTGAAATATCCTATTTTTAATTCGAATGCCCTTCTTGACTTCGATAAGTGGTTCATGGCCCCTCTTAAGAAAATACGTCTGCATCTTGGTCCGCATCAACAATAACTGAGCATAGACGGCAAGCATCGCACCATCACAAGCAGCTCACTCCACAATGGATCGCACACTACACAATAAGAATACGCACAAAGTCCAAGGTCTATATTTAGCCAGCTGCGACAGCCCACAAAAGTGTGTACGCGTATTACGACAGCCACAGTCAGCCATGTTACGTACATTACGTCGACTTTCTAACAAATACGGGCGAGCGCGGCAACACCCCTGTCGACATCTTGCGAGAGCTGCGGCCCTTGGTAAGAATTTGTACGATGCATCCATATACACCTTCTCTCCTAGTGACATCGGTAAATTGAAACGCCTTCCGATCGCCAGCGTCCGCAGTATCACGGGGCTCCCTAAACACACTAAGATACCTGCCTTTCAATGTGCTGCGAGCTTGCCTCCACTGCAGGACGTCCTCCGTGAAGCCCACACTTGACATCATATCCGCAAAGGACACACGGCGCAAGGCCGTCGTATTTCGGACTGGGATTATCAGCAGCATGGCGATGCGCCTTGTCTCAATCTGTCCTTACCCCCAGGGACAACTCCGCTTGCTTCTCGACGATTCCGTCGTCCCATATCTCGTTATGACGCTCCTGCCCGCCAACTTCTTGCCATGTGATAACTCAAGGCAGCCAGCTTCGATACAATCGGCATGTACACTGACGCTGCTCTCTCTGATGACCAGGCCTATATGGCATTGCTTCGTGCGCCTATACAAGGGCCTATAGCCGCCACTTTCCGTGTGGTACCCCAGCGCATGCTGAACTGCTCGCTATTTGGGAACCGACTTCAAGCCTCCCATACACTGTACAAAACCGGTCCCTGTCTTCACTGACTCCAGCACAGCCTACTCAAATACTTTGCCTAGCCTTGGAGGATGCTATAGCCTCCCCTATTGAGCGCATCTTTCGTAGGTACAAAAAGCAACCTCTCCTATGGAAGTTATCCCCGGGCATACGGCTGTGCCCGGGGGTAATACGGCGGGGCACGCCTCTGCTGCTTCCGCAGGTGGGTACACCAATCTTTCTATACCCCCACCCCTCAGGGTGAAGCCGTATGATCTCCGAAGCCCAATGGCTCCCTCACTAGCCACCATGCGCTATGTGCATATGTCCCTGAGCACTCGAAGTAAAAAACGTCTTCAGCAGGCTACCCTGCCTGGCTTTTTTTCGAGAAAGCCTCTACTTTCGCGCTTTCAAGAGGTCTTCGTCAATAAGGTTTTCGCAAATGCAGTCTACTCACCGTACTCTATAGAAAAATGACAACCCGACAGTTACGTGCACCCACTGTGGGCTACACTGCAGTACAGACTTATCACTTTTACCCGCCGCGGTGGCACAGCGGCTATGGTGCTGCGCTCCTAAGCACGAGGTCGCGGCATCAAATCCCGGCTACGGCGGCCCCATTTCGATGGAGGCAAAACGGCTAAAAAGCCCGTGTCCTGTGCATTCGGGGCATTTAAAAAATCACCTGGTGGTCAAAGTTATTCCGGAATCCTCCACTACGGCTTGCCTCATAATCAAATCGTGGTTCCGGCACGTAAAACCACGGATTTAAGGTGAAGCACAGCACACTGGGCCTAACACGCAGCTGTTTGTCAAAATAGTAGTAAAACACATCGTGAAATGAGTTAATATGGTACATCGGGACAAGGATGTAACATGGCTGCAAAATGGGGCCTAAAATCAGTCACTGTATAAATGCGTAAAACATTGTAACGGGTACCAACACCGCTACGCGCGGACGCTAAAGGTCGGTGCTGTCGTTTCTAGCGCAAGGACCCACAGGTTTGGTTCGCCCAGGACGAAACCTCATTCGATCTACACATCACCTCGGAGAATTCTCGGTATCACCGCTTACTTGCCAACCTGTCTCCTCAGATTGCTCATGAGGAAGCGGACGTCATCGCTGGATCTTTGTGTGATTCCCCGTACCAGCAACTAAAGTACAGCATTTTGCACCGCTACATGGCGTCTGAAAACGCGCTCCTCGAGCACCTGCTAATCTCCGAGGAGCTTGGAGAGCGCCGCCTTTCCCAGCTGCTCAAAAGTATGCGACTGCTCCTGGGCTCCAGCAACGTCGACGCGAACGGTGCGCTGTCGAAGGAGCTCTTCCTGCAGCGCTTGCCGCAGTGCACCCGCCTTGTCCTAGCCGCTGCGGGAGCCATGCAAAAACTTGTAGGGAACAAAGTTGGGCGGCGCGTGCTCGCGGCGCAAGCACGGCACGCGCTAGTACGTTCTAAGAGCCTGCCACGCAGGGCCTCTCGTCCTGGCGCTTCGCTGCAACCTCTCGGTTCGCGACGATATATATGTAGTAAAGATATGACAGATGTAAGTAGGGTGTGATACCACCATAAAATTTGTGTTGTGAAATGATCATAACATAGAAATTTCAAGACATTCCGCCCTGCGAATGTGGATGACCAGCGGTGCTGTAAATATCGCGGCAAGAAATGATAGCAATCACCGATAGGGTCCTTTTCAAACCACAATCGGTCACAATCATTGGCTCAAACTTCATGCACACGGCTTGATAGGGTTGAAGCTTGTGGTCAAACACAACGACGACGACAGTGACTACGTGTGCGGCGCGTCGCGGACAAAAGAGAGCACGAGGTGACGGCGGCAGGGAGAAGAAGACTGGCTCGAACGGCGTTCGAGGAGCCGAGGTTCGAGAGGGCTACCCTGGTGAACCGCTGGGCAGCCTCCTGAGCGGTCACGCTCCTGCGGATGTCGGTGTCCAGTGCGGCTACCACCCGCCCGCGACCGTTCCTGGTCGACCAGATTTATTGCTGTTCCTGAACTCTCGGGCAGCCGCCACAGCTCACCCAGCAGTTCGGCAAGTCGACGCGCTACGCCCTGCTCAGCGACCAAATCGTCCCGTCACGGGCGCTACCTGCTGAAGACAGGACGCGAGCACGAGCAAGGACGTGCGGCGTAGGGACATCCCGCATGTGTAACATGCATTTTAGTTAATTTGTGACTTGTGCCTCGTTCTGTTTGTATAGTGTAAGATATATTACTTGGTCATAGTATATGCTATCTGCCAACCAAAAACGTCCACGGCTCCATCCTTCACCGCACCGCACGTCAACAAAGGTGACGGTCCACCCTCTGTACAATACATTTCTGGCGTCCGCGACAGGACGAAACTATCCCTAACACCGTTTGAGAGTCTAACTTTGTTTGTGTACGGTGGTTGAAGATGAATGCCGAAAAGCTGATAGGCCTTGATAAAGGATCGGACTCACAGGAAAGGCACTCCAGCAGTGGATAGAGAAAGACGGGAGAGAGAACAGGGAGATTTGCGCTACAGCGTGAAACTGCTAAGGAGGATCACGACTGCGAGTTAAAGCGGCAAGCCGGAGAAAGCCAGTTCCTTGAGTTACGGCTACGCGTGCAAGAATCGCAACAACCTAGTCAAGCAGTCACCGCTGAATCAAGTGATCGCTGCGCGAGCAGTCAGCGTTTTCGGAGTCCGCACAGGCGCCCGCTTTCAATGAATCCCGGAATGAGCTTGACGCTTATATTCAAAGGTTAGATCGAGTAGCCACTGACCAAGGATGGCCTCGTGACAGGTGGAGTTTATCCCTGAGTTTGTGCCTCACAGGGGAGGCTCTCACTGTTGTCGGACGCATGTCCGCTGAAGATGCGACTGACTTTCAAAGGTGAAGTCAACATTGCTTCAGAGGTTCAGGTATACCAAAGAGGGTTACCGAATCAAGTTCCGAGAGGCCAAACCCGAATATGGCGAAACGGGCTGTCAATTTGCAGGCAGACTGCTCGGTTATTGTGGCCATTGGCAAGAGCTGACCAAAACCGAAAGGACATATGACGCCTTGAAAGACAGGGTTGTCTCGGATCAAGTTCTGCGTCAATGCGACCAGAAGCTGGCGGTATTTTTGAAGGAACAAGACTGTAAAGATTTGAGCAGTTTGGCCGCAACAGCGGATCATTATCTCGAAGCACAAGGTCTGACGCATCTGGCTAGAGGCAGAGAAGAGAACGCGCATGTGAAGAGTGCGAAGGCGCTGAAAGAGTCAACAAGCGCTCAAGGAGAGCGCCATTGCTCCGTATGCAATAAACAAAGCCGCAAGCCGTCTGATTGTTGGTTTGGAGCCACAGCAAGTCGATCCGTGAGCAAGGTGAAAGACAAGAAGCCGCAGATCTTTCTCAAAAACACGGAAGCACCGAACGAGACTTTGTGTTGCAGTTATAAACGTGGCCAAACAACGCTAGAAAGCACTCTGCGCCAACAGTGCCGAATTGCAACATACACAGCAGACATCAGATGTGACAAGATGGTTCGACTGAGGAGAGCCCCGCCGGCCCTTAGCGTCGAACAAAGCGAATGGCGACAGCGCCAGGCTATCTGAAGGTCAACATATGACTGTACTTAGAGATTCAGGTTGCGACACTGTCTTCGTAATACGTGCCCTTGTTCTATCCGAGAAGATTACTGGGAAATCACGGACTGTTTGTTTATTAGACAGTTCCGCACAAGACCTTCTAGAAGCAGAAGTTGATATCGACTGCCAGTTCTTCAAGGAGACGGTTCTTGTCATATGCACGGAGCGGCCAATGTATGATGTTAGTCAATATCAACGGCGTCTGCCCCTCTCTCGTGTTGCCTGGAAGCGAAGCCGCGCTAAAGCCTGAAGAACGTACATATAGGTCTCTGCAATGCAAGACCAACACCGATCCTGTTTGCGACGATGATGTGGCGGCTGTATCACGATCCGGTGGCAAAGAATCACCAAAGCTGCCAGTAGTCATGCCAAGCCCGTTGGACGTTGGTCTCGAAAGATTGGCGACAATGCAAAAGGAGGATCGAAGTCTCAGGGGTTGCCTCGCTGACGTGGGCAAGACTAAAACGACATGATCGACCACGGCCGCATTCGTCATCGTCAATGAACTTCTATACCCGCGTTACAAGTCTGTGACACAGAGAGAAGTGAAACAGCTGGTTCTTCCAAAGGACCTTCCGGTCAAGCCTTCTTGAAGCTTGACCGGCCCTGCATCCTATACACTTGGTACCATCGTGCTGTAGGTTATTTTGCTCTTTGTAGACTGCAAAGTTCCGATATCTATCCAAACAGCATGTACACCCACTGGAACTATGCAAAAGGAAGTCAGGACACCTTTACAAAGTTATTTCCCAATGCCACGAAATATAACCTTGTACTTTCGCAACTACTGCTGAGAGATATTGCAATTTCAAGTAGGTATAAGCATTCTACATACCTTGAAGAGTGTGCACGCCAAATGTAGTTAATAGGACAGTTATAAGTGCACAAGGTTATTCTCATGGGATAGTGGAAAAAAAGATGTGTACTAACTTTTTCTTACATAGTTCTACTAATTATACGTGCAGTTTGAATATGTCTGGGCACTTCGCGGTCTACAAAGAGCTAAATAAGCTACAGCACAATGATTTCTAGAAAATGTATTACCCGAGGAAGAGGCTGAAAATATCACTATATTTGGCAGTTGTGCAGAATGTAACCAAGAATATATATCTGCGGCACAAACACTAATTGCATTTCAAATCTACGTAAAAAACGCTATGAATGACAGTATTTTGAAATCTCCAGTCCAAGTAATAAAATTTTTTTCTAGTAGCATCTCCTTTTTGTAAGCTACTTCTGTTGCGGTGTCAGTTAACGGACATCACAACAGTGTATGATCCACATAGGCCATTTGCAGTGCGTTTATTTATTACATATTTGTGCAATGAGAAAATGAAGAACAATATGACACTTGTGAGTGACAAAGCAGCTTCATGTGCTCTACGACATACTTGTAAATGACTTCGAGTTTCACGTGCTCTACGAAAGACCTGTAACTAGTCTGACAATATGCTGCAAGAGCTGCAGATGACTATTACCCAGCATATTGGACAGATAGCTCTAGCAAACTTCTTCTGACTTAACAGTATGCAGCAGCTTTGTGAGCAGACATGGCTTCAAGGTGGTGGTGGACATTTTCACCATCCCCTGTAGTTCAACTGCACTGGTGTAAGTAAAATTTCAAACTTTAAGAACTCTTCTTTCGTTAAACAGTAACTTTTTGGACACACAGTATACATACAACGAATGCTATTGCAGTTCCAAAAATAACATCCTGTTCTATTGACACTAATCAGTGATGAAGTGTTGGTGTTACTCAACACACAAGCTGCTGGAGGGTTTCATCTTATGAAACTGCACTTTGCAGCATTCACCTTCACGCGACACTCCAGAGAAAGCACTTCTACATCAGGAGGTGGACTGGTACACCACCATCACCAGTGGAAGAAAGATAAAACATCTGCAGCGATCTCAACGTCGCCTAAAGCGCAAGGTGCCTGCCAGCCTTAAAATGTCATTCAAGACATTTAAAAAAACCACATTCTTTGTGACAAAAACTTAGAAGCATTGAAAAATCTTGGCGGCTTTAGAGAGGACCTGTTGAAACGACAGCTGGCTCAAATATCAGGCACATCACTTACAAAGGTCTATTCCCCGGAGCTCAGAGCATTTGCTCTAACCTTACATTCCTATATGTCCGGAAAGTGTTTGTTGCTTGCCTCACCCTAAGACATTGTCAAAATAGTACCAGCATGTTAATCGGGCCCCTGGGTTTTATGAGGAGGTACTATCAGCTCTAGGACTGAAAGTGCAGGAAAATCCACAGGCTGGCCACCCTACACTTTGCTCATTGGTAGTTGATGGTATGGCGGTACGAATACACGTAGAATAGAATGGCAATAGGTTTCATGGCTATGTTAACATGGGAACAGACACTAAGGACGATAGCCTCCCAGTTGCGAAAGATGCCTTTGTGGTCTTGTTGGTGACAGTTAATGGTGGATGGAAGTTGCCAATCGCATATTTTCTTGTTTATGGAAACAACGGTCCAATATACTATTGCAAGCAGCTCATATTGTACATAAGGGTGCACATGGAATCAGCTTAACTTGCGATGGAGCTGCTGCAAATCTTTCCATGCTGCGGAATCTAGGCTGCAACCTGGAACAGCCCGAGCTACAAACTTCTTTCCTACATCCAGACACAAAAAGACCCATCTTTGTGCTACATGATGCATGCACATGTTGAAACTGATCAGGAATACTTTCCTTTATACTCAGGTATAAAGGAAAGCTTTTCGTCTATTATTACTTACAATATTCTCACTTGTTGAACCATTTGAGGATAGGGGCAGAATGTGAGAGAGGTTTGCTGTACCCCGCCTGCACCACGAAAGTATCGCAGGTTAGAAATCGGAAATACAGGATTGGATTGGAAGATTGTTGAGATTAGGGTAAGAAATAAGAGGGAGTATGGAGGAAAGGGGAAGAGGTGGAGAGGGTAGGTGAGTGGAAAAACGAAAAGTGAAAGTTATAGGAGAGGTGTAGGTGAGCGAGAGTGAAGTAGAGAGAGAGAGAGAAAGCTACCATTAGCATCCACCGCCAAGGGGACGGGCTCAGCCAAAGCCACCTAGAAAAAAATGTAAGGCCACCGCATCCCCTCCTCTCTTTGTCAATACGTCACGAGAGTCGGATGGTAGCGGTGGATGGAGGAGCGCTGCGTTTTTACAACGCGGCGCGCGTTCTGAAAACAAATTTTCTCCGTGGCTGCAACGCTAGAGCGGCAACGCGTGGAGCGTTTTCTTGGTGGCTTTGGTGGGGGCATGCTGCACCGTGAACGCGATTGCTTTTCTTCGATTGTGTGTGGTTCGTCGTACACGGAAGTGCAACGGTGCCTGGCTGTTGTTGCGCACCAAACTGCAAGTCCAATTATGACGGACGACCAAGTGTCCGAGTGCACAAGTTCCCATCTGACCGAGCCGCTCGGGAAGCCTGGACTAGAGCAGTTCCTCGGAAGGACTTCTCGCCAACGAAGTACACAGTGGTAAGTATTTCTTCTCTCTATTGTTATTCTGGGTTTCCAGACGAATAGGTTTCGTCAGCATAGTGCGCAATGCATTCGTGCACGCGTGCACAATAGATGGGTCTCTGCACCTGTCGACGCGCGTGTAAATTCAACATTTTCGTCGAGCTTCATACCTGTAACGGCTTGTTTTTTTTTTATTTCAGCTCTGTGAAAAGCATTTCTTGTCATCGGATTACTTGAAGACATCTTACACGGACGTCCAGACAGGAAAAGTGGTCGAAGTTGGCATGAAAAACATCCATCTGAAAAAAACTGCAGTTCCGAGCTTGTTTCCCAATTGCCCTGCCTATTTATCGCGTCCGCAAGTGTGCGTTCGAGAAGCGCCGGCTGCCAAGAGAGCGCGCTTGGAAGCCACATATTTGCAAAAAGCAATAATGCTTTGTCAGCAAACCCAAGCAGAAGAGGACGCCAAAAGTCTGGTTGGCAGCTTTGCGGACCTGCTGAAGGCCTTGCCAAGCTTTCAGTGTTCGGACTTCTGGACAGTTTTGAACAAGGGCTCCAAGGTTTTCTTTTTGGACTTGTCACTTCAATCTGCTCCTGCGGTCCGTACTTCGGTGATCGTGTCCACAGACCTGCGCGTCGAAGTATTTTTTTGGTGAAACGGGTGTGAGGAAGTGTGGTGATGTTTTAGTTCCTGAAAAGCTGTGCGACTTGAGAGATTTGAAAAGTGTGTTACACATGATCGAACAGACAAGTAAGGACATCAGCACTGAGCGTTCTGAAAAGGCCCGTCATCTACTGACATTGGTTTCGACATTGCTAGAGGAAGTAAGTGGAAAACATTTCGCATGCGAGTTGCAAGAATGGCATTTGGAAGTGCTTAAATTCTTGAATAGTCAAGTTGATCTTGTTTTGAATAATGCTGGCCGATATCCCCCTGATTTATTGGTTTTTGCTAGCCTTCTGTTCACAATTTTACCTCATGCATATAGATTCCTGAGAAGTTCGATGAAGCTTAATATGCCGCATCCTGATACGATCAGAAGACTGTGTTCATCGTACGATGTGCGCCGTGAAACGGAGCAGCAAGAATGTAGCTTTCTTTCCTATGCAAAGCGTATTGTAAGCACATATAAAGAGCATGAAAAGACTAACGTTAATGATTGATGAGATTCACCTTCAATCATTTTTTGATTACAAGGCTGGGTTGGTTACTGGTGCAGCGGTAAATTCATCGACTGCAGCAAAAACTGCCCACGTATTTATGATACAGAGCCTGCTTTCTTCAAACAAGGATGTTGTACACATCCTTCCTGTGGCACAAATCGATGATAAGGCGCTGCACGACTTCCTTCGGAAGATTGTTCTTGATCTAGAGGCATCTGGTTTTAGAATGATCGCAGTGATCTCGGACAATAACTCCATAAACAGAAAAGCCATGTCCTACTTCGCTAAGCCGGCAAGTGTCAGCATTGTTTACCAGCATCCTGCTGACCCATCACGACCCCTGTTTTTTGTGGTGGACCCAGTTCACATACTAAACTGTATAAGAAATAACTGACTGAATCAAAGAAACATTGGCAAATGCATGTACTTTCCAGAACCGAAGAGTCATGAGGCTGAACCAAAGATACTTGCAGCATCTTTCAAGGTATTATGCCAGCTGCACGAAGCTGAAAAGCATGAGCTCTTGAAGCTAGCACCAACGCTCACTTCGAAGGCACTGAACCCCTCAAACATGGAACGGCAGAACGTTAAACTGGCCTTAAAGATTTTTAACTCATCTACTGTTGCTGCTCTCAGTGTTGCAACGTTCCAGCATGCAAAGGAAACCTCTCAATATGTCGACACCATTTTGACTTGGTGGAACATTGTTAACGTCAAGACGCCAAGAAAAGGACAGCAGTTGCGAGATCAATTGCAAGGTCCAATAGTTTCATCGTCATGTCCTCAACTAGAATTCTTAGAGAGAATAGTTCAATGGCTTGATCAGTGGAGAAGCCTCGAACGTCACAATCGCCGCTTGACACGTGAAACGCACATAGCTTTCAGCCACACTACTCATGCCTTGCACGAACTTGCCATATACTGTCTCAAAGAGCTTCATTTCGAGTATGTTCTTTTGGGCGAATTTCAAACTGATAGCTTGGAGGATCGCTTTGGAAAGTACCGGCAATTGTCTGGTGCCAATTACCACGTGTCTATAAGGCAGATATATTAATCTGAAAACAAATTGCGTTTGCAGAAGGTTCTGGACCTGCCAGATTTGGACATCCTACTGCCACCGAGAGCGAGCACGTTGGAGACAAATGTAAATTCAGGGAACGGCCAGTTTCACGTACTGTGACCGACTCTGACATTGAGAAAAAGACGTCAAGGCTACCGGCACTAACCTATGTCGCCGGCTATTGTGCCCATGCAGTTCTAAAAAAGCTGACATGCGCATCTTGCAGTGAAAGGCTTGTGATGCAAGACGTCGATCTAGATGACCCTGAAAATGCATTAATCACGAAGATGACAAGGGGTGGCCTGAAGTTTCCGCGAGCAGTTGTAGGTAATGCTGTACTCTTTACTGAAATTATATTGGACAAGCTCAGGACACCAGAATATGCCGTACGATTTTTCAGCCTTCCTAGGCAGGATACTCTTGTCGGCATTGTGTTCGCTACCCTTCATGACCTTGAGGATGTCGATGTCTGTGAATTCGGTCATCCTGCACAGGAGGTAATGGGGCATGTTGTAAGTGCTGCAGCGAATACACTGCTGAACAACTTGTGCCGCACAGAAAACGACAAATTACGCAACGCCAAGAACGACCGAAAATTGCAGACCTTGAAGGCCTGAGATGTTTCTCATTCATTTTTTATTCATGAAGCTCTGTTTTGTTGAACATCTACGTATGTTTGTGTTGACAGAACCCTTGTAAAAAGAAACCTGTGGCGTAGCTAGGACTTATTTGCCTACATTATCAAAATTTAAACCCTGCGTTTTGGCCAATTCAAATGTTATTTGAGTGTATTGTGCTACCTGTTTATGATTCGAACTCTCCATGCTACCGCAATCCATTAATTGCACGTTTTCCTTTAGGACTGAGAGTAGGCCTCTCGTTTTTTACTTTTCACCATTATCTCAGTATTTCATGAAGACCAATAAGGCCTGCAAACAAGGCGGGTGGGAATAAAATAACCACAAAAAATGGTACAACAAAGACGGAAGCTTATTCTATTTGAGAATTAGTTGTGCAAGACCCTATAATAATAAAATTTTCACAATAAAATTAACCTCGATATTCGTGTCTAGCGAGGACTGTTTTACGCAATGCAAGAGTGAGAATGATAATTGCATATGGAAGATTTAAAATTTTTGTTTCTGAATGCAGTTCTTATCATTTGTGAATAAAGTATATTCTGTGTCTTCAATATGCAGTTTTCCTCTTTCTTTCGTTGCGTCTAAAGTTGAGTGACTAAGCAGCATGCAGTTTGCTTGTCTTAGTCTCGACCAAACATCACAAGCACAATAAGGCAAGTCGTGTTGCGATACACGCAAAGAACAATAATGTTGCCAATCAAGTAATGTAAGGAAGGTATGAAAGAATGCTGCTTTCTATGGTGGTGTTGACTGCGGTGAACCAGCGGCTCCCCCTTATTTTTTGCGTCAGCTATACGTGTCTTGCTTTGGAAACGAAGCATCTGAATTTATAGGTTGCTGTCACTTTAAGGACAGCACTAATTTTCTCATGCCATAGTATCCGCGACGCGCAAAGAGACACACAGCAAGCGCAACGAACCTAGGCGCGGAGACGCCGACGGCGTCGACTGTCCGGCCCATCCGACTAGCGTGACGTCACACCGGCATGCGGAGGCCTTACATTTTTTTTCTAGGTGGCTTTGGCTCAGCCCAGCGGGCATTTATTGAACAAAAGTAAATAAAATGATTAAATGAATTTTTTTCCTCCGTTTTGAGAGCATCTTGTGGTCTTCTTAGATATATTGCTTTTCTTCTTGAAAGCTTCGATTCTTCTTGGCTCCCATTTGTCTTGTTGGGTCCGTTGTTGTTCTTGTAGCGGTTTCATCCATTTCTTGCTTTTGTGAGGCTGGGAATTCGCTCTTTGCTTTGATGGTTCTATCCATTGCGTTGTTGTTTATGTATCTGTTGTTTCATTGTTTTGTTGTGATGTCAATGGCTTGATGAGAAATAGTGGTTGAGGAATCCTCACCAATAATGGTTTTTATGCACTATTTCTTCCTCATAGCCGTGTTTGTTATGTTTGCAGATGTTGTTTTATTTTATTTGACTAGTTTAGTTAACTTTGTATTGTTTCAGCACCGTATAGTGTTCTCGTTAATTAGCTTTACTATTTTTTCTTGAATTTTCATTGTTTCTTTAGTCTTAATTTCTGGTTTTCTATTCGTAGTTTATCTCCCAATTTTTTAGTAAGTTCGTTTCGTTGTTTAGCTACAATTTGGCAGTCTTCCATATAGTGGTCGAAATCTTCAATGGTTTTCCCGCAATGATATTTTGAATCTGATGTTACGTTAAATCTTGAAAAGTAAAAGGGAAACCTCCCATGTCCAGTCAGTGCCTGAGAAGTATAAAAATTTGTAGGTAACTGTGTGGGGATGTAGTTGACGTTCTTTATCCATTTGTATGTGTAACTATTTGTTCCTTCTGTGTTCCATATTTTATTCCATTCTACATATAGATTTGCTTGCAATTGTTTCGATATAAATGCTGTTGTAAGTGGGATGAATGTTTCTGTTCCCTCTTTTGTCGCTTCTTTTGCCAGTTCATCACCTACTGGGCACGACTGGGCACGGTGGCACCGAAAGAAAGCGGTTAAACCATCTGCTGTTCTTTGTGCAGTTCTGCCTTCTGCGCACTGCATACTGCCTGGAGCACAACGTGGTCACGGCGGCTATGTACGAGCACGGCGATCTCATCTGCCATCAACCTACTGATCAGCTTCTGTTGCCACCCATCCGACCACCTCATCATACAACGACAGCAAGCATAGAGGGCGCCACGCAGCTTCTGCATGTAGCGACATCGTGCGGAACCAGTATAAAGGGCCACCCATTGGAATACGCGACCACTGGGCACGGTGGCACCGAAAGAATGCGGTTAAACCATCTGCTGTTCTTTGTGCAGTTGTGCCTCCTGCGCACTGCCTATTGCCTGGAACACAACGTGGTCACGGCGGCTACGTACGAGCACGGCGATCTCATCTGCCATCAACCTACTGATCAGCTTCTGTTGCCACCCATCCGACCACCTCATCATACAACGACAGCAAGCACAGAGGGCGCCACGCAGCGGAACCAGTATAAAGGGCCACCCACTGGAATACGCGACCACTGGGCACGGTGGCACCGAAAGAATGCGGTTAAACCATCTGCTGTTCTTTGTGCAGGTGAGAAAGGATTACGGCAAGTGTTACCGTTCAAGCGATCCGTTTCTGCAAGTGCTGCCGTGCCCATGGCTGTGTTGCTTGCTTGATGTTTTTTGCCTCCGGAAGTTAGTTTTAGGAGGGGACATTGAAACTAACCCCGGGCCCGAAGTTTCTCAAATCTTGAAACAACTTAAGGAAATCGCAGCTGATATTAAGGATATCAAAGAAAACCGCTTGGTAGAAATTGAAAAAAAGGTAGACGCTTTATCGAACCTTGAAGAAAAGGTCACTTTATGGCAAAATCGGCTTTCCCATATTAACGAAGTTGTCCTGACCCTTGAAAAGAAAGTAGACGAATATGAGAACCACAGTAGAAGACCTAATTTGATTATTTTTGGCCTAACAGAACTAGAGAGTGAAAGCGGCGAATCATTGGAAACAGCCGTAAATAAAGGTATCTTTCAAGAACGTCTCAAACTGAACCCGATAGCTATTGAACGAATACATAGATTGGGTCGTCCGTCCACAAATAAGAAACGACCTGTCATCCTGAGATTGTTCGACACAAGAGACAAAGCGTTAATTTTTAAACAATGCCACAAACTGAAGAACACTGCTATATCAATAAGTGAAGACTATTCGCGAAAAGTTCGAGAAGTTAGAAGGAAGCTGTGGGCAAGTGCGAAAGAAAACCGCGAGAAGGGTGATAAAGTTTCCTTAGCTTTTGACAAATTATACATCAATAGGACAGCTTATATTTGGAGCGAGGAAACAAATGAAAGAATTCCTGTTCTAAAAAACGACGCCGAAAAACCCTACCGCCCCACGACCCGTCGTCACGCGCACGCGCAGAAATAGGCACGAGAGTCGCCGATGATCCAGACAATGTATCAGAACTTTCGTGTTTAGAAATCTACGAACCCGTCATCCACAGAAATTCAGTTTCAGCCAAAGGGAAACATCTGCGTATGGTTAATTTTAATGCTCGTAGCGTAGTGAACAAGATAGATTCCCTAGAAATTCACTTGCTACAACACGATCCTCACATCGCAGTCATAACGGAAACCTGGTTGCGCAGAGATATAATAAATGAACTCGTTTTTCCACCCCGTTACAAAGTATTTCGTAAGGATAGACTGCGCAGAGGCGGAGGTATAGCGGTTCTAGTTAAAGATCAAATCGGAGCCACGCTTATCGTTGATACTCCCGAACTAGAGTACCTATGCGTCAGGTTATCGTGCTGGGGTCAATGCTTTGTGCTGTTCGCATTTTATAGACCACCTGATGCTACACCAGATTACTTGAATAAACTTAAAGAGCACATGTCTCTCTACCAAAATAAGAAAATTTTTCTGATCGGCGATTTTAACTTGCCTGGTATCAATTGGGAGCTCCTCCAAGCAAACAATAAGGCCGATGCAAATGCTAACATTATTTTTGACATTATGCTAACACATTATCTTATTCAAGTGGTTAATGAACCCACGCGTGTGCAAGGGTCATCATATTCTATAGTAGATGTTATTTTTTTAAACCGAACCTTTTCCGAGCATACCGTGTCAATCGAAGATGGCTTATCTGACCATTACCTTATTGCACTTTCCTTGCCCATTGCCAAAACTACTGTTCCTAAAACTTCCAATACCAAATATTTTAAAGACTACACCAGAGCGGATGACGCCAGCATAGTCGACTATATGGAAACTTGTCTAACGCACTTTGCAGATAGTGGTAGTAATGTGTCTGCACTTTGGACCGCGTTTACTACAATGTGCAGGCATTGCATAATTACATTCATACCCACTAAAACTAAGAAAGTCAATAAAAGTACGCCTTGGATGACGCGTGGAATAATACAACTAAAGCGCAAAATCAAACGAATAAAAAAGAAGCATCCACGCACAGTCTTTATCACGGAACTCCAAAAACAGCTGTCATGCGCCGTGCGCGATACAAAAAAATTTTCATTTTTCCACAACATTGCCCAACTTTATAAAAAACGCACCGGATAAGTTTTGGGAGTACCTTGGCAATAGCAAGAAGACTATTACGGAAATTGCAGTTAATGGAACCATTCTTAACGACTTGAATGCCATCACACAACATTTTAACACTTATTTTCATAGCGTATTCTCCCGTGCACTATCAGGCCCACCTTTGAGTTCTGCAGTGTTTGATGAGCATGAGGCGAACTTTATATCTTACCATGGCAGTGTGTCTATGTTACTAAATTTAAAAACCAAAACAACCCCTGGCCCTGACAACCTCCCGAATGTGTTTCTTAGGCGATACGCCGAAACTGTTGCCAAATTCTTAGTTGCATTATTCAGAGCATCTTTGTTAAGCGCGAAAGTGCCTGAAGATTGGAAGATGGCTCGAGTTGTTCCGGCCTTTAAGAAAGGCGATCGATTATTGCTTGAGAATTACCGCCCAATATCATTAACGTCATCTTGCTGCAAACTTTTCGAGCACATAATCGCAACTCGCATTAATGAATTTTTAGATGAACACTCCACACTAGCAAGTGCTCAACATGGTTCAGAAAAGGTTGTTCCACTACCACACAATTAGTAACAATAATTGATCCAATTGCCAAAGCTTTGGATGCCTACGGTCAAATTGATGCAGTATTTTTGGACTTCAGTAAAGCATTCGATAGGGTAATTCACAGAAAGCTAATTTTAAAATTAAGGAACATTAACCTTCCGGACATCATAATTACCTGGATTACAGACTAGCTGGATAATCGCCAACAGTATGTTTCAGTTGATGATCACAACTCAGGATATCTACCAGTCACTTCAGGTGTTCCCCAGGGCAGTGTCCTGGGTCCATTGCTCTTTCTTTTATATATTAATGACATTGTTAGCGTCGTCAAACCAGGAACACAAATAAGGCTGTTTGCAGATGACTGCATTGTATTCCGTACTTAATTTAAGTCCGTGGATGATCAGAAGGAACTTAACTGTAGCTTGAATAATATATTTTTGTGGTGAGAAGAATGGGGCATGGCCGCAAACATAGATAAAGCTGTCTCTCTTCGCATAACGCATAAAAAGAATCCCCTGGAATACACGTATCAAATGGGATCTGTTTCATTAAAGCAAGTTGAGAGTTACAAGTACCTTGGCGTAACGTTCACTAATAAATTTTTTTTGGAACCTTCACATTGACAACACATGTTCTTCCGCCTTTCGGAAGCTAACCTATCTGCGACACAAACTAAGAAATGCCCCTTCAAACGTTAAGCTACTCACTTACCTAACCTATATCCGGCCAAACTTGAATATGCTTGCGTTGCATGGGATCCCTATACTAAAGTCAATGTTAACAAACTTGAGAGAATACAGAGAAAATATGTTCGTTTATTTATTCTAAGTTCAAAAGTTCGGATTCTCCGTCAGAGTTGATGTTGGCTAACGATATTCCTTCGCTTGAACAAAGAAGACAGAAATACAGGCTAGACTTTTTACATAATCTAATTAATAACAACTTGGCTCTGGACCGTTCACTATATGTAAGTCATCTCTCCACTAGGTATAAACGACACCACCGTTCGGATACACTGACACCTATCTATGCTAAGACAGACAGCTATAAGTTCTCCTTCTTTCCCCGAACTATTTCTGAATGGAATTCGCTTCCCCCCCCTTACAACATGTGACTGTGTTTTATGTAAGTTTTTATTGTCTTGTTTTTTCTGTAGAGAATGTGTTCTTCCTGTTGAATGAGCGGGGCAGGTGCTCGGCTCTCAATCTCCCTTGCCTTTGATGTGCAATTCCCTTGCCTTTTTTTACATCGTTATGTTTGCACCATTGATTGATTTAGGTATTGCGTTTTGATCTTTTTACTAAATGTTTCTGTGAGCAATATATTATTGTAGAGTCTATATTTTTTATGAATGTATACAAACGTATCTTGTATATGTCTTGTACTCAATGTCTGCCCGTCCTGCAAGGACAATATGGTCTGCAGTATGTACTAAATAAATAAATAGATTAATTCATGATAAGCAGGTGCCAGCATATCTTCCATCAAAATTAAGTCAAGACCTCCTCGAGTTGTTTTTTTCAGCAATTTGATTATTTGGCCGCGGAAATGATAATCCTGCAGCAAGACAGTTCACTGCTGCAGTTAAGCGTCTTGTTCAAAACGAAGTGCAGCATTTGACTAGTGGAAAGTGCCTTCCGCTAGACCACATCAAAGTTTTGTATGGCAGTTCATTTGTGAGGCCATCGTCTGCAAGCATAAAGGCTACACTAGCACGAAGGCTGTTTTTAAATGATCAGCCATTACATCAAGGTGTGCAGACTATTGATGAGGAGCATGGATACTGCTCAGATCCAGGCAAAATATCAGAAATTGCAGACGTTATCGCTTACATTGTTGGATTTGTTGTCTCACATTATGTCATGAGTGCAGTTCTTCACTGACTTCATCTGCACATGGTGACAAGGCATACTCTCTTATTAGAAGGAAGTCACATGATGGATTGGTTTATCCTTCTAAAGATGTCACAATATGTCAACAATCTGGGAAGGAACTTCGGCAAGCTCTCATTTGCTACCCATTGCAGTCGCGCATGTTTGCAGACAAGGTTGCAGTGGCCCCGATGACCGCTATTATATGGAATGATCTGCACTCAGATTTGAGTGAACACGGCCTTGATAACTCTCCACTGGAAAGTCATGGGAACATTTGCCCAGAGCAATTGTAGATCAATATCTGCAAGTCAGGATTCATCACATCGCCGGGTCCAAGAACAGACCTTCTTCACCAAGAAAGGGTGCGACAAAAGCATATTAAACTGACACAATTGAAAGGTCAGTGACTGCACATTTGTGAGTGTAACAACTCTATAACGATTACCTCCTACCAGCATCTTGTAACCTATGCAGCAATTTTCCTATTATTACACACAGAGCAGTGACATACTGGCCCAACGTTTGTTTATGCATATGTTTGTGCACAGAAGAGCTTAGAAAACATTTTCGAACAAGACAAAGTTCCACTTTCTCTAGTCTACAGGTTGGATGACAAATTACATTTCAATATAGTCAGGCATATTTACATCATTTGGTGCTCAGTAATTTACCTGGACACCAAAATTTCGTCTTTGGCTCCTGTTAGAGAAGCCAACCGTGGCTGTTACCGTCTGCTATGTCATCATTCTTGTACTTGAGTTTGTAAAAGCCTCATTGTACCCTAGTGTTTAATAACGTTTTACCATGTATGTCATAGCTTGATTTGTTTGTTTCCCATGATATTTCGGCCTCAATTACAAAAAAATAAAATACTGTGCTTCCTGGTGTCCTGTATGCTGCATTTATTTTTTTCGGTTTCTGTCTACATGGTACTCTATTGTTGAAGTGTACAAATGCTGTCTTATTGTTCAGTTAGGTTGAGTTATTGTGCAGTTAAAAGGTAAGCATATAATTCAAGCAATATCGTGACATGCTGCCCCACTTGCTGAGAGAGAATTCATTCAACATACATGTGCATACCGCAAGGCTGAAATATATGCAGTGTGAAGACTGAAGAGTTGAATAAGCAGTCAAAAACTCGACTCAGTTGACTTGAATATGGCGAAACGAGTTACACACAAGTGGCTTACCGAGTCAAGAAAGAGCAGGTGAGATTGCCACATGGACAACACTTCTTTATGTGTACATACCTTTCAGTAGTGAACATTTTTGTTTGCAGTTAAGTTCTTACCTGACTAACATATGCATCCGGCGCAGCACAACTTTAGCAGAAAGCGTTCTTATACCACCCACAAACATCGTGTATGCAGCCTGATTTCGTAACGATTTCGTGCTATAGACATTGCACAAATATGCCACCGACTGACAGAGACAGCGAGAGAAAACGTTTCTTCAGCACAGCCCACAGTCCGGTCTCGAGGTACCAAAAGCTCAGCTAAAAAGTGTAAAATATGATGTTGCCGCTCCCCTGAACTTAGATATAAACAAAAGAAAAGTTAACAGTATATACATAGAACGTACACAGCAAATGCAACTCACCTTCACATTTACAAACGGAAAAAAAATCTGAGCACCAACACGGAAATGTTGGGGCGCCAGGCACGAAAGAAGGTACTCTATTTTGAGCACGCGTTTCTTTCTTTCGATATTTGTATGTCTCGCACAGGGTCATTGCCGTCTCGCGCCTCTGTCTCTCCTATCCTCTCCTCGCGGCCCGCCGCCATGCCACTTCCCTCAGTGTCGGACACTCGGGGTGTCCGGCAGGGTCACTCGTACATGGGAGAACGATTGGCGGCAGTCAGCGCAGCATCCCGCCGTTTCTTACGGGAGTCAGTGTCATCTGAGGCAAGTACGCCCCACCGCATTCGGCCTGCAAGGATGACTCTCCTCCCGCAATACGATCCATCGCAGGCAAGGTTCTGACTGGTGTTCTGTAAGTCGCGGGTCGCTTTTCTCGTCGCGATGATAGATTGCATTTTTTACAAGCACTGCTCCAGGAGGGCACATGTTACCGGCAAACGGAAGCCTCAGGGGAGCACCTCGGGTTGTAATAAAGAAGGCGGCGCAGCATCTCCAGGGTAGCCAAGGGGTAGCGGAGGGATCAAAGCTGGAAGCAGGGCGGCCCGTGTGTTGGGGCCGAGGAGTCCGAAGCGTGCCAGGGGGTGTTGGTATAAAAAAATTGGCTGTCGGGCAGCCGATCCTAAACATCCCTGGCACGCGCAGACCACGGCGAGCCCCAACCCACGGACCAGTCCGGGCTCTAGTTTTAGTGTCCCCGTTGCCGCTTTGGTGCCCTAGAGGCGCAGCCAGTAATGCAGAATAATGACACGTTGTTACAATTAGTAAAAAATGCGATTCAATAAGTATAATTGTCCAGCCGCCAACTTGTGACGCTAAGTTCAGCACTACCGTGCCCCGCGACTTCTGCAACAGCAGTCAGAACTTTGCCCAATCGCATGCGTGCAAACCCTCATGTGCAAGATGCCACTGATTCATCAACAATGCAAATAAATAATGCTCGCATAGCAGGGCAAAGTACACACGGGCAAAGGCTCGGTCAAATGTGACGAATACGTATCGTATATTATCGCTCACAACGATCTGCTTACTTCGGCCGAAGTATACCTGTAGCCTAAATGTGCTGACGTTGGATTGTGAACTCGGAACTCGCGCAAAGTTCAGAACACATGCCTTGCAGGGAAGACCGAAGCGGCACAGGCATTCCGAGAAAAATGTGACCAGAGATACAGGCAGAGGAGCTGAGCAGCCACGGGAGCGTCCATGTGAGCAGCTAGCAGGTGCCGGCCAAGCGCGCAACGAATAAGATCTACCGGTAACCAAACGTCTCCGCAAATCTCGAATTTCCTCCGTGATCTCGACGCGAGAGGTGACGTGTTGGACCGCCACTGTGGCTTCAAAGAACGTTCGCTTACCAAGGCTGGCTGCGTGACGTAATGCTCTCTTATCTTTTTTCTTCCTCTATGGGTTACGCGATGAATGATTTCCCTTATAAATTCGTGCTGTTGTTCGTTAGTCTCACCGTGTAGTAGTACTGGTCGGGGTGTAAGATGTCTCTCTTACACACGGGAGCTCATGGACTGTCGGTCTTGATGGCGTGAACATGCATTCGGGATCTTGTAGTACGTCCGTCTTTTTCGCAGTCAATGGACGCCATGGCCCCTTGTTCTTCGCTGTCATTGGTTGTAGTAACTTATTGCTTCCCTTCGGTGAAGACGGCGTGTGCGAATTCCATGATGCGATCGTAGTCGATACCGACCGTGCATTCCTGTTGTTTGTGGCCGATGCCGGCAAGATGTTGTTCGTCTAGTTGCTCAAACGCATTCATGTCGAGGTGATTTACTTCTCGTCTGAACGGCAGACACAAGAGCACCTTGTTGCACTGGCTCGCAAGCCCCAAGGGTAGCGTTGGCCTGGCGGCCTGGGGCACAAATGGAAGCATCCGAAGTCCTGGCAAAGCATGAGTCGACTGCTAACAGAACAACTTGTTTATTCTAGCATCGCAAAAGAGCGGCCGGTCAGGTCGACCGAAGTGGGGAGACGGGAGACCACGTTACTCGACGGAAGAAATCGGAGCCTCTCTCGGCGTCCGGGGGCAGCTGCTTTTATACTCTCGGAGTCGAGGGCAAGAAGGAACGGCTCGGGATGGGGCGCACGTGACGGCGGGGCACGGACACGCTGAGACAAGAAGTGACGCATCCGCCGGGCCGGCGCCGATCAGACCTCCTCGCTTCACAGTTGGGGAGCTCCTCTCCCCGGCTGCCGCGCTTTGACAAGCGTGGGCATCAACATGCACACACACTCAAACACACACATGAAGACACGTGGCATTGAAACATGCCTGGACGCGCTTGGCAGGAAGCGTTACGGCAGTGCTGAACGGGCCAAAATGTCCGCCGCTTTGAACGAAGCCCCGGCGTCCGTTGCATCCGCGCCGGCTATACCGCGCGTCGTAGGCGAAACGTAACAGACCGCCCCGCCGTGAGAAGGACATCCCGATGGTCAGGGGACTGCATCCGCTGTCCGGAGGGATGTCGCTCGATGATGTCCATTACCGAAGTGGGTCGTCCTTCGGCGTTTCTTCAGCGTAGCGCACAGAGAAGGCCTCGTTCTTACGTTCAGGTTCACACAGGACACTGCAAAGTGACTTCGGGAGAGTTGCCATCTTTGTTCTCGTTCCCAGCAAGCGTTAGAACTACGCCGAAACTCAACCGCTCACTCAGCAAGCACGACACAACCCTCACTAAGCCCTGCCAGGCTCTTTCCCCTTTTATACTACTGCCTAGTTCCTTGCAGTCCAGAAGCACTCAAAACGCGTCCACAAATTGGAAAATTGCACTAGAAAGCACGTCATTACTTTGAAACACTAAACAAAAGCATTATGTTAAAAATCCTGCCTCAGGAAGAAAAACATCAGTAACAAACAACTTTGAGGCTGATTCCTATGTTAGGGGCCTCGACTTAAGCCATCGGCGTTACCGTTGAGACTCCCCTTTTTGTAACGCACCTCAAAGGAATATTGTTGCAAAGCGAGGCTCCAGCGCAGGAGGCGGCCATTTATGGAAGAGATGGTCTGCAGCCATTGGAGAGGGCAGTGATCCGTCTCGAAGCATGCGAACACGAACACCAGCTCAGCTAGCGAAAACCCCGTAGCCGCATGCGGCGCGGTCCTTAATGCAAACATCGCCCCAGGCAGACACAGCTCCCAGTCAGCTTGTTGTTCAAACCACAATGCTCTCAACACGCGCTTCATGACGGAGTGGAGCTTCTCAACGGAATTCGACTGTGGGTGGTACACTGAGCTGTGTAACAGCTTTACCCCACACCTTTCGAGAAAGGCTGTCGTCAAAGCGCTAGTAAACACTGTGCCCTGATCTGACTGGATTTCCGCAGGAAAACCAACTCGCGCAAATATGGACAGTAGTGCATTGACAATCTCAACTGAGCTGAGTTCCTTAAGCGGCACTGCTTCAGGGAACTTTGTCGCTGGGCAGATCACAGTCAAAATGTGTCTATACCTCGTGGTTGTTACCGGCAGAGGTCCCACTGTATCAATAACGAGCCGTCTAAAAGGCTCCGTAATGATAGGTACAAACTTCAACGGCGCCCTCGATTTGTCCGCTGGTTTGCCAACCCGCTGACAGGTGTCACATGTCCTCACAAAGTGATCTGCGTCACGAAAACACCCTGGCCAATAGTACTCTTGCAAGAGACGGTCCATAGTCTTAACTCCTAGGTGTCCGGACCACGAACCCCCATGCGACAAGCGCAACAGATCCTGACGGTAGCACTGAGGCACGATCAGCTGATCGAACTCCACTCCCCTGCGGTCTAGATACTTCCGGTACAGGACCCCACCTCTTTCCACAAAACGAGCATTTTTCTTGGCGATACCTCCCTTGACATTGCAGCGCACGTTTTCTAGGCTGCCATCCTTTTTTTGCTCGGCTATCAAAGCCGACCGGCTGACTTTTAGCAACCTATTAAGTCCATCTGACGTAGGCGCGATGAGCAAATCTGCAGATAGCTTTTCTAACTTTCCCGTGTCGGGCATTTCCTCTCCAGTATCTGGTGCCTTCAACGCTACAGGCTCAATTTTATTCAGTTCGGACGTGCTCTGAATATCAGCTTGCTGCGCCTCCGACCCTTTCTCATTGTTCGACAACGTCGGCCCCGCAACTACCGCCTTTGCAGCGAGCTCCCGAACTTTCGATCTGGTTAAAGCCTGAACGCCAGCCTCACCAAACAAAAGCCCCTTCTCGCGCAGTAGGTGATCGGACCTGTTCGAAAATAGGTACGGGTACTGGGGGGGGGGGGGCAGCATAGATGACACTGCGGCCTCCGTCTGAAGTGCTCCGAAAGGTCCTTCAATAAGCACTTTTGCTACGGGCAGACACACGCTATGAGCTTCCACAGCTTGCTTGATCCATGCGCACTCGCCCGTGAACATATCGGGTACTAGGTAAGAGGGGTGAACTACATCCATTGTAGCTGCGGAATCACGAAGCACTCGGCACTCTTTCCCGTTCACGAGGAGGTCTCGCATGTAAGGCTCGAGAAGCTTCATGTTCTCGTCAGTGCTGCATAATGACAAAAACACGACTTTTTTTTGTTTCTGGATACTGCGCCGAAAAGTGACCCGGCTTCTGGCACGTATAACACACGCGCGCTTGACTCGCCTCGAACCGCTTTCTGCGTTCGGCTTCGGCTGCCGCCGTCTCCTTACGTTCGGTAGGACTGCTTTCACTCGCATCCGCACTACGTGTGTCCCCCCCTTGCTCTCATGGGCGTGAACTTCGGCCTCTCAAACTTGGAGCCAAATTCACCCTTTTGACCGTCCTTAGCCCCGTGAGCCCGACGCGTCACAAACTCCTCGGCTAGCTCGGCGGCTTTAGCCACCGTACTAACGTCTGGCCTATCCAAGACCCAGTACCGCACGTTCTCAGGTAACCGACTATAAAACTGTTCCAGCCCGAAACACTGCAGAACTTTCTCGTGGTCACCAAACGCTTCCTCTTCTTTGAGCCACTCCTGCATGTTTGACATAAGCCTGTAGGCAAACTCTGTATATGAGTCACTTCTGCCTGTCTCGTTTTCCCGAAACTTCCGACGGAACGCCTCCGCTGACAGCCTGTACTTTTTTAGCAGACTCGATTTCACTTGGCCGAAATCCTCTGCCTCCTCTCTCTTCAAGCGAGCGACTACGTCGGCCGCCTCGCCGGGTAACAAAGTGAGCAAGCGCTGTGGCCACGTTTCCCGAGAGAACCCCTGCTTCTCGCACGTTCGCTCAAAGTTAACCAAAAACAAACCAATGTCCTCTCCAAGCTTAAACGGCCGCATCAGGTCAGTCATTTTGAACGATACTCGTTCTCCTGCACCGTGTGCCTGACTTCCATTACGAGCGCGTTCCATCTCTATCTCGAGACGCTTCATTTCCAAAGCGTGTTGACGGTCGCGCTCTTTTTCTTTCTCTTGTTGCTCTCGCTCTTTCTGTTCTTTACGTTCGCGCTCCTGTCTTTCTCTTTTTGCCGTCTCCCTCTCCTCAATGGTCTTAAGGCATTCCGACAGCTCGTCATCCTCAGCTTCTAACGCAAGAATAGCCCTTAGCAGTTCTGGTTTTCTGAGTTTGAGACATCCAGACCCAACTCTCTTGCAAGCTCCAGCAATTTCGGTTTGCGCAACGACTTCAAATCCATGGCTGCTCTGAATGCTGCTTTCTCTACTGCCTACTATTGTCTTGCCGCAAACTAACCCGGCAGCAACGACAACCACAATTACCAGCTCTGTTTCTGACACTAACAAAAGCCTGGCAAAACTCAGAAGAAAAAAGTTCCGCACTCACCAAACCTCGCAGCCAATAATTCAGCGCAGTCGTTCCGCTGCAGGCAACCAGTCATCACACAGGGCTCGTTGCACTGCTCCCGGATGGTCGTTGTGCTGCTCAGCATACAGTCAACCGCATATCGTCGCTGCTGGCCTCCGTTGTGGCGATCTCACCGCTGGCAAACAGTTGCTGCATCTGGGTCGCAAGCCCCAAGGGTAGCGTTGGCCTGGCGGCCTGGGGCACAACTGGAAGCATCCGAAGGTCCTGGCAAAGCATGAGTCGACTGCTAACAGAACAACTTGTTTATTCTAGCATCGCAAAAGAGCGGCCGGTCAGGTCGACCGAAGTGGAGAGACGGGAGACCACGTTACTCGACGGAAGAAATCGGAGCCTCTCTCGGCGTCCGGGGGCAGCTGCTTTTATACTCTCGGAGTCGAGGGCAAGAAGGAACGGCTCGGGATGGGGCGCACGTGACGGCGGGGCACGGACACGCTGAGAGACACGTTGAGGCAAGAAGTGACGCATCCGCCGGGCCGGCGCCGGTCAGACCTCCTTGCTTCGCAGTTGGGGAGCTCCTCTCTCCGGCTGAGTGGGCATCAACTTGCACACACACGAAGACACGTGGCATTGAAACATGCCTGGACGCGCTTGGCAGGAAGCGTTACGGCAGCGCTGAACGGGCCAAAATGTCCGCCGCTTTGAACGAAGCCCCGGCGTCCGTTGCATCCGCGTCGGCTATACCGCGCGTCGTAGGCGAAACGTAACAACCTGCTCCCTCTTCTATAGTCGACAGCCATGTCCGGGGTGTAATATAGGAAACTGATGACTATCGTCCGTCACGATACGGATACTTACTTGTTTGTTCGTGTGTCATACCGATATTTCGCCACAAAGTCGGCGAGACACTTAGTCTATGCAACAGGGATGGTATTTGTACTACTGCGTGATGTTTGGCTTCTATACGTGCATCGAGCTCCGATCGAGGTTTTCTAGCCAGTTGCTCGCGGATCTAGCGAACGCGTGTCCTTTCCTCGGGAAGACACGTAGGTATGTAAGTAACGCCTCGACTCTTTTCCGACATGTTTTGCCTGAGTATAAACCAGGTTGCCTCTTGCGACGACATATCGACCGCCTTGAGCATATTTGCACAGGGAACTTTGAGAACTTGATTGCAATGCATACCGGGTATTCTTCCCCATGAATTTGATGACTGCTTTGCGTAATTGCGACAGCCCGCGCTCGGCCTTATTGACGTATTCGACTAGTTAGGTAGCGCAAGCCGAATCTAAGATTACATGTAGGTACATGTTGGAATCTAGAACGCACGAAATCCAAGAATTGAATGCACTTACCGACTTTTGCCGCACCGGACGAGCGTGTATTATAATTAAGCACAGTCTCACCAATCCTGGTCGAAGAACGTCTACCAAATAAGATTAAGGTACGTCAAATTGCTGCCAGAAATGTAGTATGCTGTCGTAGTTGGTGTTCTCGAGCGCTTCGCGCGTTTCAGGATATTTTTATTGGATTTCCTTGAGGCGTTTCTTCTCGTTGGGATCGTCGGTAGGCTCCTAACGGTACAACCAGAAGCGTCCCCTCACTCGGCCTAATGGGAGCTCCGAAACGACACGCGGATCGAATCTTCTTGTAGCAAGTATGGGTATGATGGTATATAACTATCTTTATTCTCGCCGAAGAAGGGAGGTACCGAGCGAGGTAAAGGCGATCATGTCTATTGTAGTTGACGTGCCCCATACCGAGTTCGTTAGGTGCGCAGTCCAACTGCGGTAGGATGTCAATGAATGGACTTCCTAGTTGTTGAAACTCGAGGCGTTTGAAGAAATGCAAGACTACGTAAGGTTTGAACGGCGACACCCGCCGGTCTTTCACGATGTTGAGAATAACGTTGAAGAGCTTGTTGACGCATATTGCGGACGCCACAGGATCGTTATTCCACAGTTCGACTCGTTCAAGGAACGTCATATCATGCACGGCCCGCCGTTGCGTGTAGTCGCCGTGTACGCGAATGCGCACGAGCAACTTAATCAGGCGGTCCCAGTGCACTTCGGCTGCCGAAACGTGCGAATGGCAGAGGGCTTTTAATTGCATCGGGACTGCAACCTTCAGTGTGTTGGCCACCAAGGACCCGGCTTCCGTCGCTGATATTGCATGTACGTGCCAGCGCCTTGACGAACATGAATTTGTCCGCATGGCGCCGGACATTCCTGAAAGCAAAGCCACAGCCGATCCCTCTTCACGTGCACTGGTGGGCACAATCACACAAGAACAGCTGCGGTCTCTTGGATTATCGGCAGGTTCCATTGCTACCCAGCATTTACACAAGTGACGTAGCAGTTAACGCGACCTACAATGCGCCGCGAAGACGTGGCGGACCGATCACATTACAGGCATAAAGAAATCTCAAGCTGAGTCCCCACATGCGATGAAGACGTAGAACCGGATGCGACGATAATCATGTGTACACAATGAAGACGTGCATAAGAAATGCCCACAGCACATTGTTATACATTTTCGGTCTAGCAGGTCGGCAGCACCAATTGCAAGCAATGTGAAAATACACCGTTGTAGTGTTACACACTTTACACATTTGATGCACAACATTGCACTTTTGACAATTTGCAAAATTTATAAGCAATACCTAACAACATTTGTGAATATTGCACTCTGAAAACCTTCATTTTTTTTAATTCTCCCGCCCTCCTGCGCATTCACGTCTTCAGATATGCAACATTTACCGCAGCATGTATATGTACCGGGTTCACGAGATATTTGAGACCACAATCTTGCCTTCAGCAGAGAAGAGCATCTCAAGCGAAAATGCACATTTTGTAACCACACTGTGGGAAATACGTCTCTTACGGCTTATTCCCACAATTAATCAATCAATCCGCCATTGTCAGCAACAACCAATTCGGCTTCGGGAAAGGCAGCATGCAGGGATAAAGGGGTCCTAAGAGATGTTGCCCATTGAGTCAGCAATGGCGGTCTTCCGCGATTGTTTCGTATTATGTGGCTGCTTCTTGATGTCTCTAAATGACGCCCCAGACGTACTAGTCGAGCAGATATACATCTGGAGAAGCAGGAGGCCACAAGTTGGGAGTGACGGGGTCGTGGAAGTTGTCAACCAACCACTCTTAGGTGACAGAGGCGGTGTGAGCGAGGCGAATGGTGCTGAAAGACATAAAAGGTCTTCCTCTAGAAGCAGTCTCTTTCCGGGGCATTACAACAGTAACAAACACCTCTGCGCACACGGCAGCGTTAACGCGGAGTTCTGTAAAAAAAGCGTGCCGGCATGACGTTACCCTCGTTGCTGACGACGGCTAACATCATCACAGATGATGGAAATTTCCTCTATCGCACTGTAGGTACCCCATAGGCGCTTGCGCAAAGCAGTCTGCCATAACGACAGAGAAATTTTCGGTCGTGGTCAAACTTTATTCCATCTGGAAAAACAAAAGCATTCCAGGCTCCTCAGGTCTCTCCAGCTTTGTCAGCGAATACTCGGACTGGAGCAGACGATTCCCCCGAGTCATCGGACGTGATTTGTCCCCTCCTCATCACATAGGAATGGAACCGCATGTCGTCGTCCGAAAGTCGACTACGACTTGAAGTTGCTTTTCAATGTCCAACATCAACTTCCCTGGGAGGTCACTCACAATGACTTGCAGCGGCCAGAAAGAATTAGGGGTTCTGGCGGCGTCTGACCGCTCACTGTGTTTTTCCTTTTCGCCACATACGCCGCGTCTCCGCAATGGCACACAGCTCTGTTAGCACCTTTGAAGCGAACACACTTCGCTACATTCAGAAAGGTGTCAATTTCCAAGTAGCTGTGATATGCGGCCAGGGCGCCGAGGACTGCATGGCATTTCGTTTCCTGTGCAGAGCTCTGTGTACTGCCATTTCTGAACAATCTGCGCGGTATGAATGATAAGGGATCAACCAACGAATAGCCGCATGCCTACATAATTTTGGTGAGCGTGCAGGTGTCTTTTGCTGTACGAGTGTTCTCAAATACCTAGCGTACCCTGCACATGAAAAACCGAAACAAATTTCTTTGGTGTCACAGCAGCACACCGCAGCTACAACACAGCCTTTAACTGGTCACACATCATGGAGCACATTCCAGTGGTAATTGTACACAATATTAAACATTGACCCAGGTACATGTCTAGCATTTACAAGTGTTCTGCGGAAAGTACATTTCACGTTTTCGTCAACGTGCAAGATGACACACTTCTCGAAACACCTATATCAACCGTGTGGTTGTTCACAGTCCGCAAAGGCACATAATATTGCGTACCGTCTGCAGTGCATCTTTGCTCGTAGAATTTAACTTCCGCCTTGCTTCTATTCAATATTAAACATGTGGTGCCTCTCGGTGCTTACGTTCATTTTGCTTGGGACCGTGGCATTTCTGTTCATTCTATTTCTTTACCTACGCTTTGAACGGGGGCACACAAGCATTTCCATTGTGTGATCAAGTTATGCAGGTGCTCCGATGACCTACACATCACTCAGCAGTGTCAATTTCACGATACCCATTCACGCTTTCATTACAATCCTGGAGCACTTGCCGAGACATTGCCCTTTTATCACTGTTACACAAGTTCCTTCACTCCACTCGAACACCCGCATGCTTGAAACGACCCCACTCCACGTCACACAGGCTTCATACTCATTTCAGGTATACACGCCTTTACGGTTCTGCAAATGCATTCCATTACTCTGCTCTTCATGGAATTCGCTCCCGGACAGCATTGCAAGCCGGTCCAACTACGATTCATTCCGTGATGCCTTGACTGAATACATGACCAAAGAAATGTGAAATAATTTTTCCATCTCGGTTGCACTTGCGGTTGTAGTTTGTAAACTGATACGGTTTATAGATGACATATATTCTATGCATTTTGTATATACTGCCCCCTTGCTCAATGCCTCACTTTGAGGCCTGTAAGGTATTTTTAAATAATTAATAATGCTAACACGTTGCATTTCTTCTTTTGTTGTGCTTCCAATGCTGTGTACTGGAGTGTCCTGTGAAATGTGTGCTACACTTATACGCATAAATGTGGCAAGTGTTGTCGGTTTGTGTGTTGCTTTTCTATCATTGCTTCTTTAATACAGCCTATGCACATACGTATATGTTGAACCATTTATCCTTTGGCAGGATCTAAATGACCACAATAATTAGCCTTGCTTCTCGCTAGTAATTATGTGCTGATGTGTTGAAATTATGAAAGTTGAGTTGCGCTTGCAGCACCTCCTTGAAGTACCTCCTCCTCCCCTTGAAGCACCTCCTCTTAATGTATTCGAGTAGTGAGTTGTCGGTAGTTATGTTGTCAGACAGTAAGCATGCCGCATCTATCTACACTACTTCAAATGGTCGACGAGTAACACATACTGCGAACGAAATGTATTCCACATCGATGTGTATGCACACTGCCACATAAGAAATGTGTTTGCAATGCCCCCACAATAATATCGCAACACGCTTTACATTGTCTGCATGATTACCAAGTCATATTGGAAAAATGGCACAACACAACTTAGAGGCACTTATTCATTCATGGAGCATTGCGAACACCTGCAGCGCTACACACCTACGCGCAAAGTAAGCCCTGGAAGAAATGCATTAGAAACTTAAGCGCAATTGCACAAATGCATTACACAAATAGCCACATGAGGCCTGCCTTGAAACAGTTGAGACTAATGAACACAGTAAGCAACAGCAGCTCAGTCGATATGCAGTTAGCATTACACGTTAACGGAGACCAGCAAGAATACATGGAAAAAAACACGGCATCAATGTGTAAAGCTTACACAAGGTTAACGTTTTGCAATGTTATGTGCTATGCGTGCATGCAGGCTTGTGGCACAATGAACTCAAAAGGGTCACAGTAATGGTAAACCGCTTCTGATCTTTAAAGCAGTGTGACATTGGCAATGAGACCTCATTTGCCTATCATAATGGAGTGCGATCGTGAACACATTAAGTGGTGCAGCTGCACGTCAACACACATGTAAATGGCACTTCCTGTATACGTACATGCAAGAGGATACAGGAATTGAAGCAGGACACGAGGAAATTTCGATGTTTGTAGGCCATTGAAAAACCGTAAGTAAACACGTGCTTAATGTGACCCGAAGCGACCGTTTGTGAAGCGAAACAGACAAAAGAGATGTTAAATGACTGGTCCCACCTCCCCGTGTTATTCACAGGGAGGTGGGACAAGTGAAGCCGTTATGCGGCTTTTATCCTGCCATCCCCATCGCTTGTATACATCTGTGTACTTACACAGTACACAATCTTTCAAATGCTGTCACATCTAACAGGCTAATGCATGCAACATGTGAATACGTGTGTGTACATGTTCATTGCCGCACAACAATTATAGGCACCGTGGTTTGCATTGCTGCATAGCGGCAATAACAAATACATGGGTTAAAAACAGTATGTATATAGTGTTCAACAGTGTGCGTCAATGGATGCAAATCTTACGCAATAATTACAAAACACAACGAAGTACCCAAAAGTGTCCCATGAATAAGTTGCGCACACGCACATAAGGCGAGGAACGATTCCATTCATAAAGAAATCATTGCTCTTCTGTAGGACGCTCTATGATAATGTCTATCAGCGATACGAACATTACACAGCCGCACCGATGAAGGAGCAATAGCATGCTGTTGTACAGTAATGCAATGTAATTGAGTAGCGTGTAATTGACGAAACATACAAGCTGTTACGCACGGTATGAAAGACATTGCCGTGCACCACGAAACTTTTGCACTTCTGTGCCTCTCTAAAAATGCGTAAATGGAAGAAACTAAGCGTTACGTGACATGAAATGTCACGCGCCCTCTGCTGCGAAAAGTCGTGTGTCCGTGCATTTACAATTCATTATGAATCTGCACACTTAGACTGAAATCTTGTAATGCTGTTACACTAATGCCGCGAAAAGAGGGGGAAAGCGGGACATGGAAATTGAAGTCAATAAGCAAAACGAGAACAAGGTGAGAGCGCGAGCCAACGTTTCGACATGTGGATTTGTCTTTGGTCAAGGCGACATATGTTGCATGTTACATTACTATGGATCCATAACATAGTTGTGCAGCAAAAAGGCTTAACCGAGCGCTTCATAATTAAGAACCAATATTAATGTGCGTTTCCAATTAAATACTAACACAACACAGGCCTATTCAGTGTGATACATGGAAGAAAGAACATGAAAGTAACGAAACAGAAACATGGAATGCACAACAAAACAATTTTCATGTATTGAGGGTCGGTATAACGTAAAACTATTCCGTTTTTATTCCAAAATGGCCGTCGCCGCTCGCTCATTGGTCGAAATTTTTGAGGCCGCGCCCATTTTGCCTGCTTGTCAAGCGACGTCAGGAATACGCAAAAACCGACACGTCAAAGTGACGTTTACGCACTCATTATGCTTAATTATGCCAAACAAACCCGACAAAATTGTGGAATAACCGGCGAGTGCCCCGTTCCATTTGGAATAGAAAATGGCGGCCTTCCTGAGTGCGTTGGCGGCGGCGGCGACTCGTCAGCCCGGACGCGGGAGAAGGGAGCCCGAGGATGCGTGGAAAGGATGCACTTTCGTATGCAGAAAGAAACTCAGCGGTGGCTGTGCGATGAAGTGGCGGAGGAACTCGGAGGCGAGAGAGCAGCGCTGTCGGTGGAGCGACAAGTGTTGTGCGCGTTGCGATTCTTCGCAACGGGCAGCTTCCAAGCCTCGGTAGGGAGCGAGGAGACGATCGGCATGACCCAGCCTCCGGTCGGCAAGTGTGTGCGACGCGTGGCGGAGGCAATCGTCCACGCCGGGGCCTGCAACAAGTGGGTCCATTTCCCGAGGACGTCGGAGAAGGCGGCTATGAAAGAAGTGTTCCTTCGACGCGGCTCCATTCCCGGCGTCATCGGATGCGTGGACGCAGCCTTTTAGCCATCATCGCACCGAACGGCGAGCAGAAGGCGGCTTTCATGTGCCGCAAAGGCTACTAGGCCCTCAACACAATGTTCGTATCTTAATTTTTGTCTAATGTGCCCGTCATAGCAACGCGTGGCTTATGCTGCTGCTGTGCGCGCTCTCGTCAGATCTGCGACGCAGGCATGCGGATCCTCGCCGTCGACCCTCTGCGACCGGGGTCAGACCACGACGCCCACGTCTGGAGAACTACGTGGTTGCGTCGTCGGTTCCTGGAGGGGCATATTGCCAAGGCCGGCGAACACCTCCTCGGTGAGCAGCGGGAAAATTTTGTACAGTTGCAACTCTGGCAGCATGCAGCAAAGCGTGCTCGCGCCGTAAGAGAATATTGAAGCCCGAACCCCTTGTTATAGTAGGTTCTAAAGTATAGGCGAGATGTAGAAATATTTCAATGGTATCTGCACGAAACAAGTGCCAACACACCTGCGCTGTACTTTAAACTAATTTTTAATATGATCGTACAGTGCACGTATTGTCACATTCTTTTTTACACTGATAGTCAGTTATGAATGAAGACTGCACAACTCGCACAAAGAGCTGCCTTGCTGCAAATAGGGATGCTACTATGTCCCAGCTGTTACCTGTGATCACAGCCGCGTCAGATGTTCAGCCTGTACATTCCTTTATTGCAGCCTTTCTGTAGTAGGTGCATTTTACAAGACCCATAATTCCCCTACTAAACTTTGTGTAGATTTCACATTATTCGTTATGATCGTGCAGCTGACAGCGGTTACCCTCCTTCAACCATGGCTCCTGACCAGTGACAGGCCACCCTCCCATGCACACTGCAGAAGGCAGGTACAACAATGCACATGCTGCCATGCGGTCCGTAGTGGAGCGGTGCATTGGGCTTCTGAAGAGCCGCTTTCGCTGCCTTCAGCGGTACCGCGTCCTCCACTACGAACCAGACCGTGCTGCCAACATCGTTGCAGCATGTGCAGTGTTGCACAACTTGCGTCTTGACGAAGGTGACGTGTTGGATGATGTCAGTGATGACAGCAGCAGTGACGATGAAAACGGCAAGACCTCCCCACAGAGTTTCCCGAATGAGGGCAGCACGCATGATGTACTTGAAAGACTGTGCTGCCCGGAGTAATGTCATTACCTCGTTCGGCAGGACTCGGCAGCAGCACCAGTACTACCTGCAAAGGGTGCGAAGGCGGCTGCGTCGACAGCAGCAACACGTGCCTGACACTGCAGGCAGATGTTTATTACTGCTGTCTACACACCGAATAGAGAGCAGGAACCAATGTGAATAAATGTGTGCAATTAGTGAGTGAATTTTTTCTCGAATCTGCTCAAAAACCAGCGTTTTCACGTGTCCTCTGCCAGTGAGCTGTCACTACCGGAGAAGACTGCATCATTCCACTGTGACACTACATGAGAGCCTTCCATTTAGTACCTGTGGATAGAACACTGTGTTCATCAGCAGAATGCTGTAGCCACTTCTATGAGCAGCTGGGGTTTGCCAAATGATTTGCTTCTGCTACTGTTGCTTGTCATCTTGATGCATTTTGCTGCTGGCATCACTGACACTGTCACCGCCATCTGCACTGTGCATGGGAGGATATCGGTCTTCGTCTCCTCGCTTCCTATTTAGGCTGCAGCAAAGAACAACACTTCTCGCTCCACCATGTGTACTGTTTTCACGCACTTTGTAGGCCCTGCGCTGTTTTGCCACACACCCACCGTACAGTTCCTTGACAAAAGGCCAAGTTATGCCAAAAACAATCGCCTGGCATGTCAAGCGCGTTATTCTCCCTTCAAAGAGTGTACATATGTAAATAGCCCTGAAATTGAAGGAACACAAATTGTAAATATTCATTTCAAGTGCCACTTGCATTGTTTAAAATCGTTTATTTATATCTGCATTGTAAATAAAACCATGTGATCTATCTTCAATGCCATCTTTCATCAAAGCAAATGACAGACAAGTACACAGAGCATGACTTCATGGCGCCAAAATAGCCGTGTGATGTTCACTACATGGGACCCAGTACACTACCAATGGGCCGCTGGCAGATGTTAAATAGCATAAATATGACATGAGCATAATGCTTTTTTGAACTCGCGCACAACCATTTATCTTCATCCAGCAACTTAACTGCAAGAAAGAGGTCTTGTCTATTATGTAGTCAGCATGTTTGTAGCACGAAAGTTTCTTTTCAATGACTAGTGCCGTAATAAGATCACAATATAAAAAGCCATCACATGCTTTTAAGGAACGACAAGTGAGAAAATGCTTGGCACTTCAACGGTATTTCATATAACGGCTGCAAGAGCAGCTTGGCAGCGAATGTCAAAATAGTGGCCACATCGATGGCTCCATTATGTATGTCACAAACTGTGCTCAACTACAATGGGGACTAGATTGTACTGCTATCATAGGTAAGGACACCTGAAATATCACAATAACTATCACAAGTAACAGGCACTTGGTGTTAAAAAAAATTCAAATTCGGCCACCTTGCATAGGCACGAATGGTTTGACATTGCAAGCATGACATACATATGGCACGAAAATTGATTTCCAGTTATCACAGCATTGTAGTTAAGTGCACCTGTATGTGTGCGAGACAATGTCGTAGTTGCCGTAAAAGTGATTGCATAGTGTATCTTCTGTGGAAGAACGGTGCACATTGAAACATATCAGTAACAGCAAAACAAAAGTGAACAACACCTAACGAAAATATGGCAAAAATTGTGCATATAAGTTATACCGTCTCACTTGGACAAATAAAGATACACACGAAAAGAAATGAACTTAGGGAAAAAATAAGGTTAGGAACAGAAATGCAAAAATATGGCAATAATTGTACATATAAGTTATACCGTCTCACTTGGACAAATAAAAATATACACGAAAAGAAATGAACTTGCGGAAAAAATACGGTTAGGAACAGAAATGCGAAAATATGGGAAAAATTGTACATATAAGTTATACCGTCTCACTTGGACAAATAAAAATACACACGAAAAGAAATGAACTTGTGGAAAAAATACGGTTAGGAACAGAAATGCGAAAATATGGGAAAAACTGTACATATAAGTTATAGCGTCTCGCTTGGAAAAATAAAAATACACACGAAAAGAAATGAACTTGCGGAAAAAAGACGGTTAGGAACAGATATGCAAAAATTCTACATATAAGTTATATAATGCCTCACTTGGACAAACTTGCACTACAAATGAAAATACACATAAGAGAAATTACCTTGCAAAAAACATGATTAGGGACAGAAATGCACGGAAAACAGCCGCATCATCCTGTAGTGCTACATAACAAAAAAAAAACATGCATTCGTGTTTCAAGTGACATCACAGCACTATCAGTCTTCGCTGCCATGTTCACGCATGACCTGCACATCAGTTCACACGACTGGCCACAACTCGGCGGCACAACAGCTTGCGAGGACGTATGGCACCACCACCAAATGCTGCAGCGGTGATTTGAACGGCAAGATAGGCAACACTTGTACCTACTTAGCACTAAAGGATGATATGGGGGGGGGGAACTGTCCTTCATGGCTGAGGCGGCTCGCGGAGGTGAACCAGGGCAGCCAGGAGCTGGCGCAGCGTGGTTGCGGTGAGACTAGTGGCCTCTCGCGAACCACGCATCTCAGCTGCCAGCTGCTGCAGGACCTGCCGGGTCGCCCTCTGCTCTTCCACCAGCGGCTGGTGATGCTGCGAAACAAATTCACTTAGTTAGCTACAGGTTATGCAATTTAAATGCTCAATTTGCACTGTTTGCAAGTGTTGCAGTTTCAGCAAGGTTACTCTTGAGGGCAGCGAGATCATGTACATATGACATGACAAATGGCCGTGCAAACGTATACGGTCTTATGTTAAAAACGTGAAATGCAGCAAATCCTACCAAGCTGCCTCTGCCTGTCAGAAGACAGTATATTGGTGACTAGTTGAAGTGTTAAACAAAAGATGATCATGCTGTGGCGATACATGCAACCATGGAAATGTTTTGTAAGTTGCTATGTGTTAAAGAACACCTCAAAGGAGATGTATAAACGTGCATGAGCCAAATGACTAGATGCCTCTCATGTGTGATGTGGTTGTAACGTACATTACCGTGCGCACTAATCACCTCTTAAAATATGACCTGGCCAAGTTGTACCTACCTGCTTATTTTGCAGCAGCAGCAGCTAGTGGAAACGGGTGCCTTCGCATTCGCTGCCTCAGCCAGCAGCCGCGCATACCCGGCGTGTGCCCTGCAGGCCGCATCCTCCAGCGGATGTTGGCGGGGTGGCCTGCGGGGCTGCTGCCGAGCTGATGGTCCGTAAAAATAAAATCAGTAAACAGGTTAAAAAAACTAATTTCGCTCCACCCTGCGTAGACATTTTACTGGTTCATTATCAGGTGGAAGCCCAGAAAAATAATTCCAGCAACACACCGCTCACAAAATGAACACTAAACAATTTGCATAAACAAAAAGGCAGTACACCATCATAAAATACTACTGACAGTACTTTCAGCTTGTGCGCTGCAGAAGCTGCATTAAAAATGGTTTTAATAGCCAAACAGATTATTGTTCCATTTTGCAATGACATTTAGGCAGGCACTTTTCCTTTGCCATGTAAATAGTATAAATACACAATTTGTTTAAAAGGTCTAAACAGATACTGCTTTGTTGCTTTGAGTGATGTGTTCGTATTGCAATAGACGAGGCAACCTAAAGTTTGCCCGCCCGGCACCAGCGCCGAATGCTCCCCTAGCGGACCGATGGAAGTTTCGAGGGTCGTCGCTGCGCTGGCGCGCGCCCGTGTTCTGTACGGCGGGAGCGCTCGTGCGCGTGGTTTTTGCGATGCCGAGTGCGATCTCATCAGCCAGGAAAGGTGGCACGCAATACTGATGTGTTGTTGATTGCCACAGCAGCCGCGAAGACACGAAAGGTCGTACGCCGCCCGTGAAGTTCTACAGATTTCCTGGGAAGTGGTACGAGAAGCACAGACGACAAGCATGGATAGCTGCAGTGCGCCGAGTCAAGTAAGCCTCATACTTTCGCATTCGCGTGTAATATCTTGAAAGCGGAATAGTCATATGCCTGTTTTTAGTGCACAGCCGTTTGTTTAGGCGTGTCGCGTTGTTGAATTGTGGTGGCATCCGCCGTTTGTTAGCGGTAAATGCATGCGTGTTGCGCCGCTAAGCTCTACGACGCGCGCTCGATTCCCAGCCACGGCGGCCGCATCTCGATAGGGGCAAAATGCAAGAACACCCTTGTTACCGTGTGCTTTGATTTTTGTGCACGTTGAAGAACCCCCCGAGGTTAAAATTATTCCTGAGACTCCCCATTACAGCGGGCCTCATAATGATTTCGTGGTTCTGGCATGGTTTTGGCACTTAGAACCCCCGAATTTATTTGATTGCACTGTGCCTTCACCCGCGATCGGCATGGACGAGCTCACGATAATTGTTTCCCTTTTCCAAACGCTGCAACTTAAACTACTAGTTGTGCAGGTAACGAAAGGGGCCGCGCGCTACTTTTGTGTGGTAGCAGACCGTATTTAATGCAAGCCGCGGTCGTCGCGTGCGTCGGGAAGCGGCAGATCGGAAAGCAGCAGCTCGAGTCGTGCGCGTTATTTTTGTTGTTTGCCCATGCTTTCTAAGTATCTAAGTGTGCAAGTATCATAACTTGTAGTAGTACCACTCTTGTAGAATAATATATGCACGCAATCACAGGAACGTTACCTTTGCAAACACATTATTGGGAGTAATTTAATCCCCACAAAAAATAGGCACACATACTGTTTCATCTATATGCGGGCCGCATTTCGATGGGGGCGAAATGCGAAAACACCCGTGTGCTTAGATTTAGGTGCATGTTAAAGAACCCCAGGTGGTCGAAATTTCCGGAGTCCTCCACTACGGCGTGCCTCATAATCAGAAAGTGGTTTTGGCACGTAAAACCCCATAATTTAATTTTAATTTAAATTATAGGCGATGCAGATGGAAGTGGCGCCAAACAGACCAATGGCAATCACAACAGTCTTCTCAGCAGTCAGCACCACCGGGACATGTGCTTTCGTACTGCAGCGACGCAGCTCTTGAGCAGCAGCAAGACACGTGTGAAACAGACTCCAGAACATGCCTTTGTAAAGTGACGGAACCGTCAAGAAGCAGCCCAATGGATCTGCAGTCATCGAGTAGTATGACAACAGAAGTTCCTGCTGCCAGTGTGACTTATGTTGCAATTGAAATAAAAGTGGCTAAATTTCTGAACATGGTGCGTACCTCTAACTCGACGTCATATACGATCTTGTCGGACACCTGTGACACGCACTTGGCTTTCACTCTCACATCACCGTCCACAATTTGTTCAACGCCGTACACGTTCGGAAGCAGACGCTCCCCTATCGTGAGGTTGCCGCCACGAAAAAAAGCTGTCGGCGTCGGCAACCTTCTTGAAACCGCACGGCAATCTTTGCATCGCTGTTGCACAAGCAGGCGATCTGCCGCCGTCGAAAACGGAGCGCCGTGAGAACGAGCAGCGAAGAAAAGCGCGAACGGCACAATGCAAACAAAGCGGAGACTACGCCACGACGCGACCGCGCTGCTTGGCGTTTCCACATTGGGGGAGGCGCAGCAGCGCCGCTTGGCCATGGTTTTCTCGTCTATAGCTGAAGTGCCTTACATGCAGTGCCACTTGTCCCCGGCTCCGTCCCGACGGAAACGTGGGCAGCTGCTGGTGGGGCAGGGGGCACTGGAACATCAGGCTCCTCCTTACTGGAGGTGTCTTGCTGGAACAATAAAGTGCAG